>NC_063368.1:3530963-3536461 GCF_021869965.1 Rhincodon typus
AAGGCTGACGTTTCGGGCCTAGACCCTTCATCCGAAACGTCAGCCTTTCTGCTCCTACGATGCTGCTTGGCCTGCTGTGCTCATCCAGCCCTGCACCTTGTTGTCCGAAATGAGATGTTCATTCCAACAGCCAGCGCAGACACGATGGACAGAATGGCCTTTTGTGCCCTATGACAATTCTGATTTTTGGTCGAAATGGACTAATTATAGATTAGAGCAGTGTAGCTAAAGGTTCACCTTCGACTGCTGGACAACTTTTCAACTATAATGTAGACAATTTAGGAGCTCTTGTGATTCAGGGGTAGTGCTTATTTCTGAGTAAGAAAGCCGGGTAAAGTGCCGCCTCCTCCAGTGTCGCCACATTCACAAATCTGAAGAACCCGTCCTTGCTTCTCCGGTTGCAATTTGCTGTAATCCCTCAGCCCAGAAGGCAGAGGGCGGTGCAGCAGTCGGTTCATTCGGAAGGTCTTTTCTTGGCACCTCTGGCCCTTGTCACTAACTGGGGGTGCGTCAGAGAAAGGGAGGGGAGGATGGAAATGAAAACAACGGTATAATCAAGCTTTTTTTAAAAAAAAAAGTTTTTCTTGCTATCAGCACTAGTAATGTAGATAAAAGGCCGAGTGTATTTGTTTCCGAGTTTATTGCTCCCTAATCGTTGACGGTTAGTACCCATGGCGCCTTGCGATGGGATGTAAACATCACGTGCCCAGAGTCACGTGCCCCGGGTCAGCTGTTCGCTCCCTCCCTCTTCACTGATTCACTCCTTCACTCCTTCACTCTTTCGAGATGGAGTTTCTTTACGGCAATCCCTTCAGCACCCAAGTCGGGCAACGGGTTGGTAAGAAACACATAAACATACATTTTCGCGAAACAACGGCGCTGCGTTTCCCCTCCCCCCCACAACTCTGTGGTCCTATCTCTCTGAACCAAAACCCCTGCCTGCTTTCGACCCGTTTTAAAACCTTCGCGAAGGGTTTTCCTTTAACGGCTGAAGTTAATACCACTGGTGATGGGCAGTTGCGCTAGCCAATCAGTTGCAGGCCTCTTTTGGACCGACAGCCAATGGGAATGCAGGTGGGCGGTGCCCTGCCCTTTTGATTGACAGGTGGGAACTCGGGGCTGTCAGCTTTCTTGCAATTCAGGGACTCCAACCTCCACTATCTAAATATTACATATGTACACTCACTGTGTAAATCCTACAGGCACGTTTGAAATTGCCTAAAGTGTAGTTTCTTCATTTTGTATTTTTAAAAAATTTGATATTAAGTATTTAGAATGTGAAATGTTTGGTAATATTTGAGACCAGCTCAGGGCACAACTTCAAATCCTATCTGCAGTTGCTGGTGAAATGTAAGTTCAATTAATAAAATCTGGAATCAAAAGGTAGTCTTGGTGGTAATGACGATGAAACTATCATTGTTGCAAAGTTCCATATGATTCACTGATGTTCCTTAGGGAAGTACACCTGCTTCCCTTTACTTGGTCTGGCCTCCCATGTGACTTCAACCCAGCACCAATGTTGTTGGCTCATAATTATCCTCTGAAACTGAGTAGAAGTCACTCTGTTGTCTATCCCCAATCCTTGAACAAATGCTGGTCATGCTAATGACGTTCAATATCACATGAAAGATGAAGTAAGTACAAATGGAAATAGTTTGTGTGTTTCAGAGGATGAATACATGAGAAAGGTGTAGAAGAAATCAAAATAGCAAATGTTCAGGAGGTCTAGCAGCATTTGTGGGGAGGAAAGAATATTGTTTCAGGGTGATGAATTTTTATCTGTACTGGAAAGAGTTACAGATTTTGACACATTTTCATTAAGTGCAGAGCAAGGGGTAGGACATGAGGAACAGGCTGTAATAGCATGGTAAGCAGGAAGAATAATGGCTGACCAATGACTATTCCACTCTTTCCCCTGTACCTGTTTAATTTCCATTTAATCTTTAACTTTTTGCAATTCTGGTGAAAGGCTAACTCTGTTTTATGTTTATTCTTTCCCTAAAGGCTATTAGTGAACCAGTTGAGTTTTTACAACATTTGATGATAGTCAGCACTACAGATACTAGCTTTCAATTCCCAATGCATTAATTGAACTTAAATTCCACCAGTTACTGTGGATATGAACCCACATCCATGGAGCATTGGCCTGGGCCTGTGCCTCTGAATTACTAGTCCAAAGACATCTATCCTGATCTGAGATATTTCCAGTATTCTGCCTTTATTTCAGATTATAAGACCATAAGACACAGGAACAGAAATTAGGCCATTCGGCCCATCAGCCCATTCAATCATGGCTGATAAGTTCCTCATCCCCATTCTCCTGCTTTCTCCCCGTAACCCTTGATCCCCTTGATAATTAAGAACCTATCTGTCTCAGTCTTAAATGTACTCAATGACCTGGCCTCCATTTGCCAATGTTTGGAATATTTTCCTTTAGTAATAGAATAATATGTTTAAGAAATGCAAAGATATGCTGACAGGGTGAGATGAAGCAAGGTGGGAGGAGGCTCAGGTGGAGTATAAACATCCCAGCAGACCAGTTGGGCAGAGTGGCCTGTTTCAGTGCTGTTTTGTGTGGTGCTGTGCGCATGACACTTAATGTCAGATTTTGATGTGTGCTACTAGCATTTTGTTTAGGTGCCAGATGTTAGAAGTTAAATATTTGGCTGTGTATTGTTTTGGAACAATGTGAGCTCATGATTTATAAATACACAGTGATTTGCTTCTTATTTTTAGCATACTTGAAGAAGCTGAGTCTTTTCTCGGCAAGATACTTGCTCAGTGACATTGCTGGCTGAATTCAGTTTTTCTTTAATTACTAGTTGTAGGCCCTTGGGTCAGATATTTACTTAACATTGTATCACAGTCATACAGTTGGTCTGAATTTGGGAATTGTGAATTGTTCTGAAAATATGAAAGTTGATTTTTCTAGAATTAAAGTAACTGAACATTATGCTCTCCTGGATTTCCCTGCAGGATTGAATGCATTGTCTTAGGCGCTTGGGGAGGGGAATGCAACTGTTGCTTGGGATTTTAAGCCAACATCAGGTTTCCACCTTCAGCTGGTATCACAGCATAGTAGCCAGAAGTGGACAGCTTGATAGATTCTCTTACTCCCAAGCCCAGAGTATCTGAGAGAGATTGTGCATCCACCCCGCTCCAAAAGAAATCAGTAACTTGGTACAGACCAGGAATTGGCACATGGTTGACCTTGCCCATTTTCATAGCCTTTAGCAAATAGAGCCATTTTGGGAGGAGATTGTCATTCCTAACTAAAACATTTCAGATCAGGTGTGATGTTGATAAAAGCAAATGCTGCAGGTAGGAGAGGTCTGAAATAAAGACAGAAAATGCTGGGTACCATTTGTGGAGAGCAAAACAGAGTTAATATTATGAGTGGGTGACCTTGCATTCATAATTTTCTCTAGTTAAAGGTTTCTTAAGTGCCTGGGAGTAGCCTATTTAAAGTTAAATAGATTCTATGTGGGAGACTGTAAAAGTCAAGGAGGGTATATACAAGTAAGGCAGAATTACTTTTATACAACATAGTGTAGTCATAGTATCCCTACAGTGTGGAAACAGGCCATTCGGCCCAACAAGTCCACACCGCCTCTCCAAAGAGCATCCCACCCAGACCTGTTTCCCCCTAATTTCCCATGACTAACCCACCTAACCTAAACATCCCTGGGCACTATGGGCAATTTAGCACAGCCAATCCACCTAACCTGCACATCTTGGACTGTGATAACAAGGTGTAGAGCTGGATGAACACAGCAGGCCAAGCAGCTGAAGAAGGGTCTAGGCCCGAAACGTCAGCCTTCCTGCTCCTCTGCTTGCTGTGTTCATCCAGCTCTATACCTTGTTTTCTCAGATTCTCCAGCATCTGCAGTTCCTACTATCTCATCTTTGGACTGTGGCAGGAAACCAGAGCACCCGGAGGAAACCCACGCAGACACGGGGAGAATGTGCAAACTCCACACAGACAGTCGCCCGAGGCTGGAATTGAACCCGGGTCCCTGGTGCTGTGAGGCAACAGTGCTAACCACTGAGCCACCGTGCTAAAGATACTTGGGCATGGGTTTGAAGTGCAGAAACTATTTGTCTGTCAGCTTAGTATTATTGGGCCTGATGACAAGAAGACCACAAATATACCCAGTTACCCCTCAACGTGTACACTTCCAACCAATGTTGTAAGTTGGGATCTTGCTGGTCTGTTTGGCTCAAGAGCCCAGGGAAGTTTTGTTCATGCCACTGCGTCAGCCAAACTTAGTTGATGATTGATTCTGAAAATGTTTGCAGGGATTGTAGATCTATGATGTTGGGGTGCGTTGACCTGTGACACATTTAGAGAGCCTAAAATGAAATTATGCAGTGCAAGCAGCTACATTGTCATTGGGTCTTCATTGCAATCTTAATGCAGAGTGTCTATTGACACTACTGTGTCCATCAATGAGACCTTACAACAGGATTCTCAGTTAACAGACTTGTATACAAGTGGAATATTTTGTTAATTCAACAAAGCAAAGGAGGTCAATTTAAAATGGCTATTGGAAGAAAAAACTCTTCCTACTGCAGCAAGCAGAACTTGAGACCAAAACTGGAGCAAGTCAATCTCTCCACTATGATACAGTGGTTGTATATAGCACAAACAATTGATGAGGCTTACTCTCAGTAGAGTGTATGCCTCCTCCACACTTTGTTAACTCAATATTAATTAATACATTTGCTCCTTGAGGCTTTTCTCTGGTTATTTGCTGTGTAACTACAATGCTGGAGGATTTTTTAAGATCTTCCATCTCACTGAGAAGGCTTCAGGCCAATCCACATCCAGTAACCTGCTCTGAAACTTCTGTTCGTGCTTTACAGCTGTGACACAGCACCAACAACAATCCACAACATTCTAAAATAAAGTCAATTTGGCCATCTCCCAATATTAACACACTCTTTTTTAAAATGTTTCAAGATCTGGATTTGCATCATCCAAAATTATTAATTTCTTCCTTGGGCTGTTCCTTGTCTGTATAGCATGTTTTGTTAAAATCTCTTCATTAGATTTTAGATATTTCATTTACAGGGACGGATGAGTTGAACTGAAGGATCTGTTGTATTTTTCTATGACAGGAATGAATTAAATTGAGGTTAAGGCATAAGACGTGGATCTTTTGTCCATAATATCAAACCCAGTCACTTAAACAATACAAGGTCTAGATGTGATTGACAAGGGAATTTCCCCAATCACCTCCAATCTGTCCAAGAATCATGATGTCCATGTACTTAACTACTTGTGGGCTATCAATTGGCATGTTAAATCAAGGTCAGAACTTGCCCCACCTACTTCAAAATGGGTTGTCAAACACTTTTGTTTATTTTCTTACGTAGTGAAGCCTAGGTGAATGCCTGTAGTATGAGCATTCATGACGGTTGAAGTGAGCCTGAGAGAAGCTGAAGTAAGTTGAGAAGTTGCGATGAAGTATAAAGTCAACTTTAGCCTTAATTTA
>NC_063368.1:3536961-3547804 GCF_021869965.1 Rhincodon typus
TCATAGGAGCAGAAAGGCTGACGTTTCGGGCCTAGACCCTTCATCCGAAACGTCAGCCTTTCTGCTCCTACGATGCTGCTTGGCCTGCTGTGCTCATCCAGCCCTGCACCTTGTTGACTCGGATTCTCCAGCATCTGCAGTTCCTACTATCTCTGATTCATTTGGGACAGTTTCCTGCACCTACTCTCTGTAACCCCGCACTTTATCCTTTTTAGTTTTACAGCCTAAATCCATTTTCAAGGAAGGGTCTGCTGTGAAGAAGGATTACTGGACCCAAAATGTTAATTCTGATTTCTCTCCACGTATCCTGTCAGACCTGCTGAGTTTTTCCAGAAATTTCTGTCTTTATTTCTGATTTTTATCCGCGGTTCTTTCAAAGATTCAGTTAAACCTTCCCTCACTTCACTCTTGCACAGTGCGCTCCAGACCTCAGCAGTTTGCTGCATGAAAGTTTTTCATGTCACTTTTACCTCCGTTTGCCAATTGCTTTAGATCCATGGCCTCTCATTCTTAGACCTCACACAAGAGGGTACACTTTTTCCGTACCTAACCTGTAGGGGTGGGGATGGCAGAGACAGTTGTGTAGCGGTGATGACTTTGATTTGATTTAATTTGATTCATTATTGTCTTATGTACCTAGGTAAAGTGAAAAGTTTTGTTTTGCATGCAGTACAGGCAGATCATACCATTATCAAGTTCATAAAGTGATAGGAATACAATGTTCCAGCTGGAGAGAAGGAACACAAAAAACGAGATCAACATTAACTTTGAACATTGAGAGGTCCATTCAGAAGTTTAACAACAGCAGGCAAGAAGCTGTTCTTGAACCTTTTCGTAAGTGTGTTTAAATTGGGATGGGAAGGGTCTGATTATTTTGGCTGCCTTTCTGAGGCAGCGAGAAGTACACATGGTGTCAGTGGATGGAAGAAACACCGAAGTTGCTGGAAACTCAGCAGGTCTGGCAGCTTTTTGAAGAAAAGAATCCGAGTTAACGTTTGAAGTCCAGTGACCCTTCCCCAGTTCTGAGGAAGCATCACCAGACCCGAAATGTTAGATCTGATTTTTTCTTCACAGATGCTGCCAGACCTGCTGAGCTTCCAGCAACTTCTGTTTTTGTTCCTGATTTACAGCATCCACAGTTCTTTCGGTTTTTATTCAATGGATGGAAGGTTGGCTTGCATGATGGACTGAGCTGTGTTCACAACTCTCCGTAATTTCTTCTGGTCCTAGGCAGAGCAGTTACCATACCAAGCCATGATGCATCCAGATAGAATGCTTTCTACAGTGCATCTATAAAAATTGGTAAGAGACTTTGTGCTGAATTTTCCTTAGCCTCCTGAGGAAGTAGAAGCATTGTTGTGCTTTCTTGACTGTCGCATCAATGTGGGTAGTCCAGGACAGATTGTCGGCAATCGTTTCTCCTAGGAACTTGATGCTGTCAACCATCTCCACTTTAGCTCTGTTGATGTGGATAGGGGGCGTGCCATCCTCCTTGCTCCCTGAAGTCAATGACCAGCTCTTTTATTTTGCTGACGTTGAGGGAGGGTATTGACCATATAATCCAGAAGCCAAGATAATGCTCAGGAGACATGGTTTCAAGTGCCCCCTAGGAATCTGGAATTGAAAGCTAGTCTCAGGGTAGGTGACCATAACAATTGGCAAATTAAGCGTCTTAGTTTAAGGGCAATTATAGATGGGCAACAATCCTGGCCTTAGCAATGCCTACATCCCACAAAAGAATAGAAGATGACAAAGAAAGGTTATTGCTCCTCCATTTGGGATAACTGGAGAGTCTGACTGCTTTCCAGATTCACTGGGAAGTAAGCATAGGTGTGGGCTAATTGGACATGGCTGATAATGTGATAAAAGCTCAAGAAGTACACTATGATAAAGCTGACAACTATAATTGGAGTTGGGTTGATACATCCTCAACATATGCTGAAGCCCTTCCTCATGCCATTATTACCTCTAGACTTGGAGAGCAACGTGCTCATGGCCAGGTCTCCAGATTCAGCAGCACACACACAGCCAGAAACAGCAACATGCTTAAGGCTAGATACAGATACAGCAACACACTCATGGCCAGACACGCTCACAGCTAGTGTCCCCTGGTCTACTATCTGTAAATTCATGGTCATTCAAAGCTCTGCTATCCAGGGTGTAACTCCCCTTCACCTATTGCTGGCCTCAATTGTCTCAAAGTTAAGCAAAGCCTCAATTTTAAAATACTCACCGCTGAAATACTCATTAACGTTTCCACGATCTTGTGCCACCAGATCTCTGTAACCTTCCCAAGCTCCGCAATTCTTCAAGGTAACTGTACAATGGCCAGTTGTGATTCTTCCAGAGGTTGCCTTGGTCCTGATCTCTGAAATCCCCTCCGTAAATCACTTATTTTAGGATCTTCCTTTAAGACATTCCTTAAAACCAAATCTTGGACTAAATCTTTGGCCACCTTACAGGATATTTCCTTATGTTACTTGCTAATAGTCAAAGTTTACTTTATGTTCTTGTGAAATCCCTAAGATGTTATATTGATATTAAGCAATTGTCTACAAAGGACCTCTCCAAAAGAGAGGCAGTTGGTTATCCAAAACTTGAGGACAATCACCCCACAAGTCTAGGGTAAGGTGAAGATGCAGAGTCTCCGTAAACTACCACAGCTGGTGTGGGAATTTAATCTGCTTTACAATGCATCACAATCCAGTCCTCTAACCAATTGAATGAACCACATGTCCTTTATTATATAAAAAAAACCCGAAAGAACTGTGGATGCTCGAAATCAGAAACAAAAACAGAAATTGCTGGAAAAACTGAACCAGTCTGGCACCATCTGAGGACAGAAATCAGGTCCAGTGACCCTTCTTCACTGGACCCGAAATATTAACTCTGAATTCTCTCTGGTGCCAGACCTGCTGAGTTTTTCCAGCAATTTCTGTTTTTGTTACACATGTTATTATTTGAAACATGTTCTATAAATACAGATGCTTGTTATTCCTTTCCATCTCAGTTTTGCTGTTGTGCTGTTTGCTTTACACAATGGTGAGAAACCATTTTCATTTAAATTTCTCTCACTGAAGCGAAGGACAGGTCTGTCCCACTGTTGAATCAATTGTCACTCTGTTGATAACATACACACCTCTGAATCAGAATGTTGTGAGGTTAAGGCACAGTCTGGGTGCTGAGCTGAAAACTCACGGCTGTCACTGTAGTGTACTACTGACAGAATGCTACAGTGTCAGAGGTGCTGTCTTTCCGAGGAGATTTTAAACCTGTCTGAAGTGGATTAAAGATCTGCCAAGGCATTATTTCAAAGAAGGAGTGTCTGAAAGGAGAAATGTGAGATAGAGACACATAGGGAGGGAATTCCAGAAAGGGCCCAGGCAGCTTGAAGTGTAGCCACCAATGGCGAACCAATCAGGGAAGCTTCAGATGCCAGAATTGGAGGAACACATCATCAGAGGTTGGGAGCGATTCCAGAGATAGGGATAGGTAAGACCATGTGGGTAATTGAAAACAGAGTGAGAATTTTTAAATCAAAATGTTGCTTAACTGGGTGCTATTGCTGGTCAGCGAGCATGGAGGGGTCAGAATAGGAGATGTATCTTGGTCTGAGTAGCACATTGGTAATATGAAGTTTATAAAGAGTAGATATTGGAGGCCGGTCAGAGTTGTGTTGGTTTAGTCAGGTCTGAAGGTGGCAAAGACATGGATGAGGATTTAAGCAGCAGATGATCTGAGACGGTATTGGAAACCTCACAACCTTTAAAAAGTACATGGATGAACGCTCGAAATATCATAACGTTCAAAGCTATGGGCCAAGTATTGGAAAGTGGGATTAGTGTAGATAGGGTCAGTACAGACTCAATGGGCTGAAGGGCTTCTTCTGTGCTGTATGACTCTATGGAGTCAGGTGGTATTAAAAGAGCTGAAATCTGGGAGTGTTAGTGGCTGCGCATATATCTAGTCGAAAGCTACCCTAAGGTCAAATATAACATTGTGATTGGTCTCATTCAGCCTCAGACATTTACTAAGGACAGTGTCTTAATGATGTAGTGCTGTAGACATTTTTTCTGATGTTGACAACATCCAGACTGGCTTCAATGGGAAATGCGCAGATCCTGTACATTGCCCATTTGGGACGGGTGTTGGGTGTACTCTAGTGGCAGCAGCCAGAATTGCGCGTGAATTACATTCACCAAAATGGGAATGACTAAATTGCCAATGTACAGTGATTTGTTTATTGCCAACGTAAGTGCTTTTTAGCAACTTGGCAACTGTTAATGACTGTCAATCATCAGCTTTGGCTGAGGAGGTGGACAAGTCTAAGAATCGATGCTCATTCGTTCAGATAGTAAATTGTTCTGGGAATTTTTTTGAAGTTTCAAGTTTTAAATTTTGATATCCCTTCTTGCTGCTCAATTCTGTCTCTTTTTCTCTCCTTTAACTCTTCCTTTTTATAATCTTGTTATTTATTTTTGTACCCGATTAAACATGGATTTTCACCCTCTCGAATTCACTCTCCTCTGTTAATCTTCTTTAATCATTGATCAGAATGAAACAACTTAGAATGAAGCCAATGAGTCTCGACCAATTCTTCTGAAAAGTAATCCAATTTGTTCCATTCCCCTGATCTTCTTCATATCCCCACAAGTTTTTCCTTCAAGCATTTATTCAATTTCTTCTATAAAATATGTACATGTAATAACTCAGGAAGCCCAAATGGAAAGGAACATCAGGGTAGGACTAAATGGGAGAGTCCACAGGAATGTTGCTGAACAGAGAGCTTGGAATGATTCATTGTTCACATGTTCTTGATTAACAAGGCAGTCAAAGGTATTGGGTTTGCAGTAGACAGGATAGTGAAGAAAGTGTTTGGTACACTTGCCTTTATTGGTCAGTGCATTGAGAATAGGAGTTAGGAGGTCATGTTGTAGCAAGAGAGGACATTGGTGAGGCCACTTTTTGAATACTGCTTTCAATTCTGGTCGCCCTGCTCTAGGAAAGATGTTGTTTAACTTGAAAGGGTGCAGAAAGGATTTACAAGGATGTTGCCAGGATTGGAGAGTTTGAGCTATAGTGAGAGGCTGAATAGGCTGGGGCTATTTTTCCTGGAGCTTTTAAGGCTGTGGAGGTTTATAACATCATGACAGGCATGGATAGGATGAACAGCCAAGGTCTTTTTCCCAGGGAAGGAGAGTCCAAATCTGGAGGGCATAGGTTTAAGGTGAGAGGGGAAAGATTTGAAAGGGACCTAAGGGCAACATTTGCCTGCAGAAGGTGGTGTGTGTATGGAAGTAGCTGCCATAGGAAGTGGTGGAGGCGGGTATAATTACAACATTTAAAAGGCATCTGGATGGGAACATGAATAGGAAGGGTTTAGAGGGATATGGGCCAAATGCTGGGTTTAGATTTATTTAGGATATCTGGTCAGCATGGACGAGTTGGACTGAAGGGTCTGTTTCTGTGCTGTATGATTCTATTAATATTAGTTATAAAATAGAGCCACTAATCATGGCTTACAAAGGCTCATCCCAGACCAGGACACATCCCTCAGTCTGCTTTATTTTTTAAAAAGCAGCCTGTTCAGAGATATTAATACACCGTTCTGGGGAGTTGGGATTTGAAACCCAAGTCTTCACACCCCAGAGATAGGGACATTACCACTGTGCCACAAGGGCCCTCAGGTTTAGGTGATGTGTCCCAGCTGGGCAGGCCATTGCCTGTTTCCAAGGGAACTCATACTCAAGCTCCACAAGGAGATTAATTAGTGACTCCCAATGGGCCTTGTAGGGGTTATTACAAAAATACAAATTAAGAGCCAGACAGCCATTCAGCCTCTTAAACCCCAGCACTTGATAAGATAGTTGAAGATGTGATTGGGGCCTCAATTCTACCTTTAAAAAACCAAAAGAACTGCAGATGCTGTAAATCAGGAGCAAAAACAGAAATTGCTGGAAAGCTCAATAGGTCTGGCAGCATCTGTGAAGAAAAAAATCAGAATTAACGTTTCAGGTCCGGTGACCTTCCTCAGAACCTTGGGTCACTGGACCTGAAACATTAACTCTTCACAGATGCTGCTAGACCTGCAGAGCTTTTCCAGCAACTTCTGATTTTATTCCTCAATTCTACCTTGCTTTCTACTCTCTAATAACTTTTGACTGCCTTGATAATCAAGAATCTGCCTAACTCAGCTTTAAAAAGATTGAATGGCCCAGCCTTCCCTACTGACTGGGGAGAGAATTCCACAGAGTAAAAGAGGTGCAGGTTAGGTTGATTGGCCATGCTAAATTGCCCATAGTGTTTAGGGATATGTAGCTTAGGTGGGTTATAAGAGGCTGGGTCTGGGTGGGATACTCCAATGGTCGGTGTGGACTTGTTGGGCCGAAGGGCCTGTTTCCACACTAGAGGCATTCTATGATTCTATGGAAAACTCTTTAAGAGGGAAAAAAAATCTCCTCACCTGTGTCTTAAATGGAAAACCCTATTTGTGCTCCCATAGTTCCAGTTTCTCCTATTTGAGCGAAATATTCCGTCAGCATTCACTCCTGTCCCTTTGGGATCTAATATTTTTAAATATTGTCAGTGCTCATTCTTCGAAGATCTATTGGATACAGAGCCCTAACCTCATAAGATGACCTCTTCATCCCAGGAATCAATTGAGTCTACCTTCTCCATACTAACTGTTGTAATAAGATCAATACAGAAGCACAGCAAATTTCCACTAACAGCGGTGATCAGTAATGAACTGATCGTCTGTTTAAGTCATATTGATTGAGAGATGACTATTGGCAAGAACACCAGTGAGAACTCCCCTCATCTTTGAAGCAATGCCATGGGATCTTTAACACCCAGCTAAGAGAACAGATGAGACCTCAGTTTAAGTGCAGCATACTCTCAGTGTTGCACTGGGTGTCAGTATTGACTTTTGTCCTGAGTCCTGGAGTGGAACTTGATTGGCCAGTCTCATAACATGGCTAAATTACAGTTGCTAGAAGTAGCAGGTCTCCAAATATGCAGAGACTTGTTCTCTGCAAACCAAAGGCCTTTGTTCAAGCTTTGTGGCTTGAGCCTATAATTTCCTGCTGCTTTCTCCATGGAGGGGCCTGACTAAAGTCAACTTGTCATCCAGTCAGCGCCCTTTTCTCCTGTAGCATAAACCGCAGCAATTGGAATTTGGCACTCTTGCTTTTAGTCCTGATGAGTGCAAAATGTAAAGATTTGGCAACATCTCCCTCTTCAGCAATAATTCTTAATTTCACTAAATCTCTCATCCAACTTTTACCTTTTCTAATCTATTTTTGGGGTATGTTTGTTTCTCTTGGCACTTAATTTTTAGAATGACTTTTAATTAAAAATTTAAACTAATTTAACTATGAACACCAGCCTTCTCGTACATCTCTACTGCCCCTTTACTGCCCCTCTTCACATACTCTGTACTTGTCTTTGATCAGTCATAAACATCTTACATGATTTAGGTACAGAGATTCTAGATTTGAGCCCATAATGGTAGGATGGAGGGAGTACTGCATTGTCAGAGATGCCATCTTTTATCTGGGATGCTAAAACAAGGACCCATCTACTCCCACTGTTGTATATATATTGCCTTTGTACAATTTGAAGAAATTGGCACTCTAACAATACCCTGACCAAAACCTACTGCAAGTGATATACATACTTATTCAATAAGTATTCTGTTGTTAACTTTGGTCCATTTGATCTCAATATCATGATTTTAATCAACTACTTTAGCTCCTATGTTGCACTTCTTTTACTACAAATGAGTACATGAGTAAGAAGGGAATAAAGGGAAATGGATTCTGCAAGTGAAGACAGTTTTAGTACAGAAGGGCAAATTGTGTCACCGCAGACTTGGAGGGCCGAAGGGTCTGCTCTTGTGCTGTATTGTTCTTTGCATGCACTTTAAGATAACTCGCCTTTCTTTTTTGGTCTTTTACATGAATTTCTTGACGATGGCAAATGACAGATTTGCTGTTTGAGATAAGATGCATTGCTTGCTCTGACACCTTTGCAGCCGAGAGGTGAGGGAGCAAAATGTTTCTGCCTCCAAGACTAGGGCCTCTGTCATCTAAACCTTCCCTTGCCTCCCCCATTCAACCTCCCTCCCCACACCCCTCTCACTGACATAATGCGTTAGGTTCCTCTTCTTTTAGCTTTGCGCCACCAATGCTTCAGAAAATTCAGGGGAGCAGGACTTAACATGCATTCACATCACTAGTGCTCCAATGACATTACTATTGATAATGGTACTCGTTACAAAATTTAAAGTTTTAGAATATTGTGGGACTCGCTTTTTCAGGGAAAATAGAGTGAAGGGGTTTGAATTCTATTGAAGTGGACCCAGATGGCTTGGTTATAGAGAGGCTAAAAGTGGCTGGATTTGGTAAAACGGAGGATGGTTGTTTTGTTGAGAAAAAGATGCATGATGGCCTGTAAACAATTATCAAAGCATCTGTGTAAATAGTAGATAAACTATACTATATAAACTATAACTAGGGACAGCTCAGTGGTTAGCACTGCTGCCTCACAGCACCAGAGATCCGGGTTCAATCCCACCTTCAGGCGACTGTGTGTGGAGTTTGCACATTCTCCCTGTGTCTGCGCGAGTTGTCTCCACAGTCCATGTATGGGTTAGGTGGATTGGATATGCTAAATTGTCCATCGTGTCCAGGGATGTACAGGCGAGGCAGATTAGCGGTAGGGTGGGTTTGGCTGTGATGCTGTCCAGAAAGTCAGCATGGACTCAATGGGTGGAATGGCCTGATTCCACAGTGTAGGGATTCTATGATTCTCACGTCAATGTGGTTGACTCTTAACTTCCCTCTAGGCAATTACAGATGGATAACAAATACTGACCTAGCCAGCAACACCCTCATCCTGTAATTTTAAAAAATTCTACCTGGATACAAGGACCATCTGATGCATGTTGCCATGGAGATGAGCTTTATGAGGAGGGAGTTCAAAGGAAGCTAGTGTAGCATTGATTTGCAGTTTGTTTTCTTAATATATCACTGAACCTTTCAGTCTCAGTCTGTGAGAATCCGAGAGAGTAAGCTGAGAGATGGAGGTAGAAAATCACTGTGGTTCAATACACAGAAAGCCCTAGCAAAACTGGAATCAATGGGTATCAGGGGGCAAACTCGCTGGTGGTTGGAGTCATACCCGACACATAGAAAGATGGTCATGATTATTGGCGGTCAGTCATCTCAGTTTCAGGACATCCTCAGGAGTTCCTCAGGGTACTCTACTAGGCCCAACCATCTTCAGCTGCTTCATCAATGACCTTCCCTCCATCAGAAGGTCAGAAGTGGGGATGTTCGCCAATGATTGCACAATGTTCAGCACCATTTGTAACTCCTCAGACAGCGAAGCAATCCATGTTCGCATGCAACAAGATCTGAACAATATCCAGGCTTGGGCTGACAAGTCGCAAGTGACATTCGCGCCACACAAATGCCAGGCTATGACCATCACCAATAAGAGACAATCTAACCACCGTCCCTTGACATTCAATGGTGTAACCATCACTGAATCCCCCACTATCAACATCCTGGGTGTTACCATTGACCAGAAACTCAACTAGACTCACCACATTAACACAGTGGCTACAAGAGCAGGTCAGAAGCTAGGAATACTGCGACGAGCAACTCACCTGCTGACTCCTCACAGCCTGTCCACCATCTACAAGGCACAAGTCAGGAGTGTGATGGAATACTCCCCACTTGCCTGGATGAGTGCAGCCCCAACAACATTCAAGAAGCTCGACACCATCCAGGACAAAGCAGCCTGCTTGATTGGCACTACATCCACAAGCATTCACTCCCTCCACCACCGATGCTCAGTAGCAGCAGTGTGTACTGTCTACAAGATGCACTGCAGAAATTCATCAAAGATCCTCAGACAGCACCTTCCAAATGCACGACCACTTCCATCGACAAGGGCATCAGACATATGGGAACAGCACCATCTCCAAGTTCCCCTCCAAGTCACTCACCATCCTGATTTGGAAATATATTGCTGTTCCTTCACTGTCGCTGGGTCAAAATCCTGGAATTTCTTCCCTAATGGCATTGTGGGTCAACCCAGAGCAGGAGGACTACAGCAGTTCAAAACAGCTCACCACCACCTTCTCAAGGGTAACTAGGGATGGGCAAGAAATGCTGGCCAGCCAGCAATGCTCACATCCCATCAATGAATTGAAAAAGAGAGTAGAAGCTTGTGCTGGGAGCAAAGAAACCAGATTTGTGATGATTAATGTTGATTGAAAGATTCGCTCAGTTTTGCCAAAAGGTAAGAATCTCCAGTGTAATCACACCATAAAGGCCAGTTTAAGGATTAAAAGGTAGAGAAAGGGAAAAAAACAGAAATTGCTGGAAAAACTCAACAGGTATGGCAACACTGTACAGAGAAAGCAGATTACTTCACTTCTGAAGTTATGTTAACTCTGCTCTCTCTCCCCATGTTGCCAGAACTGTTCAGCTATTCCAGCAGTTTGTTTTTGGTTCTGATTTCCAGCATCTACAGTTCTTTATTTTTCCCTTTGTACAGAAAAAGAGACAGGTAATAAGTTATGAATCACTTTGGATTGGTTCCCAGAGAATGGGACATCGACTTAAGAGGCACTGCAGTAAAACCATGGGAGGGGGATTTTTATTTCCATTGTTAAATGTAGGAGCTTTTTTCAATAAATTGCCTATCAAAATCTATTTATTCAAGATAACAAGGTGTAGAGCTGGATGAACACAGCAGGCCAAGCAGCATCAGAGGAGCAGGAAGGCTGACGTTTCGGGCCTAGACCCTTCTTCAGAAGAAGGGTCTAGGC
>NC_063368.1:3548304-3559276 GCF_021869965.1 Rhincodon typus
GAAGAAGGGTCTAGGCCCGAAACGTCAGCCTTCCTGCTCCTCTGATGCTGCTTGGCCTGCTGTGTTCATCCAGCTCTACACCTTGTTATCTCAGATTCTCCAGCATCTGCAGTTCCTACTATCTCTGAAAGTATTTATTCAATGTTGCTTTTAGTCAGTGTTACAATTAAACCTTAAAAGCCAAAATTTTATCATGTAATCTTTCAAATCCACAGTGGAAGCTTGAATGTCTTTTAAAAAATGAGGATTTTAATATTAGTTTAAAAAAAAAACTACTGGTGAGTCATTGTGTTACCCATAAAGGACTGAGGCAGCTTCAATCACTCAGAGTAGCAGGAATCATTAACACTGGACTCAACACTGCTGCATTTGGCAAGTATTTAAATACCAAATGCCATACAATGACCTTGGATAGTTCACACAATCAGAGTTGTACAGCACAGAAACAGACCCTTTGGTCCAAACTGTCTATGCCAACAGATATCCTAAATTAATCTAGTCCCATTTAGCCCATATCCTTCTAAACCCTTCCCATTCATGTACCCATCCAGATGCCTCTTAAATGTTGTAATTGTCCCAGCCTCCACCACTTCCTCTGGCAGTTCATTACATACATGCACCACCCTCTCCATGAAAAAGTTGCCCCTTAAGTCCCTTTTGAATCTTTCCCCTCTCACCTCAGAGAAATCAGACTTGATTGCACTAGTATCCTATGCTAGACCTGTCCGATATCTATTAATCTCTGTGATATTATATTCTATTATTCAGTGCTAGCCAGCCAGCCAGCCAGCTGTAGCTGACAAAGAACAACTGACACAACCTACTGAAATAAGATGACCAAGACAGACTCAAATATAAAAACTCATGATCTTTTATATGGTATTACATACAACACAGCTACGGTTTACATTGCTCAACTAAAGACAGCTTAAAAAACACTTAGGAAATTTCAAGGTGTTTTTTTAAAAAAAGCAAACATTCTAAATCTTTACACATTTTCTTTTATTTTTGGAAAAACAAACATAAATTTTAATGGCAACATCCAACCTGTGTTTGGGAGGACAGGTTTTGGAAATTAGTTCATCATGGTCCTAAAGCAATAGTAGAAAGGAAAACAGTCTGAACAATAAGACAGCTCTGTATTCATGTTGAAGATAAAATAGGTCCAGTGACCCATGGTTTTCTCTCAGAAAGGGGTGAAAATTGGGCTCAACATGTGTCAAAGAGGACTGTGGCCTAGTGTATGATTTGAGCTCATCAGGGTGAGGTACATTATGTTTCTGGCACGCAGTAGAAGCATGTCTTATCAGGGAAGATACAGTCAAGAGTAATGGACAGATCAAGCAGGGAGCAAGGGCAAATGGGCAGATACAGTAAAGATCCTGTTACTCAGCTCCAACAACACCCTCTGCTGTTTGAGATTTTGACATTTTCTATTCCCTCAGCTGCCATCTCCATGATCTGTTAACCAGAAGAAACAAAGAAGTAGTTCATCTGAGCTGCATCCAAATTCTGATCACAGAGGTGAAAAAACAAGTGCAATTAGACATGAAGAAACAGTTTCAGAGACCTGTTTTGGGTTATGAGGCACACATTTACATGACTTGAATTTATAACTTCTAATTTAGCTGCAGCTTGGATGGGTGGAACAAGATTGAAGAATTGAATGGCCTCCTCCTGTTCCTGTTTAATTTCTCACTGATTGCCCAAACAATCGAACGTCTTTGCTCAGTGAATAAACCAGAGTTCAGCAAGTTGGGCGCAGAGTTTCATCCAAACCAAATCTTTGTACCTAAAATGTAGCATGAATTTGGAAGAACGGGTGTTTATCTTCTTGAAACGTACAATCCTGAGGGAATCTGACAAGGAAGATGCTGAGAGAATGTTTGGCCTTGCAAGAGTGTCCAGAACAAATTTAAAAACAAAAGCTTTCCCTTTTAAGATAGATACAAGGAGGATTTGTTTTCGCTCAGAGTTGGTCAGCCTAGGATTTCTTTTCCCTGACAGCAATGGAGACTTCACCATTTTGGGGAATAGGCAGGAAAGTGGAGTTGACATTGCAATCTGATCAGCCACAATGATGTTGAATCACGTAACAGACTCAAGGGATTGAATGGCCTACTCCTACTCTCATTTCTTTAGATATCAGTTGTAAAGAGGCCAGCCAGTTGTTTTGGAAAGGTGTGTTGCTTTGGTTTAGACTGATTACATTGCAGTCAGTTTGTGTGCTTATGAAGGGTCATCCTAGAACTGGACAAGTTTATATTTCCATTCAAATATTCAGAACTGCCCAATCTGTCAAAATGTTCATCTGGTCATTGGAAAGATTGCTTCTTAAAAAAAAAAAAAAATCGATGTGTTATGGGAATGCGAGCAATGCTGTCAATGTCAGCATTTGTTGCCCATCCCTAATTGCCCCTGAATTCTTGAATTGCTATAGTCCAGGGGGTATAGATACACACACTGTGGTATGAGGGAGGTGCAGGAATTTGATCCAATGACAGTGAAGGAACAAGGATAGGGCAGCACAAGCAGGCTCATGTCACAGGAAATCTAACTCACCCCTGTAATTAAACTGGATGAAAATAAAATAAATCACAACACTTTAAAAGAAACATCTTCTCTGAATGGTATTTAACCCTTTAAAATGTGTTCAGGGATAACTGACAGTGCAAATATTTAATGGAACTGTACATATTTTCCATCTCCTCACGGATAAGGTATATGAGAAGGAATATTTAAAATTTGCTCATTAAAATCACAACGGTAACTGAAGTCATGGCACAACAGAACTAGATTCATGTTGTGATTCAGTGAGCAATTCTCCAAATAATATGTGATTCTGGTAATAGATAGTTGGCTGTACTCATACTCAAATCTCACTGCGTACTTACAATTGCCTGCCCCGAGTGTCAAAATAATTTATGGTTTCCTAATGATAGGAACATAGAAAAGAGAAGCAAGAGTAAGCCATTCCACTCCTTTTCAGCCTGATCCAATATTCTTGACCTTAACACCATTTTTATGCACAATCCCCACATCTCTTAATATCTTTATTATTGAGCAATCTATTCATCCCGATCTTGAACAGATTCAATGACTGAACCTTCACAGCTATCTGGAGGTACAGAATTTCAAAGATTCAATTTCTCCAGTGAAGAAATTCCTCCTTATCTCAGTCCCAAATGTCTCACCCTTTTATTCTGAGACTATGTTCACTGATTGGATGTATCGGGCGACACGGTGGGTCAATGGTTAGCACTGCTGTCTCACAGCACCAGGGACCCAGGTTCAATTCCACCCCCAGGTGCGGTTTGCACAAGTTTCTTCCAGGTGCTCCGATTTCCTCCTACAGTCCAAAGATGTGCAGATTAGGTGGACTGGCCATGCTAAATTGCCCAATAGTATCTAGGGATGTGCAGGCTATGTGGATTAGCCATAGGGAGGTGGGTCTGGATGGGATGCTCTCCAGAGGGTCAGTGTGGATGCGACAAGCTGAATGGCCTGCTTCCACACTGCAGGGATTCTACTCATTTTAATTCCTCCCCCCCCGCCCGCCCTCCTAAATTCTCACCAACACTAACCACGAGGGATATCCTTCCTGCATTTAACCTGTTGAGCTCTGGAAGACTTTTGTATATGACTACTGCAGAACTACTGCAAAAATTACAAATCAACTGTGTCCACACTACAGCCCTGCCTGCAAACAAATGGAAGAACAACACAGCATTGTTATATTAAAAGTCATTGTATGAAAGGCAAATTGTCACTGAATTTTTCAAACCTTGTTCTGAATGTCTCAGCTAATTTGACAAAATCACCACAGTTTTATTGTGCAATTTTAAACTATGGTACAGATGCACAATTACTGGCTCACGCACAAACTCTCCATGCAGAGAAATTTTCTTGATGATGACTGTATTTGACATGAGATGGTACTCATTTCTGAAAAGCTGCTACAGAGTGGCCTCAAAGACAGCATTACCCTACACTAAAGAACTGAAAATACAGCAAAGCAAAGGTATGGTGTTACTTTTCTTCCAACAATTTGTATTTGTAGAGCATCTTTGTGGTAAAATATTCCCAAGGTGCTTAAGTAAAGATTAAGCATAATGTCTGAAGCTACCATCTGTATTGAACTGAATCCTGAACTGAAAACCAGCTACAGAGTAACTCAAGAAAAAAAGTTATGAAGAAACTCAACAACTTTGGCAGCATGTGTGGTGAGAGAAACAAAGTTAATATTTTGAGTCCAACATGATTCTTTAGAGCACATACAGAACCAGTTTACTTCCAATGGGCAGGTAATTACTCTCCATTACTAAAAACATTATTTTAATGCTATCTGGTTAGTACAATAACATGTTCATACAAAGAAACTACTGGGGCAGTAATGAAGTATTAAAATTAAATGAGAGAAATTGTTTCCAGTGACAGGTGTCAGAGGGCACACAGATTGCCAAACGATTCAATTTTTTTTAATGCAGTTAGGTGTGATCTGAAATGCACTGCCTAAAAGCACATGGAAGCAAATTCAATAAATACCTGAACAGGAAATTTTTGCAATGAGTTGGAAAAAGGGTAGGACAGGAATAGCTTAACAAAATACTCTGATCTTAACACCGAATGTCCAGACTCACTTCCTTTGACAGCACTTTCCAAATCTGTGACCTGCACCATCTAAGAGATAAGGGCAGCAGATATATGGGAACACCATCACTTGCAATTCCTATCCAAACCACACACCACCCTAATTTAGAAGTATATTGCCGTTCCTTAAGTGTCACTAGGACAAAATCCTGGAACTCCCTCCCAAACAGTACTATGAAGGTCTTGTACAATGGTTCAGGAAGATGGCAAACTCACTAGCTTCTCCAGGATAATTAGAGATGGAGAATAAGTGCTGACCTAGCCAGCGATTCCCACAGCCTGTGAGCGAATAAATAAAACCAAGAACAATTACCCAAGTATTTGTCAAAGTTGTTCAGGAAAGGAAAGGGTAAGGGCTAAAAGGTAATGGACAAAGAGACAAAATTTTACAAGGCTTTGCTTGTCTAAAACAAGTGTAAGGTAAATCCTATGATTCTGTATGAGGGCAGTCTATGCAGAGAATCAAGTGTGGAATGGGAAAATTAATTACAACCCTCACAAGCTGTGCTCAAAGCAATGGATCCATACTCGAGTATCTGCATCAAAAAGAATCCATGGGAGAATGAAACCAAGTTAATGTACCGAGGACAGAATAGGAACTGCTGTGAAACAACAGAAACTGCATTTTCAATGATATGATATAATTCAATTGAAATAGAAAGGACACTGCAAATATATAACAGGTAGTTGAGCACCTAAAAGTTAAATGTAGGTTTGGCACCTATGAATCTGTGCTTCCATTAGAACACTGCATTTTCTTGTTTCAGTGGGCAACTGAGTAGTTACATATTTCTAACTTTTTCTTTTATTCCAGATTCGCAGTTCTAAAACAAAAAAAATTATAATATACATTTTTAAACATTACAGACTTACAAGATGACATGTACCCCTGATAACAATTAGGTTTCAGCACAAGATGATCCAGCGCTTGTTTTCATATTTGGTGTTGAAGTGATCCCACGTAGGGCTGGTCAATCCACAACCTCTATGGTGAATCGTATTCTTCCCACTGAGCCTCCGGTATCTGGCTTACCTTGTCTTGAATGTTTAAAACCAGGCTTTCACCCCATTCAATAATAATTACAATACTATGGGAAAGGGTACAGAACAAATGTGTTCCTCCACAGCCAAGTTTTTATGGACAATATATTATTCAGTTTTCTGCTATTCTTCCAGTTCCAACAGTCCTTAAAGGTCAAAGGCCTGGCATGATATAAGCAATGTTATCCAGAGTATGGGCCTGGGTGGATAAAGAAAATATCATTAGAAAGCAGCTTTTATAACTAAAGAGGACGATCTGATCTTAGCCCCACTAATGCTGTGCAAATTCCATCTCCTTTCAGTCTTCCTTGGCCAAACAAGGGGCTTAGAGGAAAAAACACACAACCAAAAAGCCACTGTCTCAACCAACATGCTGTACATGAAGCAGAACTTGCAGAAAAGATCCTCCTTGAATCAATGAGTGCAAGTCCCTAGAAAATACAGCAAATGGAACTCCCAACCAAAACATCTCCCACAAAAGGGCAGCACGGTGGCTCAGTGGTTAGCACTGCTGCCTCACAGCGCCAGGGACCCAGGTTCGATTCCACCCTCGGGCGACTGTCTGTGTGGAATTTGCACATCCTTCCCGTGTCTGCGTGGGTTTCCTCCGGGTGCTCCGGTTTCCTCCCACAGCCCAAAGATGTGCAGATTAGGTGGATTGGCCATGCTAAATTGCCCCTAGTGTTTAGGGATGTGTAGCTTAGGTGGGTTATAGGGGGATGGGTCTGGGTAGGATGCTCCAAGGGTCAGTGCGGACTTGTTGGGCCACAGGGCCTGTTTCCACACTGCAGGGGTTCTATGATCTATGAAAAGCAGGGTGAAACATAGGTAGTAAGTTTAAAAAAAAAAGAATTGCGGATGCTGGATATTTGAAACCAGTACAGAAATTGCTGTAGAAACTGAGCAGGTCTGGCAGCATCTGTGGGGAGAAAGCAGAGATAATGAAGAAGGGTCAGTGGACTTGAAATGTTAATTCTGCTTTCTCTCCACAGACACTGTTGAGTTTGCTACGTATAGTCCAGGCACGACTGATGGGGAGAATTAACCTTGTGGTGAGGAATAATGTGCTTGCGGGTGTAGTAGTATGTTGGAATGTGGATGACACTTGCTTGGGTCCTGCAAATACAATCTGTTAACATGAGAAGGCTGTTGTACTGGAGTTACAAGACGATACTGGATGACCAGGAAACTTCCCCACTTTCATTGCCTACCAAGGGCAAATTGGAAGCACTGTACCAAATGAGAATAAACTTGTTATGATGCACTTTCTTTGGCCATCAATTCAAAAGGTAAGACTTGAACCTGAAGCTCCAGGCGCTAAGGTAGGGATACTACCACTGTGCACAATGTCTTAAGGCCAAGGAATACTGTCATAGTCAAGAGAAAAAAAAAAGGATCCTGTTCTTTATCATTTTTAAGTAGCCCCTGCACTCATCTAGATAGGATCAAGTAAAGGTGTGGTGGCCTTTCGGTCAAAACAGTCTGCCAATACTCAGTTGCCAGGCTTAGAAACGAGTAATATCTAATATACAGAAGGCATGTAAAGTTGTTGGAGCATATCAAATGGAAAACCATAGTTCCCATTGATGTTGTAAATTCAGTAAAATAAAACTAAGCTGGTCTGAATCACAAAACAAATACAAACCTCAGCAATTTAGCATCCAAAAGCCAAGATAGTGCCATGTCAGCAATGGAGTGTTTATTGACTACAATTGCTTATGCGCTCTGTGGCAGAACAGACAGACCCACTCTTATACATTAAAGTCAGCAAGTATTTAAAATGAAGAGAGATAAGGAAAGAAGTAACTTGTATACGACAATCTTCAGAAAATGTTTAAGTATCACTACTTAGGAACAGGGCAGTTGGAGAATCACAAAAAAAATGAGGCACTGTTTTATGAAAAGGAATTCATGTTTGACTAAATCAATAAACTTTTTTCAGAGTATAATGAACAAAACATATTCTGCTTTTCCATTCTTCCAAAGTGATTAATATCACACTTTTTCACATCTCAATCCATCTGTCACTCTCTTACCCACTCATTTAACCTGCCTACCTGCAGCTGCCTCTCAGTGTCCTCTTCACGGTTTACATTCCCACTTAGCTTTGCAAACTTGAATACACGACCTTCGGCCTCGTCATTTAAATAACTGATATGGACTGTAGAAGCTAGTATCAAGTGCATATCCTTGTGGGATTCCACTAGTTCTACATTGTTATCCTAAAATGATCTTCTGCTGTCTGACAATCAACTGCTCCTCAACATTGTCTTTCAATCTCATGAGTCAGAATCTATGTAACAACTTATCGTGTGAAAATTCAAATATATCACATCCACTCAGTATCCATTATCACCTTTTTGAAAGTTACCATTGAACCTGTTTTAACTGCCTTTTCATAATAACGCACTGTTTTGACAAAAAAAAATTTCCTCATTCCTAGGCTTTGTTTCCCAATTACCTTGAATCTGTATCTTCTAGTTGTCAGTCTATCTGCCATTAAAAAACAATTTCTATCATTATGATAACAGAAAGAGTCTCATATTCACTTGGTAACACCAGAACTTAGTACTGTTGCAAAAAAAAAATGTTGAAATCTTTCATCCTGCACTCATCAGGACAAACACAAGGATGAATAAATTCAAAAGGGAGCAACAACTGAAATTTGTTATTCATGCATTTGTCCTGATATGTGCATGATGAAAAGCTTTGCCACTTTTAGAAAGATTTGCTTTGACTTATTATTGTCACCTGTACCTAGGTACAGTGAAAAGTTTTGTTTTGCAAGCAGTACAGGCAGATCATACCATACAAAGTGCATAATGGTACGAGAACAGAGCAACAAATACAATGTTACGGCTGCAGAAAAGGTGCACAAAAAGCGAGGTCAAAATTAAATTTGAGAGGTCCATTCAGAAGTGAGAAATTAGGACAATCCTGACTCAAACATTAGGTTAAATTCTACAGCACCAAGCAGTGTCTTAGCTCACTTGCTATCAGAAGTCTTGACCGAGTAGAGAGAGGCACAACCTCAGCTTTGCTGACTCATAGAACGATTTGCACATTGTCAAATCTCCTTGGAAGAATGCAATGTATTAATTTTGATGGCAAATTGGTGCAAGGTGGGAAGGGAAATACTTTACCAGGACTTCTTTTGGACAGCCATTGAGACAATCAACCTGCGCAGTGAGGCAAGTTAAGGGACCAAGTGCACAGATGATGGAATCCAACAGGACAGAGAGACTCCCAGACACTGCCACCATCCCCTAGGAAAAGAATGAGACATTTTAGGTCTATCCATTCTCTTAATTCAAAGGCAAAAGTATGATTCAGTTAGATATAGTTCTAGCTTTAACTTTTCAAAAAAAAACAAAAAAAAGGTCATCCCTGAGTTTCAATAACAGGTATCATTGAGACTCTAGGACCAGGAAGGTCCCAAATTTGATTTCCAGGGATTAATCCTTATGATGGCAGAGCTGGGAAAAACGACAATGGTTTCAAAATTATTGAACTGAAGAAATGTTCTCAGTGCCAGCTCCCAATTATTATCCAGTGACCAGCGCTGGGAAGTGTACACGGATTTAAGGTGAACATAGTTTGAGATATGACTCTGCATTTGGTCAACACCATTAAAGTGTGGATATTGGGGATGAGGATAATGACGTCACATTTCCAAGCTATACGGTTTTAAACAAAAGTTTTCTTTTCAACTATCTGTCAGATACATAGTAACGCTCCCTTGACTCCAATAGCAGGTTTCAGATAGCCTCATAGAAACATCCTGTCTGTTCCCTTCTCACAGTCAGCAACTCAAGGCTTCTTCCAATGATAAAGCCAGAGAAAGCTTTCTGGCGTTAAGTTTGATGAGGAACTGTACAGCTAGCAGACAGTAGAGGATTTCATTCCATCCGTCTGATCTTCACTCAAGCCCGAGTCCTGAAGATCAGAGAATACCATTCAACACACTGCATTACACAAATGTCTTGGTTCTCACAAAAAAAAAAGACTCACTAACGTAGGAGACCTGCTAAAGTTCATGAGGCAAGGGCAGCATCAACACAAGAAGATTTAATATTGTGAAGTAATATCTGGGCAGCATGGACGAGTTGGACCAAAAGGTTTGTTTCTGTTCTGTACAACTCCAATGACACCAAATTTCAGTTTTAAAGTATGCATTGTTACATAGAATGTTACAGCACAGAAAGAGGTCATTCAGTCCAATTAGTTCATGCCCACAAAAAGTACTCCAAAACCTTTCCATCTGACTGCATCAGCATATCCTCCTATTCCTTTCTCCCTCAGCTCTATCCAGCTTCCACTTAAAAAACATTGAGGTAGGGTACTTCAAGAATGAGGGAGTTTACATCATTGTAATTTCACTCAGGCAGGGAGACCGTTTTTAACCTTTAAAGATAGCCGTGGTAACAAAATAAGTTGACCACTGCAGGGCAAAATTAAAATTTCTATTTAAATTTGGTGTTCTGGGCAAACGTTAAAGGAAATCACATGGGTGTAGTGTGGAAAATCCCTTTTATCTTTGTGTAAAATAACTCAGATTTATCTTCCAGTTAGTTTTTCTCCCGTATTTATTAAGGTTTTAGAGTTCGAAGGAGTTCGAAATTCCTTTGCGCTAGATTACCATCAACATCTCACCTCAGTTTCTTGCAATCGGTGACCTATGAGACTCAATGATTCACCCAGAAGCTGCAAGTGGGCTGCGACATCAATCGGATCAACCTCAGGCATTTTAATGGGGGATGAGGAGTGACTGCTTCCTCCTAATCCCACCAAATGTGATGATTTCTTGTGTGATGTTGCCATACTGGACAGAGATGAAGAATTTTGTCTGCCTGAAATACGGAGAGATTAAGAAAAGAGGAAATCATAGGATTGGTTCATAGCAACAGTGACAGACAGGTTCCAGAAAGGACCCTCTGGTCTATCCAGACTGTCTCACACAATTCCGACACCTTTTGTCTATAACATACACATTTGCCAACGCAAAATCACTGAAGCCATTGAAAAGAGGTGGAAAGAGCATGTTTAAAAATTCAAGAACATCTTGGGGAATAAGTCGTTCAGGAAATTCCTCTCTCCTCTTGGAATCTCACTGTTCATCTCTTGAACCTGAGACAACAAGGTGTAGAGCTGGATGAACACAGCAGGCCAAACAGCATCATAGGAGCAGAAAGGCTGACGTTTCGGGCCTAGACCCTTCATCAGAAAAGGGGGAGGGGAAGGGGGTTCCGAAATAAATAGGGAGAGAGTGGGAGGCGGATAG
>NC_063368.1:3559776-3600249 GCF_021869965.1 Rhincodon typus
GTCGAATGCTGCATTGATGTCAAGGGTTGACATTCTCATCTTTCTTCTTTAATCAGCGCTTTTGTCCATATTTGAACCAAAGCTGTAATGCAGTTAGGAGCTGAGTGGCCTCAGTGGAACCCAAATTGAATGTCAGTGAGCAGGTTATTGTTGAGCAGGTGCTGCTTGGTAGCTCTATCAATGACACTTTCCATCACTTTACTGGCGATCAAGAGTAGACTGATGAGGTGGTAATTGGCCAGATTGGATTTGTCCTGCTTTTTGTGAACAGAACAACTGGGCAATTTTTCACATTGTTGGGTAGATGCCAGTGTTGTAATTGTATTGGAACAGCTCCTCTAAGGGAGCAGCCAGTTCTGGAGCACAAGTTTTCAGTACTATTGCTGGATTGTTGTCAGGGCCCATAGCATTTGCAGTATCCAGTGTCTCCAACTGTTTCTTGATATCATGTGTAGTGAATTGGATTGACTGAAGACTGGTGTCTGTGATGATGAGGACACTGGAGGAGGCACGTACATTTGTAAGTTGCTGAATTATAATCAAATGTAACTACTTTAATATTTGTATTTTCTTTTGGAAAGTAAAAGGCAAAGACACTTAGCTGGTGAATTAGTGTCTTCACATCTCAAAACACTTTGACTTGCTTTGAGTTTTACTGGCTGTAGTATTTGTCTCTATTGCTGCAGCCATTTGGTACATAGCAAGATCCCAGAGCAATAGTGGTTTGAATTGCAATAGTGAATGTTTACAATTCCTGTTTGGGTGGTTTCATATTGATGGAAATTGTTTCAGTGCTGACAGAGCTAAACCACCCTGTTCCCTTTGTGGTTGAACAACATAGTCTTCAGGTGGGTATAACTGGTTGTGTATTCTTGCCATACGTGGCCCTTGGCAATTTGTCTTAGAGCAATCGAGGTGTGGCTGTTTGTGGAAAATGTGATATCAATTGCACTAGGTACAAAAGATTGTATTAGTGCCCTTGCGATCCAGGGTCGTGTTCTAGTGGTGTGAGTTCAAATTCAAACTTGTTAACTAAGAAATTTAAATTCAGTTAATTAAATAATTTATTAAAATTGGGTTACGAAATTTAGTATCAATCATGGTAATTACAAAACTACTAGACAGTTACAAGATTGACCTGTTCACTAATGTCCTTTCTTTGAGGGGATAAAATCTGAGGTCCTTATCTTGTTTGACAATGAATTCTGGACTCACAGCAATGATTTTTAATCAATTTTGTAAATGGCCTGTTCAGCCAATGTGTCTCAAGAGCAATGATGGATGCAGAATAAATGCTGGACGTGCCACTGCTATTTTCATCCCGTGGATCAATTAATAAAAAGAAAACCAGCGTGCTGTAGATTCTGTATGGTATTACTGACACATTTGGTTTACATGACTAATATTCTCAGCTGAGATATATCAATGAGATGTTAATTTCCTCACTCATTGATATGTCCCCATTAACTACAACTTCTATGTACTAATTTTGATCTGAAGTGTTATAGTGTTGGTTGTTTAGCCTTTTCTCCCAATGAGATTTTAAGGCTCTTTTGTAGATAGATAGATAGTTTATGATTAATAGTGAACAAAGTAAACAATTACTAATGCCTTGTGAATTTAATAGTTTTATTGCTATTGAAAGTCTTGTATTTCCAGCATGCCAAATCGGTAGGCAGGTGAAATCATTCTGAAAATTTACAGCCAGTGTATTGATTAAAAACCAAGCATTTTGGAAGTTTTTTTTTATGAGCCACCTGCGTTGAATCACAACGCATCTTTAAAGATAGGTTTGCATGCAAACCTAAAGTCATAAAAAGGAATGTGGCCCTTTCATCATTTTCAGCTCATCCACCCAGAGTGTTCAATTCTGACAGTCCTTATAGCCCTAACTGAGGCAGTCAGCTAAAGACCTCAATTTATTGTCTGTTTAAAAGGATGGTGCTTTTAACAACTCAACAGTTCTTCATTTAGAGTACATATTTGATTGATGTTGAATTAAACCAAAAGTATTTTGACCCTGACCGATAGGTTTCCAATGGAACAAAAGACATATGTGACTGCCTGATACAAAAAAAAGTGTCACTATTTTTAAAAGGTTAAAACCTGAAGTTGATGATGTGATTAATTATGTGAAATTCCTGTATGGAATCAACTGAAATATTGCTGACCTAGTGCACTGTGCAATAGATTGGCTGGCTTGTCTTCCATGCTGTGATTTATGTCTCTACTTGGTGGGAGGCATGAGATGAAAAATTTCCTCGGTTGGCAAGGGGTTTCCGAGGATGTTGATATAGAAAGCCCTTCCTCCCCATCAGACAAAGTTCACGCACCTGTGGCTGTAAGTCCAGAAAGCGTTCAATCCCTGGCTACTGCTTCTGAAAGTAGTGGCGAGTTCCACAGATATACGAGAGAATGGTGGATATTGGCTACTACTATCACACTCAATTCCTCCACTGCTTCTGATTTGATTACACTGCTTGTCAGATATTCAGGGTTGGCTGCACAAAAATATCTTTAAATTACAAGAAGACTAAAGGTACTGTCAGACCCCACCACAGACTCTACTTCTTAGCCACTGTTTGAGGCTGAATAAGACTGTTCGTGACCTTGTTGACCTATTTTGTGCCTTAGCTGAACTTCTATCCATGTATCCAGACCATTACCAAAATCTCTGGAACCTCATCTGTCTCTATCCTTCAGTTGTTCATCTGTTAAAATACTTGATCTACGTTTGTTATCTTTAGACTTGCCTGTACTTATTCTGCTACTCATTCACACCACCTGTGTGTACCTTTAATTTCCACCACTTCCTGTCTATCTATCATTTCAGTGCTTGCTAATTTACCTTGGTTCCCAGTCTGTCAATGTCACTTTAAAATTCGCATTATGTTTTCAAGTATTTCTGAGTTTGCTGTCTAACCCTTTCAACTTGATGAGACAGTTGTTCCAATTTTGACACTGTTGTTCCATCTTTGGCTATGCTGTTCGCTCCGTAGGCCCTAAGCTGTAGAATGCTTTCCTTAATTATCTCCGTCTGTCTGTCCTGTAAGATGCTTCTGAAAGCTTGCTTCATTGACCAGCTTTTACCACTCGTCTTAATAGTCATAGAGGTCTACAGCACAGAAAAAGGCCCTTCAGCCCATTGAGCTGTGCTGTGAAAAGCAACCACCTAACTATTCTAGTTCCATTTTTCCTTATACCTTTTTTTGTTTGCTTATCCTTCTGTGAAGTAACTTGGAACATTATGCAATGTTAATGGTGCCAAATAAATCCAAATCGTTGATTAGTAAGGTGGCTATGCCTTCTGTCTTTGAGGTTTTTAGAAGCCTCTTGATGGAGGAGAGATGAGCTAGAATAAAGCTTGAAAATCACAACATCAGTTCCATTAACAGTAGATGATTATAAATTTAACCTTGCTTTGTCTATTGCACGTTAGTTAGACTTTGAACATTACCTTGTTCTAATTTCATTATGTGAATGCCAAATAACGCTGAGAAATGATGCTTTCTAAGTTTAGATTTGAATCACTTATGATCTTTATCCTGAGATAGTCAGTATTACCATCCTTGTAATCCCCAAATGTGAACTTTGTGATGGCGTTAATTGTATTATTGTAAGTATAGTCAGAAAATGTGTTTGTATCCCTGTCTCACGTTCATCTGGCGAATGAGTTATGCTTCATTCGATATTACATAATGATCCTACTGGGACTGACCTACTTTATTTACTCAGGTTTAAGGATTAGATCGTGTGGAACATTTTAAACAAGGCTGACTTGGTCACAAGACCTAAAACTCTCGGCTAGCAGAACTAAATCTTGGTCTAATACTCTGATACTTTGTTTATATGTGGCAGGAGTGAAGTGAAGATGTAGATCTTTTTGGCTCACTAAATTACATGCTTATTATTTTAATCCAATTTTCTTGCATAATGTAGAATTGTGTTCCTATTATGCAAAATCGATTTTAAAAAAATTTGGGACCTTGTAGTTCAGATTTTATTCTGATACCTTATGAATCATTTGGTATGTTTCTTAGGATGTTTAACCAACACTTTTAAAATCTATTATTAATTGTAATTTGTAAACTTGTTGCCTTTTTCTTTTCTAAATGTATTTCTCTTTCTTTCTCAGACCGAAGGATGCGATCAGGGCCTTGAGAAAGAGACTTTCAGGAAACAAAAACTTTCGGGAGGTGATGCTATGCCTAACGGTTAGTCTTGTGATTTATTTTTAAGCTACTGGTTCTTTTGTGGTAAGAGTATTACAATGGCACCTGCTTTTGCAAGTCTGTTAGCTGCCATTAACGTGTAGTATTGCCTCTTTGTAATATTTCATGAAGGTCTACGGTAGCATTGATTATATGCATGATCATTTTGTGTAATGTTGGATCATTGTACCACATGACACACTGCATTCCAATTTGAAAGTGGAGCTGTGATTCAGGAGGCCTATTCCACAGAGTCTAATTACTGAAAGCAGTGCCACTCTGATAAAGATTTGGAGAGCTGGGCACATGATGTGCTTACAACAGACATTTCTCATTACAATATTCTGAACTTTGAAGAGCCAGAAAAATACTGCATATAACAATTGCCTTTATTCATTGTTTTTGTATTATACTTTTTCGCCTTGAATCATGGCAGCAGAAACGTCTGTGATAAAATAAATTCAAGAATTGAAATACATACAGATCAAACTCTATCTGGAAATGGATAATTTAAGAAATCCAGGTCTGCCTTGATGGATTTAGATCCATCTTGTACCTGTATTAATGGGCAGCTTTTTTTTTTGAATGTACACAGGTTGCAGTGGTACTTGACGATTACACACTGGGCTAAGAAAGAAAATGTTAGGAAAGGTGATCAAAAGTGTGGCTCAAGTTTTGAGAGAGAGCTGAAAGTATTTCAGGACAGAATTGCAAGAAGTGAAGCCTAAATGGTGATGGATGCGGTTTCCAGAAGGAAAATGTATGCAAGGTAACCGGCAGGGAGAGTTTGAAGAGAGATCTGTGGTGTAGGAAAAAGTTGAAGCTAGTAAAAGGATGAATTATAAATGGAAGACTGGGTCCCAATGCAGGCAGAGAAAGGACTTAATGGTAGAGCAGGACTTGGTGTGGAATAGGATGTGGTCCATAAGTATGAAACCTTCTCAACCCTGACCAGGTTTTTAGATAATGCGAGCCATGCTGAAAAAACATGGGAGTATTTGATTCCAGACATGCAAAGACGTGTCTGAGGATTTTAGTAGTAAATAGTCTAAAGTTGTAAATAGTCTAGTGTAGCATGAGATTCTGGTTAGGAAGGTAATGGTGACTGTGGCAGATTTTGAAATTTAGTAACTTTGTATTTAGCTGGATGAAACTGTCCGATTCATTGTAGTTACAATAGTGGGATCGGGTAATTCAATTCTGTTCCTATGATTTAATCTTTTTAAGATGCTAAATCAAGCCATCAAGGCTTTCACAAAAATCAATTAACATTCAGCAATTGAGGAGCAATAACAACATTATGTGCAACTTCAGTTTAACTGTACACAGAGAAGGTCTGAGTTGAGGAATTCCCTGCAACAGTTCCCAGGTAGGAACAGCTATCTGCTTAATGTCCCTGTGACTATAACATGATAGAATCTTCCATTAAGTTTGGATGCAGTAGAATTCATACTACAACTAGGGTCTTAACTTCATAGTTTCCCTTGTTCAGTTTTGAGAGCCATGTTGTCTAAGGTGGATTGAGAAAATGCACAAAGACTTAATGGTTGACAGAGAATAGCTAATATTTAAAGAAGCTTTTCATGATCCAGAGCAGATATAAATTCATTTAGGCATAAACATCCAATGGAAAAGCAACTTAACCACAGCTAGCAAAAGTTAAAGGTTGCATTAGATCAGGTTTGCCCAACAGACAGCCCATGGATTGAATACTGAGTTCTACCAAGTTGTTCAAAACACAAGGAAGTGTAACTGAGATTTGCCAAAGAACGTGCAAGCAGCAAATAAAATTACTTAGTCCTCATGGAACAAGATACAGAAATCTCCCAGAAATGTTACACAACCAAAGAACTTATGAAATTAAAAATTGAAAGAACTGCGGATGCTGTAAATCAGAAATAAAAGTTGCTGGAATAGCTCAGCAGGTTGGGCAGCATTTCTGAAGAAAAATCAGAGTTAACATTTCAGGTCTGGTGATCCTTAACTTATGAAGCTAAGAACCTGAAGGAAATTTGTAAGTAAGTAGTGCTTAAAAAGTTAACTGGACTGAAATCTCTTGAATCAGTTGAGTTGTATCCAAGAACTTTGAAGGAGGTGGCTATTAGAAATAGCGGCGAGAACTGGCTTGTGGTCAGACATGCAGTACAGTATGAGCAATTTTTATTTGGGCTGAGACCTGGAGCTGCAGTGTGTGTCTGTGGCCAGGGATTGGCCTGGGGAGGTGGGTAATGAGAGTTGGGATAGGTAAGGTAAAGAGTGTCAAGTAGGACTGAACACAGGTAGCAGTGGGGAAGAAGACTGTAAAGAACAAGGATGACTAGACAAGTGAGAGACTGAGCCTGGGATTAGACCTCCTAAAATGCATCACTTCACACTTCTCAAGAATAAATTCTATCTGCAATTGCTCTGTCCAATTTATCAGCAGATCAATATCGGACCGTAGCCTGAGATCATCTTCCTCAGTATCAAGAACACCAGTTTCCACGGTGTTACTGATTAACTACTTGGATGTCAATATAAAAGATATAATGGAAATAACAAACAGCAAGAGTCCCAGCACTGATCCATTTGGTACACTGCTGGCCACAGGCTTCCAATTAAGACAACAACCTTCCACCGTCACAGTCTGCCTCTTACTTGTAAGCTAGTTTTGGATCCAATTTGCCAAATTTCCTTAGATCCCATGGATCTTACCCATTTGGAACAAACTTTCATGTGGGACCTTATCAAACGCCTTACTGAAATCCATGTAAAACACATCAAGTGCACTATCCTCATCAAATATTAGTTACCTTTTCAAAAAACTCAATTAAATTAGTCTGACAGAATCTCCCTCTAACAAATCTGTGCTGACTATCCTCGATCAATCTTTGTCTTTACAAGTTTTGATTAATCCTGTCCTTCAGAATTTTTTACAATAATCTCCCTACCACTTCCATCTAATTGGTCTGTAACAACCTGCTGCTCTTCTTGAACAAAGGAACCATGTTAACTCTCCTCCAGTCATCTGGCACTTCACCTGTGGCCAATAGGGTATTAAATATTATTCTCTGAGGCTCCAGCTGTGTCCTTCCTCACCTCCCATAGCAGCCTAGGATGCAGCTCCTTTTAAACCCTGGGAGTTTGTACATCTATATGCCCCTTAATGTTTAATATTTCCTCCTTAATAATATTAACATGTTCTAGATCCTCACTATCCTAACTGAAACCCCTGCCTACAACATCTTCTCCTCTGAATACAGATGAGGAGGATTCATTTAAGACCTCACCCATGTCCACTGGCTCCACATGCAGGATGCCCCTTTGGTCTCTGATAGGTCCCACCCTTTCTCTGGTAATCCTCTTCTTCTTAATAATAACAAGAAACTTTGGGGTTTTTATTGATGCCATCTACCAAAGATATTTCATGGCCCCTGTTTGCCCTCCTAATTCATTTTTTAAGCAGCCTCCTATACTCTGTATAATTTGAAGGGCCTTCCCTGGTTTAAATGCACTGTAGCTGAAGTAGGCTTCCTTCTTTTATTTTATCAAATTCTCAATGTGCCTTGACATCCAGGTTTGTCTGGACCAGCTGCCCTTCCCCTTCACTCTTAGAGGAATGTGTTGGCCCTCAATTCTCACTATCCTACTTTTAATGAGGAAGCGACGGCCTAGTAATATTATTGCTGAACTGTTATTCCAGAGACCCAAGTAATGTCCTGGGAACCCGGGTTTGAATCGCACCATGGTAGATGGTGGAATTTGAATTCAATAAAAATCTTGAATTAAGAGTCTAGTGATGACCATGAATCCATTGTTGGAAAAACCCATCTGGTTCACTAATGTCCTTTAGGGAGGGAAACTGCTGTCCTTACCTGGTCTGGCCAATATGATTGACTCTTAACTGCCCTCTGGGTAATTAGGCATGGGAAATAAATGTTGGCCAAGTCAGCAACGCCCACCCTCTGTGAATGATTTTTTTTTTTTAAAAAAAAAAAGTCTCCCATTTTCGAAATTAATTGAAAGTAGCAACTCAAGAGTCTAAGTTGCCGGATCCTGTCTAATGACTTTGAAATCGGCCTTGCCCCAATTTATACATTTAACCTCTGCACTATCTTTCTCCCTAAATGACTTTGAAACTACATTTTGGTCTCTGTCCCCAAAGTGTTTGCCCACTGGAACTTCAATCACTTAACTGGCTTCCTTCCCTGGTATTAAGTGTGGTACTGCCCTGTCTCTAGTAGGACTGTTTACATGCTGCACTTTAAAAAAAAATTCTGTGTGATCCTTTCACATGAAGATGATCCCAGGTAATTTTAGGAAAGTTGAAGTCCCCTGCAACTATAACCCTGTTTCTGTCACACCTTTCTAAGATTTGCTTAAGCATTTGCTCCCCTTTCTGTGTCTATTGGAAGCCCTGTACTTTAATTCCAGAAAGGTAATTGTCCCTCTCTTTTTTTAAGATCTCCCGAGATGGCTTCATTTGAATGGCCTTTGAGAATGTCCTCCCTTATTACTGTGGTGATGATTTCCTTTATTAATAATGTAACTCCCCCACTTCTCTAACACACACATGCACCACCCACCCACACCCATCATGGAAGGTTGAGCTGCTACTCCTATCCTCCCTTCAACCATATCTCAGCAATTGTAACAATATAATATTCCTATGCGCTCATCAATGCTCTAAGTCCATCCACCTTACCAGTCAAGCTCCTTCCATTAAAATAGATACAGTTTTGTTTTCCGGACCTCCCTTGTGCCTTATCCTACTCGTGTCTTCTCCACCTGTTAGTCTGCACTGGCATTTGTTCGGTATTTGATTGGATCTTCCTCTCAACTTTGCATCTACTCTGTGCCCTATCCCCCTGCCAGTTCGTTTTGAAACCTCCCCGATAACACAAGCAAACCTCCTAGCAAGGATAACAAGGTGTAGAGCTGTATGAATACAGCAGGCCAAGCAGCATCAGAGGAGCAGGAAAGCTGACGTTTCAGGCCTAGACCCTTCTTCAGAAAAAAATTTTCTGCTTGGCCTGCTGTATTCATACAGCTGTACACCTTGTTACCTCAGATTCTCCAGCATCTGCAGTTCCCACTATCTCCTAGCAAGGATATTGGATCCATTCCAGTTTAGTTGTTACTTGTTCAGGTACCAGCTATCCCAATGATCCAAAAATCTAAAGCCCTTCCTCCTACACCATCCCTTTAGCCACGCATTCATTTGATCTATCTATCTTATTCCTATACTGAAGACTGCGTGGCAATGGAAGTAATCTGGAGATTATAGCCTTAGCAGTTTTTCTCCTTAATCTGCTACCTAATTCCCTGAACTCCTGGAGGACCTCATTTCTTTTTTTAACCCATGTCATCAGTATCGACATGTACCATGACTGCTGGCTGTGCTCCCCCTTGAGCAGTGTCCTGTAACGTCCCCAACCCTGGCACTAGGGAGGCAACATACCTTTCAAGAGTAAAAACAAAAATTGCTGGAAAAGCTCAGCAGGTCTAGCAGCATCTGTGAAGAAAAAAATCAGTCAATGTTTCGGGTCCGGTGACCGAAACGTTAACTCTGATTTTTTTCTTCACAAATGAGCCTTTCCAGCAACTTCTATTTTTATTCCTGATTTACAGCATCCGCAGCTCTTTTGTTTTTTTATTTACCATTCAAGAGTCTTGTTTGCTACCATAGAACCGCCTGTCAGAATCTCCTATCACTAAAGCTCTCTCAGTCCTGCTCCTCAGTGGAAGAGAGTATGTGAATTCAGTACTGAGTGAGATAGACATGCATTCACCTATTTCATCTCCCTCCCCACAAAAACCAGCTATCGACAAAACTGGCTAAAAGAAGAGAAAAATCCAGGCCGAGAGGCAACCTGCTTCCAAACTTCATTTTTGTATGATTTCAGCAGAGACTAGCTTGAAAGTGTACCAACAATGGTGAACGCTATTTTAGTGTTATTAAATGTAACTCTTTGGCCCCATCTCTGCATCTTTCCCTGCTGGTGAGGAATTAAGGTCTCATCTGGCTCTTTCTAGCTCTACTTTTTAACTGAAAATACAAAAAGAAAAAGATTTTATTAGTCCATTCTGCTGCTTGTCACTTATCTTAATTAATACCCCACCCTCCCAGAATGACAGCCTTAGTTTTGGCTGCTTTAAAACCTTGCCTGGTTTTGTTGGTCTTCATGTGTTGGGTCACACTTAGATCCTGGAAAATGCTCTAAGGAGGTTGTTACCTAGTTTTAAAGCCTTTAGTTACCACAGTTGACTGACTCACAGCTGAGCTTTCCTATTTTAGTAAAGCATAGACTTGAGATTTTGAGGTTGGTAAAATGAAGAGAGCTTTAGTTTCAGTATGAGTGGATAGGCTTTTTGACTCGGATAGGTAGGGATATTTTTCGCCCAAAAAGCATAGAATTAGGATATATGTCACGAAGAACCTCCATCAGCGTCATTGTGTGATGGACAAGTTGTTGCTTTGCAAAATGTTAGATTTGCTTCAGGCATGAGTGGGACTAATATAACTATGGGAAACACATTGTATAGGGGACAGTCATACCATGGTTTGTTCGTAACAATAAATGCAGTTTTAGAATAATTTGTTGATTGTAAACTCTTTTTGAGGCATTCTAAATGTCTGATTGAAAGACTTGTTCCTTCCTGTTTCCCTACATACATGTTTGTACTCAGTCACAATTGTATACCATACAGTTCAGTTACAATTGGATTGAATGATGCTATTAAAATCCATGCTCAATGTGTCAATATATTCTGTTTTGGATTTCTCAAATTTTAAACTTTTTTTTCAAATACAGGTTCTAGAAACCTGTGTGAAGAACTGTGGTCATCGGTTCCACGTCTTGGTGGCAAGTCGGGACTTTGTGGAAGATGTACTGGTAAAAACTATTCTGCCTAAGAATAATCCACCCACTATAGTGCAGGATAAAGTTTTGAGCTTAATCCAGGTAAGTGGAGCTGATAGCTGGTAAGTGTTTGGGATCTCTGAATTGTCAGCAGATATCATAAAATATAAGAAAGTAGGATTAGGTGTTGGCCATTAGGCCCCTCAAGCCTGATCTGCCATTCAGCAAGCTCGTGGTGAATCTAATGATGGCCTTGACTTCCTTTTCCTTTATGACCACACGCCCACCACCCCATACCCTTACTTCTGTGTAGATCAAAAATCTAACTAATCTGTGACTATATTTAATCTCAAGAACCAAACCAGTGAGTATTGTCTGAATTACCTCCAATGTGATTTATATTCCTCATAATGACACCTAAACCATGCATTGTAATCTAGGTGTGGACTCACCAAAGCCCTGCACAGTTAAAGCAAAATTTCTCTACTTTTATAATCCATGCCTCTTGCAATAAAAGTCAAATTCCTAGGATGCAGTTAATACCTTATCTAAAAAAGTTGGCCTTTAAGGATGAGAGATGATTTTATTGAAGCATATAAGATGCTACATGGTGGACGATGAGAGGATGTTTACCTCTTGAGGGAATCTGAACTGTGAAGCACAGTGCAAAATAAGGGATTTCTCATTTCAGACCGAGATGTAGAGGAGTCTCTTTTGAGGATTGGTAGTTTTGGAATTCTCTAACCTAGATAGTAGTGGAGTCTGGGTGATTTTTTTTTTTACAATTTGTTCATGAGATGTGGGTATTGTTGGCTATGCCCGGATTTGTTGGCCATCCTTAAGTGATGTTGAAGGGGGTAGTCTCGAGCTGCCGCATTAATACCGTAGGTCTAATTTCACCGCAAGGAGTCCAACAATTTATTAGGAAAGGAGTACCAGGACCTTGACCCAATGACAGACAGAGTGATTAGTATATATTTACAAACCAGAATGTTGTGTGGCTTGGCGGGGAACTTGCAGGTGGTGTTCTTGTACATCTGGTGCCCTTGTCCTTCTAGATGTTAATTTTGTGGTTATGGAAAGTGCTTTTGAAGGACCTTGGTTGAGATAATACAGTGAATTTTGTGGATAGTGCACACACTGCCACTGTGTTGATGCTGGTGGAAGTTAATGTACAAAACGATGTTTAGGATGCTCATCCAGTGGGTTGCTTTGTCTTGGATGGAGTCAAGCTACTTGAGTGTTGTTGGAGCTGCACTCGTGCAGGTGGAGTGTATTCGATCACACGTGACTTGTACCTTGTATACAGTGAACGGGCACTGAAGAGATATACGATGAGTTACTTTGTCCAGAGTCCCTAGCCTCTGACCTGTTTTTGGAACCACGGTATTTATGTGATTGATCCAGTTCAGTTTCTGGTCAGCCTTTAGGATGTTGGTGGTTGTGGATTCTGTATGTGACTGCTATTGAATGTCCAAGGAAGATAGTTTGATAGTTCCCTTGTTGGATATGGTCATTGCCTGGAACTTAAATGGCATAAATGCCATTTACCACTTATTGCCCCAAGACTAATTGTTGTCCAGGTTTTACTGCATATGGATTCAGGCTGCTTCAGTTTGCGAGGAGTGGCAAAAGTTGCTGAGCATACAGCATTCATCAGAGAATATTGTGACTTCTGACCTTTTTTGTTAGAAGGAAGCTTGATGATGTGGTTGAGCCTAGGGCACGAACCCAAAGAACTCCTGCAGTGATGTCCTTGCCTTGAGGTAATTGACCTCCAATGATCTCAGCCATTTTCGTTTGTGCTAGGAATGATTCCAACCATCAGAGCGATTTATCCTGATTTCAGTTGGCTCCAGTTTGCTTGGGTTCCTTGGTGCTGTACTCAGTCAAATGCTGCTGTGATGTTAAGGACAGTCAGTCATCTCACCTTTTGGAGTTCAGGTCTTGACCATGTTTGGACCAAGACTGTAATGAGGTCAGGAGCTGTGTGGTTCTGGCAAAACCCAAACTGAGCATCAGTGAATGGGTTATTGCTGAATATTCTAGTCTGAGCTAAATAGGGCTTTGATTGACAATGGAGTCCAGAAGTAAAGGGACAGGCAGGAGAGTGGAGATGAAGCTAGAATCAGATGAGTTATTTTCCTTATTGAATGGTGAAGTAGGCACAAAAAGCTCCAATTTCTTGTGTTGTGTAATTCACAGCAGCATTACCAAACAATATTTGACACTGAACCAAATAAGACGATTTTGGGTTGGTAACCTAAAGCTTGGTCAAAGAATTACTTCTTGAGAAGTGATTTAGAGGAGGAGGAGGTCATGAGATGCGAGGGAATGCTAGAATTTTGAGTCGATGCAGCCAAAGACATGGCAGCCATTGATGGAGCAATTCTAATCTGGAATATTCAAGAGACTAGAAGTGTAAAGGCAGCAAGCTCCCATAAACTGACATGTCATTTGGTAGTAGAGAACTCAATATTTTGCTGAGAAGAAATGTGTTGTGGAAGCTCTTCATCTTACACTAGACCGGTCAAAAACTAGAATATCAAATTTCAAATAATCTCAACAGTTTAAAAGAAAATTGTTGTCAAGTCAACTCTAGCTGCGATGCTTTCAAAGGGAAAGCAATGGGAACTGTAAGCTTCCATCCCAGCCTTTTCTCCTGTAAAGATTGATGTGAATGTTTAAAATTTGGCATTCTTGCATTTATCCTTGTAAGTGTAAGATGATTTTTGTTTGGAAATCCAATTAGATTTTTCAGCAATAAACAGCAATGTGGTGATAACTAAATGCTTTTTGAGATTTTGGACAAGTGATAAATATTGACCCTGGATGCTAGCAGAGCTCCTCTATTTAGAATAGCCCAATCCATCTGAGAAGGTGAAGGCACCTTGCGTTATCCAAAAGACGGCATCTGCAGCAGTACAGCACTTGTTCAGAACTGCGCTCAAATATCAGCCTCCATATTGGTTCTTAAATCTCAAGTAAGCATCGAACCAATAACCTTCTGCCTCTGAGCTGATAGTGCTACCAACTAAGTCGTGGCTGACACCTTTATATCAAATGTAATATGCTAGAATTGTAATAATTCTGTAAGGCATTCAAACTTGTTGCTAACTTTTTAAATACCACAAAGAGCTTCAATAGTGTGAATCTGTTCATTAAATTTACTGTTTTATGGAATGTGGGCATTGCTGGCAAGGCCAGCTTTGTTGCCCATCCCTGATCACCTTTGAACTGAGTGACATTACAAGCCATTTTGAAGAACCATTAAAATTCAAGCATGTTACTGTGGTAGGTCAGACCAGGTGAGAAAGGTGGGTTTTTTTTTCCCCTAATTAGTGAACCAGATAGATTTCAAAATACAAAACCATTACAGATAAGGTTGGGATATATGTAAGAGAAATTGGGTGGATGCTTAACAAACTGTTGTGCATTTTTGAGAGAATGTTGGTGATTAATATTTATTATCAACATGGATCTCCAATTCTTCCGTTCTTCAAAACATGATATGGTAGAGAGGTTTTCTTCCTAATCTGTTTTGAGAGCTAAACTTGGCTGGGGCAACAATTGGGAGTGATGCCACTACCTTCACAGTTCAGATCTTGAGCAGAAAGTTGCACATGTAGAATTTGTGCAAGTCTAACCACATCAATGTCAAGGGGAAGACCCTGCTGTGGAGTCTTTCACCCCAAAAGTCTCCTAGAAGTTAAAATTAATGTTTGTCTGTGCTAAATATTGTCCAATTGTAGACACCATTTTTTTGAGAAGGATGTTTTGTCTTTAGTGCAAAGGAGATTTATTGTACTTAAGATGAAAGACTATAGTGGAGATTGCTCTCCTTTTAGGCAGAAAAAAAATCAGTTCAAATTTGAGGTTTTGTATAATATAGAAGTTAAAACTCTCTACACTGGCAAGAGGACATGTAGCCAGGAAGGAACAGATTTGATCTTAAAAAAAAAAAAAAAAGAAAAAAAGAAAAAATTGGCAGACGATGTTGGGAGGAGATGAGACAAATTTGTTTTGAGCCGACTTTTATAATCTGGAAATCCTTGTCTGGAAGGATGATTCAAGCAGATTCAATAGTAGGTTTCAAATGAGTATAAAATAAATAAGAATAAAGTGGATGAATATGATGGACTGAAAGTACTGTATGATTCTGTGAAGACTCCATGCCATTATTAGAGACTGGGAGGAAACTGGAGATAGATGTAAATAAATATGACTTGCATAATAATACTTTGTTATTATTGTTGGATACAGGCTTGGGCGGATGCGTTCCGGAGTACTCCAGACCTCACTGGGGTAGTGACTGTGTATGAAGAACTGAGGAGGAAGGGACTTGAGTTCCCTATGACTGACCTTGATGCATTGTCTCCCATTCACACACCTCAACGAGTAAGTTTGAATTGTGATCTGGCTATTGCAATGACCCTGATATAATGTTGATTTTATTAGCTGAATAAATGGTTAATTCTTTAAGTTTTCAAACTATCCTGGTTGAAAGTGACTCTTAGAACCTTGGTGCTTTCGGTATTTAGTAAACATAATTCTAAAGCAGCTGTTTGCTTATGCATACCGTTTGATGATTTATGACTTTGAAGACCTGTGCATGCAGTGCAAACCTAATTGGTGACATTCAAATATGGAGTTACATAAGCATTACAGGTAGTTCTCCTATAAGGCGAAAGTTGCATTCTTGTGTGATCTTGTGCCATAGAAAATCACTCTATAGAAAATCACCATAGAAATTCGCATTATAGGAAAATCGCTATAGAAAATTGCCATATGTGTACAGCAGAAAGTTCACGTTATCCAAACAGTGCCACTAGTCATCAGTTGTGATACAGTCAATTTGTGTTAACAAAGCACATGTTATAGCAAAACTACCAGTAGTTACAGATTAGAGAGGCCACCTCACTTTCATGGACTTTGAATTTTAAACAAGCCCAATAATCCATTATTTGACAGAGTGCTGAAGGAGTTCAGGTTTGACAACATTTGTGGATAGTTTAAAACAAAAGTTGACATTTCAAATCTAATATGACTCCTCAGAGCTTGAGGAATGTTGGAGCAGGATTGTAATTTTCTTAGGCCAAGGGCAGTCAAGAGTCGGTAGGTTTTTGAGGAGAGGAGTGATGAAAGTGGTTTTGAGGGGGACAATATCCAATTTATAATGTTCACTGGTTTTGATATTTAGATTGGGAAATTTGATGATTAAGTTCCATTGAAATGGGGGTCTATTGAGCAAGAGGGGCTCAGAGACCAGGGGAGCTTGGAGAGGAAGGTGCAGACCAAGATTAGAAAAAGAATGCTTCCAAGGCTACGGTAGTTTGGAGTTGTTTGACTTAGGAAATGTGACAGAGGCAACTGAATAAACAGTCTTAATTTTCATGACAAGAAGTTCTTGAGGCCTCTCCACATGTTGAAGGGGAGAGGGGCTAAAGAATCTTGGGGATAATTGAGATAACTTTGCAAGAAAATTGAGAGTAGCAGTAGGTTTTGCCAGTGGAAAATGAGGCCCAGTAATGTGTAATGTAGTCCAGCCAGGTCTGCCAATAGCTGGTTCAACTAATTGTGCAGCAAGTACTTCACCCCATGTTTGTTTGGACTTGTGACTAAAGGTAGGGGCCAGACCAGAAGACATGTATCAAAATGACAGAGGTTAGGAGTTGCATTGATGTTAATAGCATCAAAGGTACAGGGGAAAGACTGGTTGGGCTAATCAGGGGCTGCTAAAGTATCATAACAGACAGGGGGCCAAATGCACAACAGTTAGAACTTAAAGTTGCAAATTACTGAGGGACCTATATATTCGCCTATTCCTCATTGCCCTCCATATAAGTGGCTTGCTAGGCCAATTAAAAGTCAACCGCATTGCTGTGGGTCTGGAGTCACATGTAAGCTAGGCCAGACCAGGTAACGATGGCAGATTCCTTCCATAAAGGACATTAGTGAACAAGATTTTTTTCTTACAACAATCAATGATAGTTTCATGGTCAGTGTTACTCAGATTAGTGATATGTTCAGAATTTAAATTTAATAAATAGAATCTAATAGCAGCTTTATCTCCCTGAGCATTAGCCTGGTCCTCTGGATTACTAACCAATTGACATTCGTGCTGCACTATGAGCAATATGAGTCAGCTGTGATGCATAGAACTCTGCCACTTAGATTAAATACAGTATGAATCTAAACTCTGTAATGAGGTTCAGATTAACTATCTCGGTGTGGATAAACTAAGCACTCTTTCCTGTTTGTAATTGCTCAGCTAATTAAGTGGATGAACCTACTGAGTTATTAAAGAACCTCCTAAATCTTTCACAATATCCTGCTGTGTAAAGTGAGCAGAACTTGCTTTCCCACAATTAATTTGTGTAATTCGGGAGCAGTAGTTCAATGTCAGGCATTTATTTAAAATGTATGTCTATGAATTTTGTCCTGCTGATAACCCTGGATGTTAATGCTGGTAACTTGTCACATTTTTTATTGCCCATCCTTAACTGCCTTTGAGAGCAGTTAAGTTAATTATATTACTGTGGATCTGGGTGGAATTTTGGCATTTACTGCTGAAAGAATAAAGTAAAAAGTAGGAAAGCATTGCTGCAACTGTACAAGGCTTCAGTGAGACTGCATCTGGAGTATTGCATACAGTTTGAGTCCCCATACTAAGGATGTGTTGGATGCAGTTCAAAGCAAGTTCATTAGGTTGATTCCAGAAATTAGGTGATTTTCTTACGAAGAGAGATTGAGTAGTTGAGGCCTGTACTCTTTCGAGTTTAGAAGGAGGAGAGAGATCTAATTGAGGCACACAAGGTGCTAGAGGAGATTAGGGAAAATATTGTAAAAAGGATGTTTCCTCATGTGGACAATCTAGAACAAGAGGTCATAGTTTAAGAATAAGGGGTAGCAGATTTAAAACAGATGAGAAATTATTCTCAAACAATCTGTGGAATTCACCACCCCGGAATGCGTTGGATACTGAGACATGGAATAAATTTAAGGAGGAAATAAACAGATTTTGAATTAGTAATGGCTTGAAGTGTTATGGAAAGTGGGCAGGAAAGTGGAGTTGAGGCTGAGAGGAGATTGGCCATGATTTTGTCAAATTGCAGAATACTCGGGAGGTCTAATTACCCACTCCTGCTCCTAGTTCTTGTGTTCTTATTTATTATTACTGAGTCTCGTGTAGGCCAGAGCAGGTAAAGATACCAATTTCCTTACCAAATAACTAACGATCCAGATGGTATTTTACAACAGTTGCTGATAATAATGGTGACCATGAAACTGAGACTAGCTTTCCTTTCAGATTTTTAAAATTGAATTCATTTATTAAGTTCCTGCAACTGCCTTGGTGGGTTTTGAACACATGCCGCTTGCAGCAATAGCCTGCACCTTTGGATTACAAGTTCAGAGACATTGCTGCTCCACCACTATCTCTTCCGGACTCCCCTTTCTGTGTGCAATCATTGATTTTGTCCTTGTTTTATTTTTCAGACTATTCCTGAAATTGATCCAGCAGTCACACAAAATTCTTCCCCAGTGCAGCCAGCAATGTTCCCGGTCTCTGAGCAGCCCATCCCTGCAGTATCCACTGAAGGTGGAATAACTCCCTCCCTTGAACAGGTAAAATCAGTTTAACTCCTGCCTGCCAAAATGCAATACCAGAACTGCAGTCATGTTTCACTGCTGATGCACAGCACATAATGTGGTTCTTCTTTGAGGTTCTTCTTTGAGGTTCTTCTACTTAGTGTGCATTTCTCATTGGCCTTTCCTTCCTGTCAGGGAAAGCCACATTCACAGGAGGGAAATTCCATTTGGTAGAAGCCTTCTTTTATTCTGCCCTCCCCCCACCTACAATGAGACAGTATTTCCTGGCTATTCATGAGAATTGTACTACAGTTAAAAGATCTAGAGTTACGTGGAGAAACTAGATTATCTGGGTAGTTTTTTGTAGAGGAAAGACTTGATAGAAATGTTCAAAATTATGAAGGAATTTGATTGAACAAATAAAGAGAAACTGTTCCCACTGGCAGAAACATGAGTTAAATCTTTTACAATGAATTCACACAATGGGAAATAAGCATCCTGAAAAGGTGTTGCATACACATTCCGTAGTAGATTGCAAAAGGGAACTAGGTAAATACTTGAAGGAGGAAGGATTGCACAGATATGGGATGGATCAGGAGGAGTGAGACCAATTAAATAGTTTCCCTTAATGAACAGGTACAAGTCTAATAAGCCACATGGTCTTCCTGCGCCACACAAACCTATGATTCTGTAATTGAAAGGTGTGCTGTCATGGCTGACTGTACCTTCCCCCTGCTTCCATTGGTTAGTCATAGCTATTTGCAAATGCTAGCTGCCATTGAACAGAATTAATCTTTACTGTCACTTCATGGCTAAAGTACTTGCTGTACTGTTAGTCATTAATAAAGACAGACTAACTTATCAAATGATTTGGCATTCAGTCGCCACCTGCTGGTAGCACTTAGGATAATACAGCTGCAATCAAATCCACTTGATTACCCCTGACTTTGGAACTATATTTTAAGTGTATGTTTTGCAGGTCGCTAAGCTGCGAAGTGAACTGGATGTCGTTAATGGTAACGTAAAGGTGATGTCTGAAATGCTGACTGAAATGGTCCCGGGTCAAGAAGATTCCTCTGATCTTGAACTACTACAGGTGAAGCAACATTTGAAGATAAAAATAAAAGCAGGCTTTTCAATTACTTGAGCCTCTTTTGCCATTCAATTAGATTTTACTGAATCTACATCTCAACTCCGTTTACCTGCCTTTGTTTCACATTTTTCAAAAATAGAGTTGTATTGGTCCTGGGTGAAAGGACGATCCATCTGGCCAGCCCCACAGTTTGTAGAAAAAAAATTCTTTAACTCCCCTCAACTAGTTCTATTTTTAGCCCCTTTCCTCTTTGTTACCATTGTCTCCTCTGATGCTGTGTTCACCACATACACTCAACATGTGAAATATTCACCTTCAGCTTCTGACCTGGAGCCCTTTCCCTTGAGCATCTGTAATCTTTGATTGTTTTTTACAACAATTCCCTTAAGACATCTTTTGGATATTAGTAATCTCCACCCAAGACTTGATGACCATATGATTAGTCTTCAGCTCATAATTAAAAAGTTATGTTCTTAAATCGATGCGCTTGTATTGCTAATCCTCCAGGTTCTAACTTTGTGATAAGCAGAAACATGGAACAGAAGAAGAATGGAAGTTGGTGTTAAAAATGTATTACTTGCTCTGATAGCAATTGATTTCTGTTCAAATGGAAAAAATCTGGAACATCCTTTAATAACACAAGTTTCATGAGCCTTAGGAACTAGGAGATTCTTGGGTTCAATTCATGTTCTGTGTCAACTTAATTGTCAATGGGACAGAGCTACACTTGACCTGAATATGCTGACATTAATGTGAAAACTGATTTTATTAATGGCCTTCTGCACGTATGACATTAGGCAAGAATTGGACCACGTGTACCAATTAGCCAGTTGATATTGTGTGGGTTTGTGCAGGAAGAATAGCCACTTGAGTGAAGGTGGCTAGTACTCTTGGAACAAAGAGTCCAGATTTTCAAGGGGGAGCAGAATTTAACAAAGAAAAGTTAGTTTGATGCTTAAACTTTCACCTTGAAATTATTTACCTTTGTCTGCCATGTCTGTAGAAGATATAACTGCTGTTTAGTCCTTTAGTAGTTACACATTACACATTTTCCACAACAGGAGCTGAACAGAACATGTCGGGCAATGCAGCAGAGGATCCTGGAGCTCATTTCAAGAGTCTCCAATGAGCAGGTGACAGAGGACCTATTACATGTTAATGACAACCTCAATAACGTATTTCTCCGATATGACAGGTAATCAAGTGCACTTTTCAGCAATGCTGAATAACTTGGTGAAAAAAATCATTTGCATATACATATTAAGCACCTTTCACAGCTTGGGGTGTCTGAAAGCACAGCTCTTAAAGTATAGTCACTGTTGCTATATGGGAAATATGGCAACCAATTAGTGGGCAGCAAGATCCTTCATACTGATGTGATAATGGCCATTTAATCAGTTTTAATGCTGTTGGATGTGGGATACACAGAATAATGGCCAGCACAAGTGAAAAAAAACCTTCTTGCACGCCTTTGACTGTTCAACTGACAGGGCAGGCCAGACCTCAATCTGTCATATCTGAAAAATGGTATCTCCCAACAGTGTCACACTCCCTCAGTGTTGCACTGATTATGTTCTTTTATGGAGCTTAAATGCACACAGTCCCCCCTGCAATTCATTGGTGAGAATAGAATTGAAATAAATGTGAAATTAATTTTTGTCTCCATTCCCATAATCTGGGGTTAAACATGCCCAGTATGTAACTTTTTTTTTGGTAAAGATGTTGTGTAATAATAAGTTCAAGTGTTTGAAAGACTTTAGACTGGTTGAGAACTGATTGGGCTTATGGAATCTGACTTCATTCGGGCGCAAAGTTGTAAAGACTGAAAATTCTCCATGTCTTTTTATAGAATCCTAAACTGATGGTCAGACATTCAGGATAGTGTACCTGCATTGTCCTTTCCCTATAGTCCTGCAGATTTTTTCCCCATCTAGTACTTTTTATCTACTGGTCCCCAACTTTTATCTACTTCATCAATTCTGTCTTTCGCATATTTATTCAGGTTTGAAAGGTTCAGAACTGGACAGAATACTACTAATCGGGTGAGTACAATTCCGCTCTTTGGAGTAAAACCACCTTGTCTACTTTGAGTTGCTACAGACACATGTTAAATATCTTAGACTAAAGATAGATGACATTTGGTGCGTGTTGCTTGAAGTGTGAAGAAGATCTGTTTGTGATGCAAGGTTGTACTGTACAATACAGCCCTTGTGAATCCTGGAACAGTCCAAGGCAAAAGAAATATGGCAAGGCATGGAGGGGGTGGTTAAATCATTGAATGTCTACAATATGGAAGCAGGCCATTCAGCCCATCGAGTCCCCACCAACCTTCTGAAAATCATCTCACCTAGACCCACCCCCTACCCTATTCTTATAACCCTTCATTTCCCATTGCTAATTCACCTAGACTGCACATCCTTGGACACTATAGGCAATTTAATATGACCAATCAACCCAACCTACACCTCTTTGGACTGTGGGAGGAAACCCATACAGATAAGAGGAGAATGTGCAAACTCTGTGCAGACAGTCACCCAAGGGTGGAATTGAACCCAGGTTCCTGGTGCTGAGAGGCAGCAGTGCTAACTGCTGAACTGATGTGCCTCAAAATGTAGAAATGTTTTATTGTAGCGAGTTACAATGAGCTGGAATCCACAAGCAATGAGACTAGTGGAAGCAAATTCAGTACATTTCAAAAGGAAAGAGAACTTCTCCATGATTGAATTTTACAGGGTTGTGAAAGGGGCAGAGGATTGTGCAATAATTGGACAGAAGGGCTGAATGGATCCTCCTGTGCTGTATGATTTCCATGACTTGCATCCCACTGACAGTCAATAATGCTTACCTTTCAATCAACTCTTCAATCCTCCCATGAATTCTGACAACTTGGGAACATCCAATGTGGAAAGGTCAGCCTACAATACCCAAAGGTGTAAAATCTATTTCCTCTCAAACTGCAAAGGTGCATCTTCCCAACTTGATAACATCCTCGGTCACTTCCCTGGTTCCACATATTTAGTCTCTTGCCTGTTATGGACCAGACCAAACCCTCTTCATAAAAATCAAGGAGATAGCCTAGACCTTAACATTTTTATCGTATTTTAAAGTGTAAGGTGCTATGTTCCAGATGTAATAGAATTGGCCACACTACTCGGCTTTATGCAGACATACTTCATTCTTACTTCTAGTTAAAAAAAGAAACCAAAGAAGAATTGGTATAACTTTAACTCTACTGGAAAGCTTAACGGAAGAATAGATTATTTAACTTCTGAACAGCAATTTTCCAGTACAGTAGGATCCCATAAACACGCTTGGCAAAAGCAAATTCTGTAAAATAGATTGTCTCTGATGCAATTCTGAGGAGAGAGAGAACTCCAGCTTTTTGCCATGGTTGAGAGAGATGTAACAGCTTCCACAGCTGACTTCAAACTCCAACAACTATTGAAAGTTACAAAAACATTGATTCTGTGGGTGTCTGACTCCACCTGCTTCTATAGTTCTAACTTTTCCTTAAAAAATGCCCCAACACCTCACAAGCTGTTTATTTTTTTGGCATACAGTTGGCACCTTTCCACCTCTGTCTCAACCTCGCTCTGTTTTCAAAACAAAAACCGGGACGAAATACATCTGTTAAAGCATTTGTATTGTCACACCTTCTCCCCCATTAAAAAAAAAGAGCCATCAATATACAAAGATGGCTTAATTTTTAAAACCTTTAGTCTTGCAAGATTAATACGCCACAATATGTATACTTTATATTGACTTTAAGCATGCAAACATTCAATAGTACAGTCTATTTCAATCTGTTTCTTCTACCAAAGAACATCTTTGTCTTCCTTCAACACAGTCGAGACAACGTGTCAGCAATTATGTGTTCTTGTCCTGTCACATGCATAATATTGAAATTAAATGGCTATAATAATAAGCTCCATCTGAACAATCTAGTATTTTTATCTTTGAATTTTTTCAAAAACTTTAAGCAGTTATGATCAGTATATACAATTGTCTCAGATACATTTCTGACAACATAAATGTTGAAATATTGTAATGCCAACCAAACTTTAGGCCTCCTTCTCAATTGTGGAATATTTCTGTTGATGAATATTCAGCTTTTTGGAAAAATACCCAACAGATCTTTGTCCTCTCGTTTTGCAAGAGTCTAGCATCAACACCTACATCACTCGCATCGATGGCCATCTCGGATGGCTTTGCGTATGCAGGTGTGGCTAACACTGGGTCAGTGGTTAACACCGCTTGCAGGTTGGCAAATGCCTTCTGACATTCTTCCGTCCACTGAAACTTTCTGCACTTCTTCAACAGGTCAGTCAGTGGAGCAACTCAATCCCAGGAATCGTAGTACTTCTGTCTTTGATGGCATGGGAAACTCCCCAATAACCTTTGTTGTCACATCCTGTGGCCATTTATCTAATAACATGGCCCAGAAACTGACTTAGGATTTTGTGAACTCACTCTTAGCCAGGTTTATCATTAAGCCCACCTCCCGAAGTCGATTGAACAATTCCAACAGATGCTCCAAATGCTCCTTCCATGAGTGACAAAAAATCACCAGATCTTCTACGTATACCACACAATTCGTAATCCCAAAGTGACCTTATTGGTGAGTCTTTAAAATATGGCTGGTGCATTCTTCATACCAAACAGCATGATTTTTAAACTGGTACAGTGCATTCGGCATCACAAAAGCCAAAATTTCCTTCACTCTTTCGGATAAGGTACCTGCCCAGTGTCCTCTGAGTAAGTCCAGCTTAGAAATATAAGTTGCTTGTCCCTTCCCATACAATATTCCAAACGTGGAATAGATATGAGTCAGATTTTGTAACTGCATTGAGTTTGCAGTAATCATTGGGTACCATTACTATGGTGAACTCCATTCGCTGCAACTCGCTTTGATTATGTTGTCTTTGTGCATGCTTTCAGTCTCTTTTTGAACCTATGTCAACTTTAGAAGGTCAAGTCTAGAAACATATTGCTTAATTGGAACAGCATTTCCAACGTCTACACCATACATATTCAGATTAGTACTTCCCAGCTTATTCCCACATATCTCACCATGTGTCTGTAATAACTCTTTCAGGTCATTATGATTTTCCTCTGGAAGGTAACTCAATAATTTTAGCCCAGTTTTTGAGAACTTCCTCATTGTCCAATTTTAATTTGAGGAATGTCCAATTCAGAATCATCTGAACTTGGTTTTTACTCTGTAACCAGTAACACATTCTTCTTTTGCTTTCCTTCCCTACCAAAATGTCGTTTGAGATTTGTTTCTGTCTGGCATTCTTACCAAATAAGTAACCTCCATCAATATCTTTTCAATTTGATAATGCCCACTAAACCTAGCCTTTAAACGTTCACCTACCATTGGAAATAACACTAACACTTTTATCTTCACTAGCGAAATTATGAATTTTTGATCTGTTGTCTGCTTCCTGTATCATCACATGCTGTGCTACTTTTAAATGCTGTCTAGCTAACTCACCCGCTCTGTTTAATCTTTCTCTAAAATTTGACACATAGTTCAAATATGTGGTCTTTGAACTCTGAGTTCCCTAATTCTCCTTTAATTAATTTCAGTGGTCCTCTCATCTCATGCGCAAAAACTAATTGAAATCGACTGAATTTAGTTGACTAATTATGTGCATCCCTAATTGCAAAAAAGTACAAATGGAAGTCTGTTATCCCAGTCCTGTGGATAGTCTTGACTATAAGCCCTCAACATGGTCTTTAAAGTTTGATGCTATTGTAATGCTCCCTGTGATTCTAGATGGTACATGGTGGATTTGAATTGTTCTATTCCTGAGCTATCCATAACTTCCTTGAATAACTTTGATGTAAAATTTGACCCATGACCTGATTGTATTTCTGTGGGTAGTCCATACCTAGCAATAAAAAAAATTGAGTAACTCTTCTACAATCCTTTTACTGGTGATATTGCTTACTGAAATGCCCTCCAGAGATCTAGTAGACATGTCCATTATGGTCAACAAATACTGATTGCCACTTTCTGTTTTAGGTAGGGGTCCTACACAATCAATTAAGACCCTTGTAAAGGGTTCCTCAAATGCAGGAATGGGTATTAAAGGTACTGGTTTTATTACTGCCTGAGGTTTTCCAATTACCTGACATGACATGTCTGGCAAAAGTCAGCTACACCCTTATGCAGTCCAGGCCAACAAAAATGTTTTTGTATTTTGGCTTGAGTTTTCCTTACTCTCAAATGATCTCCTACTGGTAATTCATGCGTTACCAGCAATACCTTCTTTCTATAACCCACCGGTAGTACAACTTGAATCTCTGCACACTTTTCATCTGCCTGAATATGTGATGGTCTCCATTTCCTCATCAAGACTTCATTTTTAAGATAGTAACATTCTGGGATTCATTCAGACTCCTCTTTCCTGTATGACCTATGATACAATAAACTTTATTACAGTAAAAATACACAAACTTTTTTTTACGTCTTTCCTCCTCATGGGTTTCCTTTTTACCCTGTGGTAAACTATCTTTAATATCTTCAGTGAGATTTCCTTTTCCCTTATCACCTGAGGATTTCTCTTTTCTCCAATGTATATCCCTCACAGATTGAAATTGATGTGAGAAGCTAAACTTTAATTTATGAACCAACTCAGAATACACTGCTAATCTTGCTGTTTTAGCTCTCTGATCTTCCACACGAGATCTGACTACTTCAAGGAGTGAATTTTTGAACTCCTCCAAAATGGTCCTCTGTCTTAGAGCATCATTTGTTTGAACTATTTTCAATGCTATTATTCACCTATCAAAATCACTTTGTTTGATCCTTTCAAACCCTGTATACGTCTGACCAGTTTTCCTCCTTAGATTCTGAAGGTGTTGTCTGTTAGCTTTTCACAGTAGTTCATATGCACTTAAGATGGCTTTTTCACCTCCATCGTACTCCCCAGGTACCACCTCTGATAGTGATGCAAATACTTCACTAGCCCTACCATCAAATTTTATTTGAATCAACAATACCCACGTGGTCACCAGTCATTTTATTTCTTTAGCCACTTTCTCAGCTGAAATGAAAAACACTTCTATATTCTTTCTTATCAAACTTTGGTAACTCTAGGACATATTTAAACAGATCCCCACCAGGCTTCTGGCTACAATGAGTTTGCTCTTCAGCACTGTCCTTATACTACTCTTACCTTCTACCTTTGCCTCTGCCATTTTAATTTAACTTTCCTCTTTCATTGCTCAAAAACTCACTTTATCTCCCTCTTCTCTCTCTTTCTCCCTGTCTTCTGCTAGGGCCATCCATTCCTTTTTCCCCTGCTTTTAATCGTAGTTCAAACTGTTTCATTTCCTTTTTCTTTATGTTCTGCCAGGGCTATTTCTTTTTCTTTTTCCTTTGCCATTGCCTCTAATTCAAGCTGCTTCATTTGCAATTGAATTTTAGCCATTTCCAATGATTATGAATGCATTCCTGGCAATTGTAAATGTTAAGCTATTGAAACAATTATCTCCCCTTTCCTCACATACACAAGCAACTACAGCTTACTTGCCAATTCTGAAAGCTTTGTCTTGCTCACTTTCTGTAAAACACCCAAAGTGACTTGTTCCACCCCCCAGGAAAAGTCTTAGCAACTGAAAGAGCCATTATTACACAAGGCTAATCCTGTTTATACCAAACAAATACAATACCCAGAAAAAAACCCACTAACACTCACCACTCACTGTCTTTGAGCCCAACCATTCCAAACCTAGCATGGAATTAGAGATTTTGATCCTGAACAATCCCCCAATTTGTTATAGACTAGACAAAAAAATCCTTTCAGATACATCAAGGAGGTAGCCGAGATCCTAACTTTTATCTTACTTAGAGCCAAGTGTAAGGTGCTGTGTTCCAGATGTAATTCGATTGGTCACACTCCTTGGCTTTAAACAAAACACACTTGATTCTTACCTCTAATTAAAATACAGACGAAAGAAGAATTGGTATAACTTTAACTCTATTGGAAAATTTAATGGAATAATCAATTATTTAACTTCTGGACAGTACTGTTCCAATATAGTAACATCCCATAATCACCCTTGGTAAAGTCAAATTCAGTAAAATAGATTGTCTCATATGTAATTCTGACAGCAGAGGGAACATTCTGTTAGAGAGCGAGAACTCCAGCTTTTTTGCTGTGGCCGAGAGAGATGTCACCGCTTCTACAGTCGACATCAAACCCCAACAACTATTGAAAACTAACCTGAAACCCTAATTCTTTGGGACTCCACCCATTATGCCGTTTCTATTGGTTCCAACTTTTTTTTTTGAAACCCCCAAGGCCTCAAGCTGTTTACTTGTTTGGCTTTGAGTACACTGCTTTCCACCCCTTGTCTTAAAACCTCTCCAATAAAAGAAACAGGACAAAATACACCTCTTAAAGCCATAATATCATCGCATGCTTTTAGAATTAATTAGTCAGTGTATGTCCTCTTGAGTTAGTTTTACATTAAGCAGTCAATGTTGTAATAAATTAGAGTTATAGAGTCACACAGCACAGAAACAGACCCTTCATCCAACCAGTCCACGCCAAACATAATCCCAAACTGAACTAGTCCCACCTGCCTGCTCCTGGCCTATATCCTCCAAACCTTTTCTATTCATATATCCATCCAAATGTCTTTTGTAATTTAACCCGCATCCACCACTTCATCAAGAAGTTAATTCGATACGTGAACCACTCTCTGAGTAAAAAAATTTGCCTCATGTCACTTTTTTTAAATCTCTCTCCTCTCACCTTAATGTGCCCCCAGATTTGAAATTGTTGTTGTCTTTTCCCTATAATGGGCAATCAACTCTATCAGGTCACCTCTCAACCTCCTATGCTCAAGTGGAAAAATGTTCCACCCTATCCAGCCTTTTCTTATGACTCAAACCTTCCACACCTGGCAACATCTTGGTAAATCTCTTCTGAACCCTCCCCAGTTTGATAATATCCTTCCCATAACTAGGCAACCAGAATTGGACATAGCATTCCAGAAGAGACCTCACCAATGTCTTGTACAACCTCAACATGACGTCCCAACTCCTATAGTGAAATGACTGAGCAATGAAGGCAAGCATGCCAAATGCCTTTTTAACCACCCTGCCTATCTGTGACACAAACTTTAAATATTATGTACCTGCATCCTTAGGTCCCTCTGTTCTATAACACTACCCAAGGCCCTACCATGGATTGTATAAGCCCTACCCTTGTTTATTATACCAAAATGCAATACCTCATATTTACCCAGATTGAACTCCATCTGCCATTTTTCAGCCCATTGACCCATTTGATCAAGATCCCTTTGTAACCTTAGAAAACCTTCTTCACTGTCTACTACGCTACCAATTTTGGTGTAATCTGCAAACTTACTAACCACGTTTTCTATATTCTCATCTGAATCAGTTGTATAAAAGACAAACAAAAAAAGACCAGAACAGTTCCCCTGTGAAATACAGCTGGTCACAGGCCTCCAGTCCGAAAAGCAATCCTCCACCATTACTCTGTCTCCTGCCATTAAGCCAATTTTGTATCCAATTGGCAAGCTTGCTCTGAATCTCATGTGATCTAACTTTACTAAATAGTCTACCATGTGGAACCTTGTTAAAGGCTTTACTAAAATCCAAATAAACAACGTCAACTGCTCTGCCATCGTCAACTTTGTTGGTAACTTTCTCAAAAACTGAAAGTTTGTGAGACAGGATTATTGCTTAATTTCTCTCCTGTGTCATTTTCTAAAGGTGTCCAGTGGTTCAGAGAACACAGACAATTTAATCAATCTTACACCAAGCTCTCCAGCTGTTGTCACTCCAGTGACTGCCTCTAATCTCTCAACACAGTTAGCAGGGCTCAGTAAGTATTGGTTTCTGTTGGTTATTAACGCAGAATGGGTGAAAATAGATTGGTTTCTCCTCTGCATGTAGTTTCGCAGGTAGCATCACTCCTTGGTACAGCACTTGGGTGATAGCTTTCTCTTCCTGAGCCGGGACAGTGTCTCTGGGAGCTATCACACCTAAGTCTGGTTTTCTCTTATTACTACTGTTTCCAATTGGATTCACCTGTTTGCTATTTCAAATTGCAGTTCTGACTATTTAGTCTTTAGCCTTCCCCAATGCAGAATGCAGAGTCTGTTCCTGCAATTGATAGGGTTTCATCTTTGGTTATTTGAGGTTGGAACTGGTTATATGATACACTCATAATCTTCAACCAATGTTGAATTTATTATGTAATTTATATGTATTAAATACTTTTTTTTAAAAAAGTGTGTCAGAAATGTGTTTGTTTGGGACTGAGGGGCTGAAAAGTTTGAGCTTGTAGGTACAGAGTGAGCTGAACGTGAGGAAAGAAAATGGCAAACTGGGAGCTGTAGACCAGCCACATTTCTCCCTTCTTAGCACCAGAATATTGAATGTGGCCACCACCACTATACTTCCACTAACTGAGGTCAAAATCAGACTTTGAAGCTTGATCTTCCTAGGGTCTTTGGCTCGGTCCACTGCAGCGACCACTTACTGAGCTATAAGGCAGCTGTGGAACTGAGTTGGTCACTTCCAAGAAGTACAAACATAAGAATTAGGAGCAGGAGTATGCCATTTGGCCCTTCATGGCTGATCTGATTTTGGCTTCAACTCTACATTCCTGCCTGCCCTTTATGGAGTTTGACTCCTTTGTCAATCAAGAATGTGTTGAACTCGGCCTTAAAAATATTCAGTTACCCAGCCTTCGCTGTTCTCTAGAGAATTCCATACACCAACTGCCCTCCGAGAAATTTCTGGCTCTCTCATAGTAAATGAGAGACCCCTTATTTTTCGACGCTGTCCCTTAGTTCTAGTTTCTCCCACAAGAAGAAGCATCCTTTCAGTATCCAATTTATCAAGGATCTTCTTTCAAAAAAAAATCACCTCTCCATTTTTTTAAATTACACATGCGTGACCTAACCAATCTTTCATATAACAGTCCTGGCAATCATTTGAGTTAACTTCATCTGTAATGCTTTTTAAAATATTAATTCATGGATGTGGGTGTTGCTGGCAGGGCAAGAATTTAGTGCCATCCCTAGTTCCCCTTGAGAAGGTGGTGGTGAGCTACATTCTTGAAGTGCTGCACTCCATTTTCATTAGACTGTTGGGGAGGTATTCCGTGATTTTTACCCAGCAGTACTGAAGAAATGGTTACATATTTAAGTGGTGAATGCCTTGGAGGGAACTTGCAAGTGGTAGTATTTCCATGTATCTGCTGACCTTGTTGTTCTTGGTGTTAGGGTTCGTAGGCTTGGAAGGTTATTTGTAAAGAGACTTGGTGAATTTCTGCAGTGCATATTGTAGGTGGTACCCCAGCATCAGTGGTGGAAGGAGCGCACATCTGTGGATGTGATGCAAATAAAATGGGTTGCTTTGTTTTGGATAGTGTCAACCTTCTTTGTATTGTTGGAGCTGCACTTTCCCAGGCAATGTGGGAATTTTCCATCACCCTCCTGACTTGTGCCTTGTAGATGGTAGCGGCTTTGAGGAGACAGGAGATGAGTTGCTTGCTGCATTACTCCTAGTCTCTGACCTGTAACTTATGTCGCTAGTCCAGTTCAATTTCTAGTCAGTGGTAATCATCAGTGATGATGATGCTATTGAATGTCAAGGAATGATAGTTAGATTCTCTGTTGATGGAGAAGGTTATTCACCAATACCGTTTGGTGTGACAGCTACCTGCTGCCTGTCAGCCCAAACATGGATGTTGTCCAGGTCTTGCTGCATTTGGCAAGGCCTCTTGTGAAAATATATCCTTTCTCAAGTGAGGATAGTAGTATTGTATTGAGTACTCCAGATGTGATCTCACTAATATCCTATAAACTATAGCAAAACATTTCTATTTTTATGTTTCATTCCCTTTGCAATAAATGCCAACATTCAATTTGCCTTCCTAATCACTTTCAATACCTGCAAACTAACTTTGATGCTGTAACTTAAGAGAAGGCAAATGGAATTTCATTGTTTATTGCCAGGGGAGTGGAAAAAAATTAAGAAGCTGTTGGGAAATGCAATCTTAATGTTGCATTCATGAATAATATATTTCCTTTCGTCAAGGAGATTAAAGCTGGGGCCCATAAATTTTATAACAATAAGGATAAGAGAAAAACATCTTTACATGTGGAGTGATTAAAATGTGGAATTTGATATTGGAAGGAATGGTTGAGATGAATAGTATAATACATGAAACTAGATAAATGCACAAGGGTGAAAGGAGTAGAAGGTTCATTAATAAAAGATACAGTGCTGCAGTAATCAGTTGAAGGGGGCTTTGGAAATAATTTGGTGACAATTTGGATTCTAAATGAAGAAGGCCATTCAGATTCTGATGCGCTTTTATGGTGATTTTATTTCACTGGGTATGTGATGTAATACAGGGGGGCCTTTGGATAAGACGCTGATCATTCAGGACTAAAATGAAGAAAACTGGTTTCAAACGGTTCTGAATCTTTGGAATTCCTTAACCCAGAGGGTAACTCCAATATTGAGTCTGTTTTAGGCTAAGAGGGAAGTGGGGATTTTGGGAGCAGGTGGGAAAATGGAGTTGCAGAAAGTTAGTCATGATCATAATGATGGAGCAGGGTCAAGGGCCATGTTATGTCCTGTTGTTCCAGTTTCTTTTACTTGTGTGTTCTTAAGTAGAATGCCATAGCTATGATAAGAGCAAATCAGCTAATCCCATTCCCTTGCCTTTTGCCCACAACCTTGCAAATAATTTCTCTTCAGTTGCTTATCCAACTCTCTTTTGAAGCACCAATCGTATCTATCTCCATCACACTGAGGAAGTGCATTCCAAAAATGTTTCCTTGTGTTGCTGTTGGTTATTTTACTACCATTTTAAATCTGTCCCCTCTCGTTCTCCACCCTTTTGACATTTAGAACAATTTCTCTCCATCTACCATGACTTTGAGCGTCTGTTTAAATCTCCTCAACTTTTTCTTTTCTACCTTCTTGAAAGGAAAAATTCAGCTTCTCTCTAGTCTGTTAGCATAACTAAAGTGTCTTATTCCTGGAACCATTCTGGTAAAGTTTTTCTCAATAAAGTCTCTGCGTCCTTCCTAATGCTTTCACATCCATGTTGCCAATGTCCCTTTTTATTCCATGTGCTTCAAGCTTGTACTTCCAGTTTTTTTTTGGAAATCCTTGTACACTAACATCAATTGCATTAAACCTCCCTATAATATCATGAAAAATCTCAATTGAGTGAACTAAACATGATTCAGCTTTAAAACCTGGTTTTCTCAAATAATCCAAGTTTGTTTGTGACTGTTAATTTTTGTTCTTGACACTGAAGTTAAACTGAATGGCCTATAGTTATTGTGTTGATTGAGTGAGGTACAGAGCAATGGGAGGTGGCTTGTATAGAACACAAATGATGGCACAGACCAGTTGAGCCAAACAGCCCAGCTATTGAAATTGCATGTCTGAGAAGTGTTACATTAGTTGTTGGGGATTTGTGTATTTTTAGGTATTGCGGGAGAAAGTGTGAGTGGAACACTGAAGTCCTTGGAGAACAACAGTCATCCAAAAACTGAGGAAGAAGAGTTTGACATGTTTGCACAGACCAGAAGCAACTCATTGGCTGACCAGCGCAAGAAGTGAGTACCAATCTATCTAGTTTATGTATCGGTCCATTCTGTAACTTGCTAGAGGTTGAAACCACGCTGTTTATGTACTGAAAGAGGAAATACGAGTGCATGTTGTTTGCAGTGTATTATAAGCCCCACAACAGTGAGAAATAGAAGAGCAGATGTTCAAGGAAGTGTAAAAGTAATCTGGTAGTGATGGGGGATTTCAACTTGCCCAACATTAACTAGGGTAGTGAAAGGAAAGTCCTAAGATATTTTACAGATACATTAAGGCTAAAAGAGGATAATGGGAAAGAGTAGTGTCCATTAAGAACCACAGTGGCAATTTGTGCATGAAGCTAGAGGATATATGTAGATTTGGTTGGTGTTTGCTTGTGAGAGGGACAATGTGGCTATAGAAATGAGGAAGAATGTCTACGATACAATTAAAGAAATTAGATTAGACAGAGAGGAGGTTCTGAGTGTTCTGGCAGGCTTTAAAATTAGATACATCTCCAGGACCAGATGAAATGTGTCCCAGGTTGTTGAGTGAGGCAAGGGAGGAAATAGTTTGAAAAAGTTTTCAATTCCTCTCCGGTTACAGGAGAGTTGCCAAAGGATTGAAAGATATCCAGTGTGATACAAAGGGAGCAAGGAATGAACCAAGAAACTACAGGCTGGTCAGTCTAACCTCAGTGGTGGGGAAACTATTGTGAGCAGTTCTGAGGGACAGAATTAATCTGCATTTGGAGAGGGGGAGAGATTAATCAAGAACACTCAACAGGGTTTTATTAGAAGGGGTGTGTTATGTCTGACCAACTTGATTGAATTTTTCAAAGAGGTGACAAGGTATGTAGTCAAGGGCAATGGTTTTAATGTAGTCCCACATGAGAGACTCATTGCAAAGGTAAGAGCCCATGGGATCCAAAGAAATTTCACAAATTGGATCCACAGTTGGCCGAGTGGCAAGAAGCTGAAGGTGATCGTTGAGGGGTGTTTTTTCAACAGGAAGTCTGTGTTCAGTGGTTTTGCAGGAGTCAGTATTGGGGCCCTTGCTTTTGTGGTTATATAAATGATTGAAACTTGAATGTAGGAGGGTTGATCAGTAAGTAAACAGATGAAATAAAAATTGGGGGGGGTGGTAAATAGTGAGGACCACAAGAGTGGTCTTAGGGTCTTAATGAGTCTTAGACTACAAGAGGATATCTACAGTCTGGTCATATGGGCTGATCGGCGGCAAATGGAATTCGATCTGAATAAATGTCAGTTGATGTGTTTGGGCAAGACAAACAAGGCAAGGGAGTACATAACGACCAGTGGGATCCTGAGAAGCACCAAGGATCCGAGAGAAACAAAAACCGAAAGAACTGTGGATGCTGTAAATCGGGAACAAAAACAGAAGTTGCTGGTAAAGCTCAGCAGGTCTAGCAGCATCTGTGAAGAAAAAATCAGAGTTAACGTTTTGGGTCCAGTGACCCTTCCTCAGAACCTTGGTGTTTGTGTACACTGGTCCCTTAAGATCGGTACAGGTGGATAAAGTAGTTAAGAAAGCAAATGTTTAGTCAAGGCATAGAGTTTAAAAGCAGTGGCTTATGCTGGAACTGTATAAAAAGTTGGTTCGTCCACAGCTTGAGTATTGTATGCAGTTCTGGAGTCCACGTTATAGGAGGGATGTGATAGCACTGGAGAGAGGGCGGCAGAGGTTAACCGCGATATTGCCTAGGCTGGAGAGTTTCAGTTGTTGCCCTGGTTGCCTCCCTCAACGACAGTTATTGGCTCAGCACAAAAAGGATAAGGTCAAGTTTATATCAACTAACCACTGCCTTTATTAATTTAGTTAAAGCAGACATACAATTTACATCATTTGGTTAGAAAAAGGTTAACAGCAAGCATACAGTTCATACAAGGCAAAAATTCAAATGGACAACCCACTGAACTTGACATTCCCAGAACAGTCAACAACGTAAGAGTTAATACCCAAGAATAGAAGCTCACACTGGCTGAGTGTCTATTCCAGGTCTTGGGAGTCTTCTCCACACTCCGAGTGTGAGGTTGTACTTCACCAAGGTTGTTCTCTGGAGTTTTCACTGATGGCACACTGAAATCCTTCATTTTTATCCTTTTTCCTTATCACCCAAAAATGTGTTATCTTGTTCTTGTTGGCTCCTCAGATCATCTGAGAGCAGTGCCTTTCCACTATAGGCTCACTCCGAGGACGCCTTTAGGATTTCCCCCTTATGAAATCCCTCATAGCTGAACCAGCTCATGCCAGCCCAAGATAGCAGCTAGGGCTCAAGGTAACTTTAGTTCACAGCTACTGTCTTTATGTGTGAGCAGCCACTGGCCAACACAGTTATGAAGAGAGATTAGACAGACTGGAGTAGTTTTCCTTAGAGGAGAGGAGAGGAGATTGAGAGGGTACATGACTGAGATGTATAAAAATATGAAGGGCATAGATGGGGTAGACATGAAGGGATCAATAACTGGGGCCGTAGATTTAAGGCAAGGGGTAGAGGGAATGTGAGAAAAAAAGTTTTCACCCAGAGGGTGGTGGAATCTGGAACTCGCCCAGCAAGGGTGCGAAGAGTCAAAAATCCTCAAACATTTAAGAAGTATGTAGATGTGCACTTGCAATGCCAAGGCATACAAGACTATGGAACAAATGCTGGATAATGGGATTAGAATAGTTAGGAATAGTTGTTGACCAGCGGAGATGCAATCAAATATGTCTCTCAAAATATACAACTTCACCCTAATCACCCTCAGCGCATTCATTTCAGTCACCATGCCTCAAAGCTCTCTATTTCCCCAGAGAAAAATTCAGTTCCTTTACTCTTACAGGAAGTAGGCCCAATGTCCCTTCAGTCAGCAATTTTACTACATCCAATTTCCACAGGCACCTCAAAAAGCATGCATTTCAAAACCTTAATTTCCATAGCTGCTTAGACCACAGGCAATTTCTCAAATGACCTCTCAGCCAGGGAGTCCATTGTATGAATTCCTTTTCCAGAACAACCACCTTTTCACTTTAGATTAAAGGGATATCTCTCAAATACAAATTCTTTTGCTAAGTGCAGAGTTTGTCACAAATGATGTAATTTGAGCTGATTCCAGTGATGTAAAACGGAACACTGCATTGTCTTTTGGTGCTGTCATTTGGATGAGAGGTTAAACCAAGACCCTGTTTGGAAAATCTAAAAGATCAAATGGTAATACTTGAAGAAGAGCAGCGAGTTCTCCATGGTGCATGCTGTATTTTTCCTTGAGTAATATCTCAAAAGTAGTTATCTGGTCGTCATAGCATTTGCTGTTTGTGGAAACTTGCAGTGCATGACCACCAGGACTGCACCTCGTTGAGTAATGGAGATCTACAGTGCAAAAAAAGCACCTTCAGCCCATCTGCGCTATTCAAAAGCAACCACCTAACTATTCTAATCTCTAAATGGTATTTAATTGTCTAAAGTGTTGGGATATCCTGTGGTCATAGTGTTTTACAAATGCAAGTTCTTTTTGAACAACAGAGATGAGCACCTGGATTTTATTTTCTCTCAACTTCCTTTCTCCTCCTGGACTACATTGGCACCAGTCATTCTTATACTGTGGTGGTGGTAATTAGTTAACTTAGACAAATTCAATGATGATTAAAATGCTTGCTAACAATATTTTGTTGATTTAAGGTAAAATGCTTTAAAGTACTTGGAAACAAGTTAATTTATTGAGTGTCTTGAGTTTATAGATCTTGAGCTCAGTATCTCCAGATCAGAGTCACATTCCTCTTGAATCTTAATAACCCTAGACCAGTTTTTTTTATCAGAATGTCATAGTCATTGAGGTGTATAGCTCAAAAACAGACCCTTTGGACCAACTTATCCATGCTGACCAGATATCCTAAATAAATCTAGTCTCATTTGCCAGCATTTGGGCCATACCCCTCTAAACCCTTCCTATTCATATACCCATCCAGACACATTTTAAACGTTGTAATTGTACCAACCTCCACCATACCACCTCTGGCAACTCATTTCATATATGCACCACCCTCTGCATGAAAAAGTTACCCCCTTCGATCCCTTTCAAATCTTTCCCGTCTCACCTTAAACCTATGCCCTCTCGTTTTGGACTCCCCCACCTTGGGGAAAAGACCTTGTCTGTTCACCCTATCCATGCTCCTTATGATTTTATAAACTTTGATAAGGTCACCCGTCAGCTTCTGACACTCCAGGGGAAAATAGCCCCAGACTGTTAAGCCTCACCCTATAGCTCAAACACACCAACCTTGGCAACGTCCTTGCAAATCTTTTCTGAACCCTTTCAAGTTTCACCATATCTTTCTTATATCAGGGGGACTAGAAGTGCATGCAGTATTCCAAAAGTGGCCTAACCAGTGTCCTGTACAGCTGCAACATGACCTCCCAATTCCTATATTCAGTGCACTGACCAATAAAGGCAAGCATACCAAACGCTTTCTTCACCAACCTGTCTACCTGAAACTTTTAAGGAACTATGAACCTACACCCCAAGGTCTCGGTGTTTGGCAACATTCCCCAGGACCTTACCATTAAGTGTATAAGTCCTGCCCTACCAAAATGCAGCACCTCACATTTGTCGAAATGAAATTCCATCTGCCACTCCTTGGCCCATTTACCCATCTGACCAAGGTCCCATTGTACTAAGAGGTAACCTTCTTCGCTGTCCACTACACTACCAATTTTTGTTATCATCTACAAACTTACTAACCATACCTCCTATGTTCACGTCCAAATCATTTACATAAATGACAAAAAGCAGTGGACCAAGCACCAATTCTTGCAGCACACCACTGGTCACAGGCCTCCAGTTCCAAAAAGCAAGCCTCCACCACCATCCTCTGTCTCCTACCTTCAAGCTAATTTTGATTCCAGATGGCTAGCTTTTCTTGTATTCGATGTGATCTAACCTTGCTAACCAGTTTATCATGCAGAACCTTGTTGAATGCCTTACTGAAGTCCACATAGACAACGTTCACCACTCTGCCTTCTTCAATCTTCTTTGTGATTTCTTCAAAAAACTCAATCAAGTTAGTGAGACACAATTTCCCATGTACGAAGCCATGTTGACTATTCCTAACCAGTCCTTGCCTTTCCAAATGCATGTAAATTCTGTCCCTCAGAATCCCCTCCTTATATACTTAATGGTAAAGTCTTGGGGAATGCTGCTGAACAAAGTGACCTTGGAGTGCAGGTTAATAGTTCTTTGAAAGTGGAGTTGCACGTAGATAGGGTGGTGAAGAAGGCATTTGGTATGCTTGCCTTTATTGGTCAGTGCATTGAATGTAAAAGTTGGGAGGTCCTGTTGCGGCTGTAGAAGACATTGGTTTGGCCACTTTTGGAATATCAATATGTAGCAGACTCTACATGTCCTGACTTTTTTTTCCCCCACTTGGAACCTTGTCTCAAACAAATTAAATGTCTATTATGAGTGAGTAATTTACAATGTTGTTTGCTTGACTGGGCTGAAGACTGCTTCAGTTTCAATTATTTTGCCTTTTCTCCTGTTCTTGGTCCCAATATCTCCCCTTAAGTTCATTAGAATATTACTGTAAGTCTTAACCAAACATGTTTTCTCTCTGGGTCTGGAAAACGGGCAGGTGTTATCTGCGTCAGTGAGGTCTGATCTAGTAATTCAACGGAGACTCATGAAATTCTGTACTGTGAGAAAAGCTGGATAGATTACAGCTTTGTAATTCAACCCATCTCAGCCATCAGTCTCTGTAACTTGGTCATATCCTTTGCAAGTTGGTACAAGATCATTGTTGCAGTCCAAGCAGGGCCACTAGCCAGCATTGACAAGAGGGTGCACATATAAGATCATTTGCCTTTCGCATGAGCTGCAGACAGTGGTTTGGATTCCAGTGACAGGTGGCAACTGGATCATTTTACAGTATTACTTTTTTAATGAAGGAGTGTGGATGTCACAAATGTAAGTAAGGAGTGAATAAATATGCTCCTGTTTTATAACGAAAAATTCCAAGCTAACAAAAAAAAGTCTTGTCTAAATTGGGAGCAGTAATTACTAATAAATTAAAAGTTCCAATGTAAACCTCAACCAATTAGAATGACAATCCACTGCGAACTTTAAATCAGTAACCTCAGAAAAGCTATCTGTGAACTTTACTCCTGCATACAGAGCTGTCTTAATTGTCATACTTCAAAACAATAGTTTTACTTTTCATTTTAAACTTGTGTAACAACTAGGCTGAAAGAAATTTTAGATATTGATCTAAATACCATTGGTTTTATTTTAAAATTTAGGAATAAGATGTTAGTTGGGTAAAACATGATCTAATTCAAAGACCTGAGAGTTGTAGAATAAGTTACCAGGCGTGGCATTTTATGGTTCAAAGGTTTGCAATCCTGTAGGAATTGCTGGATTCTGACCCTTTTCCAATTTGCATATTTTGTTTTCTAATAAACAATCACTGACATTTATAGAAAAAATATCATGATCAGCAGAATGGGAAGGCTACTTCTCAGTCAGATTGTAACATTGCAGCAGCTGATATGGCTTGTTTGGCAGTGCCGCAACGCTAATCTAATCTAGTGGAAATGAAGTCAAAAATCACATGACATGTTATAGTCCAACAGGTTTATTTGAAAACACTAGCTTTTGGAGTGTTGCTCCTCCCTCCGGCGTAGAGAGAGAGGAGGTATCAAGACACAGAATTTATAAGTAAAAGATCAAAGGATCATGCAACTGATGTGAATAAATCTAAAATGGCTGGCTGACTCCCTCTTGTTAAATCTTTAATCAGTTAGAGAGGAGATGCAGGTTTCAATTGATTAAAATGTAAGTCCCAGAATTTCTTTCAAGTCACTGCCCTGAGATAACTAAAGGTTTTATCAGTATATACAAGAGGTAACACCTCAAGTCGGACAATACATTTTAGGTGTGAGACCTTGTTTAGAATCTGTCTATGTTTTAATCTGGAGTCAGACCGGTTTTATTTCCAAAGTGGAAATTTATAAAATGCCCCATTGACTGTCTACAAATTGTGCGCTTTTTGAACAAAGTAGAATGCATCAGCAAATGCAAATTCATCCCATAGATGTGTCTGTGTGTCTGTGTGTCTGTGTGTCTGTGTGTCTGTGTGTCT
>NC_063368.1:3600259-3607078 GCF_021869965.1 Rhincodon typus
GTCTGTGTGTCTGTGTGTCTGTGTGTCTGTGTGTCTGTGTGTCTGTGCGTACAGTGTGGTGGTGTCATTTGTAGTGCGACATGAACCCAAGATCACAGTTGAGGCCATCCTCACAGGTACCAAACTTGGCTATCAGTCTCTGCTCAGTGACTCTGCATTGTTGTGTATCTCAAAGTCCACCTTGGAGGATGTTTACCTGAAGATCCGAGGTCGAACAACCTTGACCGCTGAAGTGTTCCCCCATTGTTGCATAATGTCCATTCATCTGTTGTCATAGTGTCTGCATAGTTTCGCCAATATACCATGCCCTAGGGTATCCTTGCCTGAAGTAAGCAACTCCATGCTGGATGCAGCCACTGGGGAATCTGTTTTGGTTGAAAGAATGTGAATATGAGCAGGATAATATTTAATCATCATAATGGGTGACATAATAGCTTTTTGGTTAGCACTTTTGCCCCACAGCACCAGGGACCTAGGTTCAATTCCAATCTCAGGACACTGTCTGTGTGGAGTTTGCACGTTCTCCCCATGTCTGCACGAATTTCCTCCAAGTGCTCCGGTTTCCCCCCACAGTCCAAAGATGCGCAGGTTAGATCAATTGGCCCTGTCCAGAGATGTGTAGGCTGGGTGGGGTAGCCATGGGAAATGCAGTGTTACAGGGATCGGGTGAGGAGTCGGATGCTCTTTAGAGGGTTGTGTGGACTCGACAGGCCAAATGGCCTACTTTCGCATTTTAGGGATTCTATACCAAAGGGACTGCAGCAATTCAAGAAGGCAATTCGCCACCACCTTTAAGGGTAATTAAGGATGGGCAATAAATGCTGGTTAGTTAAGTGCTGTGAATGAATTAAAAAAACTGCGGTTACAGTGCATCAACAGTAAGGGAGTGAATGTTGAAGATGGTTGGATGAGATACCAATCAAGTGGGTTGCATTGTCTTAGATAGTGTCAAGCATTTTGACAGGCTTCCTCCTTACAACAGTATTGGGTCTGGATGGGATGTTTTGATGGAGGGTCAGAGTAGATTCCATGGGCCAAATGGCCTGCTTCCACACTGTAGGCATCCTATGATCAAGACGAGATCAATTTGTGGATGTTGTTAAGCATGACTACATTGCCCAGTCATCATGTACTATGAGGGTAGGTGAAGTAAGGAGTCTGGGTAATTAAGGGTTAAATGTAGATTACAGACCTCAGTCAGATAAAACAGTAGAGAATCTCATGCCTTCACTTCCTTTAAAATACAAATGGATTGTAACCCAACCAGGACGTTCAAATAAAAACGGTAGTCATTGGTACTGTACTGTGGTCTAGCTGGGGGTACAGCTTCAAAATGGCAGGCCAACCCCAGGTGGAGGAAGCGCTTCAGTGATACTCACTGGCGAAGTGCAGCATTTCCACAGAGACCTGGGAATCACTGGCCCAAGACCATCCAAAGTGGAGGAGGAGCATCTGGAAAGGTGTTGAGCACCTCGAGACTTGCCATTGGGGAAAAATTGGAAGCCAGATGAAAACAGCGAAAGCAGCACGTGGCCACACCAATGCCCCCTTGGCTCCTTGCTGTGCCCACCACCTGCCTAAGTGTAACAAAGCCTGTGGTAGCAATATTGGTCTGTACAGCCACCTATGGACTAGCTCGGAGAGTGGAAGAGAGTTATCCTTGTCGGTGAGGGACCGCCAATGATGACTGTAGTCTCAAGTACACGCCAGCTAAACTGTCACATATTTCATATTTGATATAGATAGCATGTGCATACTGTGCATATATAGTATGGGCTTGCATAACTACTTTCTAAAGACTGATTTTAAACAGATTTTTGATCACTAAGAGGATCTACAGTTATGAGAGACAGGTAGGAAAGTGGGGTAAAGGCCACAATCTGTTAATGCCACAATCTGATCAGCTGAGATCTTTTTAGATGGTGGGACAAACTCAAGTGGCTGAATGAACTGTCATTTGGCTCTCAATTTGCAAAGCACGTATCTTGAAACTAAGTTTTCCATTAACTGAATTGCACCACAGAAGGGGAGGGTGACATTTCTAAGTGTGCCAGTTTTACTGTATAGATCTGAGTAGTTAATGTAAATAAATTAAACTGATAAGAATTTAACATTCATTCTGGACCTGAAGATTAAATCGGCGGTGGGGGAGACAGAGAGAGGGGGGGGAGAGAGAGAGAGAGAGAAGTTATGTCTTAACTAAATTGATGCATGCACTGAGTAACTTATGGTGTATAATGATTGATCAGTTGCTCTGTGCTAGACAACTTGACTCCAGAGATAGTAGGAACTGCAGATGCTGGAGAATCCGAGACAACAAGGTGCAGGGCTGGATGAACACGAGGAGTTCGAACAGTTCATCCACTTCACCAACACCTTCCACGCAAACCTCAAGTTTACCTGGACCATCTCTAATACCTCTCTTCCCTTCCTGGACCTCTCTGTCTCCATCTCGGGCAACCACCTAGAAACCGATATTCATTTCAAGCCCACCAACTCCCACAGCTACCTAGAATACTCCTCCTCCCACCCACCTTCCTGCAAAAATGCCATCCCCTATTCCCAATTCCTTCGCCTCCGCCGCATCTGCTCCCAGGATGAGGCATTCCACTCCCGTACATCTCAGTTGTCCTCGTTTTTCAAGGACCGTAACTTCCTCCCCTCAGTGGTCGAGAACGCCCTCAACCGTGTCTCCCGCAACTCATCCCTCACACCCCGTCCACGCAATAAAAACCAAAAAAGAATCCCCCTCGTCCTCACGTACCACCCCACCAACCTCCAGATCCAACGCATCATCCTCCGATACTTCCGCCATCTTCAATCCGACCCCACCACCAAAGACATCTTTCCCTCCCCACCCTTATCTGCTTTCTGGAGGGACCACTCTCTCCGTGACTCCCTTGTCTGCTCCACACTCCCCTCCAGCCCCACCACACCTGGCACTTATCCCTGCAACCGCAGTAAGTGCTACACCTGCCCCCATACCTCCTCCCTCACCCCCATCCCATGCCCCAAGAAGACTTTCCACATCAAGCAGATGTTCACCTGCACATCTGCCAATGTGGTATACTGCATCCGCTGTACCCGGTGTGGCGGCCTCTACATCGGGGAAACCAAGCGGAGGCTCGGGGACCGCTTTGCAGAACACCTACGCTTGGTTTGCAATAAACAACTGCACCTCCCAGTCGCGAACCATTTCAACTCCCCCTCCCATTCCTCAGACGACATGTCCATCCTGGGCCTCCTGCAGTGCCACAACGATGCCACCCGAAGGTTGCAGGAACAGCAACTCATATTCCGCTTGGGAACCCTGCAGCCCAATGGTATCAATGTGGATTTCACAAGCTTCAAAATCTCCCCTCCCCCTACCGCATCCCAAAACCAGTCCAGCTCATCCCCGCCTCCCTAACCTGTTCTTCCTCCCACCAATCCCCTCCTCCCACCTCAAGCCGCACCCCCATCTCCTACCTGCTAACCTCATCCCGCCCCCTTGACCTGTCCGTCCTTCCTGGACTGACCTATCCCCTCCCTAACTCCCCACCTACATTCACCTTTACTGGCTCCATCCCCGCCTCTTCGACCCGTTTGTTTCCTCTCCTCTATCCATCTTCTATCCGCCTCCCACTCTCTCCCTATTTATTTCAGAACCCCCTTCCCCTCCCCCTTTTCTGATGAAGGGTCTAGGCCCGAAACGTCAGCCTTTCTGCTCCTATGATGCTGCTTGGCCTGCTGTGTTCAACTTGACTCCAGATGATGGTTTGGTGTTATATGTGATGTGCAAGTTTCACAGTTATGTTAGAAATTGTATTTCTACTTTAAGGTAAGCATTAGTTCTTCCCAGATTTGGTACAGCATTAAAAACATAGCAACTAGTATGGACAATTCAGTTAAGCCATAACTAATGGACTCCTCAACGCTATTTGTCCACATTAACTCCATATCCCTTGCAACAAATACCTGGCAATCTCTGACTTGAAAGCTCTGGTTGTTCCCTAGCATCTATAGTCTTTTAATGCGGAGAATTCCAGATTTCCATTATTCTTTGTGTGGAAAAATAGCTTCTTGTTTTCCTCTAATTTTAAGGTGATGTTGCTTTGTTCTTGATTTTCCCCATCAGATAAACATTTTTCTCTGTACATGCCTCGTTGGGTCCCATTTAACATTTTGATCACCAAACCATTCCAGTGCAAAAGAATTAAATTGCAATAAGAAGTTGCATAGCCAAGGCAGTACTCTCAATTACAGAAGACTGAAGAATCTAACTGGGGTGTGTAAGATGATAAAGAAATTGATTAAGATAAGCTATATTTCTTCTAGTTGAATTCATCTTACAGTGAGAGAACCTCAAAACTAGAACTTAGTTACTTGGACGATGCCATAGAATCCCTGCAGTGCGGAAAGAGGCCATTCAGCCCATCAAGTCTGCACTGACCCTCTGAACAGCATCCCACCCAGAGCTATTCCCCTACCCTATTCCTATAACCCCCTATTTACCATGGCTAATCCACCTAACTTACACATGGGTGGACTGTGGGAGGAAACCGGAACACCTAGCAGAAACCCATGCAGACACAGGGAGAACATGCAAACGCCACATAAACAATACAGCCAAGACTGGAATCAAACTCATGTCCCTGGCACTGTGAGGCATCAGTGCTAATCAGTGAGCTACCATGCCGCCCCAGGAAGCACTTCTTTATTAACAATATAAGAGAGATGTAGAACTCTGTTTCCCTTCCACCAAACCATCCTCCTCCCGCTCCCCACCACCCCAAAAAAAATTGTTAAAACCGTTAAGTCCAGGTCATGGTAGATTACTACACTAACTCCACTTTGAGTAGAGGAAATGTGGACTGGCGCTTGAGTAGGGCTCTCCTACCAGTGTACAACCAATAGGGACAGTGCACACTTGGGGTCTCCCCACTTTTTCATCAAATTTCCCTGATGATGGAAGGCTTTTCTTTTTCTGTGTTTCCCTCAGCCTGTACTATCGGAATATTTGAATGTGGCTTGAGAGTAGATTTCATTTCTCATTTGTTCCAAAGAGAGTGATACTGCGTAAACTCTAAATCAAGGGAGTGGGAGGCAATTGCCTTTTGTTGGAGAGTCAAAGGTATTTGAAGAAAATGGATCTCTTGAAGGGAATCCCTGTGCTAAGATTGGGATTATTCAATGAAAATTTGATCCCATACTAAATAATGAAAGCATGTGTGACAGCACGTGTGGCTATGCAATTATATGGTGGTATCACTTAAAGCAAGATCTCTGAATTTAATCCTTGTGTACATGTGCTTAGGACTATTTTCAGATGTTCTATTTTTGTTTGGAACCTATCTTATGAAAATTCTTCATCTGTTGCAAAGTAGTTAACTAGTCCTAGGCTCTTGGTGGAGATGTGTTTGAAACTCCTGAAGCCCTTCATACCATTTTTCCTCATTAGTTTGATTATTGTTGCACTTTTCTTCAGCATTAAAGCCATCGTTCACAGCGGCCCATTCACTGATCCCCACTTTTTCGAAAAGTTTAACAAGAACCCCAAGCCAGGTTCTTTTAATTGGACTGGGGTGAGATGAAATGGATTTGGCTGAACCCTTCATTTAAGAACCTTTATAAACTTGGGCAAGTTTCAATGATATCAGCAGCAGTAATTTTGGTTAACATCCTGGAATTGGTGTACAGTATCATTCGTTTAGGTATGTTTACAGCAAATGATACTGAAGTTCATTCCAAAATTTGACTTTTATGATGTGGGATTCTATTGCTTACAGGTGGGCAGAATGGGTAACTCTGAAGTTTTTATTTTTGGGATGTCAGTGTTGCGGGCTAAGCCAGTATTTATTGCCTATCCCTAATTGCCTTTGCCTATGAAGATATTGGTGAACTTAAACATTGTAGACTCAATTCCATACATCTCAAGGAAGTTGGCAGTGACTTCTGAAGCCTGTGTCTCTGCAGTTGTAGGTATTTAGTTTGTGATAACTCCCAATGTACATCAATAGATTTGTATATTCTAATTTGCATTGTTTTATGTAGAATTAGAACGTAAAAGGCAAACAACCATGTTGGTGCGATTCAAAAATTGGAGGTACATGAAGTTAGAGTTGGAGGACGCCAGAGGTTTTGTAGGGCAGGTGGAGGCTACAAGGTAGGGATGTGAATAGAAGGTTAAAATGTTGGTATTTGCTATTTAACTAACTCTTCCTTCCTCTATATACTGAGTTATGCTCAGAATTTCAATTTATTGCACCTCTAAGGCTGGTTATGGAGCTTGGTTAAGCAACTGTCACTTGGCTTTACCAAGAATATTGGATTTCTTCCAGTGTGAAGTATGAAGAACCACAGGCAATTGAAGGACTGGCTGGGGCTTTGGATACTCGACAGCAGAACACGGGAGCGGTGAGTGCTTCAAATTTATTTCCTCGTCACAGCTCATTTAATATTATAACCTCAATCTATGTTTCTCAATGTTGGTCCATTTGTTTTATGTTCAGTGATACAATGCAAGTTTTACATCAAAATGATTTGAGAATTATAATATTTAAAAAGAAATTATCCATTGCTTTTTGGAAATGGTTTAGACGCATTTAACAATTTTGGTTTCAAAAGTCAAAAGAAAATTGAGTATTTGGGAGTTTTAAAATTTTCTTAAATAAAGTTATTCTGGTGAGGAATAATGGGAAAACATACTGGTGCCAACGTGAAGGAAATTCAGTCTGGCTTCAACGCATAGACACTAGTTCAGTTATGCTAGATGATATATTGAATGGAGGAAAAGAAGAGTGTCTATTGATTCTGACTTGGCCTAATTTGCAACAGTCA
>NC_063368.1:3607478-3617573 GCF_021869965.1 Rhincodon typus
AGCAGCATCATAGGAGCAGAGAGGCTGACGTTTCGGGCCTAGACCCTATGACGCTGCTTGGCCTGCTGTGTTCATCCAGCCCTGCACCTTGTTGTATGGTAAACAGTCTATTTTTGAAAAGAAATGTCCCTACCAAATGATGAAAATGGATGTTATAACCAAAATGTACAGCAGTATCTCCTAATTAAAGCAAGGCTATTGTTCCAGAAAAAGGCAGTGAGTAGAGAATAATTATATAATACAATTTGTAAGTGAAATAAATCCCATTCACTTGGTTTGATTAGGGAAGTTCTCCCTTACTATCTCCATTCTAGCTGGCAGTAGTCACATGTACAGCTGGTGAGGGATAAGAAGTCAAAGTTTGATTTTACTAACATCCTGCGAATGTGGAAGTCACAATATAAATGCAATTCTTTTCTGTGTTGCTGCAGTCCCTACCCCTCTCCAGTGATGCAATTATAAAAAATGTTAATTGGCAAAGTTGCAAGATAAATTCAGTTTTTAATTGTTAATTGAATTTTGCAGCTAGTAAAGAAATCTCAACATAGAAGCTCAAGTGTTGCTGACAGACATATTTCTCAAAGATTTTCATTTTGCACTCATCAAGGCAATTCACAAGAATGCTTATAAAGGGGAAAACAGCTCTTCTACATGGTTGGAGGCATTGCCATGGAGAATGCAGCAGTTAATGATTGACAGTTAACTACCTAATTTTTGTCTACCTTTCAAACCATGCAAGTTGACACTGGTCAGATAGGTGATAGTCATTAATTGGTTAATTTTTCAGGGCAAAAGTCTGACCAATCAGAGTCTGAGGTAATACCTGTACAAATCAATCAATCATTCTTCTTCCTTTACCCTTCCCTCCTGAATACAGAATATTCCAGTATTTATGTCCTTGCAATTTATCCTATTGAGTATGACATGCTTTGACAAAGGCTCTTGTTTCTCAGCAATACTTAGAGAATGAAACCTTTGCCAAGCTCCATGTTTCTTTATGACAGTGAATTGGAGCCAAGCAACACTTGAACAGGTGGTATGTATTTCAGCCCTATTTATTGTTCAATCTCCATTATGGCTATGGGGATATAGGATCACTACTGTACAAAGGAAGTCAAGGAATAGTCCTTATCCTCAGTGCTTCACCTTTTTTAAAATAGGTAATTTGATGTAAAGGTTATTTTGTAGGATGTTTAATCTTTGTTCTGACACTGAATTGGGAGAAAGCTGGTGTGGATGAAGCTGAACTAGCGACAATAATGATGTAAGCATTAGCATTACTTAATTTTTTTAGATGCTTCAATAGTTCACTTTGGTGATTCTTGTTCATACCCTGTAAATCAACATCATGACGGAAGTTCTCTGAAAATAACCACTTGCAACTTCAGAAGTTTTCTAGTAGTAGAAAGCAGCAAAACAATTCACATTTATATAGTACCTTTTAATGTAGCAAAATCTCCTGAGCTGCTTCTCAGGAGTGTTATTGCCCAAAATTTGATCATGACCTATACATATCAGGATGGGCTTTAAAAAGTGTCATAAAGGAAAAGAGATTTCCAGGGTTGAGGCAGCAGAAACCTGGCACCATTGCCAGGTTGAAAAAAGTTGAGGGGTACACAATAGACAAGAATTGGAAGAATGCACAGGTCTCTGGGCATGGGAGGGCAGCAAAATTTAGCAGAGAGTGACATGTTTGTGGAAAGATTTGGAATGCTAAGACAATATCTCGATTTTAAATTTGATGCATTATTAATCCAGGAGCCATAGTACATCATAGAGTACCAAGGTGATGGATGTACAAGGACTTGGTCCGAGTTGGGATGCAGGCAGAAGAAAGCACAATATGTTCAAGTTGTTAGTAAATTCGCTAAGCATTTTTTTTTTTGGTTTAGTTTCCAATTGTCTCTCCTGAAGATAAATAATTGTTGACAGAGTCCTACTGGGCCATAAATAGGGCTGTTCTCTTCTGATGATAATCATTCTTTGAAGGGACCCAACTCAGTGAAGATTTTGACCTTGATACAACGAAAACCAGTTATTGTGAGCCTGATAATGTTGGTAAACTATCTAGCTGCTAAGAAAATCCCAGCCAAGCTCAATGCTGTTCTTAATCTGGCACACAAGCTCTTTCTCGGGTTTGTTGTTTAGCAAACAGGAGCGGCAGTGTTTATTAATATCCCTCAATTATCCAGAAACTGCAGTGAATTGCACTATCCTAATTGCAGACATCTGCTAACTCAAACAGGTCTGTCTCCTTTTAACCTACATAACACAGAGGTGACTTATTTTTGTAAAGAACAAGATTCACCACCATCTTAACAAAGGTAATTTGAGATAGAGCACAAATGCTGGCCTTGCTAGTAACCTTCTCGTCCCACAAAAGGTTTAAAAAAAAAAAGGCCCTTTTGAAACACAGGTGAGTTAACTATTGATTTTTAAGGTTTATTTTCTTATTGAATGATGATTTCTCTGAAATAGACGGAGAATACACTGAATGAGCACACAAACAGAACAACATTAGACAACTGGATGTTAAACCAAGGAATGGTGAGAATTCACCATATTCTCTGGCTGATTCATCTTCTGTCCTTCATGACTTTAACTTGCGGGCTCTTCAGTGAAGCTGCAAACAGTATTGGGTGTTGACCTTGCCTGAGATGCCACTGGTATTGTCATCAATCTGCTGTTTGTTCCTTTGCATTATACATAAATTTTTTTTAAAAGATTTTGGAGTTTAAAACCTGTCATGAAATCACTGAGAATGATGAAACTCCTGCAATCTTGCAACTCCCCTCCCCTCCAAAACAAAAAAAAACCATATGCTTGTTTCATTCCCTTTCCCATCAAGCAAAAAAGAAGCTACTTGCTGGGACACGACTGAAAATTAGTGAAGATTCCTACAACTGATTAATTATGTGGTACTTGCAGTTAAGAAACAGGCCATTCAGCCCACCTGTTCCATGCTGATGTTAGTGCATTACACATGTTCTCCCAACCTACTTTATCCTACTCTTGCCAGCATATTGTTCCTGTCTGCTTTGAGGTGACATGTGCTTTTCATCCTGGAGAGGAAGTGTCTAAGAAACAACTCTCTGCAGGAGTATAAAGTGATGAAATATTGATATTACACTTCCCCACATTCATTTATGCTAAATCATGGGTTCTGGCCACCTATTAGGCAGCATGGTGCCATGGTTGTTAGCACCGCTGCTTCACAGCACCAAGAACCCAGGTTGGATTCCAGCCTCGGGCGACTGTCTGTGGAGTTTGCACTTTCTTCCCATGTCTGCGGGTGTTTCTTTGGGGTGCTCTAGTTTCCTCCCACAGTCCAAGTTGTGCAGGTTTGATGAATTAGCCATGCTAAATTGCCCCATAGTATCCAAGGATGTGCAGGCTAGATGAGTTAGTCATGGTAAATGCTGGGTTACAGGATAGGGTAGGAGGCTGGGTCTGAGTGGGATACTGTTCAGGAGGGTCAGTGCATACATGATGGGCTGAATGACCTCTTTTCGCACTGCAGCAATTCTGATTCTATTACCTTTCTGTTTGGGTAATCCAAGCTATTGAGTTTCATCAGGCTTTAGGAAGCTGCATTGCAAAGGTCATTGGATAGCACAATTGGAGTAGGAACCTGAAATGGCATTCCATCTTTCCATGAGTGTACCTCACTTGTAATCAAAAAGAAAGTCAATTAAAGCAATCTGGCTGGTTTTTTCTTGTGAAGAATTGAGTTGTACTGTTACATCATTCTCTTTCATTTTAAGAATAAAAATCATTCAATTCTTTGGCGAATTCTTACTTTTGTCAGTTGATTTTTTTTAAAAAATTCTTTGCATTTTCAGAAGATGAAAAGTATTTTGTTGGCAGAATGAGTACCGCTAATCGTATGCATTCAGGCTGCTGAGAATCCCTCAATACTGTCTGTGTCCTGGGATACTGTAACTCAATCCAAACTGTTTTGGTTCTCAATATTTAAGCAAGCTTGTTTCTACATCCTTTACTGGGAACAGGCATTTATTTGCCTTAAAACAGTTGACAAAGTGCTAACACAGGACATTTGTGTTAGGACATCTGTACCTGTAGCTTCCAATGCTGAAACATTTGTGCATTTGAATGATCTTCTAGAACTGTTGACCTTCTTTCTAATGATTGATCTATTTAACTTGTGGAAATTATTTTAAATAATTATTGTGAAATATCTAACTCATCACTGCCCTTTTCTGAAATGCAATTTTCCTCACTGTGCAAGGTGTTGTGCTTATGGACGATTTTCGGATTCCTAGATATGTATCAATTCTACCAGTTTATTTTCAGATTTCAATGAAAGGAGTTATTAAAAGCAGATCATTGATGTTATTAGCTATGGACTGGTATACTTTGACATCTGTTCTCTTCCTCATGATTACCGCAATACTCATCTATGAATTGTGACCACCCTGTACTGCTGCAATATGAAACTATCACTATAGCCAATCTTAGCTTTTGAGACTGCATCAGCGTTTGACAGGACTTTTTTTTTTAAATGAGTCAGTATCCACATTCAATCTTAGAGGCCTCTTTGACAGCCTGTGGTTGGAGGACTGTGTGTTCCAGACCCTTTGTGACTAGAGTTGAGATGTAGGTCTGCAGCAGAGAATAGCTGAAAATTTTGCACTGCATGCTGCTTTGTTATTTGGTGTGTCAAGTTGTCTGTTAATTGATTGTTGCTCCTGAAGTAGGGGTTTAGGTCAGAGTAGACTAAGCATTACACCTTCAATTGTCTTATACTTTCCCTGAGGGTTTTGTTTTTCAACCTGACCAACCCAAAACAGAAATAATCACCTACAATGGTATTTCAAAAATGCCTGAGTATTAGCTGTTCTGGCTGACACAGCATCAGTGCAAATCTCTGGCTAGTTGTGTTACTGGTTATTTGATCTGGAACACCCCACTTGTGTCTGAAACCAGATTGTCCAGTCATACAGGCTTGCTAAGTACTTAACTGCTATGTGCAAGGTTTCCAGGCTTAGCTGTAATTCAGAACATCCCTGCCTTGGGTGAGTTTCAGTCTCCAGGGGTGTTAAGCATCTTCAGCACCAGTCAAATAAACAGCATATCATGGCTTTGCTTGTTTGCAACAGAAAAGGTGAGTGTCACTTCCTCAGTTGTCCACATTGTAGTGGAAAGAGAAATGGTGAATGAACAGTATTATAAAAGCAAAATACTCCAGGTGCTTGAAATCTGAAATAAGAATAAAAAGTGCCAGAAGAATTCAGCAGTTGGATAGCATCTGTGGAGAGAAACAGTTAGCATTTCTGGCCAATGAGCATTCATCAGAACTGATGACAAATAAGAAATGTAAGAGTTTATGAACAAGAGGGGGATGGGAGCAGGGCAGAAAAAAAAGGAAAAGATCTTTTGATAGATTGACGGCCATTTGAGTGTATATAATAGAAGATTTTCTGATGCAACAATCAAACAGATTGGTGATGGATACAGTGAACAAAAATTGTGTCCACTGAAGCACGAATTGTGAAGTAAAAGTGCTAATGTAACATTTAAGGGATAAAGGAAAAGATGAAGACCAACTCAGTAAAACAAAGATAAAGTTAAGAAAATTAAAATGACAAGCAATTGGAAGCTCAGGGTCATGTTTATAGATAGAGCAGAGGTGTTCTGTAAAGCAGTAACCTAAAACACAAAGCTGGGTAATCACTTTACAGAACATGCCTTGAATTGATAAACATGACCTCAAGCTTCCAGTTGCTTGTCACTTTAATTCTCCACATTAGCTCACAGTCTGACCTTTTGTCCATGGCCTGCTCCAGTGAAGCTCAATGCAGTTGTTCTGTTTTGCCTCCGCACTCTGCAGCCAGCAGTGTTCAGCAATGTTTGATCATGACCTCTGCCTCCCATCTTGTTCTGTGTTTTTTCTTCCACTTTGTTTGATGGGTTAGTTTTTATCCTTTGCCTTTTATGTCCTCATGTTGCATTCAGGTAGTATTTTGTTTTAGCTATCCACGTCTCATTTGAACATAGCCTTTGTTTCTTCACTATATCCGTCAGCAGCTTTTTTGACTGTTATACAACAAGATATTTTATAATCTACTTTACCCTGGCTTTCAACTTATGAGCCCATAAGAAATAAGAACAGGGATAGGCTGTTTGGCCCCTCAAGCCTGCTCTGCCATTCAATAGAATTATGGCTGATCGGACATTCCTCATGTCCGCTTTCCTGCCTTTTTCCCCATAACCCTTGAGTCCTGACTGATCAAGAATCTATCTATCTATCGCAGCCCTATCACAGATCTTCCCCTTAGTTCTTACTGCCTCTATCCCCATTCCGTCAGCTTAGAAACTCCAAAGTTTCCGTTTTTCTTCAGTGCATATGCAAAGTCATCAAGCAAAACCATTAACAGTTTGTCTCCGCTGATGCTGCCTGACCTGCTGAGTTGTTTTTTCAGCCTTTTTGTTCTTGTATGGCATATGAACAGGCTGTCCACATGGTATGTGATCTATCACATTTTCTTGTATCCTTTTGGGTGAACATCTTTTTAAAAGTTTTAAAGAGCCTAATCATCAACTCTTACCAGGCTGACTCATTCCGTTTTAAAATTAATTTATTGACTTCTAATTTACTTTTACTTTTGGAATATTGTGACCAATCTGTATGTGTGTGGGGTGAAACTGATTGTAATTTATTAATTTAATTTTTGGAAAGCAAGGTGTGACGTTCCAAGTGCTTCAGCAGGAACTCGCTGGAATATTGTTTTAAAAATCAGCATTTTATAAATTTTTTAATAGAGTTTACAATTGACCTTTTATAAGAATCATAAGTTAAGTAATCAAGGAAATTCATACCTTGCTTACATGTGAACTTTATTATCAATTTTATTTTTTAAAGTTTATTTTGGTTGTTTAACTCCCACCTGCCCTTCCCATTTATGTGTAACAGATTCCAGTCACTCAGACCAATCTAATGGATGATATTGAACAGTGGCTGTCCACAGATGTGGTGAGAATTTTGGGTATCTTTTTCATTTGCGTTGTTTTAACTCCATTGAAGTTTGAGTTTGACTTTAGTCTTTTATCATTAGTCTTTTCAAAGCTTTGGCAAAGCTGGTTTATGGATTCCAGGCTTTGTCTGAAAGCTATTTCCAATCCCGACCAGAGATCCAGTCTTGTTCTCCTTTTCAGTTTCCATCTATTCACCTAATTTGTTAACCACTTCGATGTGCTTTGGAAATGTTCTCGCACACTTTTTTTTGTTAATGTTTGAGTACAGGGCAATGCTGAATTCTGCAGGTTTAAAGGGGAGGAAATGGCCCAGTGGTATTATTGCTGGACTGTTAATCCAGAGACCCGGATAATGTTTTGGGGACCTGGGTTCGAATCCCGTCACAGCAGATGGTGGAATCTGAATTCAATAGAATATCTGGAATTAAGAATCTAATGATGACTGTGAATCTATTGTCAATTGTTTGAAAAACCCACGTGGTTCACTGATGTTCTTTTAAGGAAGGAAACTGCCATCCTTACCTGGTCTGGCCTACATGTGACTCCAGACCCACAGCAATGTGGTTGATTCTGAACTGCCCTCTGGGTAATTAGGGATGGAAAATAAATGCTGCCTAGCCAGTGACATTCTCATCCTATTCATGAGTAAAGAACAAAAAACAACTAACTGCCTGGCAATGATCGGGGTGCAGGTACTGAACCATACTAGCCAGAGTGAAAGCGACGTAAGAAATAGGAGGAATAAACCCTTTGGAAAAGCTTAGTTCACTTCCCAGTCTCTGGTTGGCTGATTGCCCCATGATTGTGATCAGTGACACCACAATTGGCCTTATATGCACCAGTGCCCCCTTCTGGCCACAGTAGTCCAAGATTTCCGATCTTCATTACTGGGCGATTGTGTACTGCCTGAGATTAGGTACTGCATTGACTCTGAATAACTCCTCCACCACTTCCAGTGGTTGAACAACAGTCACAGTTTAGATTCGCACATGAAAACAGTCATTTGGGCAAGATCTGAAAGTGGCTAGTGCTCGTAAAATAACACTGCAGGAAGGCAGTGTTTTATGGGGAGTTTGAGGTTCTCTTGTTCTATTATAAAAGATATTGTTTGGCACATTCAGGGCATTTTCACCACTGTTAGAACCATGATTGAGCTGCAACAGTTGAGCTCGTTCACAGATAGATATTTAGCATAGACCAAAGCATTGTTCTTTCAGCTAACAAGCAAACCCTTAAGCACATCAATTTGCTACTGGAAGAGGAATGTGTTTTTTTTTAAAAACCTCCTTTGTTCTTAATTCAGCATTGATTTGGTCTACTTTATCTCTCCTCGTAGCATAACTTGCTGATCCCAGGGATCAGTCTAGTGAACCTTCATCTTCATTGTATTCTCTCTCTGTTGCTCTAAGTTAGTGTATCCATTCTTGCGTAAGGAATCAGAAGCTGTACAAAGTACTCCATATGTGTTCTCATCAATTATGAGAAATCTTTACTTGTATATGCTTTCTCACTGTAGTCTCCCTACCTTAAAGAATTACTTGAGTGTTTGGGAAGCCCATGTGGCTGTGGTTTTTTTTTTTTAGCATTGATCAAATGTGAATCAGACAGTCAGACTTAATCCGTTCTTTGAGCTAGACCTGTTGCGTTCACCATAAAGACCTTATTCTCAACTTCACCTGTCGATAACTTTTGGTCACATTACCCATCAGCCATCTCTCGCTGAAGAGAGAGCAGGCTGTAGTCCTCTGTGTGACTATGTGACTTTCACTTCAAGTTATTGTGCAATTATAACAGCTTAAGTAGGATGTCTGTTTTGTATCTGACCCATAAATGTCAATGGCTACTTCAGCTGCTAGAGATGGAGCACACGTCCCATTGACTCCACATGTTACCACATGCTCATAGTTTAATGCCGTTTTAATTAATGTTATTTGGGACAGAAGAAAAACAATTCTGTCTTCACGTTAGAAATGACTAATAAAACTTATCTTTAATTTTAGAAAGGTGAATTTGGAGATGATTCTGAAGGAGTAACAAGTGAAGGTAAATTCTGTTTTCATTTTGTAATGGATAAAAGACAAAGTTTTTTTTTAATATTGAAACTCTTGTACATGTTTGAATTTTCAATGGCCATGTCATCCCACCAATTGTTGAATTGGTCTGATTTTTTTTTTCCCACCAAACATCACAATTTTATTCCTTGTAAACTGAAGCTATTTATCGAAAATAAAATAAAAATGTCAAACCAAAAATTTTGTCAATGGTTACATGATAATAATGACTCATTAATCAAAGCCCTTTATTTCATTTTAATTGGCAAATTTTACTCAGAACAGCAAAAGCTTAGTTTTTAATCACAGGACACCTGGCCTGTTCACCCATTTCCCCTGTGCTCATTGATCTATATTATCTCTCAAGCAAAGCTTTGAGTTATCCTTCCTTTAGGTCCCTGCGTGACCTCATTTATCTCCATGACTGTAATCGCCTCCAGCCCAAAACTCTGTTATCTGCAGTCCATTAGCTATGGCTTCTTGAGCATCTCTGATTTTGATCAGTGCCGTTGGTCCTGGATCCTGCAGTTACCTACACCCTAAGCCCTGGAATGGTCTCTCCTTCTCCCTCTATCTATCAGCCCTGTTTCCCCCTCTATCTACCACCCCTCTCTCCCAGCTGAAAATCTCCAACTCTCCTGATAATCTTCTAATCTACATACAAATAATGACAAACAAGAAATGACTTTTGGTCCATCCGGCCTGTTCCATGTCTCCATTCTATCCAAAGACCGAGCCAGCGTTTTGCTTGATCTAAGATGCTAAGCATTTTTGCATAATGAATAAAGCAATTTCTTTTCCAGAATTTGATAAATTCCTGGAAGAGCGAGCAAAAGCAGCGGAACGGCTGCCAACCCTCCCGTCACCTCCTACAGAGGCTCCTGGCTCTGTTACTATGACCAAAAAGAAGAAGCAGGAAAAGATGGAGGATGCCCTCTTTACACTGTGAAGTTCGGGTCCACCCTCTGCCTGCCACCTTGAATGAAGGAACACATTGGGGCAGTCCTATGCCCTCTCTTCCCCCTCCCACCCCCCTTTCTCTCTTCCC
>NC_063368.1:3617673-3676701 GCF_021869965.1 Rhincodon typus
CCCCCCCCACACCCCCAAAAAAAAAGGGGACGGTACGAAAACAGAGTGCACAGTCTTTCCCGTGGAACTCTGTTTTGAGGTGGACCTATTTTAAAATATTTATCCATAATGACCACAGCACCTATGATGGGGGTAAAGGTCAAGATGTGACCCTTCGCTGAAGTTGTGGAGATGCCATCCAATTACAGAATGATGGTGTGGGCTGATGGTACTTAGCAGTTCAAAATAGGTGGTGTTAAAATAATTTAAACTGGAGATCTGGGAGTACACTACTTTTTATATGTATCCTCCTTAAAAATCCATGTACATTTTATTGTTTGTTCTTTTGTATGCTGATATGAAAAATGATTTCCAAGCATTAACTTATTCTGTTTTAAATGCTTTAACACAAGGATAGTAATGATGTGTCATAGGGTTTGTGAGAATGTTGGAGAATAAAAGATGGTGGCTCCAAGTGAAGCAGTGGGTCACAATCCACACTTCCGTCTGATTTATGAGATCTCTGAGATAGATTCCATTGATGTGCTACTGCGGGGGTGGGGTGGTGTAAGTGTGCAGCTGTAATTTCTTTTACATTTTTATCTTGTTGTCTATGCAATGAGACTTTTCTCCCCTTCCACAATCTTTAAAAATGGGGCACATCTCTGGCTCGAAGCAGATAATTCAAAGCTGTGGAAACTGTAGGGTTGCCAACCCTGCAGGTTTGTCCCTGGGGGGGGGTGGTTTCCAGGAACTAGAGATTTATTTCCAGAGAAAAGTACAGGAGACATTAACCAAATTTCTGGAGATTGGTAGGGAAGACGCAGTTTCATGAGTAGTCAAAATTCATTCAATTAGATATCCAGGTTTGGTTCCTTTTCAATTAGTCATGGGAAGGCAGCATGCCTAGAAGATGGACCAATGACAGGTGTGTGGGAGCTCATGTGATGAAACCTCTGGGATCACACCCATTCAGAGTTGGCAACCCTATGACAATGGCTCAATTGCACTTAGTGTTTTAATTCTATAAATTCCTAGACCAATTCTAGCCATGTGGGGAGGGAAGAGAATGTATGATTTAGAAAAATAATTTAATGCAAAATCAATAAAAAATTACTTTTGTGAGCATTGGCTCACCCAGAAATTTCTAGTGTTTTAGAGCGTCTTAGTAAAACTCACCACTCCTCTGTAGCTATATAATCATGCAAATATGTTCCTGGCTAAGATTGTGCAGCAGTGTTTAACTGGACTGTATATTGCTTTACACGTTGTTCAGTGCAGTAACTTTACACTTCTGCATCTGTACATTTGATAAATGTAACTATTCAGAATTGTCCAATGTATAATTTTTGTTGACCATTCCTGCTATAGTGTGTTGAGTTTTGTGTTCTTCTGGCTTGAAGGAAATCCTTCCACCAAAAAGCATTGAACAATTGACCAGAAAAATCATTGTCAATTGTGAAGAAACATGTTCAAAAGATTACTATGAAGAAACATGTCCCATTTTACAAAAGGGGTATGGAGGTACTGGATAAATTGCCATAAAGGTTTTTAAGAATGATCCCAGAACTGAAAGGGTGTAATTATTAGGAAAACTGAACAAGGTGATAAAGGAATAGTAGGTTATGCAGGTAGGGTTTGTTGAAGTGGAATAGAAGAAGTTTTGTATGGAGTATAATTGGTTTGGCCAATGGACCTGTTTCTGACAATCAGTCAGAACAATCAAGAATTATTGAATATTATTGGGAATAGTTATTCATTAAATCAAAATTTCTCAGTTGATATCTTAAAAACTGATATCTCTTTCATAAGTTGGCATTTTTTTTATAATTCTGAAAATTTAGAACATATTCTAATATTTGCATGAGGAATCTTGAGGCCAAGGTTAAACTTGCAGTTAAAATAATGACTGGTTCCCCTTTTCAATAAACTACACATCACTGGAAAACAAAATAGAATTTGAGATTGATTCTCACTTAAGAGCTTATCCAGCAGAATTTACCAATCCTTCAACCAGCTTTTATATCAAGAAATGATTTGCCTAGAACACTATCGCTGGAGAGAACCCATGACTAGAGATCTAACGTAAAATTTGCTGTTGCTTGATTGGTTCAGGAAATATATTACACTATTTTAAAAAAAAACTGACTTAAACACGCAAGCATAAGTGATATGACATGTAACTTATCCTCTGCTTATTTACAGAATCTTACCCCCAGAAGGATTTATTGAGGCATTTTTATATCAATTTGATAATCAGATAGTTGCAGCTTTTAATTGGTTGATTAACCAAGGTTCAGTATTTCTACAAAACTGCAGTTACAGAGGATGGTTATTTTGAACCTGGGTGATGTTTGATAATTCATTCAACCAAAACAGAAATTGAATAAGGTCCATGTTGTACATAACTTACCCTGTGCAAATTAGGCGTTGTGTTTTCCTACCTGAGTGACTGTTGTGTTTAGTTAGCATAGGAATATCCTAAAGTCATGAAAGGTACTGTTTAAATGCAATTGTCTGTCTTTAGCGATTTTGATTTCTAAAAGCTTACAGCTGGAATTTGACAGTGACTCTGTGTATTAAGCATTAAAAAGCAGTATCTCAAATTTAGTTTCAGATTTAGTATTTGAAATACTTCAAATAATTAAATGGGTGTGAACTGGATGTGCTTGGATGACAATCTGAATTAGCTGCTTTTAACTGGCATTAACTCCTACTTAGCAGAATGTAAACTGTATTCTTTGTGCAGCTTCTCTCTTCTCCATCACCTCCCCCCTCCAAACACATACTGTCTTGTCAATCATGTGATTTTTTTTCACGAAAGGACAGTCATGCTGTTTGAAACATGGTTTTTCTATAAATCTGATATAGTTTTAAAATTGGGTTTTGTCACTGTCACAGCAGACTTTACAATATTTCTCTACAAATCTTAATGATTAAGGCAATTTATTTCTGGTGTGATAAAACACAGCCTTTGAGCAAGATGTGATTTTCTTGCCAGGGTTTATAATTAAGTTGGAAAGGTATCTGCATGGTGTATCCTTCTCCTTTGATAAAACAACACAATGCAAGTATATACAAGCAGTTAACTGGCCTTAAGTGTGGGATACCATTGGAATATAAGCACATGTTAAATAATTGCCTCTGGTTATCTTAAACTGGAGCAGGGGAATAAGTCAGCAGCCATATTGGGGGCTAATGTACAAAAGAGAGGACAGGCAAGCTGGCATCAGCAAAATACACCACAGCCAGCAGGGCAAAGGCAGGTTCCAACCCCATTTCCATCATAGAACACCTCACCTGCAGTGTGGTAATACCTTCAGATCACAGAATTCAACAGTCAGAATCCCTTAGCCTGTCCACAGAGTGAGAAACCTCACAAAGCATGATGCTGACATAAAATACATAACCATTCAGCCCCTTGAGCGCATTCTGGCATTAAATTTGATTTTAGCTGATCTGAATTTCCATTTGCTTCAGTTTCTTATTTCAAGAATCAACAGTTCTCATTTCCTCACTTTGGAATTCTAATTTCTTTATGTAAAAGCTAACAATGCATTTTTTTGTCCTTTGGTTTTCGTGCAGTAGCCTTTGGTAACTTTCTTTTTAGACATGGAAACCTAAATCCCTTTTCTCCATGTTACTATCTCCTGACCAATAAGAATATTTTGATTTTAATTTTGTTTTGGTCTTGTGCCTCTTCACATAATGTCAATCTATAAACTTACACATAGACTGTCTATTTCTTAAGTCCTATCATTAACACATGATGTAAAGATCAGAATTCTGACCTGTCTCCATGTAAATGGTCCTGCATGCATGATTGTCACTCAGAGACAGGGCAGGGTCGAATCAGGTCCACCAACACTCAGAACCAGTTTGAATACAGCCACGAGGCAGGTTGGTTAAAGTTTGGCTTTTTGTCCCAGTTGTTTTCAAGGCTGTTAAGTTTTCACCCTTTACATCCCATTATTCTCCATACTGCTGTATATCATCCATGTCCTCTTCACCCAGTATGCACTTTAAAACCAATGAGCCATATAATAACAATGGCAAGTCTTTGAAGTGCATATAAAAATCTCCTTTGGAAAAAAAAACTAATGCACTTGCAACCCCATAAAAGTGTCTTTCCAAACCGTTATAGTATCAGTAGTAAACTTTACCTCATTTGAAAATTCTTAATCTTGTCCATCTGAACATACAGACATTGAAAAGTAACTGTTAAAATAATAATACCTTATAACCTCAAAGATGTCACTCAACCAAACTACTTCAGCCTATATAAACTGCCCCCAATGAGTTAATCCATTAGTGAATCTTGGAATTCAGCCAAGTGTTTACAATGCTGTTTGTTGATACAGTTCTTAGTTGGCTTCATTAGTTAGCCTTGGAGCTAAGACAAGCATTCATAATGGATTAGTTTAAAGGGAGTCTGTTTTCACAAGTGGATGTAGAATGTTTACTTTGACATCTGAAGCTATACTATGATGTTATTTCTTTAACTTTGTTCAAATAAATATAGAAAGATTTTAATCCATTTTTTGAGGAAAACTTCTGTTATTGATGTTATTAATGGCTGTCACATTGTTTACTTATAACTCGATAAAATGGTCATTTTAAAAGCAAATTTTGGAATTTTCTAAACACATTTCAAGACATACAATCGTCATTATTTGGTTCATTGGTTCTGTATTGCATACTTGGGTGAGTGGACATGGAGGATCCAACAGGGCATGGATGGGGTATAGGCAAGACCTTTCAGACTTGCCTTTCATAACTCTGAATCCAGACTATGGCTCACACTCCAGTGAGAGACCTTGACCACATGACATTGAAGCTGGCTTAACACGTGAAAATTGTGGGGAAGAGATGATGCCTACCCCCAAATTGGAACTGAGCAGTTCAGGAGAGCAGTATGTGGACTCACTAACCAGCAAAAATTATTGGAACAGAGAATGGAATGGGAACGCCGGCCACTATTTTTAATGGCCTCTAGAGATGGCCTACCTCCATCAAAATTCAGCTCCTAGTTTCCCGTTTACCACTGGTATTTCAGCCTCTGCATGTATTATGAAAATGGATATGAAACACTCATTTAATAAATCTCCTGTTGCCTTGTCCATTGATTTGAGGTGTTGGAGAAAACGCACAACCTGACTACACACCCTCTATCTGATCTAGCCAAGTGTTACCAAATCCGCATATTGCAGCGTTTGCAGATTACTCATTGAAATTACCTATCTCGGAGCCCATTGAACTGAAGTGGAAACATGGCACGTTCAATTCCCCAGGGACTGCCAAAGAAGACAGCAGTTTGGCTTGCATCTGTTCTACTTTAGCACTTTCTCAACTACTTTTTGCCGTTACCTTTGTCCCATCCATGTATTTTTATCTTTTTTTTCACCACATTACTTAACCATGGTTATCCTTTTAACAATTCTTCACTTACTGGTTTTCCATTGTTCCTTGCATTGATCTCAATCTTTTAGTTTGTTATTATCTCTTTCCTTATCCTTTCATTTTGGGTCCTTACTGCAAGCACTTTTGCCTGTTAAGAGACATGAATCAGTTTTCTTATTGTACTGACTACTATCCCCGATTTGTCAGTTTACCCATTCACAGCTCAGTCCAATTTATACAAGTTTATTGATCCAGAAACCACTGCCAATAACAATTAGAATTGGAAGCTTTACTCTTTGGTGATGGCAGGTTATCTGTGTTCAGACAAGAGTGGGACAGGCCAGCACTAAAATTTGCAATGATTGTGGTGAATGTTCAAAGGTTTGATGGCAATGGAGAATGCAGGTGCAGGTACAAGTACTGAGCCTGGTGGTATTTCCTACCTCCAGTGGGATGCACTTGCGTTGCTGACCTTCCAAGATTGACCTGGATTTTCCAGGCATGAGGCTTAATCCCAAAGGCACTCCTATCAGCCATTGCAGTGAAAAATCCATGGGAGTATGGATTAAATTATGTGATTTGTTCCCCAGATTCTTTTGAATGCTCTGATTTATTTGATATCCAGAAGATGCAGGAGAGAGAGAGGCTATTTGTCTGACAAATACTTAAATGCTTCTTGACTCCAGAGTTTTTGTTTTGAGGAATGCATTAGGATGAACTTGCATTGGTGAGAGCCTTGGCAGCAGGAACCTTGTTTCTGTGAAGGCGAGACAGTACTGGTTTCAGGTGATAGGATAAAATATCTCATTTAGACCTTCTTTCCCATTCACCTTGCAGTTAAAACATTCAACTAATCTTTATTACTGGGTTGTTTGTTGTGAGCTTGACTGTGCCTGGTTATCCAGGCTCTTCTGTTGTTGGTTAGTATTAAATAACAAACAGTTTATAGGAGTTACTATTTTAAATAGGCCAGAATTTAGTTTTACTGTACGCCTAATGTTCCTGTGTTAGTGCAATGTAGGATTCATGCAGTTTAAACAAATCTGCTGTAAGTAAACTAAGCTTGAACACCAGAAGCTACTGGGACTTAACCAATGTAACATCCCACCATACACGAATCCTTTTGCACAGTAAGGCATAGGTGAGGATCTGTAGAATTGACCTCACTGGCTTCTATTGCAGAGTTCATGGAAACAGCGATGACAGTGCCAAGGTAAATCTAGTTAACATGACCAACAGAACTTCCAAACTCATCAATTTTCCTAATTTTGACAGCAAAACCACTTCATGACCTGCTTTGCAGTGCACTCAAAATTCGTAACACCACCCATTTGGCTCACCCTCTCATTCTGTCTGCCAGCAGGATTTGGGTTAATAAACCAAAAACTCTACCAGGATAATAGTTGTTTCCTTTGACTTGCTGCAAAATCCAATTGGAGCCAGATTGACCATATTCTCAACACCACTGCCTATTGCACCCAATCACAGAGTGCTGTGGAAGTTCATTGTTTGAGTATGTTTAAGATGGAGTTTGACTGACAGATTTCTGATGACCAGTGGTGTGTTGGGCTATGGGGACTGGGTGGGTAATAGGCATTGAAGTGTTTGATTAGCTATGATTGAGCCTGCTCCACCATTTAATACAATGGGCTGAAAAGCCTACTTCTGGTCTTATGTTCTCTTTCAAAAGTAATTTGACTGAAAGCAAACCTAGTAGTCACAGGGAGAAGTTCAGCTTCATTGTAACTGGTTCATGAGATTGAGAAATTCACTGTTGAGGTGCAGTTAATGACACAGACTATAATACTGTATTGAACTAGCTTTTGACTATTTCTGTGCACCAACACAGAATTTTAATTTTTAACATTGGTGAGTATTTCATGCCCTGCCAATTGCACAACGCTTTTCTCAGGGTGGAACTGGGAGGATCCAGGCTGCAGCAGTTCAAGATGATAGCTCATCACCTCTTTCCGAAGGAATCTAGAGATGGGAAACACTGGCCCAGCCAGTGATGCCCACATTCCCAAGCATGAATAAAAAAATTGATAACCTGTCATTATTAATAATCATGTAAATTCCTGTGAAGCTGGTGTGTGTCTGTGGTGGCCAGGAGGGGAAAGTATGATGTTTATCCTTTCTGGAACCAGGACAGTTAAAGTACATAATCCAAATCTGCGCTCTGTGGCAAGGAGCATTTCAAAACGCCACCATTCATTTTCAACCAGAGAACAGGAAGCTAAAATCCCCACACACTTTCTAATGTTTTAATCAACTTCTGAAACTGTGTTTCAAATAAGGAGAAAAGTTGTCTAAATATGAAACAAAGAATGGCAAAGCTGCTGTTACCTATGTGTCAGTCACATGAATCTCCTCAACTTGTCAACCAACAGAGGCTGACAATGGAGGGAGATCTACAGCCTGGATCCTTCCAGTTTCCACCTGATAAAACAGCTCTGCAATTGACAGGGAATAAAAGATGTGGCATCTAAAGATTGTGATAACCTTGCAGGTGAATGTGTAACCCAATGTCTGTTTGCTTTGGAAAAGTAAGTAACATTGATTTTCTAGAATGTATGCAATTAACTTCTCCCAGAACTGGATTAGGCATCCAGAAATGGTGGAGTGGCTCAGTGGTTAGCACTGCTGCCTCATAGCACCAGTGACTTGGATTCAATTTCACCCTCAAGTAATTGTCTGTGTGGAGTTTGTACATTCTCCCCACGTCTGCACGGGTTTCCTCCTGAAAGTGTGCAGGTTAGGTGGATTAGCCATGCTAAATTGCCTGTAGTGTCCAGGGATGTGCCGGCTAGGTGGATTAATCACGGGAAATGCAGGGTTACAGGGATAGTGGAGAGATGTTCTTCAGAGGGTTGGTATGGACTCAACGGGCTGAATGACCTGCTTCCACACTGTAGGGATTCTGTTCTATGAAATATTTTTCTCATTTGAAGCCAACGTTAATGCCATTTGAAGCATTGTTGATGAGTTTTGAGAATGAATTGAGCTTACAAATCTAGTTAATAACAGTTCACCTTGGAAATTAAATGTCCAAAAAATGATTGGCTATGTTGCGTTCAGTTCTGGTCACCAAAATACAAGAAGGATGTGGAGGCCTTCGAAAAGGTGCAAAAGAAGTTTACTGGGATGTTGCCTGGATTGGAGAATATTAGCTACAAGGAGAGGTTGGACAAACTTGGATTGTTTTCTTTTGAGTCTTGAAGGCTGAAGGATGGCCTAATCGAAATGTATAAAATTGAATGGCGTTGATAGTTGGAGTCTTCTTTAAAGGTAAAAATGTCAAGTACTAGGGGACATTGGTTTAAGATGAGATGGAGTCAGTTTAAAAGAGATGTGTGAGGAACATTTTATTACACAGAGGGTGGTAGGTGCCTGGAAGGCACTGCCAAGGGAAGTAGATATGATAGGAATATTTAAGAGGCGTTTAGAAAGATACATCAACAGGCAGGAAATAGAGGGATACAGACCATGTGCAGGCAGATGGAATTAGCTTAGAATGGTATCATGGTGGGCTGAAGGGCCTGTTCCTGTGCTGCACTGTTCTATGTCTAATCCTAGGTCCATTAGCAGTTTCCAGTACCAATTTGCATCTCAATAGGAGATCATTGATCTCATTATATCTGTGTCAATTAGAAAAAAAGCTCTGCAGCCAAACTCTGAACAGTGATATTAATAAAGTGTATTTGTGGTTATCAGACTTAATAGTAGGCTTAGTAGACTTATTAATTGATACATTAATTACTAAGGTAATAAAGATGGTAAAGTTTCATGACTTTGGGATGCAGGAACTCCTGGAAGAAAGTGTGCTCCAACGCAGTAAGTGTCTGCGCCTCAAGGAGCTTCAGTTCAGACTTTGAGTTGGAAACTGAGGTGCAGATAATGTATTGGAGAGGGGTAATAGTACCTGGACACTTTATTCCAGGAGGCAGTCACACTCTTTTGGATAAGGAGATCTGTTTTGGTTAGTGGTCAGGAACAGGAGGTTATAACTCTGAGTGAGGAGGTATGGGAACCCAGAAAATGGAGGTGGAGGAAGCTCTGTCTTTGAAACGGTCCAATAGTTTTGAGGTTGCTGCGGTCTGTATGGGTGAAAGTAGGAACTGCAGGGTGAATGAGTGAACTGACCATGGCACTGTGGTACAGAAAGCTAGTCAAGCAATGGAGGGGGTGTTAATAGGGATATGTTGGTAGTAGGTGATTTTTGTTTTTCTTTTTATTCTTTAACGGGTTGTGGGTGTCGCTGGCTAGGCAGCATTTATTGTCCATCCCTAACTGCCCTCTGGGCAGTTAAAAGTCAACCACATTGCTGTGAGTCTAGAATCACATGTAGGCCAGACCAGGTAAAGATGGCAGTTTCCTTCCCCAAAGGGCATTAGTGAACCAGATGAGTTTTTCTGACAATGGATTCACATCGTCATTAGATTCTTAATTCCAGATATTTTATTGACATCAAATTCCACCATCTGCCTTGGTGGGATTCGAATCCAGGTCCTCAGAACATTATCTGGGTCTCTGGATTAACAGTCCACCGTTAATACCGCAAGGCTATTGCCTCCCCCCATAGTAGGGAGGATAGATAAGGGTCTCTGCAGCCAAGGCCAATAGTCCATGCTGCTGTGTTGCCTGCTCACTGCCAGGGTTCTGGACTGGAGTTATTCTTGTAGTGGAAGGGAGAGGATTCAGTGGTCATGGTCCATGTAGGTACCTACAATACAGATAGAATTAAGAAAGGAATTCTACTGAAGGAGTATGAACAGCTAGGGGCTTTATTAAGAAAAATCTATTTCAAAAGTTACATGTTCTGGAGATTCATATAACTATATTGGTAAAGAAGGTTTCAAACTAAATAGTGAGGGGAATATTGTTAAAGTGAAAGGAAACAACAAAGCAATAAAGCAAGATGGGAATCTAGGTACTGATTACCAGAGTGTAAGAAGATGGGATAGAAAATAAAGATGTAAGAGTGCATCAGAAGTTGAGGCCAGAGGTTGTAAAAATAGTTGAAAAGTTTGAGGCCATGTATTTGAATGCATTCAGCATTTGTGACAAAAGAGAAGAGCTGTTGGCACAGATAGAAACCAATATGTCTGACTTAATGAGTATTACAGAGACATAGTTGAAAGACAAGCAAGACTGAGAGCTGAATGTTGAAGAGTACTTGACCTATCAGAATGATAGGAAGGCAAGAAAATGTGGTAGCATAAGTGTTAATCGAGGATGGCATAGTTAGTACTGAAGAGTGACAATAACTTGGGAAATCAAAATGTAGAATTTGTTTAGAGTGTGATAAATAATAAACATAAACTGCTCCCACAAGTGATCTTTTATAGAACCCCTACCAGTAGTTGCACTGTGCAGGATAAAGCATACAGGAAGGAAATGTTACACGATAACAATAGTTGATTTTAACCTAATTTTAATTGGGAGAATCTGATTAACAAAGGCAACCTTGAAATTGAGTTCAGAAAATGTATTTGGAACAATTTCTTATAGTAGACTCTGCAGCCAATTAGGGAGTAGGCTATTCTAGACCTAATAATGTGTAACGATACAGAATTAATCAATAACCTTAAGATAAAGGAGTTTATAGGTAACAATAATCACAATATGATAGTATTTTCTGTTCAGAGGGCTCTTGTGGTGTAGTGGTAGTGTTTAAGTTTAAGTTTCTAGGTTTAAGTCCCATCTGTTCCAGAGTTTTGTCATTGTATATTTGACTGGTTGATTGAAGAAATTCTATTTCGTGTTAAAAGGGGAAGTGTGGGTCAATGACTAGTGGTTTAAAACTAAATTACCTGTAACAATGAGGGTACGAAGGGAAAGCTGGCAAAGGTGAATTGGGAAAGTAGATTAGAAGGTGGATCGCTAGAGTTGTCGTGCAGACTCTTAATTAGATAGTTAATAACTGTGGTACTGAAGATTTGTGCTTCAGAATTATCTTAAAACCTTAACCAAGCTATTCACATGCAGCTACACTCCAGGCATCTACCTGGCAACACGAAAAATGCCAAGAAAAGGACTATCTGACAAAGCTAATCTGTCCAATTTTCCTTCCATAAGCCTTTGTTTGATCATCAGTAAAGTGATGTCATTGACCGTGTTATCAGGCAGTACTTACACAGCAATGACCTGCTCATTAATTTTAAAAAAAAACAAGAAATTACTGAAAAAGCTCTGCAGGTCTGGCAGCGTCTGTGAAGAGAAATCAGAGTAAATGTTTGGGTCTGGTAACCCTTCCTCAGAAAAAAAGACCTCTTTATTAGTGCTCATTTGATTGAGCATGGCATTGAGGAGCTCTGGTGAAACTGAACTCCGTTGGAATTGAGGAAACTCTCCACTTGGTGGGGTGGGAGGGTGGTTGAGGTTATTTCCAGTACACAGGAAGATTGTTATGGTTTTTGCACGTCATTCATCTCAGTCTCAGGCCGTCACTGGAGAAACTTTTCAATATCAGAGGTTCAACTATCTTCAGCAGCCTCACCAATGCACTTTTGCTCTATCATAAGGTCATAGTGGAAACATCCAGTGATGATTGCATGAGTTTCAGTAACATTTGCAACTTCTCATATATTGAAGCTGTCTGTCACTATATGACAGGATCTGGATGATATTCAGACATGGCTGAGAAGTGGTAAGTAATAATTGTGTCACAATGACCCATCTCCACCACTAAGAGGCAATCTAACTATCTCTCCCCTTGACATTCATTGGGAAGCCCCTATGTTAAGGACCTGACCAAACCTCCTCAAAACATATCAAGGAGATAGCCTAGACCCTAACTTTGATCTTATTCAGAGGCAAGTGTAAAGTGCTGTATTCCAGATGTGATTTGATTGGTGAAATTACAATGCTTTAAGCAAAGCACACTTTATTCTTATACAACAGTTAAAGTGCAAACAAAGAAATGGGCATAACTTTAACTCTATCAAAACACTTAATAAAATAGTATATTATTTAACTACTATTCAACTGTTCCAATGTAGCAGCATCCAATAAATGCACCTTGGCAAAGGTAAATTCAACAAAACAGATTTCCCTCACTTCTGATTTCCTCCAGTCCAGGAGAAGGAACATTGACAGAACGGATCTAGCAGAAAGAACTTAAGCTTTTGCAGTAGCAGAGTCAGAGCTGTATCTAGCACCTTCAACAACTAAAGCAAAAACTAAAACCTGGGTCTGTGTGAGCCTGACTCCACCCACTCATGTTTCTTTTGTCTAAACTTTTTTAAAAAAAGTATTTACTCTGCTTTTCATGGTGCAGACATCTTGGCACCAGGTTTACAACACACCTCTTCAAGAGAAACAGGACAGAACAAATTTCTCTTGAAGATAAATCTTGTCACACCCATATAATAACTTAGGGAGTCGAACTGGAAAGGAACAGTGTTGAACACCAAAATAGAGCTATTACACATCATAGTCCCAGCCTGGCTCACCTTTGGAGTTGGTGGGACTTGAACGTGGACCATCTGGTTCAGAGGTAGGGACACTATCACTGCACCACAACAGCCCTATCAGTCTGCTTTATTTTTCTTTCTCTTTCATATCTGTAAGTGTTATCATGTACAACCAAAGGGTCTCCTTTTTTAATATCCAGAAGTGCTTTTACACACCACCGAGCGGTTTACTCCACCACCAAATCACCGGGACAATTTTTTTCCAACTACTAACTACCATGAGTAAATCACCTGTGTAGCCAATAAAATATTCACATGCAAAGTCATTACAGGTAATGCAAACCAACAAAAGTAAGGGAGTGGGTCTGCTTGATTTTTTTTTAATAAGAGCTGGAAGTGTTATTGCACACACACAAGAAGATTTCTTTTTCCCCACCAGCAAATCACAGTAATTTTTTTTGTTTTTCACTACCTGTAAAACACCTGTGTAGCCAATGAGCTATTTACCTGTAAAATCTGTTAATGGGTAATTCTAACCGTCAATAGTGAGGAAGGGGTAAGAAAAGTGGGAAAGGGCTAAATAAAAAATGGTGTTGGAGAGGGAAATAAAGCACTGTATCTCCCATGGTGCCCACCTCCCTCTAAAGACATTGAGAGCATTGATGCATCTCCCTCTCCAAAGACACCCGGGCATAAACTTAACAGCGTGGGTCTGCTTTATCTTTTTTTTATATCTAGAAGTGATATCACACACAACTGAATGACATTCTCGCCCCCAAATCACTGTGACGTTTTATTACCGTAAATGATCCAAAGAACCAATTAGAAATTTACATACAAAGCCCATTATAGGAAATGCAAACAATCAAAAGTGAAGTGGGGTAGGGAGTGCGGAAGGGGCTAAATCACAATGGAATTGGAGAAGGAAATAAAGCACTGTTTTGCTTGCAGTGCCCACCTAAAGGCACTAAAGCATCGGTGGACACCGTGTTTCCCTGTCCAATGACACCTAGGCACAAACGTAACCATGTGTGTCGTTTTTTTTCTATATCCAGAAGTTTATGGTTCTGGCTTCTTGTTTTCTTTTATATCTGGTAGTGTTATCACACACAACCAAATGACTTTCCCATCCCCAAATCACCACGACTTATTTTGTTTGTTTTTAGCTATTAATCACCACCAGCGATCACGTGTGCAGCCAATTAGAAGTTTACATACAAAGCCCGTTATGGGTAATTCACCATCAAAATTGGGGAGGTGGTGTGTAGAGGTAGGGAGAGAAGGAAGGGACTAAGGCAAAATGGACTTGGAGGGGGAAATGAAGCACTGTATCCCTGCAGTGCTCACCTCTTTCTAAAAGGCATCGAGAACATTGGTAGACACTGCGTGCTTCCTCTCTAATGATACCCAGTCACAAAAATTTATATTTATTTTTCCCTAATCAACCTGTTCAGAGATGTTATTACACACCTCTGGAACAGGTGGAACTTGAATGCCGGTCCCAGACACAACCACTGCTTCACAAGGGCTCTATGGGTCTGCTTTATTTTTTCTATATGCAGGTGGCCCAATGGAGAGGAATGTCCAATAGCGTATGCATCCAGGACTTTTGCTAATGTAGAGCATAAATATGACCAGATAGTGAAGGAAGGTTTATCGGTCATATTTGGAGTCAGGAAGTTCTAACAATACCTTTATGGATGTAGACCCTGCTAGGTCTATTTAACGAGGACAAGGCCCCTAGCTTAAGGCCAAATTTAGTGGTGGGCTCTAATTCTAAGTGCGTATAATTAAAAGTTGGAACACTGGCCGAGGCCAAGTAGCAAATGTAGATGCATTGAGCCACCTCCCACTGGTAGATAAACCACTGGTGATACTACCTCTGCAAGAGTCCGTAATTTTAAATTTTCTGGACAGACTTCCAGTCACAGCTGACATCATCAGAAAGATGTTGGATGCAGAAAGATCAAGTCCTTTCTAAACTGAAACAACTGGTATTAACGGGGGAAACCAAAGGACTGTCACAACTAGAATTGAAATCTTTTTGGACTCGTAGAGGGCAGGATATTGTTATGGGGAGCAAGAGTGATTGTCCCGAGCATAGGCGGCCTTAAAATACTGGCTGAATTCCACCAGGACCATCCAGGGGTCTCCAAAATTAAGATGTTGGTGAGACATCATGTCTGGTGGCCAGGCTTGGCCACAGACATAGCCATGTTGGTGGGGCAGTGTCAAGAGTGTCAACAAGGACATAACTTAATGCCAGCAGCTCCCCCACAGCCATGGGAAAAGCTGAGTAAACCCTGGACTTGGTTACATGTCAACTATGCTGATCCTTTAATGGGCTCAACTTTCTAAGAGATTGCGGAAGCTCACTCAAAGTGGTTGGATGTGCATAAGGTCCATTTGTCAAACACAGGGACAAGAATAGAAAAAACTGCACGTATCTTTTGCAATACACAGAGTCCTGAAAGTATTGGTCACAGATAATAGGTGATCTTTTACCAGCAAGGAATAAATTCGAATGGGATTTGACATAAAAGAATAATAGTTCTATACCACCCATCATCCAATGGCCTGCAGAAAGTGCAGTCCAAAATTTGAAGGCTGTATTGAAGTAACAGCTTTCAGCCTCATTAGATACCAAGCTGTCCTGGTTCCTATTTGATTATAGGTCCACCGCACATGCAACTACAGGAATGGCTCCAGCAGAGTTGTTAATGGGGAGAAGACTCTGCACCAGGTTAAGTCTGATCTTCCTGAACCTGGGGGTAGGGGGAAGGAGGGGTAGGGATGGAGGGGAAAGTGTAATGTGAAGAAGAACAGCATCAGGGATATCAATGCCAGACACAAGATTCCACAAAGCAAGAGAGACAGTTTACTACAGGGGTCCAAGTTTGGTGCAGGAATCATGGAAATGGATCTGGATGGGTAAGGGCATGGTCAATGCTAGGTCAAGAGCAGTCATATATAAAGTTTGGGTAGGTGGATTAGTCCTGAATAAGCACGTGGATTATATGAAAGCCACGAATTCTCAAGCGGCATGGGAGCAAAACATACTCTGCTCCTCAGAACATTCAGAAATGCTGGCGGAATCCATAGATTCACCTTCTCTATCAAACACTGTTAAGTGCTCTGAAACCGAGATGGACATGATAGAAGTAGCTGCCTCAACACCTTTGCTGCCAGAAGAAGAGTAAAATTCTACCGATGTGTTCCTGGGGCAAAAGGCGGACACACAAGCCACCTGTGTTGGATGCTGAATTGGAGGAACGAGCGAACGCCATCTACAAGTTCGCTGATGACACTACCTTGATAGGACGGACAGCTAACAACAACGAGTCAGAATACAGAAAGGAGATAGAGGCCTTGGTGATGTGGTGCAGTGAGAACAACCTCTCTCTCAACATTGGCAAATCTAAGGAACTGATCAGTGACTTCAGAAAGAAAGGAGGGGAACATGCCCCCATCTATGTCAACGGAGCTGAAGTTGGGAAGTTTGACAGCGTCAAGTTCCTAGGAGTGACAATAACCGACAACCTGTCCTGGACTTCCCACATAGATGCAACAGTCAAGAAGGCACAACAACGCCTCTTCTTCCTCAGGTGGCTCAGGAAATTTGGCATGTCCATAAGGTCCCTCACCAACTTCTACAGATGCATCATTGAAAGCATACTGTCTGGGTGCATAACAGCCTGGTATGGCAACTGCTCTGCCCAGGACCGTAAGAAACTACAGAAGGTGGTGTGCACAGCCCATACCATTGCGGAAGCCAACCTTCCATCCATGGACTCTATTTACATGGCTCACTGCCATGGAAAGGTGGCCAACATCATCAAAGACCCATCGCACCTCGATAATGACCCCTACAAACTCTTACATCAGGTAGGAGATACAGAAGCTTGAATACATGCACCAGCAGGTTCAGCAACAGCTTCTTCCCAGCCATTATTACACTGATGAATGGATCTGTAACTTCAAATAATGCTGATCTTGCCTAGCACAAGCCCTGTGTGATGTAACCTGTATGCCTCTGTCTAAATTTTTTTCACCCTTTGATCTGAATGTCCTTGCTTACTATGATTGGCCTGTACTGCTCATAAACAAAGCTTTTCACTATACTTACACGTGACAATAAATAAATCAAATCAAGGAACCAGGCCCGGTGCTAAAATTCCCCAGGAGGCTCTCCAAGAAAAAGTACCAGCCTTTGTCCACGTACTCAGAAAGGGAAGGGATGTAGTGATTGTAACAAGGTCAGATAGGTGGACCTCATAGAATATGAATTCCCTGTCTGGGGCTGTTAATCTGCTCCAATCAGGGAGCTCTGGCTGACATAAAAGGATTGCGTGTCAGGGATACTGACACTCTGGTGCCTGACTGTATGAGGTGGTACTATAATCAAAGACTGTTCATGTGTAAATAATGTGTGACTTGGTGACGGGGTACTGACCTCATAGGGTTGTTTCATATCCAATCTGCCTGCACATGGTCTGTATACATCTTTTCCCTGCCTGTTTCATGTGTCTATCTAAATGCCTCTTAAATATTATTATTATATCTGCTTCTACCACCTCCTCTGGCAGTGTATTTCAGTTACCTACCACCCACTGTATAAAAAAAACTGTCTGGTACACCACCTTTAAACTTTCCCCCTCTCACTTTAAACTTATACACCTTAGTATTTGACATTTCCACCCTGGGGCAAAAAAGTCCATTCTACCCACACCTCTCATAATTTTATATATTTCTATTAGGTCACCCCTCAGCCTCCAACGCTCTAGCGAAAACAATCCAAGTTTGTCCAACCTCTCCTTATAGCCAACACATTCCAATCCAGGCAACATCTTGGTAAACCTCTTTTGGACCCTCGCCAAAGCTCTACATCCTTCCCATAGTGCAGGGGCAGAACTGCACACAATACTCCAAACAAAGCCTAACTAAAGTTTTATTCAGCTGAAACATGATTTGCCAACTTTTATACTCAATGCCCTGACCGAATAAGACAAGCATGCCATAAGTATTCTTTACCACCTTATCCACTTGTGATGCCACTTTCATGGAGTTATAGACTTGCACCCCAAGATCCCTCCATACATTAATGCTCATAAGAGTCCTGCTATTTACAGCATACTTTCCTCTTGCATTTGACCTCCCAAAATTCATCACCTCACACTTGTCTGGATTAAACTCCATCTCCCATTTCTCAGCCTAACTTTCTACTGATCTATATCCTGCTGTATTCTTTGACAATTTTCCTCACTACCTACAACTGTATCAATTTTACAAACTTACTAATCAGACCACCTACATTTTCATCCAAATCATTTATATAATTTACAAACAACAAAGGTCCCAGCATTGATCCTTGCAGAACACCAATGGTCACAGACTTCCAGTCAGAAAAACAACCCTCCACAACTACCCTCCATCTTACATGACCAAGCCAATTTTGCATCCAACTTACCGCCTCACTATGGATCCTATGTGACTTAATATTCTCTACCAGCCTATCGTGAGGACCTTGTCAAATGTTTTAGTAAAGTCCATGTAGAAAACATCCACTGCTGTACCCTCATTAATCATCTTTGTCACTTCCTCAAAAACTGAACCAAATTTGTGAGACAAGACACCCCCTGACCTTGCACAAAGCCATGCTGACTATCCCTAATAAGTCCATTCTTTTCAAAATGCAAATAAGTTCTTACCTTAAGAATCTTCTCCAATAATTTCCCCACTACAAATATAAGGCTAACCAGCCTAAAATTTTCTGGATTATCCGTGTTGCCTTTCTTAAACAACGGAACAACTTTAGCTATTCTCCGGTCTTCTGCAGCCTCACCAGTGACTAAAGAGGATACAAAGATCTCTGTCAAGGCCCCAGCAACCACCTCACTTGCCTGCCTCAGCTTCCTGGGGCAGACCCCATCAGGCCCTGGGCACTTATCTACCCTAATGTTTTTCAAGACACCTAACACCTATTCCTTCTTAATATCAACATGCCCTAGAATATCAAAATTCCTCTCTGTAATGTCACCATCATCCATGTCCTTCTTCTTGGTCAATACCAATGCAAAGTATCGATTAAGCACCTCACCCATTTCCTTTGGCTCCACACATAAATTCCCTCATTTGTCGGTGAGTGGACCTACCCTTTCCTTAGCTACCCTCTTGCTCCTAATATACAAATAAATGCCTTAGGATTCTCCTTAATCCTACTCACCAAGGACATTTCATGGCCCCTTTTAGCCCTCTTAATTCCTTGTTTAAGTTCTTTCCTGTTTCCTTATTATTCCTCAAGGTCCTTGTCTAATTTCAGTCCCCTAAACATTACATATGCTTCCTTTTTCTCTTCAATGAAACTTTCCATATCTCCTGTTCCTGAATCTTGCCATCCTTATCTTTGTCTTCACAGGAACATACTGGTCCTGAACTCTGATCAACTGGCCTTTAAAGGACTCCCACATATCAAATGTGGATTTACCCTCAAACCACCGCCCCAATCTAATTTCTCCAATTCCTGCCTATGTTGTAAGGGGGAAGCTTGCTACCTCGTCAAACCACCTTCAACATTCACTCCTTTACTGCTGATGCAAAGTAGCAGCAGTTTTTTTTTTAAAATTTGTTCACATGATATGGGATTCACAGGCTGGTCAGCATTTATTGCCCATCCTTAATTACACTTGAGAAGGTGGTGGTGAGCTGCTTTGTTGAACTGCTGCAGTCAGGTATTGGATCCCTACAATGTTAAAGCAGGCCATTCAGCCCATCAAGTCCACACCAACTCTCTGAAGAACATCCACCCCTTACCCAATCCTTGTTATCCTGCATTTCCCATGGCTAACCCACCTATCCTGCACATTCCTGAGCAGTATGGGCAAGTTAGCATAGCCAATTGATCTAACACATCTTTGGAGTGTGGGATGAAACCAGAGTACCCGGAGGAAACCTGCACAGGCACAGGGGAGGATGTGCAAACTCCACACAAGCAGTCACCCAAGGGTGGAATTGAACCCAGGTCCCTGGTGCTGTGAGGCAGTAGTGCTAACCACTAAGCCACTGTGCCACACCTATAGGCAGACCCAGAATGCTGTTAGGGAGGGAATTCCAGGATTTTTATTTCGTGACATTGAATGAACAGCAATGAACAGGATGGTAAGTGACTTGAAGGGAAATGTGCAGGTGATTGTGTTCCTCCGTATCTGCTACCCTTGTTCTTCTAGACGGCGATGTTTGTGGGTTTAGGACATGCTATCTCAGGAGCCTTGGTGAAGTCAATCTTATGGGTATACCCTTCTGCTACTGAGGCAGCAGATACATGGTCACACCACCTCCTGTAAGTTCCCCTCCAAGTCACTCACCATCCTGACTAGGAAATATATTGGCTGTTCCTTTGGTGTTGTTGACTGTACCGACACCCCAAGAAAGTGGCTCACTCCCTCTTTCTCCAGGGTAATTGGGCATGAGCAGTACCATTACATACCCTACAGAGCAGAAAGTAGCAAAACATTGGTGGTTAGGCCCCGATACGCATACGTTTCTCCATTCACGCGCGTGCCTCAACGTGCTAGCTGATTGGTCAGATGCCGCAGGCAGGGCGCACATGCGCAGAATCAGTCGAGCGGCAGGCGCCGAACTGAGAGGAGCTGCTGTTGGGCGCTCCCGGATATGGTTGATAAAAGGTTCCTTTCACAGTCATAACTTGCGATTCGGTAGGCCCACTACTTCGAATGATTCCACTTGTCTTTCTGCACGATGTGCACTGGGTCTAATTGGAAAACTAGGTTCAGGGACGGCTGCACAGGTAGGATGGGTCGATGTTTAGGCTGTGGGATGATTCAGCTCAGATAGGAGCCGGCCTCCTAACTGTTTTACTGGGGGTGTGTTTTCAGGTTGACATTGGGCAGTGACTGCTGTTCGCTCAGACTGCATGCTCTTCCTCCACCTGCTAATCTCCGTTTAAACTCTCACACTGTTTTATTCAGCATTGTACTGATGATGGGCCAGGTTCTGGAATAGTTTTGTTGCTGATGTCAAACTGCTTTTTGGCGGAGCGGAAGGGGAGCAATGTCCCAAAGTCATGCCGACCATTCTGGGAAACAACACCCAATATCGTGCAGCTGCTGTCAACTCATTATAAGATCGCCGGTATCAAGGCCCCATTATACACCTTGCTGTGATGAAGAGTCATCCAGACTCGAAACGTTAGCATGCTCTCTCTCCCTGGATTCTGTCTGACCCGCTGTGATCTCCAGCATTTGTTGCTTTCGGTTAAAAAAAACACGACACATTGTCATCGACCCAACAGCAGAAGTTTTTACCTTTACGGGGACGGCACGGTGGCTCAGTGGTTAGCACTGTTGCCTCTAGGGTCACAGTTTCGATTCCAGCCGTGGGTGGCTGTGTGGAGTTTGCACATTCTCCCTTGTCCACGTGGGTTTCTTCTGAGTGCTCCCACAGTCAAAAGTTGTGTGAGTTAGGTGGATTGGCCGTGCTAAATTTCCCTGTAGTATCCAGGATTGTATAGGCTAAAGGGTTAGTGAAATGCGGGGTTACGGGAACGAGATGGGTCTGGGTGGGATGCTCTTCAGCGGGTCAGTGTAGACTCAATGGGCCAAATGGCCTCTATCTGCACAATAGGGAATCTATTCCTCAAATGAATCCGTGTTGGCACACAACCACCCGTTCTATGATGGTGAACAGGCTTTGAGGAATCAGATAGTGATTTACTGACTGCAGAATTCCTAGCCTCTTATCTATTCTTGTAACTGCAGTATTTTATATGCTAGTCCAGTTCAGTTTCTGGTCACTGGTAATCCCACGATTTGTAATGTCGGGGGAAGCTGTTCACAGGTAAAGGGATGGTTGGAAAGTGGGTGACCTTCAAAAATGGTGTGAAGAGCAAGGCTGGTGGGTGTAGGGAGTGCTGGATGATGAGAGAAATTGAGGCTCTGGTCAATAAAAGAAGGAGGCATATAGCAGGGATAGATAGTGGGATTGAGAGAATCCCTAGAGGAGTATAAGGGCAGTAGGAGTATGCTTAAGAGCAAAATCAGGAATGCAAAAAGGGGACATGAGATTGCTTTGGCAAGTAGTACTAAGAAGAATCCAAAGAGATTCTACAAGTAAACTACCTCTGTTGAATGCATGTGTAAAAGTGAAAGGAATTGTTACGGTTGTTATCTTTACTCTTAATCTGAATCTGTAAATGAAATATCAGCCTCATTCTGGTGCAGGAATGTCAACCTGCAGAGGCCAGAGGGGCCCAGGAATGTCAACCTGCAGAGGCCAGAGGGGCCCTGGGTCTTATTAATTGACCTCAGTGAGCGTCCTGCAGGTAACTGTGGGGTGTGAATTCAGGAATTAGCTGGGACTTACTTCCCCACCCTCACTGCTATCCAGCTATTCCTGCCGGACGTGAACATGTATAGAATGTGTTGACCTCAGCATTGGGGTTGCCACCTGAACTGGATTTGTCAGACACAGAATATGTAGGATATATGGCAACCTTGCTTTTGGTCTCCCTGTCACCATCATCTCCAACTTCAATGTGCTACAGCACAAGGGTACAAAGGTAACAAGCCTCATATATAACTGAAAATATTAAAAGTATCTTCATCTAGAAGAGTGGATCCATTGGTTGACGTTTGTGATAACTTGTCCTGCACGGTTGAGTTTGAGAGAAATCCACAAATGTCTACTACCCTCAACTTTCTTGAGTCTGAGTTCATCTGCCAAAACCCCCATCCATGTCTTTGTTACCACTAGACAGACTAGTCTGTCTCCTGCATTCTACCCTTTGTAAGCTTTAGATCATCCTGCTGCCTGTGTATTAACTCACAGCAAGGGCTGTTCACGTGTCTTCCTCAAAAGTTTATTACCTACACATTGCTTGCCAGTCAAGCAATATTGTGATTTTAAAATTCTTATTCCTGTTTTCAAAGCCCACCCTGGCCTTGCCCCTCCTATCTTTGTAATCTTGAATTCTACAACACTCTGAGGTAACTGCATACCTCTAATTTCACTTGTTTATTTATTACTTGCCATAACAGTACCATTGGTGGTAGTGCCTTCAATTTCCTGAGGTAAAGCTCTGGAGTTTCATAGATAGAATCATAGAATCCCTACAGTGTGGAAACAGGCCCTTCGGCCCAACAAGTCCACACCGACTCTCAGAGCATCCCACCAAGACCCACCCCGCTATAACCCACCTAATCTACACATCCCTGAATACTACGGGCAATTTAGCATGGCCAATCCACCTAACCTGCACATCTTTGGACTGTGGGAGGAAACCAGACCACCCAGAGGAAACCCACGCAGACACGGGGAGAATGTGCAAACTTCACACAGACAGTTGGCCAAGGCTGAAATCAAACCCGGGTCCCTGGTGCTGTGAGGCAGCAGTGCTAACCACTGAGCCACCGTCCCGCTCTACACTTGTCCACCTCATTCTTAGGAAACTTAAAATCTTCCCCTTTGATCAAGCTTTTAATCATCTAATGTTTCCTTTCTTGACTCAGTGTTGTACTTTATCTTACAACACTCTGAAGTAACTTAGGTCATTTTATCACATTAAAGGTATTATATGAATATAACTTGTTCTTTTCCCTTACTGTCTACTTGCTTAGTGATTAATAGTTTTTATACAGTATAGTTCACCTGACCCCGTACAGTAGTTGAAAGTGAGTGATGTGAGGTAAATGCTGTTTTTCCTTTTATAAAAGTGATTTCCAGTGTGTAAGTGTAATTAATCTTTTCATAGCAGCTCTAGCAAAAAAGGAGAGGTAACCAAGCAGCAGGGGAAAGCAAATTTAAGTTTTCTTGGGCTTTGAAATCACACCATTCAGCTATTTGAGCTGCCCATCATGAGTACAGATATTCTTAGACTATTGATCACTTTTCCTTTTAATCTAGAGATGAATTAATGAAAGATGTGATGTAAATTTGAGCTAAGAAAAAAAGTTTTCTCTCTCTGAGAAGCCCTTTTATATCCTGTGTCATTAGGAGGAATTAAGAGGAATAATCAAAGCCTTTCTTTTATTTTGCTGTTGACCTCTTTTTCTCATTGCTGGTGTTGTGGAAAAGATGCAAACATCATTCCTAAAGTCCACAGGACAGAAACCGTTATAGCTCTCCACCAAACAGAAATCTGTCAAGCGATCAGAGGACTGGTCAATATGGCAAATTAAAACTATTATTAATACATAAGTCACTAGCACATTGGTGGTTGCAGTATGGCTAATTACATTATTAATTAGCAAATAAAGTTGATTATAGGCCCAATTGTTAGGTATCTGACCTTGGTACTAATTCAGAATATGTATTTTGCCCTTTATGCATTGTTGGAGAAACAGTTTGATGAAATGAGTGTTTTTTGATTGTTGGATGTGAGTCAATTACTGCATATTTGTTATTGGCTAAGTTGTGGGTAAGACAGATGAAAACATCGAATGTTGACCTCAGGTGATCACCAGTGATGTTGTTCAGAGGGCGAGCTAGTATCATTATCATCATAATCAGACTGACCAGTCAAAGCCATCAAAAGAGCCCTGACACAACCAATAACTAGCAACTCTAAAATGAGGCAATGTACAGAGCAGTGCCTGTGCTCTAGAAGAAGAGGTGGGGGTGGAGGGTTCCAAGGCATGTTCTGGAGAGACAGCGTAGAGCTGTCTGGTCAGTGATGGGGAGAGATTTAAGTTATGAGACATGTGCAGAGCATTTACCTAAACATGTAAACATACGAATTAGGAACAGAAGTAGTCTATTTAGTTCCTCAAGCTTGCTGCAGCATTTGATAAGATTATGGCTGATCTAATTGTGGCTTTAACTAACCCCATACCCCTTGACTACCTTGCCAGATGAAAGCATTGGAACAGGCATATGGGACTGAATGGCCTACTCCTTAATTCTTGTGGCCTTTTGTAGATGGTGCAGTTGATGTGGTGAATTTGGACATTCAAAAGATTTTTATTGAAGTTTTCGATAATAAACTGATTAACTGAGGCCAACTTGACATTCTCACTTACCTTTGATACTCATCAACTCCCTGCTGGTCAAAAATTGATCTACCTCAACACCATTCCCCCACCCCTATCTGACGCTGTCTTGGGGGGAGAGATTTCCAAGAAATCACAACTGTCTCATTTTAAAAAAAACCTCAGTGTCTTTCCCCCACCCCTTGTGTGTAGGATGGCTCCTCAGGCCCCAACTATTTATAATCTACATTGGTGACTTGGATGTGGGGATAGTAAGTAATGTAGCCAAATTTGTAGATGGGAATATATAGGTGGGAAAGTATGTTGCAATGAAGAAATAAGAAATTTACAAATGAATATGGATAGGTTAGGTGAGTGGGCCAAAATTTGGCAGTTGGAGTTTAACATGGATCTGTGTGAGGTTATTCATTTTGATCAGGAGAGTAGAAAGATAACTTATTATCTAAATTGAGAGAAACTTCAGAGTACTTTTGTGTCAAGGGATTTGGGTATCCTCGTGCATTAATTGCAGAAAATAGCATGCAGGTACAGCGGGTACCAAGGAAGCCAAATGGAATGTTGACATTTATTGCTAAAGGAATATAAAAATAGGGAAATGTTTTTGTAACTGCACAAGGAATTTCTGAGACTGCATCTGGAGTACTGCGTACAATTTTGGTCCCCTTAATGGAAGAGGGATTTGGTTGTATTTGGAGGCAGCACAGAGGAGGTTTACTAGATTGATTCCAGAGATGATGGGTCTATCTTATGAAGAAAATTGAGCAGTTTTGGCTGATACTCTTTGGAGTTTAGAAGAATGAGAGAAAATCTAATTATGATAAATAAGATGCTAAAGTAGATTGACAAAGTAGACGACAGAAAGGATGTTTCTTCATGTGGGACAATCTAGAAGGAGGAGTCACAGTTTTAGGATAAGGTGTAGCAGATCTAAAATGGATGAGGAGAAATTGCTTCTCTAAAAGAGTTTTGAATTGGTGCAATTCACTATCCCAGAGCGTGGTGAATGCTGAGATATTGAATAAATCTAAGGAGGAGACAGATGTTTTAATTAGTCACGGGTTGAAGAGTTGTGGAGAGCGAGCAGGAAAGTACAGTGAAGGCTGAGATGTGATCAGCCATGATCGTATCATATGGTGGAGTAGGCTTGAGGGGCTGAATTGCCTACTCCTTCTTCTAGTTCTTATGTTAAATGAAATAAGGACATATGGCTAATCCAGTGTCATTTTAGCCACACCTGTGAATTATGTATGGGTGGGATAATTTTTTCAGGGATGACACTTATTTTGTAGCTGTTCGGTTTGTTTGACAACTGTAAGCAATGCAAGACAGTTCGCTTTTTGATGCAGTGTGAAATTCCCTTTACCCTACCCCACCCCCATCAAAATTTCTAAAATTCCGGTTTCAAACTTCCATCCTTTTTCCAGTGAATAAACAGTTTCATGATTCAAAGTTGTGCAGTATGTTGAGGGTGTGCTGCAAGATTGAATAAATTTGAACTGAACGACATATAAATATGTTTCACTGCTATTTAACAGGTTTATTTGTCTTTACAGTGGATCATGGATGGCCTTCGGGTCTGTGTGATTGTGATGAGCATATACTTAAATGCATTCAAACCTTCCAATGGTCAGAAGCAAAACTTGGACCCAAGTCTAGAGATCTGTATCCTTTCCTGTACTGATTGGTTTTTGCTGAAACCGTAATATAAAATATAATCCTATGACAACCTCCTTTCAAACGTTTAGGCCAACATGACAAAAAGAACCCTGCTTCGAGAGGGTTGGAAGAACTGAATTTGTTTAAGATTGCCTGATCAGTCCATTCATTGAATTGTAAACAAAATCTTACAGAATAATCTCTACACTGTGGCACTGCATACTTTCCTCAACAATACTACCTTTTAGATAGAAAGCTGTTTGAAACAAAACGCAAAGACCAGATGCATGCTTTGAAGAACATGATTGAATTAAATGACATTAATCAGCAGTACAAGATTATTGATATCATGTTGAAAGGATTGTTCAAGGTAAGCATAAAGGTTTGATCAGGGCGTAGAAGGTGACTCTCGCCCTTTGTCCACCTACAAGCTATGTTCGTTACTCACCAGCTTCATTGTTCACCCCGGCCACTGTCTGGGGCTGAGCCAAACTGTTTGCAAATCTGCTGTCCTGTTTGACCCCAAGATGAGTTTCTGACCATATATTTGCTCCATCACCAAGACGTCCTACTTTCACTTGTAATGTTGCAAATTTCTGGCCTGTCCCTCCTTTGGAAACCTTTAACCATGTCTTTGTCGCCTCTAGAGTTGACTATCCTTACATTCTCCTAGCCGAACTCCTGTTTTATACACAAATAAACTTAAGCTCTTTCAAAACTCTGCTACTTGTGTCCAAATTGCCACTGTTCTGTTTGCCTGTTATGTGTTGTGGACTATTTGAGCAATACCTCAACTTTTAAAATATACATCCTTATTTTCAAATTCCACCATGGCTCCTCTCTCCCTGTCTCTAACTTTTTCCTCCTGATAATTCTCCGAGATCTCTGCACCCTTCCAACTCTGCCCTTTTAATGATTGCACCATTAACAACATTGTTTTCAACGTGACTCATAGCTCTAGAATTTCCTCCTGAAATCTCAATCTTTCCTTTTAAGATGGTCCTTTAAAATCTACTTTACTTGTCCTAATATAGTCCAGTGATTTTGTATCTTTCAAGGCCAGTATCTATTGCCCATCTCAAATCCCTTGAACTGAGTGGTTTGCTAGGGCATTTCAGAGGGCAGTTAAGAGTCACTCGTTGATGTGGATATGAAGTCACATGTAGGCCAGACTGGGTAGGGAGGGCAGATTTCCTTCCCTATAATACATTAGAGAGACAACAAGATAGGTTTTTAACAACATCTTGGTGTATTGGTTGCTATTACTGAGAGTTAAGCTTTCTATTCCAGATTTATTAACTGAATTTAAATTCCTTGCTGTTTTGGTCATCCATGTTCCCACAGCATTAATATCTGTGACGTTATCATTACATTACCATTTCCCCTTTGGTTGAATCAAATATTGTTTGATAGCATTCTGCTGTAGCGCCTTGGGAAATCTACATTAAAGTTGCTATACAAGTAATTAGCAATTGAGCAGGTACAAAGTGATTTAACCCTTGAAAATTGAACATTTTTGAAATATTCCATTGACAATATTACATTTTTAACTGTGTTCAGTTAAACAAAATTCAAACTTATTGTCCAAATATTACAACAGTTTGGCGAGATAATAATTCTAAATGCGGCACCAGATTAGTTAAAGGTTGACGTTTCGGGCCTAGACCCTTCATCAGAAATGGGTCTAGGCCTGAAATGTCAGGCTTTCTGCTCCTATGGTGCTGCTTGGCCTGCTGTGTTCATCCAGCTCTGCACCTTGTTTTCTCGGATTCTCCAGCATCTGCAGTTCCTACTATCTCTGACCAGATTAGTTATGAGCTTCCCTGCTTTATTTAGAGTAGCTCTTTATTTTCTGTCCTGTGCTCTGTATTTACTTGAACAACCCTTGACCCCATTTGACTTAGTTGTCCAAATCCAGGAAGATTTGAAATCCAATGAAGATCTTGTTCCCAAAGGATGCCGGATTTTACACACCCTTCCTGTAGTTGTAAAACATTGCTGGGGACTATTCCACAATATAAGTCCAGGCTTCTTGTCAAATTTAAGAGTTGAATTATTACCAACCTATTCTGAGTTCTGAGCCCATGTTACTTCAGAATCAGCTGCTTATCTTAATGCAGGTTCCTCACAGTGACTGGCCCAATAACCTGTTCATCACTCAATGCCAGAAAAGAAAATGCAGAAATATTGGAAACGCAGCAGATTGATTTTAGAGCTGAATCTGTGTTTTTTTGTTAGAATTCATTAGAGAATATGAAGTTCAAAATGAAACTGTTTGTTTGATTTTCATTCATTGCAGGTACTAGAAGACTCCAAGACAATACTGATTGGTGCTGATGTGCAAGCAGATGGCCCACTGCCTCATGACGAGAAACTCAAAGACGGTGATTATAAATTAATATTTTTCTTATTTTATATACATTTATTTTGTCCCTTGTTCTGCTTGGCTCTCAGTAGGGACTCAGTAGTAGCACTCTCGTCTTTGAGTCAGAAGGTTATGGGTTCAAATCCAGCCCACAGCCTTCAATATATATTCTGAGCTGGCACTTCCAATATCAGTCGTTGCACTGACAGGATGCCATCTTTCAAACCAAAGAACTTTCTGTCCTCTTGATTTAGTGTGGGCTATTTCAATTGGAGCAAAGCAGGCTAAAACCAGATTTAGTCAAAGGTTTCAAAATTTGAGTTTTGAGGGAATGGAAGAGTAACATTCCTTTGGGAAGTCAGTGACAAGAGGCCATCAGCATAATACAGGATTTCCTAAGCTATTGCAAAAAAGAATAGGTTGGTGTTCATGTTTATTTGGAGAAGCCCCTCCTTTTCATCAACTCTGCTCCATGCTGCTAATATGGTAAACATTCACCTAACTTCCAAGGAGAGAAGCAGAAGCCAATCTATTTTCCATAGAGAAGATCCCATTCACCATCAGTGGCAGCTAAATTTCTCTTGCCAAAGCTAGCCTGCCACTCAGGTGGAAAATGATTCTTGTTTTATTTTAATCAATCTGTTCAGACATGTTCTGGCACACTCCTGGGGCAAATGGTATTTGAACCCCGGGACCTTCTGGCCCAGAAGTAGGGACACTATCACTGCACCAGAAGACCCTCCAATTTTGTGTCTTTTTACAAAACAGCCTGTTTGCATCTTCAGGTGGGACTTGAACCATGAGCTTCTGGGCCTGAGGTACAGATACTACCACTGTGCCACAACAGCTCCCAAAACCATTTCATATTCTACCTGTTCAGACATATTGAGACACACCTCACAACAAAGCAGTCTGGGGAACATAAGAACTAGGAGCAGGAGTAGGCCATCCCTCGAGCCTGCCCCACCATTCATTAAGATCATGGCTGATCTTTTTGAGACTCAGCTCCACTTACCCACCCGCACACCATATCCCTTAATTCCTTTACTGTTCAAAAATTTATCTAGCCTTGCCTTAAACACATTCAGTGAGGTAGCTTCAACCGCTTCACTGGGCAGGGAATTCCACAGATTCACAACCCTTTGGGTGAAGAAGTTCCTCCTGACCTCAGTCCTACATCTGCTTCCCTTTATTTTGAGGCTATGTTCCCTAGTCCTAGTTTCACCTGCTAGCGGAAACAACCTCCCTGCCTCCACCTTATCTGTTCCCTTCATAATCTTATATGTTTCTATAAGATCTCCACTCATTCTTCTGAATTCCAATGAGTATAATCCCAGCCTACTCAGTCTCTCCTCATAATCTAACCCTCTCAACTCTGGAGTCAACCGAGTGAATCTCCTCTGCACCCCCTCCAGTGCTAGTATATCCCTTCTCAAGTAAGGAGACCAAAACTGCACACAGTACTCCAGGTGTGGCCTCACCAGGACCCTATACAGCTGCAGCATAGCCTCCTGTTTTTAAACTCCATCCCTCTAGCAATGACAGACAAAATTTCATTTGCCTTTTTAATTATCTGCTGCACCTGCAATCCTACTGAGTGTTCTGCAGTCAGTTCTTGTTGAAAAAAAGTGAGATATCATGGTAAATCTGTAAATTGTTTGGCTGGTGAGAAACTGCTGTTAGGGACTGTCTGTAAATTACTATAAATTAGATAAATGTATTATAAGGCACAGAAATATGTGAAAGTCAGGAGCAGTATAGTAAAGTAATAGAAGTTAGCTAAAGTGGGCTTAGAGAAGGAGAATAGAGTTAAACGCAAGGAAAATAGATTTAAGACTAAGGCAAGGCATGGCAAGGGAGCTCAGTCCTATGTAATGCATGGCATCTGGTATGTGGGAAATCTTAGATGCTCCTGAAAGATTGGATGACCAGTTTGTCCAGCTTGAGCGTAAACTGGAGGCACAGCAGTGCATCTATGAGGCTAAGAGTTACTTGGACGTCTCATTGTAGTTGTGGACACACCACAACTTAAGGAAATGCAGTCAGTGAGGGAATGGGTGACCATCAGATAGAAGAAGGAAAGCAGGTAGGTAGTCAGGAAAGCCTCAGAGTGCGTCTCATTCAAGAACAGATTTTCTGCATTGGGAAATGATGATAGTAACAATTCCTCTGAAAAATGCAGTCAGAGCTCAGCTGCACAGGGGGAGAGCATAAAGAAAGGGAGAACAATAGTAATAGGAGATTCAATAGTGATTCTGTGGCCGCAGACATGACTTCAGAATGGTGTTGCCTCCCTGGGGCCAGGCTCAAGGATATCATTGAACAACTGCAGGGCATTCTGAAGGAGGTGGCAAGCAATCAGTGATCATTGTTCACGTTGGGAACAACAGCATAGGTAGAAAGAGGAATGAGATACTGCACCAAGAATTTTGAGAGCTAGGGAGCAGATTAAAAACCAGAACTTCAAAGGGTTGTAATCTTTGGATTACACCTGATGCCACGTGCTAGTAAGAATAGGAATAGGTGGATAGAACAAATGAATGCATGGCTGAAAAGTTGGAGAGGGAGGGAGAGCTTTAGATTCCTGGGTCACTGGGTCTGTTAGTGGGGAAGTTGGGACCAGTGCAAGTTTAACAGGTTGCACCTGAATTTGAACAGGACCCAATATCCTTGCAGGGGTGGGGTTGAAAAATTCCAGGGTATGGAATCTTTAGCTGACATTTGGCGAGGGGGGCAGTGTTGGTGAATGACACAATCTGGGTCACCTTGAAGGGGGTGTATAATAGATCTTCAAAATTCAGGAAGAGATAGAAAGACACATCGGTAGGTAAATAAACAATAGGATAATAATAGTAGGGGATTTCAACTTCCCCAGTATTAACTGGGATAGTCAAAGGCTTAGAAGGGATGGAATTCTTAAAATGTATCTACAAGAGCTTTTTAAGCCAGCACTTAGTCCTAAAAGAGCGGGGATGACGCTGGTGCAAATTTTAGGGAACAAAGACTGGAAAGTGGGACTTGTGACAGTGGGGGACCATTTCAGTGATAGTGATTATAATTTAAGATTTAAGGTAAATATGGGTAAGGACAAAGATGGGCTGGAAATAAAGAGTCTGAATTATGGGAAGGCCAATTTTAATAAAGTAAGATAGGATCTGGCCAAAGTGGGCTGGAAGAAGCTACTTGTAAGAAAATCCACATTAGAGCAGTGGGAGACATTCAAAAGGATAATAATGAGAGTGCAGGGCCAACATGTTCCCGTGAAGGTGAAGGTGGGATGAGAAGTGCAGAGAACCCTGTATAGGATTAGATAAGAAAAAAAAGCTTATGGTAGATATGTAGGCAGAAGACAGTGGATGCCCTAGAGGAGTATAGACAGTGTAGGGAGTTGCTTAAAAAATAATTTAGCGTGAAGAGGGGACATGGAAGAAACAGGCAACATTAAAGAAATTTCAAAGGTATTTTGTAAGTATATTAGGGCAAGAGAATAATCAGGAAAAAAGCAGGACCATTAGGGACCAAAGAGGTAATCTGTGTGTAGAGCCAGAAAATATAACTGAGGTTTTCAATGAATACTTAGCATCTGTATTTACAATAGGGAAGGATGATGTAAGTTTAGAAATCAGGGAGGGGGACTGTGATAGACCTGAACAAATTAGCATTGAGAGGGATGGGGTATTAGCAGTTTTAGCAGGCTTGAAAGTGGATAAATCCACAGGCCAAGATGAGATGTATCCCAGGCTTCTGTACAAAGCAAGGGAGGAGATTGCAGGAGTTCCGACATAAAATCATCTCTGGCCATGGGAGGGGTGCCAGAGGACTGGAGGTCAGGTAATGTGTTACCACTATTTAAGAAGGGTGGCAGGGATAAACTATGAAATTACAGGCCAGTGGGTCTAAGATCTGTGGTAAGGATACTATTGGAAGCTTTCCACACTAGGTCATTATCTAGTGACATCTACTGAGAAATCCGTTCCTCACAGCATTTTGAAAGCATTTTCACCAAACTGACTCCAGCAGCTCAAAAAAACTGATCATCTTCCCAAAGGTAACAAGAGACAGGCTCTGCCCTGCCAGAGATCCAAAAATGAATACAAAGAAGTTCACAAGTGTAGATAGCAGCTAAGGATATGAAGAGGCTCAGCTGGTTTGTCTCCAGCAGTTGAGTAAACACCATCTAAAAGAACATGCATTTAAATATCACCCTTCACAATGTCCCAAAGTGCTTTGCACCAATAAAGTACTGAAGTCTGGTCACTGTTGTGCAAAATAGAACAACTATTTGCATATAGCAAGATGCTACAAACACCAAAGTTGGTCATCACATAATCTGTTTCATCGATATTGAATGCAGGATAAATATTGGCCAGGATACTGGGCAGATTTCCTCTGCTTTAAGATTTTGCAATGGGATCTTTTATGTTGATATTCCATCATGTCAGCACTTTCAGAAAGAATGGAAAAGTATAAAAATGGGGTAAAACAAATGAAATCTGAAACATTTCGTCCTTTTGATGTATCTGTCTTTGAGGTAGATATGTTTTGTTTTTAAATTATACAAATGAATTTTCTGCCTATAGTGTGTCAATTCTGCCTTATATTTCAGCTTATTCCCATATCGTTGAAAATACAGCCTTCTTTGGAGATGTGACTCTGCGTTTTCCGAAGATTGTCCACCATTACTTTGATCACAATTCAAACTGGAACCACTTAATCCGGTGGGGAATCAGTTTTTGTAATCAAACAGGAGTCTTTGATAGAGGGCCACACACACAGCTTCTAAATCTGGTGAGAGAGATAAGGGTTTGACAGCTTTTTCATCTCTTAAGTATAAAACTATTGATCTAGGAATAAAATGTAAGAGACCAGTATATCATGCTTGGATTCAATTTCAAGAAGTCTGTGAAATGGGTTCACCGTCTTGTCTAACCAGCTTGAGGAAGAGGCAGTACTCACCTCCTCTAGACATCTATGGAGTGGAGTAGGCAGGTATCTGAGACTCGATGAGCTGAAGGACTTCTTCTGTGCTATAGACCTCTGTGACTCTGACTCAGTGGCCTACCTATAGCTTTGTGAAGTGATGGTCAACACCAAAGACATAGACAATTCTGCTGAGCTATACCACGCTAGAGTTTAAGCTCCACCTGAGCCTCTTCTCATTCTTGTTCGTCACATCCCTGTCAGCAGACTTTTCCATTTCTTACTATTTGTCTCATGTGTTGATCTAAATGCACCAATAATATTAACTTCCATATGATAGTGAGTTCCTATTCCAACCAGGCTTGATAAAGAAGGTTCTCCTGAAATCCCTACTCAACGTATTAGTGAACATCTCAAATTTATTGTTGAAACTCAACTGGTCTGGCAGCATTTGTGGAGAGAGAAATATTCTGAGTCCAATGACTTTTTATACGAAAGTGTCATATCAAATTTGGTATGTTATAGATTCTCTATGTCTGCCAAATAAAATCCTTTTTTTAAAAAAGTCTTAATAACCTGTACCTGCTGATTTCAGCTATCTCTTCTAGAGAAAAGTGCCATAGCCTGTTGGTTATGAAAATGATAATCTCTCAGTTCTGATATCGGCCTCCTGAATCTTTTTTGTACCACCTTCTATGCTTTTAAAAGGTGACCAATATTTTTAATTCACAAGTTTAATACAAGTTCTCTGCTTCTCAATTCTAATCCCTCAGAAATGATTTCCTGTGCTTTCTTTGCTTTATTTTTACGTCCTTACATCCTGCTTCAACTACTTTTAGAACATTCCGTGAGGAGTCGAGAGAGAGAGAGAGAAAAGAAAGGGGAGAAAAATCAGTGTTTTATTTTGGTAAAATTTTAGTTGTTTCATAGCAGTAATGTCAACCTGGCATTGAGACCACATTTCAAAAATCAATTCTGTGTCCAACTGACTTATACTAAGTTCAAAAACAGAAGTTGCTGGAAAAGCTTAGCAGGTCTGCCAGCATCTGTGGAGAAAAAATCAGAGTTAACGTTTTGGGTCCGTGACCAAGGAAGGGCTTTTCCAGCAACTTCTGTTTTTGTTCCTGATTTACAGCATCTACAGTTCTTTCAGTTTTTATACTAAGTTCACATTGGCAGAATACATGCACAAACTTTATGCTTTTTACAATTTTACAGTTAATATGACCATTACTCATTATTTTTTTAATTCATTCATGGGATGTTGGCGTCACTGGCTGCCCAGCATTTGTCGCTCGCCCATAGTTGCCCTTGAGAAGATGGTGGTGAGCTGCCTTCTTGAACCACTGCAGTCCACCTGCTGCGGGTTAACCCACAATGACATTAGGGAGGGAATCCCAGGATTTTGACTCAGTGACAATGAAGAAATGGCAATATATTTCCAAGTCAGGATGGTGAGTGACTTGAAGGAGAACATGCAGGTGGTGGTTTTCCCATTTATCTGCTACCCTTGTCCTTCTAGATGGAAGTGGTCGTGGGTTTGGAATGTGCTGTGTGAGGATCTTTGGTGAATTTCTGCAGTGCATCTTGTAGATAGTTTATGCAGGCTTTTTTGCCAGTAGCTGATAGAGAACCTTATAGTCTCGATATTACTTATCTCTGTGGATTTGAACATGTCTAAAACTGCTACCACTATTCTAATTGTATCATGCCCTGTGATTGCTGATTCTGCATTGGCTCCTGATCTGGCAGTAGCAGATTTTATTTAAATTTAAAAGTGTCAATCTGGTTTACATATCTCTCTATGGACTGACTGCTCCCTTTCTTTATAATCTCCCCAAGTTCCACAGCCATCTGAGATATCTGTGCTTCTCCGATTTTTATCACTCTATATTGAATACCTAAAACCTCTTGGAATTCCTTAAGTAAATGTGTCTCACTTCTTTTAAGATACTTGTTAAAACCATTTCTTTGACCAAATTTTTTGTTACCTATCCTCATGCGACTCATTGAATTTTGTTTGATAATACTCCTATATAGCGCCTTTCAATCATTTATTACACTATAGGTGCTATATAAATGTAATATATTGTTGCTAAACTTTCACACTGAAGTATAGCCAAAACTTTATGTTGGGTTTTATAGGACGTCCTTATCTTTAATACACGTTTGAGGACTGAGAAATACTGAGACATATGATTAGTATTTTTTATTCATCAAATGCATCATGCAATCCGTTCCTTGCAGTGTCCACCAAATGGATAGCAATAGTGAGTCATATACAAAAATACAGTCTGAAAAAAATCATCTGGTCCAGCAAGCCTGTTCCATACTCAATCCATTTAGGATCATGACTGGGCACCCCTTTTTCCACATGCAGCCATATATCACCCAGGAGATGCAAGAAAGCAACACCAAAAAGATTTTTTTTCACACAAAAAATTAACTCTAAGACTCCCTCAGGTGATTGATACCATCCCGGGAGATCACTTTGACCATGCTTACATGAATTGGTAATCTATGTCCTTGCTTCATTTGAAAATGTGCAGAGATTCAGCACATCTTGATGTTAGATATTGTCTAATCAAGGACCTGTAGAAGGATGCAGTGGTGCCCTTTCTGTAGTTCTGTTAGTATAACCAAATGACTGGTGCTCTGGCCAAGGCTTCTCTGTACTGGTGATGGATCCTAAGTGATCTGTGCAGCTCGATGCTTTTCTCTGTCTGTCAATTTCTGTTTATTCCTAATAAGTATTAAGTATATTCTGTGTTAGCCTTGATAACATGCTTCTCACTGCATTTTCTGGTTAAATATCATTTCCACTGTTGAAAAATTGTTGTAAACAAACTCTTCACTTCATAGATAATGAACAGAGTTAACCCGTCAAGTTCAATAATTTGCAGTCCATATTGGACTCAGAATGTTACTTCTGTTTTTCCCTGCACAGAAGCTACTAGACCTTCTGAGTTTGTCCAAAACTTTCTGTTCTTATTTCTGTATTGAATTGTTGCTGTTAACAAATCAGACAGTGCAGAACTCAGCACTCAGATTCCACTTATGTGTATATATTTTAAAAGCTCACTGCTACTTCCCAACTCAAGGATGCCTGTTAACTTAAATCCTATATAGCTATATCAAATCTTACCTCAATGTCCTTTGCATCAAGGAGAACAACCCCAGTTTTTCTTTTATTCACTTGTGTGACTTAGGCTTTGCTGGTGGGCCGGCATTTTGCTTATCCCTAGTTGCTGTTGAGAAGGTAATAGTGAGCTGCCTTCTTGAACAGCTACAGTCCATGTGCTGTAGGTAGACCCATTATGCCATTGTAGGGAGGGAATTCCAGGATATTCACCAAGCAACAGTTGATCGTTTTGCTAAAATCCGCCATCCCTGGAACCATTCTAGTAAATTTCTTCTGCGTCCCCTTTCACATCCTTCCCAAAATGTGATGAGAACTGGACGCAGTACTCTAGTTCTGATCTGACCAGAATTGTATAAAAGGTTCGGTATTCATCACCCTGTTTTAATAGTCAGGTCCTCTATTTATGATACCCAGGATCCTGTATGCTGAGCTAACTGCTCTCTCAATATAACCTGACATCATCAAAAACTGATGAACATGCATCCTGGGTCTCTCTATTCCTGTGCCACTATGTCTGTATTACCTCTACCCATCCTTTTCACCAAAATGCATCATCTCACACACTTTAAATTCTATCTAACCCTTGTCTGTTCATTCTGCTAGCCTACCTGTGTTCCGTTGCAATCAGTTATCATCCTCACTGTTTGCCACTCCGCCATCTTTGATAGCAATTTTTGAAACTTTACTCTGTATTCCAATATCCAAGTCATTTATATATAGCAGAGTCCCACCAACAACCCTTGGTGACTATTCTCTAGTCTGAAAAATAACCATATAGAATAACTCACTGTTTCCTTTCCTTAAACCAAACTGACACTCGCCATACTATTCCATGTGTCAGTTTTGATGTGGTACTTCATCAAAGGCTTTATTAAAATCCATACAGACAACATTCATTATATTCCTTCATCCACTTCTGTTACTTTGTCAAAAAATGAGGATTAGTCAGCCTCGTGCACATCCATGCTAGAAGTCCTTTTATTAACTGAAATCTTTCCCACATGTCCATTGATTACTGTTTCTGTACACTCATTCACCATTGATGTTTAACTGGCCTTATACTTCCTAGGTCAGTTCTTCCACACTTTATCCAAGAAAGGTTAAAATATTTTCCTTTTCTTCACATTTCCGGCATCATTTTACTTGTTTGCCTGTGCTTCGTTGATTTGCAAAACAGAGAAATGATTGTGATAAGCAGACAAGAGGGAATAGTAGGAACTGCAGTTGCTGGAGAATCTGAGATAACAAGGTGCAGAGCTGGATGAACACAGCAGGCCAAGCAGCAGGAAAGCTGACGTTTTGGGCCTAGATCCTTTTTCTGAAGAAGGGTCTAGGCCCGAAACGTCAGCTTTCCTGCTCCTCTGATGCTGCTTGGCCTGCTGTGTTCATCCAGCTCTGCATGTTGTTATCTTAGACAAGACGGAATGATGTGTTTGAATGTTTGGGCAGAAGTTGGAGAATATCTGAAGTAGAGATTTGGACTTGGGAAAAATATCAGTTTTGTTACTGTCACTGGGTCATGAAGCTTTACTACTAACAGCATTATGGGGTTACCTATACAACGTGAGCTGCAGTGGTTCAAGAAGGCAGCTCACCACCACCTTCTCAAGGGCAATTAAGGTTGTGCAATGCCTATACTCCATGAACAAGATTTTAAAAGAGAGGTACAGGCTATTTGATGGAACTCTGAGGTTGAATATTTCTGACTCTATCCTCCTGATAAAAGAAATATTGACTCTTCAGATGCTGACTTGCTGTCTATTTAAATTAATTTGTGTCACAGGCAGGTTAGAGACTCTAGCCCTTAGAATCTTATTGTTTTTGTGACGTTCAAAGTTTAGTATGCAAAGGTAAAAGTGCTGAATTGTATGATACCTTATATTTCTTTTTTCAATACACTATCCTACAGATGTCACAGGAACTTGGGATCAGTGAAAAATCTCCAGACTATAAAAACCCATTTAAAAATGAAAATGAAGATGTAAGTAAATACCCTCCCAATTTAAAGAAAACCTTTAATTTTGTCAGTTGGTTGTACAGAATTTAAGTATTACTGAAAGAAGACATATTTTGTTAATACAGAAGGATGATATGGGTCTAGAAATCAGGGAAGGAGACAGTGATAGACTTGAACAAATTAGCATTGAGAGGGATGTGGAATTATTAGGCTTAAAACTGGATAAATCCCTAGGCCCAAATAAGATGTATCCCAAGCTCCTGTGGGAGGCAAGGGAGCAGATTTCAGGGGCTCTGACAATAATTTTAATATCATCTTTGGCTGCAGTAGGGGTGCCAGAGGACTAGAGGTCAGCTAATATGTACTATTATTCAACAAGAGTGGCAGGAATAAACTGGGAAACTAGAGGCCACTGAGTCTAAGATCTGTGGCGGGGAAACTATTGGAAAAAATTCTGAGGGACAGAATTAATCTCCACATGGAAAGACAAGGATTAAATAAGGATAGTCAGCGTGGTTTTGTGGAGGGAGGGGTGCATATCTGGTGACTAGGTGTGGTGATGAGGGTAGTACAATTGATGTCATCTACTTGGACTTCAGTAATACTTTTGACATAGAGGACTAGTGAAGAAGCTAAGAGCCCATGGCGTGCAATGCAAATTGGCAAAATTGGATCTAATATTGGCTTAGTGGCAGGAAGCGGAGGACGGTCATTGAAGGGTGTTTTTATGACTGGAAGCCTGTGTTCAGTGGCATACCATAGAGTTCGGTGCTGAGCTCTTTGCTGTTTGTGGTGTACATTAATAATCTAGTCATTAATGTAGGAGGTATGATTACCAAGCTGACAGAAAAGTTAGTGGTGTGGCAAATAACAAAGAGGAAAGATTTAGATTACAGGGAAAGCTGGTCAGATGGGCTGAACATTGGCAAATGGATTTTAAACCTGAAAAGTGTGAGGTGATGCATTTTGGGAGGACTAACATGACAAGGGAGTACATGATGATTGGTAAGACCTTGGAAATGGTAGTGCAGAAATCGGAGGGACCATGGTATGCATATCCATAGATTCTTGAAAGCAGCAGGACAGGTAGACAAGGTAGTTAAGAAGGCATAGAGCTGGAGGAACACAGCAGATCAGGCAGCATCAGAGGAGTGGGAAAGCTGACGTTTTGGGTCGGGACCCTTCTTCGGAAATGGGGGAGAGGGAAAGGAGCTCAGAAATAAATAGAGAGAGGAGGGGTGGGGCTGGGGAAGGTAGGTGGGATGGTGATAGGTGAGTGCAGGTAGGCAGTGGTGGGGATTGGTCAGTGAGATGGGAGGAGCAGATAGGTGGGAGAGAAGATGGACAGGTTGTGTCAGGTCAAGGAGGCGGGGATGAGAGGGAGGGTTGGTCATGGGATGAGGCGGACGGTGGGGAGATTTTGAAACTAGTAAAGTCCACATTGAGACCATTGGGTTGTAGGCTCCTAAGGTGGAATATGAGGTGCTGCTCCTCCAGTTTCTGGTTGACATCATTGTGACACTGGAGGAGGCCCAGGATGGACTTATCGTCCAGGGAGTGGGAGTGGGAGGGGGAGTTGAAGTGGTTTGCGACTAGAAGGTGTTGTCGTTTGTCGCGAACAGAGCGCAGATACTGTACAAAGCAGTCTCCCAGCCTCCGCTTGATCTCACCGATGTAGAGGAGGCCACTCGGGAGCAGTGGATGCAGTAAACCACATTAACGCATGTGCAGGTGAACATCTGTCTGATGTGGAAGGTTTTTTTCGTTCCTTGGATGGAGGTGAGGGGGGAGTGTAGGGGCGTGTAGCTCTTCCTGCGGTTGCAGGGAAAGGTGCCGGCGGTGGTGGGGCTAGTGGGGAATGTGGAGCGGACGAGGGAGTTGAGGAGAGAGCGGTCCCTACAGAAGGCAGATAGGGGTGGGGAGGGAAATATACCTCCGCTTACCTTGACTCTATTTTCTCCCCCAGGTCTAGGAACTCCCCACCTGGGAGACCACCCACGCCCTTCACCTCGTCTTCTCTATGGACATCCAATCCCTACACACTTGCAAAAGCCCTCCGTTTCTTCCTCTGCTGCAGGCCCAACCAGTCCCCCTCCACCTACACCCTCATCTGCTTAACCGAACTCGTCCTTGCCCTTAACAACTTCTCCTTCAACTCCTCCCACCTCCTACAGACTATGGGGGTGGCCATGGGAACCTGCATGGGCCCAAGCTATGTCTGCCTCTTCGTAGAATACATGGAACAGTCCCTCTTCCGCAGCTACACTGGCACTATCCCCCACCTCTTCCTCCGCTACATCGATGACTGTATCGGTGCTGCCTCGTGCTCCCACGAGGAGCTTGAACAGTTCATCAACTTCAGTAACACCTTTCACCCCAACCTCAGGTTCACCTGGACCATCTCTGATACCTCTGTCTCCTTCCTGGACCTCTCTGTCTCCATCTCTGGTGACCACCTCGTAACTTATATCTATTTCAAGCCCACCGACTCCCACAGCTACCTGGACTACACCTCCTCTCATCCACCTTCCTGTAAGACTGCGATCCCCTACTCCCAATTCCTCCACCTCCGCCGCGTCTGCTCCCAAGATGCTCCCGAACATCCCAGATCTCCTCTTATTTCAAGGACCACAACCTCCCCCCGACCTCCAGTGGTTGAAAATGCTCTCGACCACATCTCTTGCATTTCCCGCACCTCTGTCCTCACATTCCCTCCCCACAATAGAAACAAAGACAGAATCTGCCTTGTCTTCACGTATCACCCCACTAACCTCTGGATTCAACGTATCATTTTCCACCACCTGCAATCTGACCCCACAGCCAAGGATATATTTCAATCACTCTCTCCGCAACTCCCTCGTCCGCTCCACACTCCCCACTAGCCCCACCACCCCTGGCACCTTTTCCTGCAACTGCAGAAAGTGCTATACCTGCCCCTACACCTCCATCCAAAGAACAAAAAAAAACCTTCCACATCCGCTAATGTGGTTTACTGCATCCACTGCTCCCGCTGCGGCCTCCTTTACATCGGTGAGATTAAGCGGAGGCTCGGAGACCGCTTTGTAGAGCACCTACATTCTGTTTGCGACAAATGACAACACCTTCCAGTCGCAAACTACTTCAACTCCCCCTCCCACTCCCTGGACGACATGTCCATGCTGGGCCTCCTCCAGTGTCACAGTGACGCCACCCGGAAACTGGAGGAGCAGCACCTTGTATTCCACCTTGGGAGCCTACAACCCAATGGTCTCAATGTAGACTTTACTAGTTTCAAAATCTCCCCACCCTCTGCCTCATCACATGACCAACCCTGCCTCTCATCCCTGCCTCCTTGATCTGACACAACCTGTCCGTCTTCTCTCCCACCTATCCACTCCTCCCACCTCACTGACCAATCCCCACCACTGCCTACCTGCACTCACCTATCACCATCCCACCTACCCTTCCCCAACCCCACCAGTCCCCTCTGTATTTATTTCTGAGCTCCCTTCCCCTCCCCCATTTCTGAAGAAGGGTCCCGACCCGAAATGTCAGCTCTGCTGTGTTCCTCCAGTTCCACATTATGTTGTCTCTGACTCCAGCATCGGCAGTTCTTACTATCTCTGTGCAGTTAAGAAGGCATTTGCATACTTGCTAGGTAGACAAAAGACAGACTGGGGTTATTTTCCTTAGAGCAGAGAAGGCTGATGGAGGATTTGATTGAAATGTACAAAGTTCTGAGGGGCATAGACATAGGGAAGAATCCTTCCACTTCATAGAGGGGTCAGGAACAGGGGCCATACCTTTTAGGTAAGGAACTATAGGTTTAGTGGGAATTTGAGATTTTTTTTTCACCCAGACAGTTGTGCATATCTGGAACTCACTGCCTGAAAGGGTGGTAATTGTTGGAACTCTCAAGATATTAAAGAACTAATTAGATGAACATTTGTAATACTGTATCGTATAAGACTATGGGTGAAGTGCTGGAAAATGGGATTAGCATAGATAGATGTTTGATGACCAGCATGGACACATTGTGCTGAAGGGCCCCTTTCCATGTCGTAAAACCTCTGTGACAGGTCCGTAGCCTCAGCTTGGGTTCCTAATACTGTCACCATATAGTATATATAAGCATTGATCGCCCAACTTATGCTCTCTTGGCAAAATATTTAGCTTTCATGTTTTAAACTGTTAGAAATGTAAAATCTTTAAAAAAAAAATTTTTTAAGAAGTTCTTTGTTCTACTGCAGTGTCAGTCTTGATTCAGTTGGTATCACCGTCACCTGAACCAAAAGGTTGTGGATTTAGGCCCCAATTTACAGATCTAAAATCACTGAATGTTCAAAAGAACGATTCTGCACAGAAGGAGGCTATTTGGCAGTGCAAGTTCTCTGCAAGAGTAACTCAATCCCATCTCCTATCATTTTCCCCTTAGACCTGGAAATCTTTTTCTTTTACGGTGCTTATCTAAATCTGTTTTGAAAACCATGGCTGAGCCTGCTCAACCACACTCTCAGGCAAAGAATTCCCGACTTGAACTGAAATAACTCCCACAGAAGCAGTATCCCGTCACCAAGTCACCCTTTATTTATGTGTGCATTGTAATTGACACTGATCCGGCTTCCTCCAGAGCCAGCTGTCAGAGTGAACAGAACCTCTGACACTCCTGTTTACATCTGCCACCCAGGACTCTCTGATTGGATCAGATTAATAGCCCAGTCAGGTATCTCATATCGTGAGATCCAGCTGGCTGACCTCACTACAATCATTACACAAACCATTCGCTGAGTAAAAACCTTTTACCTCACATCATCTTTGGTTCTTTGGCCTTTCTTTGTAACTACAGTCCCTCATTCCTGGAACCATTCTCATAAATCTATTTTGGAACCTTCTTGGAGCAGAGGTTGCTGAGGGGGTATCTGATTGAAGTACACAAAATTATGAGAGATATAGATAGAGTAGGTCGTGAGAATCTCTTCCCTATGGCAGACGTGTCTACGACCAGAGGGTATAAGTTTAAGGTGAATAGGTTTAGAGGAGATCTGAGAATTTTTTTCACCCAGAGGGTGGTAGAAATATGGAACAGAGGCAGATCCTCTCACAAAATTTAAGAAGCATCTGGATGAGTACCTAAAATGCCAGAGCAGAGTAGGCTGTGGACCAAGGACAAGTAAATGGGATTATAGTAGTTTGACACTTGTTGGTTGGCATAGATGTGGTGCGCCAAAGGGCCTGTTTCTATGCTGTATGACTCCATAACATTCTTCCTTCAATCAAAAATAAAGCTGGTTAATATTGGAAAGCATCATTGCTATCTGCAGGGATTCTAAATGGTGAGAACATGGAATCTACTACCACTAGAGTTGTTGAGGTGAATACGACAGCTGCACTTAAGGGAAAGCTAGATAAGGACATGAGAGAGAAAGGAACAGAAGGATATATCAACTTATAAATTAGGATCAGGAATAGGCTATTCCATGAATCAGCTTTGCGATTCAAGGCTGATCTGATTTTCGCCTCCACTCCACATTCCTATCTACCCCAGATACACTTTGACTTCCTTTTAGTCAAGAATCTAACTACCTTTGCCTTAAAGAAAGGTTCAATTATCTGGAAAATAAATGAAGAAAAGAGATGAAGTTCCAAAAACACTCAATCCTCTGAGGAAAAAAATTCTTACCTCTGTCTTAAGTGCAAGACCCTTTTCTTTTAAAATCTGTGTCCCCTTGTTCTATTCCTCGCCACAAAAGCATCATTTGTTAGGGTGAGACACAGTAAGTAGATTAGGAGGAAGTTTGTGGGGACATAATATGGGCCACTTGGGCTGAATGGCCCATCTCTGTGCTGTGATTTATATGGCAGCTAGTGAAATTTATATGGCAGCTAGTGAAATTTGGTGTATAGGCCATCCCCCTGTTACATGGAATGTACAATTCCTCCAGGTATGCTGGAATATCACTGGGGATCACTTCTGTGCATGAGTATTTACATGTATACGTTATGTTGACAGTATACATATACATGTAAGTGGCACATTCAGAAATCATGAGAAGTAGTGACAAAGTTTGTTTATTTCTAGAAACATAGAATTGAAAAGCAGGAAAGTGATGTTAAATTTGTAAACTTTATCTCCCAATGTTCTTTAATGTTGCTGTATACTTCCTACCGCCCAAGCAGAAAACCCCTCCCTCTCCCTACTCTGTTTTCACTCCCCTTGCTGTACCCTTCATTGTTTTGCACACTCCTTGAGAATAGCAGCTTAGGTTTGGTGTTCAAGTTTGGAATGGAACTTGAACGTAGCTCTTCACAGTACTCTGAACTTCTGAGCTGGTATGATTCCTCCCACTGTTAGTAGCCATTGTTGATCCACTGTAATTTCTATTTGACAGTTTCTCCACGACAATGATGCTTTTCACAAAGCTTTGAAAGACGAGGAGAAGAGAAGACGAAAGGAAGAAAAGAGGAAGGAGCTTCGAAAAGGACCGAGGATCACAAAGACGAGATCCGAGTTGTGACCTCGAAGACTAACAACCACTGGGACCATTTATGCTGTTGGATGGAGCTGCTTGAACCCTTTCACTGGCACAAATACCTATATACACTTTGAATGAAATCCCCTCAGGATGGCAGTAACCTGTTTAGGTTTGCTCTCAATAGAGCTGCTTTCTTTCCTTTAAAAAGGAAGTATCATAAAGACCACAATTGTTTTTGGATTATGCAATTAAAATAGACGGCATCCATGACTTTAATCCCTGAAACGCTGGTATGAATCTCAGAATCTGATATAACGTGCTTTGATTGTTCCATCATCATCAAACAGCAATTATAGGGAACACAATGGCCGTCATATAATAAGTTGAACTGCCGGTTTTCCATTTTCACAATAAAATACAAGGTCTGAATACCTGTGTTTTTTTTTCCTAACAACTGGTTTAGATCCTTTCAAACATCTGCAATACATACACAATTATACTTCTTGCTTAGGATTTCTGTTTCTTTGCTCCCCCAGCCTGAGATGTTGTGCCCATTTAAATGAATGAAATGAAATCTCAAAAACTGGCAAACAGAAAGCTCCAGCTGTGTAGATACTGTGAAGTGACAAATTGATTTAGACTAACAAAATATTTGAAGCAAGATAGCTAGAATATTTTCCCTGCAATATTATTTTCATCTCTCTTTATCTGAACTGCTTTTTGACTTTGCGAAGCACCCAAATGTGGCACAGGTCATTCTCATTTTCAAATACCTGCATCAGCTCATCCCTGTCTAACCCTGAAATGTCCAGTATTTCTGCCCTCCTCCACTTCTGGTCTCTTGTGCATCCCTAAGTTTCTTTGCTCCACCATTAGTATTTAGACACCAATATTTGAGGAGCCCAATTACAATCAGCAGAATGTGCAAGTGTCAAGAAGTCAGGTGTACTACAATTCAAAGGAATGGAATTTGTAGATTGACACATTTTAATGATGCAAAAGCCATCTGTATTTTTATTCAGATGTTTTGTGCAGATATTTTCACCCCTTTATTTTTTTCAAGCTCCATTTTGAGTCCTGTCACCCTGTCCAAACTACCAACCTCTGATCTCTTCCTGTTAGGTTTCATTGGGAATATGATGGGAATAGAAACAGAAACTGATGTAAATACTGATTTCTCATAGGAAAAGATAGCTTAACCTTTGTGAGGTATTGTTTAGTTTGCAGGGTTTTTCTTCCCTGAAGAGATAATGAAACAACATCCTGATTTCAAGTAGCACTTTAACAAAAGTATTCTATGGAACTATCAAAATTATGTGTTTCATTGGTCATTGGGTTGAGTCTGGGACAGAGGCAGGAGGTGCTAAAGAAGTGATGCTAATCAGCCTTGAAGATAAGTGTATAAGCAAATAGTTAAGCTGGAGACACTGGCAAGTAAAGTGTTTTTTTATGTTGAGCCAGGAAGACAGCACATATGCAAGAGGTGTTGAGTGAAGTATAAAGGCAGAACTGGGTATGATCAAACATGTTGGAGTTGAGAGCAACGTAAGAGAGGACCAAGGATACAAGAGAAGTCTGATTTCTCCATAAACGTCAACATGGACCAGTGGTGTTGAATGATCTATCACTATGCTAATATATTCCACGGGCCTATTTTAGGAAACTTCGTAAAAAATCTATGAACCTCAGCACCTCAACTAAGTGGTATCTTAGTACCTTATTTGCTTCCTCTTGCTGAATTTATGGTGGCGTGTTGCAATTCACACACACGATGTGTTCATGTTTCCAGAACATTACCTGGGTCTCTGAATTAATAGTCTAGTGGTAATACCACATAGCCATTTCCTCGCCTCCCCTGGAAGGGTACCACTCTGAAATCAGCACATAGTATGGCAAGGAGGTGGGTCTCAAATTCAGCTTAGTCACAACATAAGTTGAATCCATGTTAGTGTTATTCTGAACCACATGCTAACCACCTAGCTAACCGGCTCCTTTGCTGTATTAAGAGATGAATCTCTGATGTTAACCTGCCATAGCATATATCATCCTAGAATTACGTGTTTTCTTTTGTGCATGAGAATGGAATGGTTTTGACTTTATTACATAATGCTTCATTTGAGAAAGATTGCAATATTTTGGTATATTTTAATTCCCATAGAAAAAATAAATTAATTGAAGAACATACCATTCTAGAATGTTTTGGAGTGTCTCTTGCCATTACCGGTTCTACTGTTTCAACCTTCTGTACTTCACTTAAAAACAAGGGTGCACATTTTTAAACTGAGGACCCAGATTGTGAGCCAATGTAGGTCAGCAAGGATTGGAATGGTCTGTCGGGGTTGGGAGGAATAAAAAGCCTCACATTAGTACAGCATCTTTCCCAACCACCAGAAACCTGAAAGTTCTTTGCGACCGGTGAAGCACTTTTAACAGGATTTGGTTTGAAATGACAGCTAATCTGCATTGAATAAATTCCCACAAACAGCAATGCAATAAAGACTAACTAATCTGTTTTTTGTGATGTTCAGGCCACTTCTCCTATTCTTCATAACAGTACTGTGGGATCTTTAACATTCCCTCTAACAGGTAGATGCGTCCACAGTTTAAAATCTCATCTGAGTCAACACCTCCAACACGTAAAGTCCTTTCAGGTGTATCACTCAAGTGTGGTTTGAACCTACAGCTTTGTGATTCAGGGATGTGTGTACTACCAAATGACATGAGTTAAGGCACAACATGCACTTATTTGGCAAGATGTTCCACCAGGGATCATTGCACTTTGGAGTTGGGTGAAAGGAAGAAAACAAACATTTTTGGCAAGCTAGAACATTTGATAGAACATCCAACGAAGAAAAATATGGAATCTTGCATTTTGGGAAGGAGAATAACATAAATTTTACAAACAGCAAAGATTTTGAAGGACAACAAAAAACAAAGAACTGCAAATGCTGGAAATCAGGAAAAACAAATTGCTGGAAAAATTCAGCAGATCTGGGAACATCTGTAGAGAGAAAGCAGAATTAATGTTTCAGGACAGTGACCATTCTTCAAAACTTCTCAGCTTAAGTTCTGAAGAAGGTTTACTGGACCGGAAACGTTAATTTTTGGAAAGATTTTGAAGGGTTCTGTTCTGGGACAGCATTGATAAATATGTAAATTAAAATCTGTGAGATTCTAGACTTAATAAATATTGAGTAAAAAAAGCAGAGATAAAGCTGAATATAAGAACTGGAGCAGGAGTAGGCCGTCCGGCCCTTCAAGGCTGCTCCACCATTCAATAAGATCATGGCTGATCTTTTCGTGGACTCAGATCCACTTACCCGCGTTCTCACTGTATCCCCTAATTCCTTTATTGTTCAAAAAGAATCTACCTTATCTTTAAAAACGTTTACTGAAGTAGCGTCAACTACTTCACTGGGCAAGGAATTCCATAGATTAACAACCCTCTGGGTGAAGAAGTTCCTTCTCAATTCAGTCCTAAATCTGCTCCCTCTAATCTTGAGGCTATGCCCTCTTGTCCTAGCTTCACCTGCCAGTGGAAACATCCTCTCTACTTCTATCTTATCTATTCCCTTCATAATTTTATATGTTTCTATAAGATCCCCCCTCAATCTTCTGAATTCCAATGAATATAATCCCAACCTACTCAGTCTCTCCTCATAAGCCAACCCCCTCAACTCTGGAATCAACCTAGTGAACCTCCTTTACACCCCCTCCAGTGCCAGTACATCCTTTCTCAAGTAAGGAGACCAAAACTGCACACAGTACTCCAGGTGTGGCCTCACCAGCACCTTGTACAGCTGCAACATAACCTCTCTGCTTTTAATCTCAATCCCTTTAGCAATGAAGGACAAAATTCCATTTGCCTTCCTAATTACTTGTTATACCTGTATATCTACCTTCTGTGATTCATGCACAAGGACACCCAGGTCCCTCTGCATAGCAGCATGCTGCAACTTTTTACCATTCAAGTAATAATCCTTTTTACTATTACTCCTACCAAAATGTATGACTTCACATTTATTTACGTTGTATTCCATCTGCCAGACCTTTGCCCACTCACTCAATGTATCTATGTTCCTCTGCAAAGTTTCACAGTCTATTGATTAACTACAATTAATGTGTCCATTTGCTTTGCATGAGTGTAATTTTAAAGGAAAATACAAAGAAGACATTTGTCATTGAGTTAGTAAGTAAAGGACATCAATGTCAGTAGAATTTATTCTCCCTGTTGTTTCCACATGAACCTTTAGCTGACTGTACTGTTCCAATGAAGCTCTACACAAGCTCAATAACTGCATCCCATCTTTCAATCAGATACTTTATAATATTGTACACTCAGTAGGAGCAAATTACTGCAGATGCTGGAATCTGTACTGAAAACAAGAAATGCTGGATCAGCCAGCATCCATGGAGAGAAAGCAAGCTAATGAGTCAAGTCTAGATGACTCTTCATCAGAGCTAACGTGAAGTGTGGAGGGGGCAGCGCTTATACAATAGTTGAGGGGGGTTAGTGGATTACTAGGGGAGAAAGGATGTTGATAATTCAGATTAAATGCTCATAATGCGAGAATGTCAGAACAATGGTGTGTCTAACTGCCAGACTCGAAAGAACAGACAGTCCCACTGGGTGGGGGGAGGGTAGAAAGGACATGGTAATAGAGAATGTAACATGTAAAGCTAAAGGAAAGGAATAGGAGTGCGTTCACAATTTGAAGGTGTTGAACTCAATATTACGTCCAGACGGGTGTAAAATGCCTAGTCTGAAGATGAAATGTTGTTCCTCCAGTTTGTGCTGCAATTCACTGAAGCACTGCAGCATGCCAAGGACAGACAAGTGCACATGCAGGCAGGACGCTGTGTTAAAATGACTGGCGACTGGAAGGTTGGGGTCATGCTTGCGCACAGACTGGAAGTGTTCTGCAAAGCAGTCACCCAGTCTGCGTTTGGTTTCTCTGATGTTGAATAGGCCACATTGGGTGTAGTGAATATAATACACAAGATTGGAGGAGATACAAGTGAAATGCTGCTTCACCTGCAAAGCCTGTTTAGGCCCTTGGATGGTGAGCAGGGAGGAGGTGAAGGGGCAGGTGTTGCACCTTCTCCAATTACATGGGAAAGTGCTGTGAGAAAGGAGGGTGGTGTTGGTGGTTGAGGAATGGACTAGGGTGTCCTGGAGGGAACGATTGTTGCAAAATGTAGACTGGGGCTGTGAGGGGAAGATGTGTTTGGTGGTGGCGTTCTGCTAGAGTTGTCCGAAATGGCAGAGAATGATCCTTTGAATGCGGAGGACGGTTGGATGAAAAGTGAGGACAAGGGGATCCAATCACACTGTTGTGAGTGATGGGAAGGGGCAAGGGTGGAAAAACTGGTGATAGGTCAGATGCGGTTGAGGGCCCTGTCAACCACAGTGGGAGGGAAACCATGGTTATGGAAGAAAGAAGCCATGTCAGCAGTGCTGTTTTGGAAGATGGCGTCATCTGAACAGATATGACATAGGCAAAGGAATTGGGTGAATGGGATGGAACCTTTGCAGGATGTGGTGTGTGAAGAGCTGTAGTGCCTTTGTAGTTGATGGCAGTGGACAGTTTATTGCCCGAAATGCAGACAGAGAGGGCAAGGAAAGAAAATAGTTTAAACAAAGTAATATATTTTTTGAAATAACTACACAGAGGCTGGTATCCCTCGCCAAGTCACCCTTTATTTACTAGTGCACAGTACACTGGCTTTACCAGCCAGCTCAGAGTCAGTCCCTGAAACAAGACACACTCTGAATCCCCCGTTTATATCTGTCAGCCAGGGCTCCGTGATTGGCCTAACTTAACAACCTCAATCAAGGATCTCAAAGTCAATGGATCCACCTAGTTCCAATCATGAGATCTTTTAACAAAAACAATGTGAGATCTCTCTCTCTTCCTGCCCCCTTGCTGTTACAACAATTCTTGAGTGGAGAAACATACCTACTAAAGGCATAGAAAGTAGTTCAGAACAATGACAAAAGTCATGCTGCATTCCAGCTGCTCTTCCAATAGCAAAATAAAGCTACTGAAGCCTTAAGTGCCAGCAGGCATAAGTGACAAAATCAAGGTAAATTGGCTGAAAGTCAAATTTCATGTTGGCAACTGTGCCAAACCATTGCCAGAATTGAGCAGTTGAGAACCAGTCAGGATACAAACCAATGCTCCCAACAAAAGTGAGCCCAAATGGCAATTTGAGACCTGTATAAAGGAGTTTTCACCTTGACTGTATGGATTGAAAGTGAACACCCAGATCACGAAGATGTGAACTGACCATCTACACAAGCATAAATTAACTGTCAGTCCCAAAAGTCCATAGCCTCCCAAAAACAGAAATGGAACAAGTTACCAAGGCAACAAGTGAGAACAACCTGCCCTTGAAAGGTAACAGTGTCCTGATGAACAATGGCAATGTGTACACATTAAGAGATTGGCATGATTTAATATGTGCAATTATTGTGCAGACAATGATAATAACAAACTGCTAATGCAGGAACACAGTTGTGTGCAGTTTTGGTAACTCTCAAAATAACCGATAATGCATACAATTATTTTGCATGAAAAGATAGAGGTTTGGGTTAGAAATGCAATATTGTAGTGATGACCACTACATCCACAAGCATCCACTCCCTCCAACACTGACCCTCAGTAGCAGCAGTGCGTACTATCTACAAGATGCACTGCAGAAATTCACCAAAAGAGCCTCAGACAGCACCTTCCAAACCCACGAACAATTCCATCTTGAAGGACAAGGTAAGTAGATACATGGGAACACCACCACCTTCAAGTTCTCCTCCAAGCCACTCACTATCCTGACTTGGAAATATATCGCTGTTCCTTCACTATGGCTGCGTCAAAATCCTGAAATTCCCTCCCCAATGGCATTGTAGGTCAACCCACAGCAGATGGACTGCAACAGTACAAGAAGGCAGCTCATCACTACCTTCTCAAGGGCAACTACAATACAATGTAATATCCTTTATTTGCCACATGTGCCCCATTGTAGGAGAACAGTGAAAAACTTTTACAATATCTGCCTTCTTATGGCAACATCTTAGGTACAAGTACGTAGGTACAATTCTTGGATACCGCAGAGGGATAAAAGTAGCTGCTTAATTACATAGTTTAAAATAAGTTAAAAAGAGGAATATATTAAGAGGTATATTAAGAGGTTAACATTACAGTGTTCAAAGGTAGGATTGTCCCCTCACACTGGTCTCTGTCCAGGACTCGCTGCCTGCATGCTATTCCAGGGGCTGCTTCCCATGTGCTACTGCAGGGTTTCTTCTCCGTGCTGCTCTAGGCTTGCGGCCCATGTGCTGCTCCATGGCTCATTGCTCGTGGTGTTCTGGGGCTCACAGGGTGCTCCTACAGGCTCCCGAGCCCAAGGCCAAGCAGCTTCCTCCGAGATAACAAGGTGTAGAGCTGGATGAACACAGCAGGCCAAGCAGCATCAGAGGAGCAGGAAGGCTGACGTCTTGGGCCTAGACCCTTCTTCAGAAATGGGGGAGGGGAAGGGGATTCTGAAATAAATAGGGAGAGAGGGGGAGGCGGATAGAAGATGGATAGAGGAGAAGATAGGTGGAGAGGAGACAGACAGGTCAAAGAGGCAGGGATGGAGCCAGTAAAGGTGAGTGTAGGTGGGGAGTTAGGGAGGGGATAGGTCAGTCCAGGGAGGATGGACAGGTCAAGGGGGCGGGATGAGGTTAGTAGGTAGGAGATGGGGGTGCGGCTTGAGGTGGGAGTAGGGGATAGGTGGGAGGGAGGACAGGTTAGGGAGGTGGGGACGAGCTGAACTGGTTTTGGGATGCGGTAGGGGGAGGGGAGATTTTGAAGCTTGTGAAATCCAAATTGATACCATTGGGCTGCAGGGTTCCTAAGTGGAATATGAGTTGCTGTTCCTACAACCTTCAGTGGCATTGTTGTGGCACTGCAGGAGGCCCAGGATGGTCATGTCGTCTGAGGAATGGGAGGGGGAGTTGAAATGGTTCGCGACTGGGAGGTGCAGTTGTTTGTTGCGAACCGAGTGTAGGTGTTCTGCAAAGCGGTCCCCAAGCCTCCGCTTGGTTTCCCCGATGTAGAGAGGCCACAACGGGTACAGCGGATGCAGTATACCACATTAGCAGATGTGTAGGTGAACATCTGCTTGATGTGGAAAGTCTTCTTGGGTCCTGGGATGGGGGTGAGGAGGGAGGTGTAGGGACAGGTGTAGCACTTCCTGCGGTTGCAGGGAAAAGTGCCGGGTGTGGTGGGGCTGGAGGGGAGTGTGGAGCAGACAAGGGAGTCACGGAGAGAGTGGTCCCTCCGGAAAGCAGATAAGGGTGGGGAGGGAAAAATGTCTTTGGTGGTGGGGTCGGATTGCAAATGGCGGAAGTGTCGGAGGATGATGCGTTGGATCCGGATGTTGGTGGGGTGGTACGTGAGGACGAGGGGGATTCTGTTTTGGTTGTTATTGCGGGGAGGGGGTGTGAGGGATGAGTTGCGGGAAATGCAGGAGACACGGTCGAGGGCATTCTCGACCACTGAGTGGGGGAAGTTGCGGTCCTTGAAAAACGAGGACATCTGAGATGTACGGGAGTGGAATGCCTCATCCTGGGAGCAGATGCGGTGGAGGCGAAGGAATTGAGAATAGGGGATGGCATTTTTGCAGGAAGGTGGGTGGGAGGAGGTGTATTCTAGGTAGCTGTGGGAGTCGGTGGGCTTGAAATGGATATCGGTTTCTAGGTGGTTGCCAGCGATGGAGACAGAGAGGTCCAGGAAGGAGAGAGAGGTATCAGAGATTGGGATGGAAGGTGTTGGTGAAGTGGATGAACTGTTCGAGCTCCTCGTGGGCGCACAAGGCGGCGCCGATACAGTCATCAATGTAACAGAGGAAGAGGTGGGGTTTAGGGCCAGTGTAGCTACGGAAGAGGGATTGTTCCATGTAACCTACAAAGAGGCAGGCATAGCTTGGGCCCATGCGGGTACCCATGGCTACCCCCTTTGTCTGTAGGAAGTGGGAGGAATTGAAAGAGAAGTTGTTGAGGGTGAGGACGAGTTCGGCTAAGCGGATGAGGGTGTCAGTGGAGGGGGACTGGTTGGGCCTGCGGGACAGGAAGAAGCAGAGGGCCTTTAGGCCATCTGTATGGGGAATGCAAGTGTATAGGGACTGGATGTCCATGGTAAAGATGAGGTGTTGGGGACCAGGGAATTGGAAGTTCTGGAGGAGGTGGAGGGCGTGGGTGGTGTCACGGACATAGGTAGGGAGTTCCTGGACCAAGGAGGAGAAAATGGAGTTGAGATAGGTGGAGATAAGTTCGGTGGGGCAGGAGCAGGCAGAGACAATGGGTCGACCAGGGCAGTCAGGTTTGTGGATTTTGGGGAGGAGATAGAAGCGGGTGGTGAGGGGTTGGGGAACGATGTGGTTGGACGCTGTGGGTGGGAGGTCACCTGAGGTGATGAGGTTGTGGATGGTTTGGGAGATGATGGTTTGGTGGTCAGTAGGAGGAGGTGTTGGAGAGTTGGCGCCTGGCCTCGGCGACGTACGGTTCTCCGCAGCTCTCGGCCCACTCATTCTGGACTGCCACAGGACTCGATCACTTGCTTTGGGTCTCAGTCATGCTCGCTCCGGTTTGCGGTGGGTCTTGGCCCACTTGCTCCAGTCCTCCGGAACTCCACACACCGGGTATGGGGAAAGGGGTAAAGGACCTGGCGAGCAGAGGTATTCCAACTATTCCTACTTTGCTGCCATCTTGGACTCACGAGGGATGGGCAATAAATGCTGACCAGCCAGCAACACCCACATCCCACGAATGAATATAAAAAAAAGTGTCTCCTAGCTTGTTGTAGTTGTGTGACCTCTACCATGAGACGCTCCCTGCAGGCATTCATCTTATAGTAATTTCAATAAAAGAAAGTACAAGCCAGATTTTGTTCTAACTTGTAACAATCTTCCCAATAATGGGGAAACAGAGATGTACAGTTCATTGAGTCATAAGAATGGAAACGGACCCTTTAGTCCAATTTGTCCGTGCCGACCAGACACCCCAATCTGACCTAGTTCCAGTTGCCAGCATTTGGCACATATCCCTCTAAACCGTTCCTATTCATGTACCCATCCAGATGCAATTTCTGGATCACAACATCACAAAATGTTGTAAGTTGATGTGATGTAAATGGACTTGATAAAGTTCCAGGTAACAGGCCTGTAATCAAAGTTGAAGCCTGTAGAATAAAAAAAAAGTAACAGCATGGACACAAAGCTGGCTTGAATGACAGGAAAGATAATACTGTAGTGGTGCCAGTTGCTTTTTGAACTTGAGGAAGATGCGCATTTGGGTTCCCTGGTTGGTATTGAAGAAAGGTCTAAAAAGTTTAGTATGACTTGTCACAAATGCATAAATGACTGATTTAATAACCAAGATCGTTAATTTGCTTGACTTTGACCACTAAGATGTTTAAAAAGCACCAGGTTCATTCAATAAACAAGAAAACTAAACTTATTTATTTTAACAAACTTATCCCTTAACAAGTGGCAATTTGGATGATTAATCACTACTGTACAAATTTAAACTATAACCCCTTTAAACCTAAACACTCAATATTCTTTCACAAGTAGGAGGAGAAATATCATGGGTGGGGAACATAAGTGAAAAGGAACAAATTCTGTGGATCAAGAGTCCAAATGACAAAAACGTAATAAGATAACTTTCTCATAGTTCTTTTGGTTTTCGGCAATGGTATTGCATTGTTGTTGACTGTGGTGATCCTCAATTTGGTAGCTAGTCAGTTGGATTTAAGTTGTTACTTGAGTTAAAAGCTCTACTTTCAGCATCTTTTAGTGCTTTATTTTTCCACTCAGAGGAGAGAGCAAAAGACCTGTATTGCACACACGTTCTTGGAGGTTTTAATGCTACTGTGCCTTTCTCAGTTCTGTGACATACTTCAAACAAATCCAAAGTACTTGGCGACAGTGTTTTTTGAACCCAAAGGCACCTAGCGCTAGCAAGTCTCACAAAACAAATAGCAACAGACATTTAAGGAGGCAATTCATGACTTTCAGCAAAAATATATCCCAGTAAGGAAAAAAGATTCTAAGAGGGGGATAAACCAACCATGGTTAACCAAGGAAGTTAAAGAGAGTATAAAGATGAAAGAAATAGCATTTTAGAAGATAAAAGTCAGTGATGGCCCCGAAGACTGGGATAAATTCAGAATCCAGCAAGAGGACTAAAAAGTAGTAGAAAGAGGAAATAAACACTGAGGGCAAACTAGTAAGAAATACAAGAACTGACAAACAGAGCTTCTTTAAATACATAAGATGAGAGAGGTCAAAGTGAACATGTCACCCTTAGAAAATGAATCTGGCGAGATAGTTATGGGGAACAAGGTAATGGCAGAGGAGTTCAACAGATCTTTTGCATCAGTTTTTACAGTGTAAGATTCTTCCAAAGTGCCATTAATACTAAAGGATATGGGGGAGGAATTAAATACCATCACTAGAGAAATAATATTATGGAGCTTAAGGTAGATAAGTCCTCTGGCTGTTATGGCTTGCACCCGAGGATCTTGAAAGAGGTTACTGCTGTGGTATTGGACACATGCGTTGTAATTTTTCACAAATCTTTGGATTCTGGGGGAGAACTGGAGGATTAGTAAACTGCTGTGGCACCTCTATTCGAAAAGGGAAACAAAAGGCAGGTAACTATAGGCCAATTAGCCTAACATATATTGTTGGAAAAATGTTGGAATTGATTATTAAGGAAGTTATGCCAGCACGTTTGGAAAATCATAATCTCATCAAGCAGAGTCAACATGGCTTCATGAAAGGGAAATCGTGCCTGCCTAATTTACTAGTTTTCCCAGTGTCTCAGCTGAAGTGTATAGAGGGAAACCAGTAGAGGTACAGGTATTTCTGCTATAACGCTTGTTTCATTGATGTGAATTGGCTGTAACGTGATTGATGAACAGTGGACACTGTTTGGATAACGCAAACTTTCTACTGTACAGTATAGCGATTTTCTATAACGATTTCCCTATAACATGACTTTCCAAAGTGATTTTCTATAGCACAAACTTATGTTTGACTCCCAAGTTTTTTTTCTTGTCTTATTCTAAGTTAATGTGAATGGCACCATGTATGTATGGCGAAGGTGAACACTTTTCACTGTATTTTTACATTGAATACATGTGACAATAAATGATTCAATTCAACTTTTTAACGCGAGGTCACACAAGAACGCACTAATGCATTATAGGAGAAATAACAGTGTTGCGTTTGGACTTCTGGAAGGTGTTTGACAAGGTAGTTTAAACTCGCCAGAAAAAAGAATCTATAATTGAGGGGAATGATGATTTAAGATAACGTTAGAGTCAAGATTTTACATTACGAAAAGAAGTCCTTCGGCCTCTTGGTCCACACCAACCATCTATCTATTCTCATCCCATTTTCCAGCACTTGACCCGTAGTCTTGTTTGCTGTTGCATTTTAAGTGCTCATATAAATGATACTTAAATGAGTGAAGGGTTCCCACTACTACTATCTTGTCAGGCAGAGAGTTCCAGATACGCACAACCCTCTGGGCAAAAACCTTTTTCCTTAAATCCCCTTGAAACCTCCTGTTGCTATCCTTAAAACCGTGCACCCTATTCTCAACCGTTCTTCTAAGGGGAAGATTTTCCTTACGAGTTTGTACGCCTTAATCAAATGCCCCCTTCCCCCTGAGGAAAACAACTCAAAACAAAGAACTTCGGATGCTGGAAATCAGAAATTGCCGTAAAATCAGCAGGCCTGGCAATATCTGAGAAGAGAAAGCAGAGTCAATGGCTCGGGCTTAGTAAGCAGGTCAGTTCTGAAGACTGGAATTCATTTCTCTCCGCTATGCTGCGTGGCTTACTGAGATTTTCCAGCAATTCCTGATTTTCCCAGCCTTGATTCGTGCAATTTTTATTTCATTCCACAGCCACACTCTCTTTACGCTGGCAGGTATTGGGACGAAAAAGACGGAAAAAACATTCCCACCCTCACCTGACGCTGCATTGGGGAGAAAGACGTACGGGGAAATTTGGAATGCAAGCGGCCGCCGGTCACCAAGGCGACGGACTGTACCGATGTTGACGTCGCATCACCCCATAAGGCCGTGTGGCCCAGCGATTGGCCGACCCGCATCTCGTGTTTGCGGCCAACACCAACGGACGCCGCTCGCGCTACCGCTCGATGAACACGCGCATTGGAGGGGGCGCGGCCACTGGGTTACGGGGGCGTGGCGTGAGGGAATGGGGCCGGCCAAGATGGCGGCGGCAGCGGCATTGCGAAGAGAAATAATAATGTTGGGTTAAAGTAACAGGAACATAAACTGAGATATAGGAAAACGTAACTCTCTTATTATCGGAATCCCCAACTTTCGACCCTTAAAACAATGGAGGGTGAGGATATATCGTTTGAGAATATGGACCCCTCACTGAGTGAGCTCAGTGAGGGGCTGAATTTTGGGGATATTGATGGTGAGTTAATGCTTTAATGCATGTTTCCTCCCAAAATGTATGTTAGTCTGTTTAAAACCAACGTATACAAATTATCATTCTGAATGTAGAATAGGAATATTAGGGAATAGGCTGAATGGAATTATGTGTAGAATCTTATTATTTGTGTGAACAAAAACAAAGTTGCTGGAAAAGCTCAGCAGGTCTGGCAGCATCTGTGGAGGAGAAAACAGAGTTAACGTTTCGGGTCCAGTTCTGAGGA
>NC_063368.1:3677101-3697347 GCF_021869965.1 Rhincodon typus
GGGGGGGGAAGTTACGGTCCTTGAAAAACTATCTATTGATAGATTAAAACCCTTTTCATTTTATAACCTTTGCCCATTTGAACGATGCCTTCAGGGCATGAAAGATATTAAGTATGTAAGTATTTTTTGTGAATTAAAGTCTCTGGTCATCTTTGGAGAAAATACAGATGGGAATGAGGCGGAGTAGGGTGGGAGGAGGCTCTGGAAGAGCACGTAAACTGACACAGACTGGGGTGGTAACTTTTGTGATGGAATCTGGTCTGTCACCTTGAAAACAAACCAAACTCCATCATCAGCATGAATAAGGATATGTGACTTGGTTTACTGTAAAATTTGACGGCTACAGAATTGCATCTGTTATAGTCATAGTATTGCAATTTGTTCTCGCCTTTGATGAGCATTTGCTGATGCAAGCCACGTAGTCAGCTGTAGCTCAGTTGGTTGCCCTGTTGCCTCGTATCACAAATTTCTGGGCTCAAGTCCCACTGCATAGCTTAAATACAAAAATACAGAGGTGACCTTTCCTGCAGATTAAAGATGAGAGACTTGAAACGTTTACCCTACTTTTCTTCTCCATGGATACTGCCTGACCTGAGTTTTTCCACCATTACCTTGCTTTATTCTTGACATATGCCAATAACTCAGGCACAAAGTGAACCTGGGACTTTGTGATCCACATGTAAAATGTTTGCCGACTGGACTTCCAAGAAACTGGATTGCCTGATGTTTTCCTAATGCTGCATCATAACGAGCCTGGAATTAAACCTGTGTTAAGTCTCAGCGAGAGAACTCATTCATTGGGAGACTGGAGGCTAGAAAAAAGGGACATATTTTAGAGATAATGAATCTCCTGCTTTTGGACATGGAGACATTCTTTCTCCAAAGCGTAAGAGTCTGTGTAACATGTTTTCTCAGAGAACAATGGAGGCAGCGTTGTTGAATGAATGTTTTTCAAGGAAGATTTAGACCGTGCACTCCTTCGAGCCTGCTCCACCGTTCAACTGACCATGATTTTGCACCTCTGTGATTTTCCTGCTGAATCCCTGAGAAGAGCTAGATTCTTGACAATAACAAGGGAACCAAAGGATATTGGGGTTTGGGAAGAAAACTTAGCTGAGATTAGAACTGGATCAGTCAGTTCGAGAGGCCAAATAACCTACTACTGCTCTTAATTTAAACTTGTAGAACAAGTAATGTATAAATGTTGAATTTCAACTACAATTAAACTTCTTGGCAACAAAACCTTAGGCTGCAACATTTGATAATCACAAGGGTTAAAACAGAACTACACATACTTTTTCTGGCTAAGATTCTGTGTAGTAATGGGATAGATATTGCTGCTTCTTACCTATTCAAAAGTTGGTATCTGACACTATGTTGCAGTGCCAGCACAAACTGAGACTGACTCAGAATCTGAGGGGTGAGTGTGCTATGACTGACCAAAGACTGCGAGAACATAACAAGCTGCTTGCTTATAAATTCCAGCCTGGAAACCCTAACTGTGCAGACGCAGGTTCACTCATGCCTGCGTAGATAACAGAACGAGACAGTGCTGGTTAGAAAAACATATCTGCCCATGCCAGTGTAGAAAAGCTGTGGAATGAGAACTTGAGCACAAAAAGGACCAGTTCAAATTCTAACACTGTAGAAGAACTCCCTTCTTTCTTGCAGATTTCAAGTTCCATTTTATCCTGCAGCAAGAGATCCAAAACCACTGAAAACACAACATGGATTGTGGCACTTTACGGAAAGATCACCTGCACTGACACCAAGCAGTGGGCTATTGGGAATGATGAGAAAACACCTACTTGAAGAGATTCCATAGATGGTCTTAAAGTGAAGTGGGAGGAATTCCAAAGCTTGGGGACTGGACACCTGAAAGATTGTGGAAAATGTTAGGGCAAAGAGTTTGAGACATGTCTAAAATGATGGTGTCAGCAGAACAAAGAATTCTTTGAAGAGATATGGTTATGTTGCGATTTAAGCACGAGTGTGTGAATTTAATTTTGAGGAAGGAGCTAACTTGGGCCACTGAGCACATGAGTAATAGGTGGATGGCACTTGGTGCGAGTTCAAAACGGGCAGCAAAGTTTTGAATGAGATGCAGATATAAGATGGGAGGCTGGCCCGACAGCTTTGGATGTAAAGGGAACAAAAGTTTGAACATGGATTTCAGTGGCAGATAGTTGCCATGTTTTGGTGTTTAAACAAGAGAAGGGAATGTTTCTGTACCTTCCTGGTTCTTGAGAATAAACTAAACTCCATTATCTCCATCACTAAGTTTTGACAGCCACAACATTAGATCTCAATATGGTTGTTGTATAACAATCTGTTTTCTGAAGTTTTTGAGGAGCATTCACTAATGGAAGCAACGTAGTCAGCCGTATTTCAGTTGGTTGAACTCTTGCCTCAAGTCATGAGGTTCTGGGTTTAAGTCTCACTCCAGGACTTGCATACAAAATGCGGGTGTACGTTGCACTGCACTACTGAGAAAGCGCTGAACTGTCAGAGGTGCCATCTTTTAGAGCCTGCTCTCCCAGGATGTAGATGTTAAAAGATTCCAATGCACCGTTTTGAAGAAAACAGCAGAATTCTCCCTGCTGCTTTTTGTCAATATTTGTTCCTCATTCATTACCATGCGGTGGTTGGTTCGCTGGCCGAGCTCAGTGAGCGAACCAACCACAGCATCCACAACCCGAGCTACAAATCTACTCAAAAACCTCACTCATTGTCAGTAAAAGACTAATTACCTGGTCATTATGTTTGTGGGAGCTTACAGTTTACAAGATGGCTGTCGTGTTTTCTACATTACAACTGTAACTACACTTCAAAAATTCTTCATTGATTTTGAGACATGTCTTGCTTACAGGATGTGTTCTATAGGAATTAGGATTGGGAGTAGACAGTTCAGCCATTCAGGCCCACTCTGCCGTCTGACATGATCATGGTTGATCTTATTGTGGTCTCAACTCCACTTTCCTGCTCCCCATAGCCGTTTAACCTGCTTTTCATCTGAAACATACCTATTTCTTTCTTGAATCTCTTGATTGATTTTGCCTCCAGTGTACACTGGTATAAATTGTTACACATTTAGAAGGAATTTCATTAATAAAAATGTGGATGAAACTTTTTAAAAAAGTTACAAAGTTATCTCACTATTGAGGAAAAAGATTTGCAACAGACAGAACATTATTGCTGTCATTTCATGGTCACTGATACTCAAGAAGAGATTCATCATGACTGAAAATTAAATATGAAAGAATCTGATTCTTATCTTCCTCTGTATTCTTTTTACAGAAATGCTGCAGTTTGTCAATGGCCAAGTTGGAGACTTTCCTGACCTATTTGATGAACAATTCAGTGGTGGGCTGACAGGGTGTGACAAGCTTGATCAACCTCCCATCACCACGCAGCAGCAACCAGTTCAACAAGTACAACACCAACAGCAACAACTAACTCAACAAGCTGTTCAGCCGTCCACATCGTCAACTCTGTCCCAGACTCCATCTGCTTCCCAAAAAACTACCCCAGCACTTCAACCTCGTCCACCAGCACAGGCACAACCTCCACAACAAACGTTCATGATAGCTTCAAATTTTACCTCAACCCCTACACAGACTCGCTTCATCCAGCAACCAGTACTAACCTACCAGAACCAAGGTGGATTTTCAGGTATTCTCGTGCTAGAGCTCGAGTGTGGAGGTGTGTCAGTGTGGTTCTAGATCGCAACAACACAATGGTGGAAGGCTGTTTGCACTTCGTGTAGAGCTTATTATTTACATCTCAGATGTAGGCCTTTCAGCCTAACTCTGTTTTTATGCCTGACATGAATTTCTCCTCATGTTGGCAAACTCCTTTCTCTCTTGTTTCTCCAGCATATGTTTAAATTAATCTACTATTTTCCTCAACCACTCCACATGATAGTGAGTTCTAAATTTTAACCACTCTTTGCATAAAGAAGGTTCTGGTGGTATTATCCACTTTTCAGTGTAGCTAGGTACAAGTGACAATATTAAATAATTCTAAATCTTGAATTCCTTATCGGATTTATTAATGATTATCTCGTATTTATGGTCCCTATTTTTAGACTGATATACAAATGGAAGCTATCTCCTCTACACCTGAACATAATAAAATTATTTTTGGAATGTGGTTGTCACTAGCAAGGCCAGCATGTGTTCCTTATTCCGACTTGTCTTTTCAGAGAGCAGTTAGGAATCGGCTGTATTGCTGTAGGTCATATGTAAGCCAGACAAGGGTGACAGATTCCCTTTCCTCAAGGACATTGTGATCCAGTTGGCATTTTACAATAGCCTGCTGTAACCAATACAGTCAATATTACTGGGACTCACTTTCAACTCAGTTTTAATTAATTGAATTCAGACGCACCAGTGCGATGATGGGATTTGAACTCGAGTCCCCAAAGCATTACGCTGGGCCTCTATTTTAGTCCAGTGACATTATCACAATGCCATCATCTCCCACTAAACGGTTCAGGCTTTTACTTTCCAGATAAAGGAACTCCAACTTGTTTGGCAGTCCTGATAAGAGCTATTAAAAATATCATTTTGAATTTCCTGAGCACAGGATTATTGGTCTTTATGTTAAGACATTTAGCCTAATTTCAATATTGTTGCATAAAAATACAATAATTAACGATGATACATTCTTTTTGAAGTCAATCAGAATGGAATTAGTAAGCAGGGACAAAGTGATGAGTTGCTGGTAAATTCTTGTAGACGATTACAGAGTGGAAAATGACGGACCTGAAAATGAGTCACTTCCTTCTAATTTAGTTTGGAAAGTCATGTGTTGTGCAGGTGGAGACAAATAGCTTTGTGGTTTCACAGAAGTAGAATACATCTTCCCGTCCAGTTTCACTATGGTGTAAGTGTTTGTGTTGGAATGGGATTCTACAGGGGAGAAGGGCTCTTCTGTCTGTTGCCGCACGTAATGGCTGTTTATCGTAGGTAAGCCCAGAAAAAATGTTTGACTGGAAGGACATTCTTCCTGGTTTTCACCCATGCTCACTTTGCAGTGAGACCACTGTTCAGTTGCAAAAGCTTTCTCAAGGTTTCTTGTGACAGTGCTTTTGCCACTTTTCATCTGAACTTTTGCTGATTCTGTTCAAACCTGGGCCTTCTCATATGTGCCTTCGTTACATATTTCATTAGCACTGGAATAACTGCTTGGTAGTACAGAACTTAAACATTTCTAAAAAGAAACCAGAAGTCAGGGCCTTTTGTTTTACATTCATTAGGATTCAAACACAAAGACAGACTTGAACAAAGGGAATACCTTTTTATACAGCATGTGAAGGGGCGCTGATTGGTTGGGATGAAGCAAGAACAACTACTGCTGATCCCTTAGTTGTCAAACTAGGCAGGTGGACTCTGGTCAGGGTTATGCCATTGGAATGCAGCAGAGATTGGCAGTCTCCATGATCCATTTTTTCCCCTCAGAAAAGGTACATTTTATGTATGAATTACCTTTGGCCATTTAAAACAGAGTTCTGTGTATTAAAGTATATAGCTGCCAGCATGCACAAATGCATCAGAAAATCTGACTGATGGCCTTAAATCAGTTTCTGGTGTAATTCTTAAAACAGTCTGGATTATTAATAAATGATTTCCAATAGCAGAATTGCATCTAATGGTAGACATTAAATCTTGAATTTTCTCGGTAGCCTTATGCCACAGTTGGAAACATCTCTTCATCAACTCGATTGAACCTTTTTACCATCATTAAGACCTTTATTGGCTCTTTCCTTTGCCTCCCAAGTGGCCTCAGGGTGATGGATGCACCACATAGAGTGGAGTGGGTTTTGTATCTTTCCAAGGTGACAGCACAGACCTTTTTAGATTTAATGATTCTGATCCTGATCCAGGGAAGAAAAGGAACCCAAATATAACCTAGTAGGAACTGCAGATGCTGGAGAATCTGAGATAACAAGGTGTAGAGCTGGATGAACACAGCAGGCCAGGCAGCATCAGAGGAGTAGGAAGGCTGACGTTTCGGGCCTAGACCCTTCTTCAGAAAGGAGGAGGGACTAGGCCCGAAACGTCAGCCTTCCTACTGCTCTGATGCTGCTTGGCCTGCTGTGTTCATCCAGCTCTACACCTTGTTATCCTAAATATAACCTACCCTGTCTACACTTGTCGGGTCACCAATTATTAAAAATCAAAGCATGGAATTTAAAATGTGGCCAGATCTGCAAATCAGGGTTCGGTTTAACATCATACAAGAGATAACACCAACCCGGTTGGTGAGCATTTATCTGTTAAAGTGATTGAGAACCATAATCATTAACCCGCATTACTACTTTGTGATTTGTGAACCTGGACTTCTTTTTATTCCATTGCCACAGCGTGCTTTCCAAGGCATATGTGACCACTCATGCTTCCCACCAAAATTCACTACCTCATGCCTAAATTGAAATTAAGTTGCCCATTAAGCATCCATTCCGCAAGTTTATTGAAGTCATTTGTGTTTTGGATAGATTTTTGTTTCAAGTGCATGAGAGAGAAACATGGAGTGTTGTGATTGCTGCTGTTCATAGCCCAAGGTTTACTTATTTTAACCTGGATATTTTAACAGTTCTTCAACCTCAGATACAGAACCTGGTCACTTCCCCGCATGTCCAGCCAGTTGCATTTCAGCAGCAGGTACAGGGTCTGTCCACTCACAGGATGCTTACTTCAACCACCACTGTGGGCAACATTCAGACACTGACTCCAGGCACTACCACTACTGTTCAAACGCTCTCGCCACAAGTACAGCAAGTACCTGTAAGTATGTATTTACTTAAAATTAACCAAATTCATTTTCTTGATTTCTCTATCTCCTATCTCTCAAACTAATAATACTGTTTGGAAATATTCTTGTCAAAAGGTAGAGCATGATGGTTTCTGAGCTGGTGCAACCATGGAAGTACAATATCAAGGAAGACAATTGGCCCAGGATGTATGATGTCAATTTAGAAAAATTCAGAGGCTTCAGAGCTGAGAGATTGGCTGTTGGAATCAGTGTAAAGTCCCTTCTGAAAGAAATATAGCTGTGAGCATGGTTTCATTCTAAAAACACCCAAGTCTCTTCCTTTAGTGCCAAAAAGTACCTTTTGTGGAATGGAGATTTTTGGCTGCCATTCAATAGTCAATCAAATATCATGCTTTAGAAATAATTGTACCTTGTCATATTTTGTGTAGCAGTGATGCAAGTCAGCTTGCTTTTCACAGGTAATGAAGTCTTTTATTGGAGTTAACCAATTTCCTGCATTATGCACCAGCACAAGGAAACGTAGTCAGTGTATTTAAGGACTTGAAAGTGGATTCAGAAACAAAATTCTCCCAATTTTGCAATTGCTACCATATTGGGATAGGCTACAAGCAATGAGGAACAGATCCATCAAATGTAGAGGAATTGTAAGAATGAACAAAGTTGTGGTGATGAGTGACAGATGACATGTAACATGGGCAAATGCAAAATCATGTCATTGACTATGCACAATAGAATGGGTTGTACAAATTAAATGGTATTCCAAGGGCACAACACAGCAGAGGGATCCTGAATTTATCAGCATATTGATGGCAGTAGAATTAAGAAAGTATAGGAGTATGGAGGAGTACAGCATAATTCTTCAAAACTGAGTTTGTGAGCAATGTTGATCCAGCCCTACCTGAGACTGATGTAGAAATGTTTCTCGCATTTATTTTGGAGTATAACATTATATCCGTGGGCATTCATAGAATGTAGCAAAATGAAAGTCCATTCAGCCAAACCAGTCCATGTGGTGTTTTTGTGAGCACCTCCTACCATAATCTGACTTATCTAGTTTTATTACTTGGCAAATGCAAAACCCTGGAGTCAAGTGATCGCCTCCTTGCTAAGGTTTAAAGTGATTAGTTGTCTACTTAGTCTCTAGAGGTGAGACTCCTTGGTAATGTGCAGCATTGATTGCTTATGTCACTTCAAGTGCTTAAGTGAGAGGACAGTATACATTAGCTGTACAGGGACCCCATTACCTTGATAAGCAAGATTACTCTTGTCCTGGTACATCAAAGCCTGCTGTTTAATAAATAAGCTCTGTCTCAACAAACTTGAGTGACTTCTCATCTACCTCATTCCTTGATCCAAAGATGACTGCTGGTAGATCTTGCTCAGAAATGTTGCTCCACCAACTTTATTATTTAACCAAATCAACGTAACCTACTGTTCTCTTTTTCCCCATGTGTTTGTTAGTTTCTTCTTAAGTGTACCTATGGAATTCATGTCAGTTACACCAGATGATATTATCAGCGCTTTCTGGGTGGAAATGTTTCTCCTAAATTCCCTTTGAGTTTCTGCTATGTCAAATACTTTCATTATTGTAAGAACCTCTACCAGCCTTCTCTTTATCCAAAGAAAAGGCACTTCTTCGTCAGAAATGTGTGTGATCAAAGCTATGTGCTTCACCAAGATATTTCAGCTCAATTCTGGAAGTGAAGAAAGAGAATAGAGGAATATGAAACCATGAATATGATACTTGTGATTGGTTGTGTGGGCAAAAGTTTAGCTTGGCTGAATGCATGTTTATTATTATTAACAACTTATACAGCACCTTCTAACCTAATGAAACACCCCAGGACTTTTCACAGGAGTATTATTGAACAAAATATGGCACAGAACCACAAAATTAATCTCTTAAAAGAAAAGAAAAAGAGGTACAGAGGCAGGAAGGTTTGGGAAGAGAATTTCAAGCAGATATCCTGGAGGGTTAAAGAATGCTTCAGAGAAAGGAAGGGATGAGGCCAAGGAGGGATTTGAAAACCAGGGTGAGAATTTCAAAATTAGTGCATAGTTTGACTAGGAGCAACTATATGTCAACGATCACATGGATGATAGATGAATGGAACTTGGTGCAAATTAAGACAGGAGCAGCAGAGTTTTGGAGACCTTAACTTTACAAGTAGTAGAACGTTGGAGACCAGCTAAGCGTGCAGTGGAACAGCCCAGCCGAGAGGTAACAAAGGATTGTATGAGGTGGCAGAGGTGAATGCAGGTAATGTTAACTTGGAAAGCAGTTCTAATGATGGCACTAGTATGTGGCCAGAGTCCAATGGTTTTTTTGTTTTTCTCTCTTACCGTGTTCAGTTGCCTTCCTTCACTTTGCCTTGGCCTTCAGTGACCATAACAACTATCATTGATTATCATAAAAACCTTTATGGTTCAACAAGAAGCAACAGCTGAACACACAATGGGAATCATCAACCCAGAGATGTTAAAGCTGAAAGACAAGCATCTTACTCTAGTCAAGAGATAGACAGCCTCATATTTTTGCATATAAGTGCTGTTGGAGGAAGTGCTGAAATGATGTCCTGAAAGCATCAAGGATGAGAGACAACAAGGTGCAGGGCTGGATGAACACAGCAGGCCAAGCAGCATCATAGGAGCAGAGAGGCTGACGTTTCGGGCCTAGACCCTTCATCTGTTGCTGTAAGAGTATTGGGCATACAGAAATAAATTAACAGCCCAAGCTGGCAACTTGTTCAAAGGAAATTGAAACATTATCTCTAAGGAGATGAGAAGGTCCTGAGGTGTATTCATATAAAGGAATTTTTAAAATTTATTATTTATTCATGGGACATGGACGTCACAGATTGGGCCAGAACTTAGTTCCCATCTCTAGTTGCCCTTAAGAGCAACTTTAACCTATTGAAACATCCCAGGGTGCTTCACAGGAGCATTATTAAAGAAATATAACACAGAACCACAAAATGAATCTCTTAAAAGAAAAAAAATTGTGAGTTGCCTTCTGGAACCACTGCAGTCAATTTGCTAACCCACAATGTTCCAGAATTTTGACCCAGTAACAAGTCAGGATGATATGTATCTTGAAGAGGAACTTTCAGGTGGTGATATTCCCATGTGTATGCTGCCTTTATCCTTCTTGATAGTGGTGGTCATGGGTTTGGAAGGTGCTGTCTCAGACACTTGGTGAATTTCTGTAGTACATCTTGTGGATGGTACGCACTGCTGCTACTGAATATTGTTGACAGAGGGAGAGAATTTTTGTGGATATGCTGTCACTTGCTTTTGTCCTGGATGTACCAAGCTGCTTGAGTGTTATTTGAGCTGCACTTATGCAGGCAAATGGGGAGTATTCCATCATACACCCCTGACCTGTGCCTGTAGGTGATTGACAGTCTTTGCATCAGAAGATGAATAACTTAATGCAAGATTCTTAACTTCTGACCTGCTCTCATAGCCTGATTGAGTCTAGTTCTGAGGAAAGCAGGAGATTGCTCTATTGACCAAGCAAAGATAATGAGGTTATGATCAGTCAGTGCAGTACTTGTAATACAAGCAAGCTAAAGAACCATTAATGAGCCTTGCAACACTTGTAAGACTTTGAAAGCAAGTTTGGGTAAATATCTGATCAAACACAAGAAGGAACATGGTGGCATGTGCTTGAACCAGGACAAATAGAAATGGTTTAATGATGGACATTTTGGAAGAGAAGCGAATTACTGTGAAACAGATCATGACCTAATTTCTGATGCAAGATCTGTTTTAAGTTATGGGTATATTAAGTGCTGTTGTCTTTTAACACTCTTCAATTAATATTGTTTTCCTTAGTTCTACAATGCTGTAGTTTGCTCAGCTTTCAAAAGTAAAAATGCTTTACATGCAGTAGTGCTTTGCTGTTATTTGGTTTATTTATAGTCATGTGTATCTTGTTACAAAATACAGTGAGGACTTATATTGTAGATGACTATTATTGCAGTGAATGATGTTGGGATGGCCTTTAACAGCAGTTATCTGATGCATTTGAGTCAGCACCAGGGTAGATGTTTCCTAATCAACATATTCAGAGATGTTGCTACACACTTCTGGAACAGGTGGAAAATGAAGCAGGAGGCCAGGTTGAGAGGTAGGGATACTACCACTGCACTGCAAGAACCCTTCAGCACAATCTACAACCTACCTAAATTAGATACTGCTGAGCTCATAGATTTAGTTTTGGAAAGTGACATTTGTGATTCTTTTATCAAATAGAGCTTTCATTATTCTTTGATTCTGTGCTATTCTGCTCTAATTTCTTGTTCCTGTGTATGGAGTACAGATGTAGTGGATGCGGTCGTTTAAAAGACATTTGATGTGCCCCTTGAAAGGCTTCAATTTTGCTAATTTAGTCTATGACAAAATGGCCAGTGGCAATTTGAACTTGGGTCCTGGAGTGGAATTTGAACCTAGGATTGTTTGACTAGGATGTAAGATTATACCAATTAATACCTCAAATAACTGCTAAGAGTTTAACTGATGTGATTCACTTGTTCAAGATAAATAATTTGCTACTGGAACTCCCTTTTTTGACAACTTAGCCGCTGGTATCTGTGAGCTGTATAATAGCAAGTTGGGCTGTTTTCTTTAGAGTTTAGAAGAATGAGAGGTGATCTTATATGAAACAGAAAAGATTGTGATGCGGCCGGACTAATGCTTGCTGAGATGATTTCTCCCCTTGTGGAGAAAATCTCGAACTAGTGACACATGGTTTAACAGTTACGGATCTCCCATTTAACACAGATGTTTTTTTCCTGCTGGTGTTTAGTCTGTTGATTTCTTAACCCAGCGAGCAATAGAGGTTGTGTAATTGAATATATTCAAGGCTGAGGTAGACAGATTGTTAATTCATATGGGAGTCAAGAGTTATGGGGAACAGGTGTTTAGCTGTGTAATTGTCTTATGGGCCTTAAAATTAGGTGCAGCTACTTGAGTCTGTTATGCTATTTCTTAAGATTGTGGCTCCTGCTTTCTTGTCTGCTCCTGTTCCCTTTGATGCCCTTGTCACTCAAAAACGGGAAGCAGGCTTGATTGGCTGAGTAGCCTGCTAATTCTTGTGTGCTTCTCCAGATGATGCAGTTGACCTTGTGAATGTGGTCATTCAAAAGGTGTTGGTTCAAGTAACATTTAATAATAAACTGGCTAGCAAGATCAAAGCCTGTGAGGCAAAAAGTTTGGTGACTGCTTGAATAGAACTCTTGATGTGGAACTTAAACCTAGGACTATTTGATTAGTATGTGAGATTGTTGCCAACTAAAATAAGTGAACACTGCTTTGATTTTCTGTTTTATTATGTCTTCAAGAGCTTGACACAAGGACTGATGTTGCAAGTGCTTCTGCAGTTTTCTGTTTATTACAATGTAAATTATGTTATTAAAAATATGTTCCAGTGTTCTGTTTTTGTACTGCATGGGAATGTAGCATCTTAAAATGCTGCCCTTTCCATCCTCACCTCTGCCACATTGAGTTAGTAAAAGCTAGATTCCTGCCTCAGGAGAAATTTTACTTTTTAAACACATCCGTCTCTTGAAGAATCCTGAGAACCTCAACTTGCCAAAGCTGAATGTGTTTATTGTTGCTGAGTTTGGAGTCCAACAAAGTTATCATTTAGAGAGTACAAGGTTCAGAATCTTCCACAAGTTACGGAATTTCATACTTTTCAATATAACCAAATGAGTAGTAATCTTTTGCACTACACCTCTGCCAGTCCCTCAAATTTTCCTGAGTTGGCAGTGTGACCTAAACTTGGCAAGAATAGTTTTCAGTCCATCATTTAACTGTTAAACTGCAACTGGTTACTTACATTTTTTTTAACCAGGCATTAGATTCTGTTCTCATTTGTGAAATCAGCTTTATTTCTCATAACTTTTGAACAACAAGTATTTCAATTGTTAATTATATTGTTGCCTTCATGTTTTGTGACAATCGGGTGCGTTTTATTCTATTCTAGGTGCTGGTGCAGCCACAACTCATAAAGACAGACTCCTTGGTCCTAACAACTTTGAAAGCTGATCGCAACCCAGTCATTGCAGCAATGCAGAATCCAACCATCACAACCCTGGCCACTCCAATGCAGACAGCTTTACAAGTCCCGGTATGTTCAGTTCAGAGATGAGTCATTAATGCAAGTTCAAATGAAAGTGTTGTTTCTTTTATTGCATGGTTTGCTTTAGAACCTTTATTCCATATATCTACTTTCTGATGGATATGGGACTCTAACTAAACCTTGGAGTTCAAATGGTGCAAATAACTTGTTTGGAAAGAATTTTTCTATGGAGATCACCAGTGACTTAGTCAATGGACTGATTTGAAAATTCAGCTCCCAATTATTGAGTTAAATGGTCTCAGTTGGGTGAGCAAGATGATTGTAGTCAGCTGCATAATCACCAGCTTTGGCAGGGGAGGAATCAGCTCATTTGTGTTCCAGAAAAGCACATGGGGTTGAGTTTAGTTTACTAACATGGGTAGGGAACTGGTTTAAAACAAGAAGCAAAGAGTAGGAATAGGCAGGTCTTTTTCTGAGTGGCAGGCAGTGACTAGTGGAGTATCACAAAGATCAGTGCTTGTATCTCAGTTATTTACAGTACACTAATGATTTAGCTGGGGGAACTAAATGTATCTCCATGTTTGCAGATGACACAAAGCTGGATGGCAGAGTGAACTGTGACGAGGGTGAGAGATGCTTTAGAGTGGTTTTGGGCAAGTTGAGTGAGTGGGCAAATGCATGACATCATAATGTGGATGAATGTAAGGTTATCCACTTTGGTCGCAAAAATAGCAAGACAGATTAACACCTGAATGGAAAGAAATTGGGAAGGGGGAGGTACAATGAAATTTGGATATCCTTGTACGTCAGTGGCTAAAAGTAACCTCGCAGGTGAGCAAGTAATGAAGAAGATACTTGATATGTTGGCATTCATAGTGAGCGGTTTTGAGTACAGGATCTTGTTTTGCTGAAATTATACAGGGCCTTGGTGAGTCCATACTTGGAGAATTGTTTGCAGTTTTACTCTCCTTATTTGAGGAAAGATGTTCTGGCAATGGAGGGATAACAACAGAGGTTTACCAGACTGATTCCTGGGATGGCAAGACTGACGTATGAAACGGCACTGGTTTGGTTAGTGCTATATTTACTGGCATTCAGAAGAATGATGGGGTTTCTCATAGAAACCTCAAATTCTAAAAGGGCTAGAACAGGATTAACACAGGAATAATATTTCCGATAAGTGGGGATTCCAGAACCAAGGGTCATTGTCAAAAGTAACAGGGTAAGCCATTTATGACTGAGAAGAGGGGAAATTTCTTAATGCAAAGTAGTGAGCTTGTGGAATTCTCTTCTATAGAAAACATTAGAGGTTGAAACATTGAATGTTTTCAAGTAGAAGTGATCAGTCAGCTTATTGAAGTACTATAGTCTATGCAGTTTAGGATGTGGAGGGAGTGCTAGAAATTTTGACCCAATGGGATAAACGAATGGGGGATAAATATTCAAATCCAAATGTTGAGACATGGAAGTGGTAGAGTTCATCTGCGTCCATTACCCTGATCCTTCTACATGGTAATGGTTGTTTGTTTGTTTGTAGGGGTGAGTTTGGTGCTGTTTAAGAAACCATAGTGTATTACTGCAGTGTATCTTGTAGATAGTATACATTGCAGCCACTGTGTACTGGTGGTGGGAGTAATTTTTAAAATGTCCTCCTTTTTGAATATTTCAAGCCATTAGGAAAAGTCATTGGCTGGTGAAATCTTCAGACCTAGCCATTTTTTTTTGTCATTGAGACGTTGAACTAAAGAAGCAAGTGTAACAGAATTGAAAATTGAGGTGTATGAGATTGAGGGGCGAAAGCAGGGTGGATAGAAAGCAGCTGTTCCTGTTAGTTGAAGGGTCAGTAATGAAGGCATAATTTTAAGGTGCAGATCAGGAGGTTCAGAGAGTATTTGAGGAAAACTGTTTTCATCCAGAGTGTGGTGAGAATCTAGAAAGCATTGCTTGGGAGGGTGGTTAAGGTGGGAAATATCATAACCTTTAAATAGTACATTGTGGAGCACTTGAAATGTCCATCACATTCAAGTCTCTATACCAGTACAGGAAAGCAGGATTAGTGCAGGGATATCAATGGGCTGAAAGGCTTCTTCTGTCCTGCATGACTCTAACTCTATTTTGAAGAACATTTTTTTTAAAAAGTGTTTTGCCTATTTTCAACCCTTGTAATAGATGGAGCAGTATTCACAGTGCTTTCGAGATCCAACAGAGCTCAAAATCCTTTATCATATTTTCTGATGTCACGTTGCAACATGAAAGAGAGTTGCAGTTGGAAACATAATTTCTCGAGCTACCCTTTCTATCTGTTCTGATTCTTTCAGAAAACAAAGGTATAGGGGTCAAATTGCCTGGATGAAGTGTCATGTAATGTGGGAGGGACCTAAAATGGAGGCCAAAAATGATGGTTTTTTAAAAGCTTATTTTAAAAAAAAAAACTGTAAAGTTTGTTAGATCTTGTGTACGTGGATCAGTGGAAAATTACTTTTAACTTTTTCACCTCAGACATTGGTAAGCAGTAATGGAACTATTTTGACAACTGTGCCAATGATGGTTGGACCTGATAAGGTTCCAATCAAGCAGATTGTTGGGAATGGAAAAGCCCCAGTGGAGGGGCTGAAGGAAGGTGAGAAGAGAACAACTCATAATATCATTGAGAAGCGATATCGATCATCCATTAATGATAAGATCATAGAGCTCAAGGATCTTGTGATGGGAACAGAAGCTAAAGTAAGTCACTTTTATGATTTTTTTCATTCAGAATATTCTATGTAATGGTGTGTTATATTCCTGAAGGTCACTGCTCATAAGAGTTAAAGGAAGAAAATAGTATACCATGAGCGACAGTCATATATATTTCACGCAGCAGTTTGTGATTCATTCATTGTTCCAATTAACGTTATTTATTCACTTATCCTTGGTTTTGGTAGACATCTGTATTAGAGTGCTGTAGGAATTTTTTAAAAATCAGGATATTTGGGGTTTAATCTCTAATTTTCATATTTGTTGATAAGATTACTTGGTTTTTGAAGGACAAGTGATAATATAATTGACCTCAGCATCTGGAGTTGACAAGTTGAACCATGATTCAGAACATTATCAAAGTTTATATGCAAGTATGTTCAGCAGTAACTGAAATCAAGTTATTGTGATGATATCAGATCTATTTACATTCACACATGAAGTACAGCTTCTTTGGCATATTTCAGGTAGCTCATCAATGCTGAGCAAGAGGTGATAACTTCCGAGCATGAGGCAAGCAATAATAAAATCATTAAAGTTTAGTTACAGGGCTTGCTCACTGCTATTCTTAATCTATATTAATTAACTAGACTGAGATGCACAAGGCACAAATTTCAAAATCTGTCGGTGACACAAAACAAACATCCTCAACTGTGAGGATAGACTTATGGATGGCACAGACAGGCAAGTGTAATTGGCAGACCAGTGCCAGCTTAATTTAGAAACAGAGACCTGAGTGGACGTGCACAATTGTTGAAGAAAACAATTTAAAAAAGTATTTGGGATCCTGAGCTTCATGAGTCAAGGCAGAGAGTATAAAATCAGGCAAATTATGATGAACTTGTATATACTAGCTCTGCCTCATCTGGAGTAGCATGTTCCTTTCTAGGAACCACATTTCAGGAAGGGTGGGAAGGCCTTTGAGAAAATGGTTCTGGGGTAAAGGAATTCAATTATGTGGATAGATCACAGAAACTGGGGTGACTGTCTTTGGAGAAGCGAAGAGAAAACTTGAGTAAAGGCATTGAAAATTATGAAGAATCAAGACAAAATAGTTCGGGAGAAATTAGTCCCACTGGTGGAGAATTGAGAACCAAAAGACAACAATTGAAAATGAATGGAAAAATTACCAATGGTGACATGAGGAAAGCATTTATGTAGCTATGTCTAAAACCTTGAATGTGTTGCCTGAGAATGCAGTTGGGGCAGATTAAATCATGACTTTCAAAAGAGAATTGGATAATTAATTTGAAGAGAAAACCGTTGCAGGAGAGGGGAACTGGCTGACTTTTTCCCCCGCAGAGAGTTGGCTTGGCCTCAACAGCCTTTTTCACTTATGATTTATTTTCTTTATTCATGGCATACAGGCATTGTTGGTCAGCATTCACTACCCATCCCTCATTACTCTGGAGAAAGTAGTGAGCTTTGATCTCAAATTGTTGGTCAAACTTGGGATGTGAGGACAACCACAATACTGTTAGGAGGGGAATACCAGGCTTTTGTTTCAGTGACAGCGAAGGAATGGTGATATAATTCCAAGTCAGTATGGTGTGTCACTTGGAGGAAATCCACACTTTGCAATTTCCAATCCTGAAGTTGATAAATGACAGGTCCTATGAACTATAAATCAGTTCAATGTTGTTGCTCTCAATGGAATCAAACCTTTTAAAAAAATTTATTCTTGGGATGTGGATGTTGCTGGCAAGGCTGGTGTTTATTGCTCTTGAGAAAGTGCTGGTGAGTGCCTGCCAGACCTGCTGGTTTCTGTGGTGTACGTGAACCTACAGTGCTTTAATGGAGGCAGTTCCAAGATTTTAACTCGGTGAAACAAAGGAATGACTATTTTCATGTTTAGGTGGTATGTGACTTGGATGCAATGGTGTTCTTGCCTTTGATATTTCTCTTTCTTGCATCCCACATCCCACATCCCGTCTGTATTTGACCATCAATACAAGTTACATGATGAAGGCTTTTAAATTTATTTATACATCATTGCATGGGGAGAGCACAAATTTCATTGTTAAAAAATAAATTGCCAATGAAATGAATGGTCAAATTAACTATACCAGTCTGCCGTGGTGACTGTTTATAAGGTAGCTATAATTTTGATTCTTTTTTGTTAAAATCTTTTTAAGAAAGAATTAGTGCTAAGTTGGTTTTATAATAAGGTAGTTGGAGCTGTCAGAACTTGTATTTGCATGGTGATTTTAAGAGTAAAATGTCCCAAGGCACTTCAGACGAGGATGATCAAACAAAATTTGACACTAAGCCACAGAAAGAAATATTTAATGCAAATTAACCAAACATTACTATCACTCATTGCTGCTTGTCTCCATTTTGTGTGGTCAGCAGTGTAACAAATTTCATTGAGCAAGACCGAAGCTTGTGTTTAAGAAATAATGTACTGGCATTGGAGACAGTTCAAAAGGGATTCATGAGACTTATTTTTGGGATAAATGGAGTTGACTTATCAAGAATAGATAGACAGGATAGGCTTTTGTTCATTAGAGTTTAGCAGAATGAGGGGTGATCTTTAGATATCGAGAAGTTCATAGAATCCCCATAGTGTGGAAGCAGGCCATTTGGCCATTCGAGTCCACACCAACCCTCCAAAAAGCATCCCACTCAGACCCAAACACCCTACATTTTCCCTGAAACCCTGCACGTCCCTGCATACTAATTTAGCATGACCAATCCACTTAAGCTGCATATCTGTGGGAGGAAGCCGGAGCACTCCGAGGAAACCCACACAGACAAGGGGAGAATGTACAAACTCCACACAAACAGCAGTGCTAACCACTGTTTCCATTAGCAGAGGAATCTTGAATAAGAGGGCATAGTGACAGAATAAGCTCAGATGTGAAGGAATTTCTTCCCTTGGAGGGGAGTTAATATCGGGAATCCTTTGTCCCAGAGAGTGTGGAGGCTAGATCGCTGCAAGTTTTTAAGAGGTATGTGAATTTTTGAAATTTCATGGAATTGAGAGCTAAGATGAAAGAGGAGTTGAGGCTTGGGACACATCAGCTATGATCTTGTTAAAGGGCTGAATGGCCTACTCTTGCTCCTAATTCTTATGTTCTTGATCACAAAGATCCAGCATTCTCAGTAATGGTTTTCTTTTGCTGAGGACAGTTTAACTCTGTTGTCAAGTCAGGAGGATGTTTGGTGTGTAGCAGTAATGGTCATCAAATAAATAGACAAATGGTTAAAAATATTTAAAATCCTTCACTTTGAATTGCAGTTTTTAGATAGCAAAATAAATGTATTACTGTGTTGTGGTGGAGGCCAAAATAAAGAAGTGTTTTTTTTAAATTCTTAGAAATAGTTTCTTTTAACTATTGTGGAAAATTTGACATTCCTTGAATACATAGTTAGTCTTTCAGGGTGTTTAGGAATAATTATGAAGTTAGTTTAAAACGTGGTCATGCCTTCATCAACAAGGTGCAGCTTTTTCTAAGAATTTTTAGAGCATGACTGACATGAATTGCAGAGGGACTTTCAGTCTGAAAGAACTTTTACAGGGTATTCTGTGGAGTAGAGTAGTCTAATGGGCAGCACCTTTTCAGTTTCCATGTCATTAGCACATGTCCAGTATCTCAAAATTGCTCTCAGTTCCATTGAAACTATGTAATGAATGGCCATTTTACTGCAATAAAATCTGTGCCAATGTACATCATAATGGCCCAGTTGTGTGAAATGCACTATACTAATTTATGCCTATCATTCTCCAGAAAGTACAGTTTCAATGTGCCATGTACTGTTAAATTTGAATGGAAATCTAGGTGAACCCTACCATGCCATATTTTGTAGATGAACAAATCTGGAGTGCTGAGAAAGGCCATCGATTACATTAAATACCTGCAACAGACCAACCACAAGCTACGACAGGAGAACATGGCATTAAAAATAGCTAATCAGAAAAACAGTAAGTAGTGCTAACTTTTCACCACCAGTAGGTTCCCATTTTTGTACAGTTTCTAATGTACAAGTAACAGTGCTGGCCTTTAATACCCTCCTTTTTTGCAATTGGATTCGTCCTTTTACACACTTACCTGTTGAATACTACCGATACTTAAGTTAACTCTTGTTCAGAATGATGCTTTCAGGTGCGTTGATGAGTAAATGTTAGATGTCAAATTTACAAATAAATTGACTTCTTTTTCCCTTTTACCCATTTACAGAGGGCCTAAAGGCACCAGAGATTTCCAGCCTTTTAGACGTTGATGTTGACCTCAAGACTGATGACTTCAAATCACATTTGTTGATAATGTCACCACCACCTTCAGATTCTGGCTCCCCAGGCACTTTCTCACCTTGTTCCATTGATTCAGAACCAGGAAGCCCTCTCCTTGAAGAAGCTATGGTAATAGCAGTTTATATTGCTGTAATTTCTGTATGTTTTTACTTAATCAATATCTCATTGACATTAATGCTATATTATTGAAGATGTTATAACTTTTTTTCAAAACTTGTTTAAAGACAAAATCTTAGCATTCCAAAGAGAGATTTACATGTTCAGAGATAATAAGAACTGCCGATGCTGGAGTCAGAGATAACACAGTGTGGAGCTGGAGGAACAGAGCAGGCCAGGCAGCATCAGAGGAGTAGGAAAGTTGACGTTTCGGGTCAGGACCCTTCTTCAGAA
>NC_063368.1:3697747-3721222 GCF_021869965.1 Rhincodon typus
GATTTACATTTTCAGCTTGCTTTGTTTGTAAAGTTTATTAAGAGTCTTGTTTACTTGCCTGTCATGCTCTTGGTCTCTCTCGCCTTCCTTTCTTGTTTGAATAATCCAAATGGTTGTACTTGCATGCAGTTTGTGCGACTACTATAGTGTGTTAGAGTACACTGAAGTCACAGTTGCTTTTACATGAATGTTGTAGTCTGTAGCTATTGACTGTATTGTGAGGCACCAATGTTTTTTTCCATCACATGGCTGACCAGAGTCTTTCCTGTTCTTATTGCCTGCTATTGGCATGGATTAGAGGAATTTGCAGATTTATACTCCACCTGTTGACTGAGTTATAAATGCACCTTCCTTAGCCATCATGCCTTGGGGTGAAACTTGAACAGAGGACATCTGCATCAGAGGCAAAAGAACTACACATTGTTGTATAAGACTTCCAGTAAATAATGTAGTAGAAATTCGGAGTTCTGTTGCTTCCAAACTCTGAATGCTGGAGAAACAACTGGAAATTTCAAGAAAAAGATTGCTAGTTTTTTTTTTTTTACTCAGCAATGATTTTGAGAGATTTGAAGGTACTGATCAACAATGATCTAACTGAATGATAGAGCAGACCAAAGGGCTATTATGGTCTTATCTTAATCCTAATGTTCCTATTTATAGTATTTATTGCAACAACATTTCTCTATTTAGGTAAAGGAAGAACCGTTGTCACCCTCTACCCTTGGTATGCTGGATAGCTCTCGGATTCTACTGTGCACCCTTACCTTTCTCTGTCTATCTTTCAACCCACTTTCATCACTTTTTGAACGTTTGACGTACTCAACAACAGCTGAAGAGTCTGGACACTATGGTAGAAATATGCTTGGAATTGAGTCTGGTAAGTATGTATAGATCTCTTGTAGCAGAATGTTGCTGTGTTTCCATGTCAAACATAGAAGATAGGAGCAGGAGGAGGCCATTCGGTCCTTCGAGCCTGCTCCGCCATTCTTCATGATCATGGCTGATCGTCCAACTCAATAGCCTAATCCTGCTTTCTCCCCATAACCTTTGATCCCATTCGCCCCAAGTGCTATGTCTAATCACCTCTTGAATATATTCAATGTTTTGGCATCAACTACTTCCTGTGGTAATGAATTCCACAGGCTCACCACTCTTTGAGTGAAGAAATGCCTCCTCATCTCTGTCCTAAATCGTCTACACCGAATCCTCGTATTGTGATCCTTGTTCAGGACACCCCCACCATCAGGAACATCCTCCCTGCATCTACTCTGTCTAGTCCTGATAGAATTTAATAAGTCTCTGAGATTCCCCCCTCATTCATCTGAACTCTAGCGAAAACAATCCCTACCTAGTCAATCCTTATACGTCAGACCCGCCATCCCCAGAATTGGCCTGGTAAACCTTCGCTGCACTTCCTCGAGAGCAAGAGCGTCCTTCCCCAGAAAAGGATATTATAGGTGCAGTCTCACCGAGGCCCTGTAAAACTGCAACAGCACATCCCTGCTCCTGTACTCAAAACCTCTCGCAATGAAGGCCAACATGTCATTTGTCTTCTTTACTGCCTGCTGTACCTGTATGCTTACCTTTAGCGACTGGTGCACAAGGACACCTAGGTCCTGCTGTACACTCCTCTCTCCCAATTTACAGCCATTAAGGTAGTAATTGGCCTTCTTGTTTTAGTTTCAAGGTGAATAACCTCACATTTATCCAAATTATACTGCATCTGCTGTTGATTTGCCCACTCACCCAACCTGTCAAGATCATGCTGAAGGATCTCTGCATCCTTGTCACAGTTCACCCTCCCACCCAACTTGGTATCATCTGCAGACTTGGACATGTTACATATTGTTCCTTCATCCAAATCATTAATATATATTGTGAACAGCTGGGGTCCCAGCACTGATCACTGTCGCATCCCACTCTTTTCTGCCTGCCAATTTGAAAAGGACCCATTAATTCCTACTCTTTGTTTCCTGTCTGCCAAATAGTTTACTATCCATCTCAATACACATTTCCCAATCCCATGCACTTTAATCTTGCACATTAATCTCTTATGTGGGACTTTGTCAAACACATTATGAAAGTCCAAATATATTACATCAACTGCCCCCACCCCCGCCTTGTCAACTCTACTCTTTACATCTTCATAGAATTCCAACAGATTTGTCAAGCATGATTTCCCCTTCATAAATCCATGCTGACTCTAACTGATCCTGCCACTGCTTCCTAAATGCTCTGCTATAAAATCCTTGACAATGGATTTGAAAATTTTCCCCACTACCGATGTTCAGCGCTCTAGTCTATAATTCCCTGTTTTCTCTCTACCTCCCTTTTTGAATATTGGAGTGACATTAGCCATCCTCCAATCTGCAGAGACTGTTCCAGAGTCTATAGAATCCTGGAAGTTGACCACCGATGCATCCATTATTTCTAGAGCTACTTCCTTAAGTACTCTGGGATGTAGATTATCAGGCCCTGGGGATTTATTGGCCTTCAATCCCAACCGTTTTCCCAGCACCATTTTTCTACTAATATTGATCTCCCTCAGTTATTCTGTCTCACTGAATCCTGCATCCACCAACAATTCTGTATCTGATTTGTGTCCTCTTTTTGTGAAGACTACCTAAGAATGTATTCAGTTCCTCAGCCATTTCTTTGTCCTCTATTATACATTCCGCCGTTTCTGTCGGTAGGGGACCTACATTTGTCTTTACCAATAGCTTTCTCTTCATGTACCTATAGAAACTCTGAGTGTCAGTCTTTATGTTCCCTGTAAGCTTACTTTCGTACTCTATATTTTCCCCTTCTTAATCAATTTCTTGGTCCTTCTTTGCTGAATTCTAAACTGCTCCCAAACCTCAGATTTATTATTTTTCTTGGCCAATCTGTATGCTTCTTCCTTGGATTGGATGCTATCATTCCCTTTGTAAGCCATGGATTGGCCTCTTACCCGTTTTTGGTTTTGCGACAGATAGGAATAAACAGTTGTTGCAGTTCCTCCATGTGTTCCTTGAATGTTTGCCATTGCCTATCGACTGTCATACCTTTAAGTAACTCTCCCCAATCTATCAAGGCCAACTCACGCCTCATGTCCTTGTAGTTTCCTTTATTAAGGTTCAGCACCCTGGTCTCTGAATCAATAACCTCACTCTCCACCTTGATAAAAAAAATTCTATCATTGTTATGGTTGCTCTTCCTCAAGGGGTCTCGCACAGCTAGATTGGCAATGATTTCCTTCTCATTACACAGCACCCAGTCTAAGATGATCTGTTCTCTAGTTGGTTCCTCCACATATTGGTCAAGAAAACCATCCCATATACACACCAGGAGCTAATTTGATTTGTCCAATCTGTGTGCAGATTAAAATCACCCATGATCACCAATATTCCATTATCACAGGCACCTCTAATTAATGCCATTCTCGACATCACCCCTGCAGTTTGGGGATTTATATGTGACACCTACTAATATTTTTTCCCCCTCTCAACTCTACCCATACAGACTCCACATTGTCAGAGCTAATATCCTTTCTCCCTATTGTGTTAATTTCCCCTTTAACCAGCAATGCCGCACCGCCACCTTTTCCTTTCTGCCTGTCCTTCCTAAATACTGAATACCCTGGGACATTCAGTTCCTATCCCTGGTTACTCTGCAGCCATGAATGCAAGATTTAGTGAGGGGGAATAACTGAGGGAGATCAATATTAATAGAGAAATGGTGCTGGGAAAATTGTTGGAATTGAAGGTCAATAAATCCCCAAGGCTTGATAATCTCCATCCCAGAGTCTCCGTAATCCCTGTTATATCGTACCCGTTTACATCTATCTGCATGATTAGTTCATCCACTTTATTGCAGATGCTCTGCACATTAAGGCACAAAGCCTTTAAGCTCGTCCTTTTAACAGTGGTTGGTTTCCTCATTTTTCTCAATAGTCCTGTTTGAATCTTTTCCTTGGTTTCTCAGCCTATCGCATTTCTTATTCCCTTTTCCAGCTTTTGTTTTTGTCCTTGCTGCCTTCTTCTTTGACTCTTTACAGAGATTCCTATCTCCCTGGCATAATAGTTTAAACCCTCCCCAAACACTCCCCCTAGGACATCAGTCCCAGTCCTGCCCAATTGTAACCCGTCCAATTTGTACAGGTCCCAATACCCCAGGAATCTGAAATGCTCCCCCTGACACCATCTTTGCAGCCATGTTTGCTGATCCACGCTTTAGTGATGGTTTCTCGTTTACCTGCTAAGATTTTCACTTGTAAAAGCTTTATATGTAGAAACACGTGAAAGTTGTAAAACAGAAACGGGCTATTTGCCCTCTTTTAAACATATAGTTCCAATCCTGTTTATCTGCCTTTTTCAACCTCCTCTCCTCCCCACTTTCTTTCATCCACCTATTCAATTAAATCTTCAATACTGATAAAGTTTCTGCATCAGCCACTGACTCTGGAAGTACATTCCACAGACTTGCAGATGTATGTGGACACATTTCTCCTGCTGTTTGTTGTGAGTCTAGTATCTATAATCCTTTACTTCTTCACCTTTCAATTAATGGAAAGAGTCTGCTTTTGTTTTAACTAAAAGCAGGACATGCTGGAGAAACTCAGGTCTAGCAGCATCTGTAGAGAGAGAAACAGAATTAACATTTCAAGTTAAATATAACTTCTTTGGAGTTCTGAAGAAGAATCATATTGGACTTGAAAAGTTAACTTTTCCTTCTCTCTGAACAGATGCTGCCTAAACTGCTGAGATTTTCCTGCATTTTCTTTTTTAGATTTCCAGTATTTTGCTTTTATCCACTTTTATTTACTCTGCCACATTTTTTGCATTATTTTAATCTTGTGGTTAAGATTTAAAATTGTGTAACCCTGGAATCTGCATTATACCACTGATCAGAAACCTGATTTTTCGACCTTTGTATTTCCCTGTGCCATGGAGCATTCTAGTGAATTTGTGTTGTACCTTTTCGAATATCTCATTGTATGTCCAATGGTGTTATGCCATAACTGAGGTCTCCTTAAAGTTTTGTGCAGCATTATCATTACTGCTTTGCTTTTCTAGTCTGGACTTCTTTCTCTGAAATACAGATTTTCATTAGCCTTTTTTAAGACTTTGAAGGAGTGAATCTAATATCCTATGAATCTGTACTTCTAAAAAATCCTAATCCTGGCCAAACCTACCTCTCTTCAGAGTGTAATTGCTGTTTTTTTAAATTATTCATTCATGGGATATGGGCGTTGCAGGCTGCATTGCTCTTCTGTAATTGCCCTTGAGAAGATGGTGGTGAACTGCTTTCTTGAACCACTGCAGTCCATGTGCTGGACTATGCTTCTTTTTAACTAAAGTAATCCTCTTAGATTTACTGTAACTGAATTTCATTTGTCGTTTTTAGCTCATTCTCCTGATCTTAATAATTCTCACTACAGCTTCCTCTGGCATTTTAAACAATTAACTATACATCCTATTTTGATAGCATCTGCAAATTTTGGCAACCTTCCTCTAGGTCTACATAAAAATCTTTGATGTATTCAGTGAACAGAACTGGCCCTAGTAGAAGATTTTGCACTCCTAAAAGCATCAGAAATAGAAGTAGACTGTACGACCCCTTGAACTGCTCTGCAGTCTAGTCAGCTGTAGTCAATCTTCTGCCTCAGCTCTGTTTTTCTCCCCCTCTCAGATATCCCTTGATTACCCTACAGACTAAGAATAAAGTGATTTAACTGTTAAATGTGTTCAATGCTTGTGTATTTACAACTCTTTGAAATAGAAACTTCCAAAGATTCATAGTGGGCACTGAAAAAAGGTTATCTGAGTACAATGGGACCTTGACCAGTCGGCCAAGGAGTGGCAGATGGAGTTGAATTTAGATAAATGTGAGCTGTTGCATTTTGGTAAGGCAAACCAGGGCAGGATTTGTACAGCTAACAGGGCATTGGGGAGTGTTGCCGAACAAAGAAATCTAAGAGTGCTGGTGCATAGTTTCTTGAAAGTGGATTCGCAGTGGACAGGATGGTGAAGAAGGTGTTTAGCATGCTTGCCTACCTGGTCAGTGAATTGAGTTCAGAAGTTGGAACGTCATGTTGTGACTGTACAGGACATTGGTGAGGCCACTTTTAGAATACGACGTTCAATTCTGATCTCCCTTCTATAGGAAAAATGTTGTTAAACCTGAAAGAGTTCAAAAAAGATTTGCAAGGATGTTGCTGGGATTGGAGGGCTTGAGCTATAGGGAGAGGCTGAATAGGTTGGAGCTTTTTTCCCTGGAGCGTCAAAGGCTGAGGTTACCTTTATAGCAGTTTATAAAATCATGAGGGGCATGGATAGAGTGAGTAGCCAAGATCCTTTTCCTAGGGTGAGGCACTCCAAATCTAGAGGGCATAGGCTTACGGTGAGAGGAAAGATTTTAAAAAAACACTTAAGAGTTTACTTTTTCACGCAGGTGGTGGTTTGTGTATGGAATGAGCTGCCAGAGGAAGTGGTGGAGGCAGGTGCAATTACGACATTTAAAAAGCATCTGGATGGGTATAAGGTTAGGAAGAGTTTAGAGGGATATGGCCCAAATGCTGGCAAATGGGACTAGGTCAGATCAGGATGTCTGATCAGTGTGGACAAGTTGATCCAAAGGGTCTGTTTCTATGCTCTAGAACTCTGACTTTGAGGGATGAAATTGCTCCTCACCTCAATCCAATATAATCAGCTTTTTAGGACTGTGTTCCCGTGTTCTGGAATTCCCCCACCATGGTAATCCACTCCTCTCAATGTCCCAGGAACTGGAATGTAGCAAACATTCACTATAGTGCCTCCATTAAGTAAGGAGACTAACACTATGCACAGTATTCGTATTGTGGCCTCACCAAAGCCTAATAAAACTGTTGAAAGTCTCCCTTATTTTTGTGCATCAATTCACTTGCAATAAAAGCCAGTATGCCTTTAGTACTACCATTCTGTCATCTCTAACTACTCCAAAAAGCCTGAGCTCCCCTCTCCTGCCTTTAATTCAACTTTTATACGTCTCCAAATTTATATCTTTTATCTTCTATAATAATCACCCACGGAATGTCTCGTTACAGGCTTTCCTAAAGTCCAAGTGTAATGTAACCGCTACATTTCCTCAAGTTATTATGTCCAATATGTTCTCAAAAATCCTTGTAAGTTTATTGTGCACAGTTATGTCTCTTAAAGTTTGCTGCATTTATTACATCTTTATTCAGTAATGGGGTAGCTTTGTCCCTAATTCAAGACTGTTCCTCATTACAGATGTTAAGCAAACTGAATTAACTTTGCTCACAATTTAAAAATGTATTCTACATTGGTCATTCATCAGATTTACAGCACATTTCCACTCTGCATTGAACCCTGAAATTTCATCTCGACTCCCTTCAATTTACACCCTTGTCTTTCAGAATGTATCCCGTGGCCCAATTTTTTTCACTTGAATAACTTATCTGAAATATTCCTTTAATCCACTACTATATTAATCATCTTGCTCAGAACCACTTCAAGCTTTGCCTACCTCCAATATTCTTCTGTTTAGATATTAAAAAATCCACTGGCATGTTTTTCAGCCCATGCTCCCAGTGACTTGGCCAAATTCATGTTTGAACATTGCAATTAATAGGAGATTGGCCCAGACTTTCCTGTCCCATAACTGCAAGTGTTGCTACATTACAACAAATTGACTTATTTAAGACAGCTCCTAGCAGGCATGAAACCTGCTTATAACTGCAGCCCTTGAAGCCCAGAATTTGAAAAGCCCTCCAGCACCACTGGTTCGCTTACAGACCTCTTCTACATCAGCTAACCAGCAACCAACCCCCACCCTGCCAAAAAGCCCCAATTTTTTACAACATTAGCATTGCGATGAAGGTGATGGCACTTTATCAAATGCATTTGGCAGCCAATCCTTTGATTTACCTCTGACTGATAGATTGGGGTCATTAACTTGTCATTTAATCTCACTGCTGAGACCTTGGTGTGATCAAGTTGATATATTGACAGAGAGTCCACTTTTAAGAGTAATTCACCAACTCTGAAGCGCTTTGTGACTTTGAGAATGGGATATGAGCTATATAACTATACATCTTTCCTGTAACCTGAATGAGTTTTAAAGTTAGATAGCAAACTGGAAACACGTTGGACAGGGTTCTGCAATGTGTTCATATGTGCAATTTTGGCAGAAATGGCTATGTAAGGTTTTAAAACCTTAATAGGTGAATCAATGCTACTAACTGACAAACACCATGAGAGATACAATAGTATATGCATTGGTAATATTCATATCTTAATGGGTTCTTGGATCAATTCAACTATAGCCTCTTTCATAAGAGGGTTTTAATTTCATAGACCCTTCGAATTATGTATTTATGCAGTTTAAATATTAAAATGCTGTGGTGTTGCCATCTCTCCGTTTTTGTAATGTACCCTTTTCTATCTGTTTTTAGGAGATACAAAACGCTGGTTTGATTGGATGCTGCCCACATTAATCCTCTGGCTGGTGAATGGGGTCATTGTACTGAGTGTATTTGTAAAACTCTTCATTTATGGTGAACCAATTACGCGCCTCCATTCTCAGTCCTCTGTTACGTTCTGGAGACATCGAAAACAAGCAGATCTTGATCTGTCCAGGGTATGCATTTCATTTGGTTGGAATTGAGGAGATACCATATGTAATCATAACCCAATTGTTCCTTGCAATGATCTTGAGTACTTTTTTTAAGACTAGAGGGTAATTCAAGTTGATGAAATATGAAGTTTCTAAAAATATTTTACAGTGAATAACGAGAGCTTTTTGAAGAGCTATGGCAAAACCTCAAAGTTATAGAGATGGCTGTATGTGCAAGTGTTTATTTGCATCTATGTTGTTGAAGAGAGAATCATGCTGCTGAAACTTGTCATCTGCACTCGGTAAATGCAAGAATGCCAAACTTAAAAATTGTCAAAATTTGACATTTTTGTATTTATTTTGATATAAAGCTTTGGCAACAGGTCATTCCACTCAACACTCAACTTGTACACTACTAAAGAATTTTATTCTATTTCACCCATTAATTTAAGTAATTTAAGGAAATTTTGGGAAGGTTTTTTTTTTGAATTCTATAATTGTACGCTGGGGATCGAGATAGAATTGGTGTGGGTCCACTTGTTTGATGTTGATACTTGTAGTCATTAACATGAAGTACTATGTGTTGGTCAGCAATGAAAGGACAATGTTCTCATCATTGTTATACATTCAAAGCCATTGCTGCTAAAAGTCTGGTATATCTGAATGTATTTAGTCCAGATATATTTTGGACTAGATGCTAAAAAATTACATAAAATTTGATGATTAATCAAGATCATTGAAATTTGGCAGTGGGGTAGCTGTGTAATGAGAGCTGAAATTCTTCTCATTTGACTGTAGATAACCATTAATGAGATTGCTGTGCCACCCAACATTCCAACTGAGAGTGGACAAAGTATTTTGAGCCACCAATCCAATTGCTGCCCTTGTCTGTAAAATTGCCTGCTTAGCCAGCTCACCCCACAGTCACATAATGGGTGCTGGGCCTTTATTTGTCTTGAGATGCCACTTTTTCATTTCCTGTCACTTTCCAAGTAGTCCTGCCAACCAACAGTCAGCAGCTGTCTGATCCCTGCTGTTACTGCTCGGACTGCGTGCCCTTCAGAGGGGAAACGTGTTGCCATGAAGCTGAATTTCAAGTAAAGTTTATTATTTCTCCAGGATCGGGCAGATAGACCTGGGTGAGTGGGTTGAGGCTGCTAAATCCAGGTTGTTCTTGCATGGTGGGAAATCTTCCAAGTGTGACTTGACAAATGACAATAAATGGCTTCAAATGTTCTGCCCTCTAAACTTTTTATACATTAAACAAGAGGTTGGTAGGCAAGGTTGGTTCAGAACTGTTCTTTTATTTCTGCAATTGGAGTTTCAAATCCAGCCCAAATTGTTTCAAGTGAAAGTCTACTACACCAGTTGTGAGCCCTACATGAAATTGGTCTCAAGAGACTCAAATCAATGTCTTGTCAGCATCAGCTCTAACTTTAAGTTGTCCCTAAATTGGCAATCTGACTGGACGGCTGATGCTGAAAATGCAATGTGTTCTCCTGGTGTAAAAGGGGTTGAAGATGCGCTATTTGGCACAGTGGCTGGAATTTTCCAATGAAACCTGACATCTGAGTTGTTACTAAAACAATCAACTGCTTGTTGGAGAAAGGAACTTCATGTGTATCACCGTGGTACCTAATTTGAATATATTTGTAAGGCTTGTTCTTGAGCATCTTTCAATATAGTATCCATGAAGACCTGAATCTGTGAATTACATTAAATGACGTGATCAAGTTGCAAGTTGGAAATGTGTTTTTTCTTGCAGGGGGCCTTTACTGCGGCTGCAGGAAACTTGCAGACTTGTTTGTTAGCACTGGGACGGGCATTGCCTGCCTCGCGGTTGGATTTGGCCTGTAGCCTCTGCTGGAATATCATTCGGCACAGTGTCCAGAAACTGATGTTTACACGCTGGCTCTTAAAGTGGACCAGAGGGTTTCGGCAGGAGGCACAGCTCCAAGAAGAGGCCAAAATGAGTGCACGTGATGCTGCCCTAGTTTATCATAAATTACATCAGCTGCAATTAACAGGTACTTTAATGCATTTCAACATGGAGTCTCACATCACAGAAAGAGGTCATTTAGTCCATCAAACTTGTTCATTCTCTGAAGGAGCTATCCAATTCATCCAACACCTCTGTTTTTTCCCTAATCATCCTAAATTATAATCACCTTTAGGTATTCATCTAATTTGATTTTGAAAATTATGATTAAATCTGCTTCTACCACCCTTGCAGGCCATGTATTATAAATCACAATCACTGGCTGTGTTGCTATATCTATAGAAAATTCTCTTAAGCTGTCCTGTGATTTTTGGCAATTGCCTTGCATCTTGTAAGTCTTATTATGCAGCTAATCCTTGGTTCTCATAAAAATATTAACTTTGTATAACTGGGAAGAAGTGTTGACTTTGCTTGATTGACAGCTTCATGATGTCTCAAACAGCTATTTTTCTGAGATCTCTTGACGTTGACTCAATGTTTATTTGCTCAAGATAGAGATGTCCAGTACTTAAAGCTTCTATTACTGATATCTTAGTGGTCTAGTTAAAGTCATAGATTCATACAGAAGAAAAACAGCTTCTTCGGCCCACCATGTCCCTGCTGACCAACAAACACCAAACTATATTAATCTCATTTATCTGCACTTGGTCTGTAGCCTGCTGGCATTTTCAGTGTTCATCAGATGCTTCTTAAATGCTGTGTGTGTACCTGCCTTGACCCCACTCTCAGGCAGAACATTCCATAGTTGTATCACTCTAAGTGAAAAACATTTTTCTCAGGTCTCCTCTAAGCCTTTTACTCCTAACCTTAAACTTATTCCCACTGGTCTTAGACAATCTACCATGGGGAAAAGATTCTCACAATCTACTCTAGTGCCTCTCATAATTTTGTTTACCTCAATCAGATTACCCGTCTAGCCTCATCTGCTCGAAGGAAAACAAATCCAGCCTATCAAGTCTCTCCTTATAACGGAGACTTTTCATCCCAGGCAACATCCTGAATCTCTTCTGCACCCACAGTGCAATCACATCCTTCTGATAGCATGGCAGGCAGAATTGCACACAGTGTTCCATCTGTAGTGTGACCAATGTTATATAAAGTTGTTACAAGATTTCTTTGCTCCTATATTCTAAGCCCTTGCTAATGAAGGCAAGCAATCCTGTATGTCATCTTCACCACCCTGTTTACCTGTGCTGACACCTTCAGGGATCTATAATATACCAGTTGATCAATATCAGATTGTAGCCTGAGACCATCCTCCCAGTCAACACCACTAATTTTTGTGTCATCTACAAACTTACTAATTATATCTTTCACATCCAAGTTAATAATAACAAACAAAACATAACATAAAAAATAGCAAGCGTCCCAGCACTGATCCCTGTGGTATATCACTGGTTACAGGCTCCCAATCTGAAAAACCGCCTTCCACTATCACCTTTTGCCTCCAGTTTGTAAGCCAGTTTTGGATCCAGTTTGCCAACTTGCCTGGGATCTCATGGGCTCTGACCTTTTGGACCAGCCATCCATGTTGGACCTTGTGAAAGACCTTACTGTAGTCCATATGAACCACATAACTGCACTGCCCTGATCAACATATTTAGTCTCACTTTCAAAAATGCAATTAAATTAGTCATACAGGATCTCCCGCTAACAAATTTGATGCTGATCATTCATAGCCATATAGCATGGAAACACACGTCAGTCCAACTCATCCATGCTGACCATATATCCTAATCTGACCTCGCCCCATTTGCCAGAATTTAGCCCATATCCCTCTAAATCTTTCCTATTCATATATCCATCCAGATGCCTTTTAAGTGTTGTAATTGTACCTGCCTCCATTTCCTCTGGCAGCTCATTCCATACATGCACCACCTTCTGTGTGAAAAAGTTACCCCTCAGGTCCCTTCTAAATCTTTCCTCTCTCACGTTAAACCTATGCCCTCTAGTTTTGGATTCCCCTATCCTGGGAAAAAGATCTTGGCTATTCAATCTATTCATGCCCCTCATCATTTTATAAACCTCTTTAAGATCATCCCTCCGTCTTTGACGATCCAGGGCAAAAAGCACCAGACTATTCAGCCTCTCCCTATAACTCCAACCCTCCAGTCCCGGCAACATTCTTGTAAATTTTTTTCCGAATCCTTTCAACTTTAACAACGTCTTTTCAGCGGAAGGGAGACCAGAACTGAACGCAGTATATTAAGAGTAGCCTCACCAGTGTCCTACACAGCCACAACAAGGACAAGTTCTGCTCTGGTTGTCTTACCAAAATGCAGCACTTCACATTTATCTAAATTAAACTCCAGCTGCCAGTCATCTGATCAAGATCCCGTTGTACTGAGATGATAATCATCACTGTCCACTACACCACGTATTTTGATATTGTCTGCAAGCTTGCTAGCCATGTCTCCTGTATTCACATCCAAATCATTTATGCAAATGATGAAAAGTGGTGGACCCAGCACTGATCCTTGTGGCACGCCGCTGGTGTCACACCTCCAGTCTGAAAAGGAATCCTCCATCACCGTACTCGGCGCCTACCTTCAATCCAATTTTCTATCCAAATGGCTAGCTCCCCCTGGATCCCATGTGATCAAATCTTACTCACCAGTCTACCGTGCAGAACCGCTTTGCTGAAGTCCATATAGACATCTACAATTCTGCCTTCATCAATCTTCTTTGTCACCTCCTCAAAAAACTCACCTGATCAATCTCTGTCTTTCCAAATGTTGATTGATTAATCCTGTCCCTCTGAATTTCTTTCAATAATTTCCTTACAACTGATGTCAGACTAACTGATCTGTAAATACCTGGTCAATCTCTGCTGTCCTTCTTGAACAAAAGAGCCACATCAGCTATCTTCCAATCATCTGGCATTTCACCCCTGTCCAGCAAAGTATTAAATATATCTTCCAGGGCCCCAGCAATGTCCTCCCATGCCTTCCATAGCAGCCTGGGATACATCTCATCAGGCCCTGGAGACTTATGCACCTGTACACCCACTAAAACATTTAATATCTCCTCCTTATTGATCTTAATAAGTTCTAGAACGTCACCAACCCAGACTTCTGAATGGACCTCTCAAATTTCAAATCTAATGTTGATCTTGCTTTGTGTGCATCTTCTCTACAGCCATAACTTTGTATTCCTTGCTCTGTTCAATCACCCTATGATCTTTGTATATTATGATCTGCCTGTACAGCACGGAAAACAAAACTTTTCACTGTACTTAGATACTTATGACTATAATAAATTAAATCAAACAATGTATTTCACCTCTGAGTACAGATGATACGTCTTCACTTATTCAACAGTTTTATAGCAAAAAGTAATTTGGTAGCATAGAACTTGGGTATTGCTGAAAAAGATACACTTTGTCAAAGCTGTTCCTCTTACACTTATCTGGACATTCACAAGAATACCAACATAAATGAGAATAATTATTTTGTATGAGAAGTGAGTACTGATTGGTTAACAAATAGACTCTATTTGGTAGCGGCATCGCTTAAACAAAATGTCTTTTTTTCAGCAAAACAATTTTTTTAATGTTAAAGCTAAAGTTAAAGAAGTATAGCAAGCTACTTGAATACGTTCAAGGTAATCAGGCAGAGTCAGTGGTTTTGTGAATGGGAGATCATGTTTGACCAATCTATTGGAATTCTTCAAAGAAGTAACATGTTCCATGATAAAGTGGAACTGGTGGATAAACATTACTTAGACTTTCAGAAGGCTTTGATAAGGTGCTGCACAAAAGGTTACGGAAAATAAAAGCTCATGTTATGGGAGTAACATATTGGCATTGATAGAAGATTGGCTGGCTAATAGGAATCAAAGTGTAGATGTAAATGGAGACAACAAGGTGCAGGGCTGGATGAACACAGCAGGCCAAGCAGCATCATAGGAGCAGAGAGGCTGACGTTTCGGGCCTAGACCCTTCATCAGAAAAGGGGGAGGGGAAGGGGGTTTTGAAATAAATAGGTAGAGAGTGGGAGGCGGATAGAAGAGGGATAGAGGGGAGGATAGGTGGAGAGGAAACAAACAGGTCGAAGAGGCGGGGATGGAGCCAGTAAAGGTGAGTGTAGGTAGGGAGTTAGGAAGGGGATAGGGTCTTTTAACAGGTTGTCATGATGTATTGATTGGCGTGCCACAGGATCTGTGCTAGAATCTCACATTTGCAATTTATATAAACGATTTGGATGAGGTAACAGAAGGTACGGTTTTCAGATACACTGATGGTACAAAGCTAGGTGGGGAAGTAAGTTGTGAAGAAGGTACAAGGAAGTTGCAAAAAGATATTTATATGTTATGTGAGTAGACAAATATGTGGCAAATGGAATATAATGTGGGAAATGTGAAATTGTCCGTTTGGCAGTAAGGATAAATTAGAAACATATATTCTTAATGGTGAGAGATGCATTGTTCTGAGATGCACAGTTATCTGGATGTCTTTGTGTACAAATCACAAATGATTAATATGCAAGTACCGCAAGTAATTAGGAAAACTAATAGAATGTTATTTATCGCGAGTGGAATTGAATACGAATGTAGGAAGGTTATGTTTCAGTTATACAGGGTACTGGTGCCACTGCACGTGGAACAATATTGGTCATTCTATTTAACAAAGAACATATATGTTTTGGAGGCAGTTCAGAGAAGGTTTACTAAACTAATACCTGGAATGGGTGGGTTGTCCTATGAGGAAAGGTTGGATTGAAATAGATAAGATCCTCAAGGGTCTTCATAGGATAGATTTTGAGTGTCCACAGGGATTGTTTTAAAACAGAACAGGCGTTGCCAATTTAAAACCGAGATTAGTTAAACTTTTTCCTATGAGGGTCAAGAGTGTTTTGGATCTCTTCCTGAAAAATTTTGGGCAGAGGTAGATAGATTCTTATTAAGAAAGGAGCTGAAAGATTACCAGGGGTAGGCAGGAATATGGATTTGAAGTTCAATAAGATCATGCTGCTCCAATTGTAATTCTGGGACACTTGAGGAGCTGAATGCCTTTTCCTGCTGCAATCATGCTTTTCTATGTTTCCATCTCAGGATCTGAGATGGTTTAATTGTTTGGAGGGAGTGGGATACGGACAACATTTGTGAACAGTGACAGAGTTATGGGTATGAGATGACACAAAGCTATGTGTGAATGTTGTTTTTTGGATGTGACTGTGAGAAGGTATTTGGACAGAATGAGTGAAGCTGTAACATGTATTATTCTGAGGATTGTCATGCATCAGAATGCTGGGGAAGTGTTTATGAAGTTTGACAGCTGGAAGTGTTATACCAATCTCCTTTTCCTGCTCTCCCAAGGTCCTTAAACCATTTGGGACATTGTATCTAGATTGAAAAGATCCCACACCTATTGCTCACTTCCTCAGTCCCTTCCTTCCATGCCTGCTTAGTTGGAGGGTTTTAACTCTTCCTGTTTCATGAGCAAATGTTACCCTAATTAATTCGCACAGGTACCGTAGCAGGATCTTTTGGGTAAGAATCAGAGACCTAAGGAACTGCTTTCCCTTTCTCTGGTTGCTGAAGCCATAGAGACACTGTCTTGTGGGCCATTAAAAACCCTACAATGGGGGTGAGGAGATATAGTGTGACGTGGCTCTGAATAGGAAAGGACACAATGAGTGGGGACCATGGATGAGGCTTTTTGACCTTTTCCTTTTAAAAGAATCTGATTATGAGTCATGATTCTTCTGAGGAGAAGCTGACCCAACTCTGCAAAATTTGTATAGAGATATGATCCACTAATAAGATCTGACCAGGTCGGAAATTTCCACAGCAAGGAAGATCAGGGACGCCAGAAATATGGGTGGGAATTCTGGAATTGGGTCCCATTCACTGTTTATACAAAGGTCTGAAATCTTTAAAACGCTGAAAATCCAGCCCAATAAATTTGTTCTTTCACTTGTCCTTCACCTGGAAGCAGTTGATCAATGAATGTTTTTGGATAAAATTGTATTTCCCTTGTTCAGAAATTCCAAGTGGAGTTGAACGATGAAGTACACAGTGCTGCATAGGTGGAAATAATTTCTTTTTCCTGTTGTTAATGTAGATAAATTGGTGCAGAGTCCAGTGCGTGCCATAAGCCTTGCTTTGTCTGCAGTTAACCTGGCAGAATGTGCAGAGGAGAAAATCCCCCAAACCCTCATGACGGAAATCTATATTACAGCTGCCATTTGCTTTAAAACCAACTTTGGAGGCAAACTGACGTTTTTATCGGTGAGTAGATGCTGAGTTGGATTATCGCAGACAGTATATGCAATTACTGTTCATGTAATGCTGACACTTAGCTTCAGGGCAGGGGATCAGTAGGAGTCTGGGTATAGTGGAATCACAGAGTCATACAGCACAGTGACAGACCCTTCAGTCCAAATCACCGTGCTGACCAGACATTCCAATCTGACTTAGTCCCATTTTCCAGTATTTGGTCCATATCCCTCTAAATCTTACTTATTCATGTACCCATCCAAATGCCTTTTACATGTTGTAATTGGACCCACCTCGATGACTTCCTGTGGCAGCTCGTTCCATACACACACAACCCTCTGCGTGAAACAGTTACTCCTCAGGTCTTTTTTCTGTCTCACCTTAAACCTACGCTGTCTCGTTTTAATCTACACATGCGCATACATGCACCCTAGGCACAAGACATTGGCTAGTCACCTTATCTATGTGCCTCATGATGTTTTAAACCTCCATAAGATCACCCCTCAGCCTCTGAACTCTGGGGAGAAAAGCCCCAGCCTATTCAGCCTCTCCCTATGACTCAAACACCCGCCAGTCCTGGCAACATCCTTGTAAATCCTTTCTACATCCTCTCAAGTTTTACAGCATCCTTCCTGTAGAAGGATGACCAGAATTGTACATCGTATTTTAAAATTGGGCTCACCAATGTTCTGTACAGCTGTAACAAGACATTCCACTGACCAATAAAGGCAGGCAAACCAAGCACCTTTACTACCATGCCTACCTGCGACTCCACTTTCAAGGAACTGTGAACCTGCACCCTGAGGTCTTTGTTCAGCAACACTCTCCAAAGCCCTAACATTAACTGATGTTGGGGATGACTGAAGAAGGTCCTTCTAACTCTGGACTTCTCAAAGTGGGTTCAGTTTGCGAGCTCTAACTAGAAGCCAATGAAACTGGTCATTGGAAGGTAAATTGCAGGCTTCATTATGAATGTGGAGCCTCAAGTTACAAAGATGATGTATGAATGCTAAAGGCCTCATTCTTTAACTTGTACACATTGCTGGTGAGACTGCCAATAAAGGAGTGTTGTGAAATTTTAAAGGAATGTTGTAATCTGTTTATTTCCTTTACATCTCTAGCGCTATTTCCTGCGCCGAGCCCAGAAGGTCTCTGATCCAGGCACCCAGCACTGGCTTTTCCATCCCCTGGGACGCCAGTTCTTTGTGGAATGTGATTGGTCACTTAAATCTGCTCCGCGAGAGAGTCTCTTCAGCTCTCTTCGAAATCCAGGTAAGTAATGCTGAATAAGATGCCAGTACGGTACTGCCCCTGGTAAACTGACCACATCGCAGTCAAACAATCTGTCCTCCCTTTGTTATATAGTTTTCTGCCCACATCCTTGAGTTCAAGATAGGCTGTTTGAGGAAAAGGCAAGGTTAAGAACTATCTTCAGGCTTGGGCTTCCTTTATAATATTTTGTTTATCATATATAAAGACTAAATACTACAATACATGGTAAATAGATATACCAGGCTTTAATCTTACTGCTACATTATTTAAAGACAATTGCATAAACTGCCTAATTGTAGTTGGCCACTCCAAGTGCTTCTCTGCACATGTTCACCTAATCTCCTCTTTCAATATGCTGGCATGTATAAAACATTGGTTAGGCCACAATTAGAATACTGTGTGCAGTTTTAGTCACCACATTATAGGAACGATGTGAATGCAGAAGAAAGGGTGCAGAGGAGATTTGCTGGGATGCTGTCTGGGTTGGAGGGTCTGAGCTATATAGAAAGATTGGATAGACTGAGCTTGGAACAGAGAAAGTTAGAGATCTGATCGAGGTATATAAGATTGAGGATCATAGGTGGGCTGAATAGGAAGGCACTTCTTTCATTAGTAGAGGGATCAGTAACCAGGGGCCATAGATTTAAGATAAGAGGTACAAGACCAAGAGGTGAGTCAAGAATTTTTTTTCAATGAGAAGGTGATAGAAGTCAGAAACTCACTGCCTAAAAGGGTGGTTGAGTCAGAAACACTCATGTTATTTAAGCAGTATTTAGATAGCCACTTGTGTTCCTATAGCTTTCAGAGCTTTGGGCCAAAAGCTGGAAAATGGGATTAGTGCAGTCAGATCTTTGTTGACCAGCGTGGACACAGTGGGCCAAATAGCCTCCTGCTGTGCTGTAAACCTTTGAGTCTATAAGAGACACTTTGGCAGAAACCTGGAACTTGAACAGCTCTTGTGGTAAATAACAGTGTAAATGGGATATGGCATACATGAAGATAGGGTAAAATTAGACAGGAAATACATGTGGAGAAACTGATACTGATGAACAAACTAGAGATCATTCTGTTAATCATACTCTTGATTGCCTATTGATCTAGGAGGCGATTCTTATGAAAAATGCTTGACTTTGTTCCTTCTGTGTTAACAAGATGATCTATTTACAATAATGTCATTCCATTTAAACTAATATGTAATCTGTATCCATTTAGTCTGCCAGTCCTATACCTGGAGATGACCACTTGTAATACAGTATTGCTTATTTATTTTTCTCTTGCAGTTGATCCAGTAGCCCAGGTAAACCAGGCATTCTGTGAAAATCTGCTTGAAAGAGCTGTGTACTCGCTGCTTAAGCCAGAGACCGAGGAAGCTGGGTATGTTCAATGGCATCTGTGGTCTAAAGTGCATATTTCAGGTGGGCTGAGCTTAGAAGCGGTAGCTGATCGACAGTTTAGTGTACAGTGGCAAAATTAGGAGACCATTCGCAACACTTTGTGGTAACTGGTTTTATAAAAAATGTTCTAATGACCTTTAAATCTGTTCCCATCTAGAAGGGAGGATGATTTTGTATCTAGTTATAGTTTGGCCAAGGAATATGGCACAAGTATAATACATTTGTTGAGTTGCCCTGCATTTTCCAGCTTCTGTGTAGGAATTAACAAAGTCAGACTTGTCATTATTATTAACAATGATGCTTCAAGTTACGATACATTGTTCAGTTCTGACTTGAACCCATCATCAATATAAAGTGTTTAGCAGGGAACTGTGATGCTGTACTTAATCTTTCTACAAGAAGTAGCTCATTTTGTTGAAAATAAATACAGCATAATAGGGGGAGGTATGACGTTCATTTTAATTATATGAGTAGAAAAACTGAACATTTTTTTAAAAGCTTGTAAATGTTGATGTTCAGAGAGACTTACGTGTGCTTATACAAGGAGCACAAAGTTAGCGTAAAGGTACAGCAATTAGGAAGGCAAATGACACAATGGCCTTTATTACGAGAGGATTGGAGTAAACAAATAAAGAAGTCTTATTACAATTGTGCAGGACTTTGAGATTGCATTTGCAATGCTTTGTGCACTTTGACCTTCACATTTAAGGAAGGGTATATCTGCATTGGAGGCAGTGCAGAAAAAGTTCACTCGTGGTCCCTGTGATGAGATGCTGAGTAAGTTGGGCACATATTATCATGAATGTAGAAAATTTAAACATGATCTCCTTGAAACATTCAAAATTTTTAAGGAGCTTCAAATAAAATCAAAATACTGCGGATGCTGGAGATCTGAAATAAAAACAAAGTGCTAAAGAAACTAAGCAGGTCTGTCAGCATCTGTGGAGAGAAAAGTTAATGTTTTGATTCTGATGTGACTTTTCTTCGGAACTGGATTTCTCCTCCTAGATAAAAGCTATTCACTTGAAATAATGCTGCCTGATTTCTAAGTGTTCGTGATATTTTCTGTTTTTGATTTTATGTATAAATCTAAGCTGTTGTGAAGTAAAAACTAAAAATGTCCTTAATCATCCTATCAACACATTTCATTCAGTTCCTGATTTAATAATTATAGTATATTAAGGATGGTGTATCGTCTGTTGCAGGGAGTCCACTAATGCCTTTGAGTACTTACAGTTACTTAACACTTGTGCTGACACAACAAGGAGTTTAACACAGGCATTTGCCACTGATGCCAGTCTGAGAACAACCACAGGTGAGGACATAACCTGGAACGATTAAATTTTGAGATACCATAGCTTAAACATAAATGACCTGAAGTGTTCTTTTTTCAAAAAAGGACAAACAGTAAATGGCAAAGTATCATTCTCGCCAACAAGTACAATCCTTCTGCAGATTATGTACATTCTTTGCGAACTAATACTTTAGCAATTAAGACACCCCCACCCCGGCTTTGTGTTTGAACAACTGAAATTACTTAGGTAGAACCATACTACATAGAAGCCACTTGAAGTAATTGGCAGATGTTCTTTACCCTCTTAAGTAGAAAGAATGCTTTGTGTGAAAATATAAACATACTTTATGTTTACGTGAGCATCTTCATTAGAATAAGTAATTGCTGTGCCAGTAAATTTTATCCTCTGTCCTGTTGTCAGGTCCAGACTCTGTCAGTAAATGGTGGACAGCTGTTGTTATGTTTGCTGTACACTGGCTTCAGGGTGATGATTTGAAAGCTAAAGGATTGTCTGCTGAAGTGGAACGAATCCCCAAGTCTCTGCAGATGTCTGAGTAAGTCAGTGCTTTTCCACGAATGGTATACGGCTAAAGGATGATGCCTTTACACAGTGGTAAACTGTTTTGGAGATCTGGAATAATTCTCTTCTATCAAAATTATTAATGTTTCACTTGAAAGGAAAGTCCTACACCAAAATAGTTATCACTTACTCAAATGTGAATACGCCATTCTGCCCTTTGAATCTGTTTTTGCCGTAAGATTGATCTGAATCTTCACTCCTCTACTGACCTTGATTCTCTAACTCTTCCAATCTTTGCTACTAAAAATCTATCAATATCAGTTTTGAAATCTCCAATTGCTCCCAGCTTCAATAGATACTAAGTGACATATTTCCAGTTTTCCATTATTCTTTGCAGGAAGAATTACTTCCTGACATCACTGCTGATTGCCCAGTTTTAAGTTTGAGATTTTCTCCCCCCCTTGTTCTATACTCTCCCACTGGACGGCATTGTTATTGTTGACTCTTTCAACTCCTTTAATCTGAAACATCTCAAATAACCTTGTATATACAAGCCTTAGCCCATATAATCTGTCTTCATATTTTAACCATTTTAGCTATGATAGTTGGGACTGAATTCGGTTGAATCATGTTATGCCCTTGTTATTTTAATATTGCTTCCCCAAAATTCTAAAGTGAATCACACCTTCAAAGGTTTGTGATTGTGTGCATGTGCATATTGGCACTGCATGCTTATCTTGTCACATGCGGAATGACTTGTTCCCTGAATCCTGGTTTTGTGAAATGATGATCCTGAAGGCAAAAACGTGTAAACCATAGCGCTGAAGGCAGTCATTCAGCTTGTAAAGCCCCAATTTAGTTTACGACTGTGTTATATTGTAGCCTGCACTCCAGCCTGTTCATTCCACTAGAAAAAGACAATTAATTCAACACTCAAAAGACATATGATTCTTGTGCTGCGTCCATTATTACCCAACTTATTTGTTCATTGTGTCCTGCAACATTGTTTCTAGAAGCTCACTACCAAAGGCAATTCTTCATATTTACAAGGCTATGCAAGGAAGTCTGTTGGGGAAACGAGAGGCTCATCAAACAACATTTCTACATTGTGAAAGGGCCAGTGGATACTTGTGGAACACTCTGTCTGTCTCCAGCTCGCATCAGGATACCAACCTGCACAAGGTACAATTTTGTTTGTTGATTTCATCCCGCTTTGAGATGTAGTTTGTGTGCCAAAGCAGCAGATTTTCATTGCTGCATCACCATGTGAATCTGTTTCTGCAGCATTGGAAATTCTGCTGCTTTTGGCAAGGAAGGCCTTTATGTTCACGTTCAGGGTAGAAGTGTGCTCAGGTCTTTCAGAAAGGAGGAAGATGGTGGCCTCTGTGGTGCATTGTAGTTGCATTGCATGTGCCAGCGATGTTGTGCAATGTGTCTGCAGTGCAGTACAGAGGTGGACCCTGCACATCGAGAAATAACCATGTTTTACAGTCTTTGAGGTCTTCAATTTGTGCCCAATTCCATCCTTTCAACTGAAGGGCCAAAGTACACGAAGTTTAGTGCAGCTGTTCTGGGCATTTCTTTGCAATCATTTCTTTGCAATCACCAACACTCCCAACATGTTTGTAAAAGTCACATTCAATCTACAGCATAGAACTAGATCATTTGGCCATACTGGTCCACATCCATGTTGACATTTCTATAGGAATCTCTTCCCACTCCTGCTAACCCTATCTGCGGGTCCTTCTATTCTTTTCTTCCTTGTGTGTTTATCTAACTTTCCCTTATTTGCACCTGTGCTATTTGCTTCAACCACTCATTGCAGTAGCAAGTTTCATAGCCAAACACTCTGTGGGTAAAAAGGAATCTTCTGAATTTTGTGTTAGATTTATGATTGTCTGATATTTACAAGCCATATTTTCAGTCTCCTTCACAAGTGAAAATATCTCCTCTACTCAACAAATCGAATATTCAGACTTCATAATTTTTAAGTCTATTGCGTTAACTCTCAGATTTGTCTTTCCTGGAGATAGGAGCCCCAGCATGTTCAGTCTTTCCTGAAGACAGTGTCTCAAGTTCTGGTACCATTGCTGTGATTCATTTCTTACACTCCTTCCAGTGCACCTCTCCTTTTTTATCATATCATATCATATCATATCATATCATATCATATCATATCATA
>NC_063368.1:3721232-3784506 GCF_021869965.1 Rhincodon typus
ATCATATCATATCATATCATATCATATCATATCATATCATATCATATATCGAGACCAGAACTGTGCACGAAACTCCAAAGTTCTTTCAAGTTTAATTTCTCCATTTTTCCATTCTATTCCTCTAGGTATAAACTTGCTTGTTTTGCCTATGTTAATGATCCAATTAGCCTGTGATGTTATTTTTAATGATTCTGTATTGAAAAATAGTCACATCATACAGCACGGAGACGGACCCTTCAGTCCAACTAGTCCAAGCCGACCAAAACTGAACTAGTCTCACTTACCTGCATTTGGCTCGTATCCCTCCCAACCTTTCATATTCATGTACTTATCCAAATGTCTTTTATATGTTGTAACTGTACCTATCCATCACTTTTCTGGCAGTTTATTCCATATGCGAACCACACTGTGTGTAAAAATGTTGCCTCTCATGTCCTTTTTAAAACTTTCTCCTCTCATCTGAAATATATGCCCCCTAGTTTTGAACTCCTCCACGCTAGGGAAAAGACTTCTGCTAGTCACCTTATCTATGTCCCTCACTATTTTATAAACCTCCAAAAGGTCACCCCTCGACCTACGTTCCAGTGAAAAAGGTCACAGCCTATTTTTGTAACTCAAACCCTCCATTCTCAGAAAGATCCTGGTAAATCTTTTCTGAACCGTCTCAAATTAATAGTCTTCCTATAGCAGGGCAACCAGAACTGCACACAGTACTCCAGGAAAGGGCTCACCAATGTCCTGTACGAACTCAACATGACATCCCAACTACTATGCTCCAAAGGTTTGAGCAATGAAGGCAAGCATGCTAAATGCCTTCTCAGCCACCCTTTCTACCTGTAATGCAAATTTCAAAGAATTATGTACCTGAACCGCTGGATTTCTGTGTTCTACAACACTACTCAGAGCCCTACCATTAATTGTATAAGTCTTGCCCCTTTTTTGTTTTACCAAAATGCAAGACCTTGCATTTATCCCAATTAACCTCCATCTGCTACTCCTCAGCCCTTGATCCAATTGATCAAGATCTCGTTGTAATCTTAGCTAACTGTCTTCACTGTCCTCTATACTGCCACTTTTAGTGTCATCCGCAAATTTACTAACCATGCCTCCTATACTTTCATCCAATTCATTTATGTAAATGACAAACAAGAGTGGACCCACTACAGATCCCTGTGGAATACTGCTGGTCACAGGCCTCCAGTCCACAAAATAATTCTCCACAACCATCCTCTGTCTCCAACCATCAAACCAACTTTGTATCCATTTGGCAAGCTCACCCTGAATCCCATGTGATCTAACTTTACTAATTCGCCTACCATGCGGAAGCTTGTCAAAGGTTTTACTAAAGTCCATGTAAAAAATGACAGTGGTAATCATTGATGTAAAGTGAATACTATAAATCACCCTGTTTCGTCTCTGCCTCAAAAATGTGTAAATTCATCAATTAAAATATTCCTACATGGATAAAAGCCATTGATACCTGGCAAGATATATTGGCATTGCTGGTATTTCAGATGAGGTTAACTAGGTTGATTCTGGGTATGGAAGGATTTTCTTGACATGTTGAGTGGGTCTGTACTCGTTAGAATTTAGAAGAATGAAAGGAGACATTATTGAAACAGGATTTTTAGGAGACTTGACAGGGTAGATACAGAGAGGATGTTTCCCCTTGTGGGAGAGCCCAAGACCAAAGGGAATCATCTGAGTAAGGGGTTGCCAATTTAAGACACATGAGGAATTTCATCCTCTTAGAGGATGGTGAATCTGTGGAATTCTTTACCACGGAGGTTTGTTGTGGCTGGGTCATTATCTCAGCCTGGAATATACTTAGACAAATTTTTAATCAGTAAGGGAATCAAGGTTATGGGGAAAAGGCAAGAAAGTGGCATTGAGATTTATCAAATCAGTGTGATCTTGTCAAATGCTAATGACAGAGCAGCCTCGATGGCTTGAATGGCTTACTGTTGCTCTTGTAGAGTATGATAAAATCAAATATTATCAAGAGATGACCTTCAATAATGACTTTTTTTTGGCAATCCAAGCAAATTTCAAGCATTCTTTATGATAAGTGTACTTTTTTTTAAGAACAACATAACTTAGTAATAGGAAATTCATATCCTAATTCTCTGAAGTGAAATTTAATCTGTATTGGCTGAGTATAATGGATGCTTAGAGTCTTTTAAAAATTGCTATTGAATCTGCTCCCATCACACTTTCAGGTGATATATTCTATGACAATTTTTGGTATTTATACTTTTTAAAACTCCTCAAATTGTTTTGCTGATTACCTTAAATCTGTGTTGTTTGCTTCCCACTGTCTACCATATGGGTACTATTTCTTCCTATCCACACTATCAGAACCATTCATTGTTTTGAATGCCTCTGTTACATCTCTTTGTTAGCTTTTTCTGTAAGGAGTGTGATCCAGCACCTAATCTCTCCATGTAATTGAAGTTCTCATCTTGATATGCTAGTAAATCATCTCTGCTCCCTGTCCAAGGCCTTCACATCCTTTGTGTAGTCTGATGTCCAGAATTAGAGAGACCACTGCAGCTGAGGCTGAAGCAGTGTTGTAAAAAGGTCAAATTTAACTTCTTTGCTTTGTATTCTATGCCTACTCATACAGCCAGAGATCTTGTATTATTTTCTGTTTAAACAGCCTTATAAACTTGTTCTGTCTACAAAGATTTATATTTCTTTGATTCTGTGTCCCATTTAAAATTGGTTCATTCATATTATTTCTTCTCATTCTCTCTTCCAAAATCTAAAATCACACTTCTCTGTAATAATATTCATCTACCATGTGTCTTCTCGTTTCACTAATCTGTCAGCATCCTCTTGAAGCCTGTGGTAACCTCCCTCATTGTTTACTGTGTTTTCTGAGTTTTGCGCCATTTGCAGATTCTTAATTACGGCCTGTATACTTTCAAATTTCAGATCAATGATACTGACCTCTAAAGGACTGCACAGTACACTTCCCTCCAGCCCAAAAAAACAGTTGTTCACCACTACTTTCTTCTTTCTGTACCTGAGCCAGTTTTGTACCCACACTTCTAAACCTGAGGGCTTCCAATTTGCCAACATGTCTAACGTTGGTACTTTACAAAACAACTTTTGAAAGTCTTTGGGTAAAAGAAAAAAACAGAAAATGCTGAAAAGTAAATACCACAGATGTGTCAGCAGATGTATCTGCAAAGATACGTTCATCTCGAACCATGTCAAAAATGAAAGAAATGTTACTTTTAAATGTCAGTCCTGTAGTGTATTTCTAACAGGACTACTGTTAATAAATAAATAGTAGTAAAGACAGATTGCTGAAAACGCTGCCATGTACTGAATGAGATCTCTGCTTATTAGTACTTTTTAGAACCCTGATTTTGCAGAGGTGTGGTTGATATTCAAAGTGCTGGATGACTTTATTGAAGTATTACTGTGGGAGGAGTTGGAAAAGTGGGTCATAGTCCTGAATGCAATTAGTCCTTTTAGCTAGAAGTGTGATCTCATAGAGGTTTACATGTAAGGTGAATAGCCAAAGTCTTTTTCCAAGGATAGGGGAGTCTAAAGCGAGAAGGCATAGGTTTAAGGTGAGAGGGGACCTGAGGGGCAACTTTTTCACACAGAGGGTGATGCGTGTATGGAATCAGCTGCCAGTGGAAGTGGTAGAGGTGGGTACAATTATAACATTTAAAAGACCTTTGGGTGGGTACGTGAATCGGAAAGGTTTAAAGGGATATGGGCCAAATGTAGGCAAATGGGACTAGTTCAGTTAAGGATAGCTGACAGGCATGGACGAGTTGGTCTGTTTCCATGCTGTATGATTCTACTATAGTTCTAAGTTGCACCTTTATTTAATAGAATTATTGAATTTTAGAATGGAGAAGAAAAATCTCTGAAAGTGCACCATCTTGTTTCATTCTATTATCTATCCTCATGCTCTTTTCTTTATCAAAAATTTATTGGTTTCTAGTTGTAAAAATTGGTTTAAGCTTCTACAGCTGTCCAAATCCAAACAGTACTACTCCAAATCCAAACAGCATGTCTCCACTGCAGAGACTTGAGCATAAAATCTAGGTCAATATTTCATTGTTTTGAGAGTGCAGCATGCCAGAAGTGCTATTATGAAAATTAAGTTGAAGCCGCCATCTGCATGTTTAATCTAAAAGATTCCACAGCGCTTTTTGTTTTGAAGAGCAGCATTCGTTCTTCAACACAATTAGAGCTGCTTAACCGGCATTTCATATCACTGTTTGTTGTATTTTGCTAAGTGCAAATTGTCCACCACATTTGACTGCAAAATGACAAGAGTAACACTTGAAAAGCTGTTTAATGACTTAGTTGTATGGTACCTTGGGATGGACTTGAATGCATTTTTTTATTACTAGTGTTGAATCCAAGTTTCTAGAATTTATCATAAACTACAGCCTAAGCAAAAATATGTAATACAGACGAGCAAGTATAGAAAAACACTAATTCCAGCTGTTTAATGGGAATGAACATCAGATTTATTTTGAACAAGTAGGTAAACTAATCAATGCACCAATTTGACGTAAACATTTTTTATATCCAGTCCACTTTGCTGAAAAAGCGAAATAAGCTATTTAGTGGAATGATGGGTAGGGGGTGGGTGTATGAAAACCAACTTTCACCTTTGTTTTGTCTGAAGATAGCATTCTGTTTCTTTTCTCTCGGTAGGCTGTGCAGTTGTTGGTCTGTGACATTTTGCTTTCAATTCGTACAACCTTGTGGCAGAAGCAGGCAAGCTCCAGCCAGGTTGTGGGTGAGACCTACCAAGCTTCAACTGTAGAACTGAAAGGATTCCAACGAGACCTGAGCAGTCTCAGGAAACTTGGCCAGACATTTAAACCGGCACATCGTAAGGTAAGCAAGCAAAACCATATTCAATGGCATTACTGTTGTTGAATTCCCACTGTTAACATCCTGAAAGTTACTACTAACCAGTAATGGAACTGGACCAGCCATATAAATACTCTGGTTACAAAACCAGTTTAGAGGCTGGGAATTCTGCACTGAATAGTTCGCCTCCTGTCTTTCCTGCCTGTCAACCATCTACAAAGCACAAGTCAGGAATGTAATGCAATATTCTCCACTTGTCTGGTTGAGTACAGCTTCTACAACATTCAAGAAGCTTGACACCATCCAGGACAAAGCCTGTTTTTTGACATCCAACCCACCACCTTCCACCATTTACTCCTTTCACCACTGGTGGTGGCAGCATGTGTTGCATCTTCAAGATGCACTACAGTAACTCAACAAAACCCGTCTCAAAAATCCATAGAAACCAATGACCTCTATCATCTAGAAGGACAAGGGCAGGTGGTTGTGAACACCACCACCTGTAAGTACCCCTCGAAGCCACACACCATCCTGACCTGGATATCGCCCTTCTTTCACTGCTGCTGGCAGAAGCAGGCTAGTTCCAGCCAGGTTGTGTGTGGCTCCAGCCAGGAAATTTCAGAATTAATACTCTGAAATTTCCTTTCTAACCATGCTGTGGGCATCCCTATGCTCAAGGACTGCATTGGTTCAAGAATGCATCACAATACCACCTTTTGCAGGATAATTAGGGAAGGGCAATAAATGCTGGCCTTGCCAGCAATGCCAACATGCAGTGAATGAATTTTTAAAAATATCTAACTAATCAGAGAAATACACTTTTCTGTCACACATAATACAACCAAGCATTAATGTATCCCGTATTTTCTTCAAAAAATTCCACATGTAGAAATAATTACAAGTGATTAGAGGAGGAAAAAATATTGTCCATTCTCTTAAACACAATATTCCAGTTCTCATCTCAATTTTTCATGTTTCCTTCATAACATGAGACAGACCTCTTAGGCCGTTTAATTATTTATTGAGGCAAACTGTTCTCTTGGTAAAACAGCTTGGCAATTTGTGACTCGCGTCAACCCATTTTATTTTAGAAACCTCTTCTTTGCAATGTTTTTTTGACACTAGCAAGGTCAATTCTCAACCTTGTTTCTGCAGCTCCCTTCTGTGAAAGAATATTGTCCAAAAGATAATGATTATCTACATAACATTTTATGACCACATTTTTCTCATATTGCCCCTTGTATAAGATCTCCTTCAGAATATTAGATAGGTCTGTCCCAATATCTATAGTTTTTACTAGTGCCAGGGTTTCAGCACTGCAGGTGTTTAAACTGCCATGTTTATTTTCTTGGCTTTTCAGGCCAAAGGATAGCATTTATTATTTGCTCCCACCAAGAATATGATAAACTGTGCTGCATGAGAATATCCATTTGGAAAATTAGCACATGAAGCATCTTAAGAATGACTAACTTCAATTCCTCTGTATCATCTAAGGCTGGAATCTTGAGTGTACATTTGTCTGTATTTATTTTGTTTTTTTTTTTGAAGAGGAACAAGGAATTTACTGTCCTAGCCCAAATGAATCCCTGATTCAACATCACTGCAAAAATTATCTGAACATTATCGCATCAGAATAGCACTCTATCATATTATATGTTTATTTTGTGTTTATTGCTTTTTCACACTTCCACCACTTTGTTTTAGATGTTTTTGCATGAGGCGACTGTACGATTGATGGCAGGTGCAAGCCCAACTCGAACTCACCAGCTTCTGGAACACAATCTGAGGAGACGAACATCACACTTCATCCAACAAGGTAATGCATTTAGTGCCAGTAAGCCAGCTGTTAAGTGCTGGAAGTTCTGGTATATAGTCTTAGACAATCCTGACAGGAGGTGGTATTGTTGCAGATCTTGTAGCAAAGTCATCTTGCTTTTCACAATTTTAACACTTTTTAACCTTCTGCACACACTTTTTTTTGCCTTTTCAATAATGCCTCTCATGACCTCCATCAGTGTTCGATCTCCTGTTCCATTTCCCATTCCCTCCTTGTAAAATGCCTTCAGGCAGTTGTGGAAATTGGTACAAAATTTAAGTGTCAAGGAGAAAAATGAGACCATTGGTCTATCTGACTGACATATCCGCAACATTCCCTCGAGATGTTTCTAATAACCCAGAATCCATTTTGTTGAAGTTCCTTGTCGAAATGTATTAAGGTTTTTTGTTCGATCACCATTACCAGAACTTAATATGTTTCAAGCTGACTGGTAAGATAGAAACAAAACACATAGCTTTTCTTGGTGGATAGTTTATTGACTAGCTCGGTCATACAGCTGTGATCCTGCACTCAGTGTCACAGCGTTTCCCTATTTATGTGCGCTGAAAGATAATTTATAGTGACCACTTGTTTCTCTTAAGCTTAAAATTACATTAACAGAACTTAACAATGTGATTGATAAAACGCCAGTTATCTGTTGCACGTACTTACCAAAACAACAAGCTTCATTTAGACACCCCGTAATTAAATAACCTTAAGCACTTCACAGGAAAGTAATCAAGAAAAACCTTTCACCAACCAACATAGGGCGATCTTGGGACAGGTGACTAAAGCTTGGTCAAAGATTTTAGTTTTGTCACACTTCTGCCAAATTGAAGCAATGAAATTCAAAGATATGAAAGAGCTCAGAAATGGGAGAAAACAGTGATCTCAGAAGGTGTGGAGATAGAGGAAGTTAGTGAAAGGGAGCATGAGGAAATAGCTCCTTTGTGTCTACTTTATCAACTTTTTAATAATTTAAAACACCTTAGTTAGATCTCCCCATTCAGCTTCTATACACTAGAGAATACAATGCTAATCTGTGCAAACACTTGGCCTTATAATGTAACCTTTTTAAGTCCTCTTATCGTTCTGGCGGATTGATGTTCCATCTCTTTTCACTGTCAGTGTATTGACCCTTACCAAGATGGGGTGCCTGGAACTGAATGCAGTCCAGCACATGAGTTTAATTGATTTACCTATGCCATGGCCTCAGCAATCTCTGTACTTGGAACCCTAAATTTCTCAGCTTCCCACAATTTGGAGAATATCCTGCTGTCTTTCATATTTGGATGATCTCTCACTGAGTTCTAACCCTGCCAGTTTTGCTTCCACATTAAATCCTTTATAAACTTCTGATCCTGCCTGCACTATTGACACTCAGCAAATTTAAATACACGGTTCTCTGTTCCTTAATTTAAATCACTGATAGACATAAAGCTAAGCTGAGATTCCAGTAAAGATCCCTGCAGGATACCATTAATCATCTAATAACATATTCTAGTGACTTATAACAGTATTTCCTAGTTTACTTCTCCTATCCTCCTTTAAATGATACACCAAAAGTATTTAAAGAGGAGGTAGAAAGGTTTTTGAAATATCAAAGAGTTGATGGCTATGCAGAACTGGCAATAAAGAGGAGTTGAGGCCTGGGGCAGATCAGGTACGATCTTGTTGAATAGTTGGGCAGGCTAGAGGGGCTGAATGTCCTATTCCTTCTTTTTCTTATGTTCTTTATTCCCATCCAAGATGATCAACCTTGCAAATTTTGCAAAATTCTGCAAAACAAAAATTTGGGTACTACCAATGAATAGATAACCTGCCTATAAATGTTAGCATCAGCATGAAATAATTTGTGAGGTGTACATGATAATGAGAAATTTGTGGACCTGATGGCCACAAATCTATCCTTACCTATTAAAGGACATGTTTAAAACAGTACGAGGCCTCAACAATTTATTTGGTTTTTTTCTGTGTGCCATACACCAGGATAGGAGGCACAGAATTTATGTCAACACTTTCTTTTAATGTGTAAATTGGTAGCATGCTGTCCTTTGAGGCTCAAATCTGCACATTTGTGATACAGTCTAGGGCTGAGAGACCAGGGTAGTAACTGAAGGCATGTTGCAATTTCAGAGGGTGTCCCCGTTGAGAATGAGATGTTCAGTCGTGGCCCAGTCCTTCTACTTGGGTGGATATAAAAGATCCTTTGTTCTGGCCATTATTTAAACCTCAGTTATCATCACTTTTTTAAAAAAAAAATTATCTACTCCTTCTCACATTGCTGTTTGTGGGAGCTCGCTGAATGCAATTTAGCCACTGCATTGTCCTATGGTACAACAGTGTGACTACACTTCAGAATACTCCAATGGCACTTGAGGCGTCTGGTTGTCATGAAAGTTGTATAAATGCAAGTCTTTTCACTCTGCTTTGTTTGGCAAGGTGCGCTGATTATACCCTCGGGCGACTTCAGAAGCTTTTTGGCCACCTTTTAAGCTGAGTAACAACTCTCATTCTTCTAGAACAGTTCAGCGATTGTCCAGTAGGAAATTTCTGCAGTGCCATACAGGTTAAGGATGAAATTTAAGTTGATAAACAGCTTTCAATCACACAGCCAGTGTTCCTGAAACAGTGGCCTTTAAAATGATCAATTTTAAGCATAGAATCACATGATGGTTTGGCACATTGATGATCTTTGCAAAGCAAAATTTTGAGGTCAGTTTTTATTTTAATTAGGTAATACCAGACGTAGCACAAAAGGAGTTAAGTTCACATCCGTCTGTACACATTTGGAATTCGAGTAAGGGAATGCTAGAAGTACAGCACTAAGAGATAACAGACTTCCAAAATATTTTACTGTTTTTGATTGCTGTTTACAGGTGAATTGGATGCTCTTCCAGGCCAGAGAGAGCGAGCAACAGCCATACTCCTGGCATGCCGTCATCTTCCCCTCTCGTTTCTCTCCTCTCCTGGCCAGCGAGCAGTCATGCTGGCCGAAGCTGCACGTACTCTGGAGAAACTTGGAGACAAGCGGTCTGTCAATGATTGCCAGCAGGTGATCATGAAACTGGGCAGTGGCACCACGATTGCAGCAAGCTGATATGTGGGATGCCATGCCCCAGCCTGCGGTAAATGTTTTCTACTCTCTGATTGAATCGCACTGTCATGCCCATAAACAACCAGCACGTGTTTCAGAGCCGTAATAATTTCCTTCCGATGAAATGCAGTTTGGCAGATTTGTTGCAAAAGATATTTTCACATTCTGTCTTGTAACCAAGATTGCAGTATGTGTGTGCAAGTTGCTTTTCACAGGTCGATACAGTAATCCAGTGTCATCTTTCATTTGACCTCCATCCCCCCCTCTCCTATTGTCCCCACTTCACTTGTCTCTCTGATATGAATACACTACTGCAGATGACCATTCAGTTCCATTTGTCAAGGCTGCAGTTCTCAATTTGAGGGTATCAAAATTTCCATTTGCTCAATATTTTAAATAATTTATTAAATTTTTACATCCTCATACTTTGCTCTTGAACTGTGTTCAGTCTTGCGAATGTAATTTATCATGCATGTGTTTGGGACAGTGTTTTTCTTATAGATTTCATATATATGTAAGTTAGAAGAATTATTTTTAAAAAAATCAAAAGCCCATCAAAGCCAAAAATGCCTGTCCTTTTTTTCGATCAGCTCTGTCTAGCTTCTTTCTCACAGAATAATCTTAATAGTTTGCCTAGAGATATAATGGATTCACCTTTAAACCCTACATATACTGTCCACTCAATGACTTACCTTTGTAGATTGTTCCACAACTTTGTTAGCCTCTGCGTGAAAAAAATTGCAGGATTGCTACTGTGTTTTAGTGAGACTATATGCTTTTTACTGTTTCTGGTACCAAGGATCAGTTTTATTCCTGACAGAATCAACTTACATGCTAAGGGAGGGCAGCACAGTGGCTGAGTGGTTAGCATTACAGCCTCACAGCGCCAGGGACCCAGGTTTGATTCCAGCTTTGGATGACTGTGTGGAGTTCTCCCTGTGTCGGTGGGGTTTCTGCTGGGTGCTCCAATTTCCTCCCACAGTCCAAAGATGTGAAGGTTAAGTGGATTTGCTATGCTAAAATAGTTCATAGTGTCCAGAGATGTATAGGATATGTGGATTAGCCATGGTAAATGCGGGAATTTGGTAGGGGACTGGGTATGGGTGGGATCGTCTTTGGAGTGTTGGTGCATACTTGATGGGCTGGATGGCCTCCTTCCACACTGTAGGGATTTTATGATTTTAAAGCACCTCCTTCCCTTGGAATAACTGAAAGATGTACAGTATTGATCTTTATGGAAATAGCCAAATTCTACTTTTAATGTCTTCCTTTGTAATTTCCCTGGTACTAGCACACACCGAGTAGATGTGGACTGACTGTTAACTCAGATGGGGACTTCACTTAGTCCTGTTCAAAGACTTATCTGCAAGTCACATTATGCTTCAGTTTGAATTGTAACTTCAGGCAGATAGTCTTGGTATAGGATTGAGTGGACATTATAAAAACATCCCCTGCCTAACGAAACCAAACACATAGTCCATGCTTGTAACTAACAGGTGCAAACCTAATTGGCAGTAACACTCGTATTGACAAACATATTAATTTTGAAAAGCTGGAACCACATTTGGTGGTTTTTGTGGTATTAAACACAGGTCAGGAGGATAAAATATGGTTTTAGGTTTTTTAAAGCTTTTAAATATAATTAATACCAAAAACAAAATGGCATAAAAATGCGCTATAGGAAGTCCTAGAGGTGACTTATGAGAGTGATCCAGTAGCTCTAACCAGCAACAAAAAGGCAACAGATGCAATTCATTGCAAAACCATTATTTGTTCCAGTGCCATGTCAATTGAATAAATTTAAAAGTAGACCCTTCTTACATAGTAATCATATCAAAATAGACAGTAACATTTAGTTAAGACGTGACTGCAGTTTCCCCTGAGGAACAATGCAAGATTTGTACATAAAAGGCAGGCTCCTCCATTAAATAGTTAAGATGTTCAGCATCCGTGGTATTTAGCTTTTAGATAATTCTGACCATGATTTCTCTCTGCATTGTTGTTGCTGTAAATACTTAGTAAGTGCAAATACCTCAGTTTATTTCCTTGTTGGACATGTGGAAACGTTTTTCTAATTATGGTTGGTGCTTTATTTAAAGGATAAGTATCAAGAATGTGTAGATTGATTTTCAAGCCTTTTCTCCAACAGAATAAAATACTTCGTTACTGAATAGTCTGTCTGAAATTGCTTATTTTGTGACCTGAACATAAACTTTCATTTTTTAATTTCTCTGTTTACTCAGTGTGTGTCTTTCTCCCAATCCAAATTATCCCTTTGAGTCTCCAATGTTTCTCTCCATCAATCTGGATGGAGGTTTCTTTGTTGTGCTGATGCATGAGCACCATGTCTGTTTTTCCCCTAAACTGACTGGGAGGACCCTGGCAACTTTCAGCAGTGGAAGAGATGATGGGAGCTTGTAAGGCAAGTACTGTAATAGTAGTGGGTGATCTTCATGGAGATTGGACAAATCAATTTAGTGAAAGTAACCTGGAGGATGAATTCATAGATATATTCAGGATAATAGTGATCGTAAAATTGGGGTTTGGTTAGCTAAGTTGGCTGGATGGCTTGTTTGCACTGCAGAGTTATGCCAACACCATGGGTTCAATTCCTACACTGTCTGAGGTCACCATTGAAGGAGTCTGCTTCTTAACCTCTACCTTTCACTGAGACATAGTGACCTGCAGGTTAAAGCCCCACAGTCATGTCTCTCTAATGAGAGAGCAGACCTTTAGTAATGGTAGGACTGTGGTGACTTTACATTTTTTATTATTATTATACCAATCCTAAAATCATAGAATTTAACATTCAGTTTGAGGTGAGAAATGTGTGTCCAAAATAGTGTCTTAAACTTAAATAAAGGCAATTGCAAAGGATATGAAGACAGAGTTGGCTAAAGTGGACAGGGAAAATAATTGGTAAGCAATTTGGCGAAGCTTCTTAGATGATAATTCATGACTCTCCACTATGGTATGGTTTGTTGAGAAAGAAAATCCCTGAGAAGGACGTACCATCCTTGGATAACTAGAGAAGTCGAGGATGATATTCAATTGAAATAAAGCCCTTGCAGACTCCACCAGCATCTCTCAATCTTACGGATGCCATCACCTCGTATAACAAAGGCAGCAGATACATGGGAACACCATCACTTTCAAGTTCCCCTCCAAGGAACATGGCATCCTGACTTGGAACTATGTTGCCATTCCTTCGTTAGTGCTGAGTCAAAATCTTGGAACTCCCTTACCAACAGCACTCTGGGTGTCCCTGCAGGTCTGCAGCAGTTCAAGAAGGCAGCTCACACCCACCTACTACAGAGCAATTAGGGATGGGCAATACATGCTGGCCTAGCCAGTGATGTCCTTGTGGCATGAACAAATTTTAAAAAAGGTAACGCTACAAAGATAAGGGGTAGGACAGAAGATTGAGAAATTTCTGGAAACCAGTGAAGGATGACTTTCTTTTTTTAATAAAAAAAGGAACTGGAGAATAAAAGAAAACTAGCAAAAACTGCAAAATAGGTAGGAACGCAAGTTATGAATCAGATACAAAGAACCTTCAAGGACTCTTGAGGAGCAGTGGTCATGTCCCTATCTCTGGATTAAGAGGCAGAAGTTCAAGTTCCACTTGCTCCAGAGGTCTGTCTTAACACTTCTGAACTGGCTGATTTAAAAAATATCTACAAAAAGTCTGAAAAGGGATTGATTGATAAGTTACACTCCATCTGCCAAATTTTTGACCGTTTAATGAGAGAAATTGAGGCTTGCATTGGCAAAAACAATGATGACCGGAATGGCCTAATTTTGCTCATGTATCTTATGGTCCTATATTGATTAGTGAGGGAATCAAAGGTTATGGGGAGAACGCAGGAGAATGGGGTTGAGAAACGTATCAGCAATGATCAAATGGCTGAGCAGACTTGATGAGCTGAATGGCCTAATTCTGCTCCTACATCTTATGGTCTAATGAGAATATTTAAATGAAGAGAAACTGACAATACTGCAATACATGGGAATCTGGGTAACAACATTTCACAAACAGAACCCAAGTACAGCAAGTAATTAGGAAAGCACTTGGAGTGTTGGCCTTTATTGAAAGAGTCTAAAAGTAACGAAATCTTACTGCAACTGTTCAGAGTATTTGTGCGATCACAAACTACTGTGTACAGTTTTGGTCACCTTACTTAAAGTAGGATCTTAGAATTAGCTTTATTGTCACCCACATGAGTGCAGTGAAAAGTTTACAAGTCGCCACTTAGTGCCATCTTAGGTACACATGTATCTAGGTACAGATCCCTAAGTATAAATTCTTAGGGAAAAAAAAAATGTCCAGCATTTCAGACCTTCACACCATCTTGGATACAAAATCATAAGAATAAATTAGAAAAAAAAGAAATAAAAAGTTCAGAATAACAGTCCTTCCAATGCAGTCTAGGCTGGAACTTCCCTTCAGTTCGTGCCAGCCCTCGTCTCCAGATGGTGCTGGCTTCACATCAAGGCTCTCCAGGCCAGGAATCCGTGCTGAGGCCACAAGTCCACTCTGGGGATCTAGTTTATCATTCAAGGGTTGGATGATCACGTTCATAGTCTGGGATGTTTGGTAGAGTTCCAGTGGCTATTCGATGAAGCAGAAGTCGATCTCTGCCTAGAAGGTTTTGCTGCAAAAAGACCAGAATACTGCAGATAGTTGACTTTCTGACAAGTAGCTGGGTCAGGATTTTCTCTTCCCTGTATTTTTCTCTCTGCTTCTGCTACGTACTTTCTTGTGAAGGAAGCTGCACTGTTCTTATTAATTTGATTATACCAAGTGCAGCGATCCTGGGTTAGCTTCTTCCCGGACTCAAAATCAAATCAAAACCTGTAAGTAAAGCCCCCAAACTGTCTTTGACCGCCACATGAGTGCACAAAGACTTGAGTTTTCTAAAGATTCCCACTGGTGTGTCAGACGCCATGGATAAATGGCCAGCCCAACTCAGTTGTGATTATAACAAGAATGCAAGAAATAGGGGAGCAGGCCATACGTCTCTTTGAATTCCTCTGCCTTGTGTATTTAAATTCATTCTTGTGTAGAATTTTGGCATTGCTGACAAAGGTTGCCTATCCCCAATTATCTTTGAACTGGGTGCTTTGCAAAGCTATTTCCAAGGGGCAGTTAAGGACTGTTGTCATAGATCTACAGTCACATGTAAACCAGATCAGTTAGAAATGGCAGACTTCCTTTCCTAAAAAGCATTAGTAAACAAAATTGGGTATTTACAGCAATAGTTTCATGGTCACTATTCCTGAAACTAGCTTTTACTTTCAGATTTTGTTAATTGAATTTGCATTGTACCAGTCACCTTGGCATTTGAACCTGTGTGCATACAGCATTGGATCACGAGTTCAGTCAGGTGACCATTGCACCATCATCTGCCATTTCTCTAATCCCAATTATAAATTCTCATTTGTCTGCTTGTGATAGACTCACATTTGGTTTTGCTAATCTTTCCCTTTCTACATGCTGATGAAGCTTTTACACTATATAAAATTCTAACAGGACAAAACAGGGAGGATGTTCCTGATGGGTGTGTCCAGATCCAGTGGTCACGCTATGAGGATTCGGGGTAGACTATTTAGGACGGAGATCAGGAGACATTTCTGCACCCAAACAGTGATGAGCCTGTGGAATTCATTACCACAAGAAGTAGTTGATGCCAAAACATTGAATGTACTCAAAAGGTGACTAGATATAGCACTTGGGGCAAATGGGATCGAAGGTTGTGGGGAGAAAGCAGGATTAGGCTATTGAGTTGGACGATCCTCCATGATCATGAAGAACGGCAGAGCAGGCTTGAAGGGCTGAATGGCCGTCTCCTGCTCCTATTTTCTATGTTTCTATGTCTATTTTAATGTTACTAGTTTAGTCTCATTCTATTTTCCCTTTCTTAATCATTTTCTTGGTAAAACGGTCCCATTTTTAGGCTTACCCTTTCTGGGAACTTTTTCCTTTTGAATCAATACAGTCCTTGAGTTTTTTTTTTGTTAGTCACAGCTGGAATATATTCCTTGATAGGCTTTTGTGCATTAAAAGGAATGTATTTTTATTGTAAACTGTAACGTTTTCTTACAGGTAGACCATTTCATGTCTACCATAGTATCTTTTACTATACTTTTCTAATCCATCAAGGCCAATTTTCCCCTCACGGCTTCAAAAACAGAAATTATTGGAAAAGCTCAGCAGGTCTGGCAGCATTTATAAAGAGAGATCAGAGTTAATATTTTGGGTTGAGTGACCCTTCCACAGAACGGCCCCTCATAGCTTGGCAGGTTCCTTTGTTTAAAATTTAAGACCCTAGTTTTTGGATGAATTATAACATTTTAAAACTTTTTATATTATGGTCACAATTTTCTAAAGACTTCTTTGAGAAGAAGAATATTAGTTAGCTCTTTCTTATTGCACAGTTTTGATTTGAAATTGCCCTTTCTCTTGTTGGTTTCTTAATGTATGGCTCTAGAAAGCCATCTCCTCTAAATTTGAAAAATTCACCCTAAACAACATTAGACACAATGCAGTGCCTTTAAACATGGGGAGGCTGTTGTTCTGCCACTACCACATTAATCTGACTGATCAAGAAATTCTCCTACACCTGTCTCTTGCCCTAGGTGTATTTGGAAAGACTTACAGATTGATAATTGACCTGCTGAACTATTTACAACATGCTATGAACAGCTGTCATTCCTGAGATAGGACTTAAATTTGGCCCAGAAGTGGGGAACATACCACAAGACCTCTTGGAAGGAAAGTAATGTTGAGGTAGTAGATCATCTATGAATGGCATATCAGGTATGAGGAGCTATAAAACATACTTGTGCTCCTATTTCTTATTTTCTCATGTCCCTTTAAGTGGATATAGGAGATTCTACAACAGGGGTGCCCTCCTGTTGCTCTGACAGCTTTCATTGCATGGTTGATCTTAATTGAACATCAATCACACTGCTGTTTATGGGCGTTTACCATGTACAAGTTGACTGAACATTTTGGGAAGTTGTGGGCAGTGAGACACACAAGAACAGTTTCTCTTTCTTTACTTGTTTTCTCCCTACTGAACTTCATCCATTTTTTGCTAACAAATGAAATCGTTCACTTTCAGTACCAAACAGTATTCGTACTCACCAAAACAAAACCTCCCCCTCGGGCAAAATTTACTTAAATTTATATCTGCATCTCTACAGTAAGAAGTTACAACTAAAAATATGGGTTATGGTAGTTTAATGATATGCTGAATTGTTCTCTGAAGAGGTTGAAATTAATTTTCAAATACAATATTCACACCATCCGTAAGGCTTTTGTATTTCTACTTCTGTAATGGCACCTGACTCCATACTGCTTCAGCTCTTTGTTACCTGTAGACTTGACTATTCTAATGCAACCCTGGCTACGCTCCCACATTGTAAACTCTGTAACAAAAACTGAAATTGCTGGAAAAGCTCAGCAGGTCTGGTGGCATCTGTGAAGAGAAATCAGAGTTAACGTTTTGGATCCGGTGACCCTTCCTCCGAACACACTAAACTCTGTTCAAACAATCAAAAACTCTGCTGCTCGTGTCCTAAGTCTCACTATATAATTCATTCATCACCTTGAGCTCGCTCATCTACATTTAACTCCCAGTTAAGCAATGTCATGATTTTAAAATTCTCATCCCTTCATGGTTTCAATGCTCCCATCTCTAATCTCTTCAGAACTACCTCTCACCGAGATATCTGTGTCCCTCTAATTTTGGCCTTTTGAGCATCCCCTACGCACAGCATCAAACTACTGTTACTTCAGCATTCAGAACAGAAATGAAAAGTGTTACACACACAATGTAAAGCACAGAAATTATCCAATAAGGCAACTAGTCTGTGGTTTTTATGTTGCACACAAGCCTTCTCCTACCTTTCTTCATTGATTCAGATTAATAACCTCCTATTCCTATTGTCTACACTTATGTCCTATGTTTATTGAACCTCCAGCAGAAATGCACCAATATTATTCACCTTTTTATGTACTAATGTGGGAGTTCCACATTCTCATCAATCTCTAGATTAAAAATGTTGCCCATGAATTCCCTATTCCTAATTAGTGACTAATTTCTATTGATGGTAAGTGAGAAAATCAATTTTTTATGGAAACATTTGATGGGATAAATGGAAAGGCCTCAATCAGTTTACCCTGAGTAATATTGTGTAGTAACTAGTTTTAATGTAAGGGAAAATTTTCTATTCAGTCAGAACGTACTTTATTTCTTCTGTAATAAATATATAGTCTATCTATATGATGTCACAGATATTGTTTTGATGTCATAATGCAAAATTATTGCTCTAAGTATTTCCATATTAATAAATACCTGTCAATGAGCTATCATCAAGGAGATTTGTGCTTGAAGCCAATTAAGGAGAGGATGTCGGACTGGAAGACTTACATCAATAGTATATTGAAGGATATGAATGTGGAAGATGCTGCCATTGTGGGCCATGCTGACAACAAGTCCTCCTGGGCTTCAAAGCCCGGAGGTGTGCTGGCTGCCATCTCCCCACAGGAGGTCAGCATGTTAACAGGACAGGATCGCAAGGCATTCTTACAAACTGGCATCAACATCGCAGGAAAGAAATGTTCTGTCATCAGGGACAACCTCATGGTCAACAATGATGAAGTGATGGACGTGAGGATGAAGGGCAGTCAAGGCAAGAGCATCTGCATTGGCAAAACTATCAAGATCATGGTGTTTGTGACAGGCAAAAAGGGTGTTCATGGTGGAGCGCTCAATAAGAAAGTCCACGAGGTGGCCAAATATCTGAAACAGAGGGGCATCTAAAAGAAAGCTAATGTCAGGATTCTTGGAACATTGCAATTTCTAAACTGATAATAAATTCTACTTTAATACAATCTTTTATTTTTGTAGTGTCTGATTTGCAGGTATTAAAAATATTTTAGTTGCAAAATAGTTTTAATGTTCGAAAAAGATAACTTTCTACCCCTGAGAGGTTGTTCCCTGTTCAGAGATAAGAGGCATTTCTCACAATTCTTTAAATGTTGTGATTGTTTCTGCTTCTATCACCTTCCCTGGCATGGTGTCCCAGGCACTTACCATCCTTTGCGTATTAAACTTGCCTTGCACATTTCTCAAACTTTTCCACCCTCTCACTTTAAACCTATGCCGCCTAGGATTTGACATTTTACCCTAGGAAAAAGACTGCAATGATCCACCCTATCCATGCCTCTCAATTTTATACAGTTCTTTCAGGTTACTCCCAGCCACCATGCTCAAGCAAAAACAATTCAAATTTTATTGTTAATGCACTCCAATTCAGGCAAGATCCAGGTAAGCCTCTTTTGCACCCTCTCCAAGGCCTTCACATCCTTCCTTAAGTGTTGTGAGCAGAACTGCTCACAATGTGCTAAATGTGACCTAACTAAAGTTTTATATAGCAATGATTTTGAGGGCAGTTAAGAGTCCACCATATTGTTGTGTCTCTGGAGTCACATGTAGGCCAGACCAGGTAAAGACGGCAGATTAAAGATAACAGTATGGAGCTGGAGGAACGCAGCAGCATCAGAGGAGTAGGAAAGTTGACGTTTCGGGTCGGGACCCTGCTTCAGAAAACACAAGTTCAGATTCCCACCATAGCCCCTGCCCAGGGGGAAAGACGATAAACTTTGAAATGAACATGCTGGAGCTCAGTTTTGAAGAATACAAGACCAGGCAGGCTAGTATGCCTCATTTACACAAACAGAAATGGCTGAAAAAGCGCAGCAGGTCCGCGGAGCGGAAGTTAACGTTTCGGGTCCAGTGACCCTTCCTCAAACTAGTATGTCTCACTTGCCAGTTTTACTGGGTTTTGCTTCCAGGTGGCAAGATTTAAATTCAGATAATTCATAAAAATCTAGAATTGAAATCTCAATAATGAGAACTATCATCAATTGTCATAACAATGTATCTGGATCACTTACGTTTTTCAGGGAAGGAAATTCCCTAAAATTTCTGAAAGGTCCAGACCCGAAACGTCAGCCTTCCTGCTCCTCTGATGCTGCTTGGCCTGCTGTGTTCATCCAGCTCTACACCTTGTTATCTCTGACTCTAGCATCGGTAGTTCTTACTATCTCTATCACAGATGGCAGATTTCCTTACATTATCACTTTAACACTGTCTACCCTCCAGTGGGACAAGAGTCAAGAGGGAGCAGGCAGGGTGATCCAAACTGTTCAACAACATGCCCAGACATTGATGACATCAGTGAGAATAAACCTTCTCCTGGACCGAATGACCAGATATGTTGACTGCCATCTGGACAGGGAATGCCTCCGTCAGATAGTGAGTGATCCTCGGATAACGGGACCCCCCGGGTAGTGAGAGTGACCCTCACTGAGGAAGCGGAACCTTTGTGAGGGAGGAGGCGGAGCCTGGGACTGTTGTGGCGGTTGCTCTTTGGCGGCGCGCACGATTGGGAGAGAGAAAAGAATGAAGAAGAAAGAGCGCGGGGCCGGCGGCTCAGGGTCAGGCCGAGAGCGGGGAAAGGAGGTCCTGGTGTTCAGCGAGGATGCCCGGAGGTGAAGGAGCGGAGCTGGGGAAGGTGAAGAGGGAGGGTTGAGGGATAGGAGTGGGGGGAAGGGGGTTGAGGGATAGGAGGGGGGGGAAGGGGGTTGAGGGAGGGGGGGGGGGGGGGGGGGGATGGGGGGAGGGGGGGGGAAGGGGGAGGGGTGACGAGTTGAGGTGAATCGAGCAGTGGAGTTCAGTCAACATTGGATTTGCCGTGATCTTACCTAATGGCAAACCAGCATCGAAAAGCTGAATCTTGTTCAGTTCATACATAAAATGTGGATATTGCTGGCCTGGCATTTATACCCATCTTTAATTGCCTGGATGGCTTGGAGAAGTTGATGGTGAGCTGCTTTCTTGAACCACTGTTATCCTTAAGCTGTAGTGACCCCTAAAAACCACCACAAACTCCTAGTTCACGTGACTTCCTGTGGGCTGTGGTCATTCTGATATTTATAAATCATTCTGTTTTTTTCATGTATTTTTAAGGGAGTTTCTGACCGGCTTTCACAAGCGTAAGGTGGAGAGGAGGAAAAAGGCTTTGGAAGAAATTAAAGTGAAGCTGAAGGAAGAACAGAAACGAGTGAAAGAGGAGGTGGGAATCGTGATTGACCCATTCAGTTTGACAGACACGATTACTCTAAAACAGCAACTTACATGAGTTTTTTAAATTTGTGGGATGTAGGCATTGCTGGATGGCCAGCATTTATTTCTGGTCCCTAGCTGCCCTTGAAAAGGTGCTGGTGAGCTGTCTTCCTGAACCGTTGCGGTCCTACAGTTGCTGTAGTTGATCCACAAAGACATTAGGGAGGGAATTTTGTTTTCTTTTCCCAGTTGATACAACTGAGAGGCTTGCTACATGGTCATTAAGAATCAATCACATTACAAGGACAGATTGGACTTGGGATGGAGATAAGGACACATTTCTGCACCCAAAGAGTGGTGAGCCTGTGGAATTCCTTACCACATTTTGATGCAAAAACATTGAATATATTCAAGAGGCAGTTAGATATAGCACGTGGGGCGAATGGGATCAAAGGTTATTGGAAGAAAGCTGGATGATCAGCCATGATTGTGATGAATAGCAAAGCAGTCTTGAAGAGCTGAATGGTCTCCTCCTGCTCCTATCTTCTGTGTTTCTAAAGGGCATTAATAAACTAGATGGATTTTTATGACAATCCATAATGGTTTTACATTCATCATTAGAATTTTAATTTCAAATTTTATTGAATTGAAATTCTACTAACTGCTGTAGTGGGATTTGAACCCAGGTCCCCAGACCATTACTTGGGTCTCTGGATTACTAGTCCAGCATATTAACATACTAAGCAACAACAATTTATATAACACTTTAACATGATGACAACAACTACTTGTATTTATATAGCATTTTAAATACCAAAATGTACCATAAAAGGAGATAGTGTAATCAAAAGATAGTGGTCTATGGGCCAGATTGTTAGAGTCAGAGTCATACAGATAGAAACAGGCCCTTCCATCAATCGTGTCTATTCCAATGAACAAACACCACACTTCATTAATCCCATTTACCTGCATTGTGCATTGCGTTTTAATTACTCATCCAGATGCTTCTTAAATGTTGCAACAGTACTTGCCTAATTGAAGTCCATGTAAATCACATTAACTTCACTATCCTCATCAATATATAGTCACCTCAAACTCAATTAACGTAGTCAGGATCTCCCTGTAACAAATTTGTGCTGACTATCCCTGACCAATCCCTGTTGATTAATCCTGTCCTTCAGAATTCTTTCCAATAATATCCCTACCAATAATGTCAGACTAACCGGTCTGGTAACTATCTGGCTTATCTCTGCTGTCCTTCTTGTAAAAGAACCCACTTTAGCTATCTTCCAGTCATTTGGCACTTCACCTATGGCCAGTGAAGTATTAAATATATCCTCCAGGGATCCAGCAATCTCCTTTCTTGTTTTCCATGGTGGGGGTTGGTATGCATCTCTTCAAGAGCCTGGGGAATTATGTCCGCTAGAACATTTAATACCTCCTCTTTACTAATCTTAATGTGTTCTAGAACCTCACCTTCCAACTGATATCCCTGGCTACAACATCATTCTGGTCCGTGATACAGATGAAAAGTATTCATTTAAGACCTCTCCCACATCCATTGGCTCCAATCACAGGTTGCCATAGTGGTCTCTGATAGGTTCAACTCAGTTCCTGGTAATCCTTTTATTCTTAATGTACTTGTGAAAAGCTTTTGGATTTACTTGTTCCCATCTGCGAAAGATATTTCGTAGCCCTTTTATAAGCCACCTTTTACACCTGTATACTTTTGAAGTGTCTCCCCAGTTTTTAATTCATCGTACTTGATGTATGTATCCTTCTCTGTTTCTTTATCAGATGCTCGATATTTCTTAACATTCAGGATTCCCTCACGTTCCTGCCCATGCCCTTAAGAGGAACAAGCTGGCCCTGAATTCTTACTATACTAATTTCCACTTTCCAAATGTAGACTGGGTTTAGGATATTCAGACTGGGTTTAGGATATTCTGTCTGGGCTGCAGAGGAACTTGGAGTGAGAGAGGAAAGATCCAGTTGTTGTGGTCCATGTAGATACCAACAATGCAGGTAGAACAAGGAAAACGTTATCATTGAGGAAACATGAGCAGCTAAAGGCCAAATGAAAAGCAGAACCAAAAAAAGCGATAATCTCCAAACTACTACCTGAGTCATGAGCAAATTGGCACAGGGTCAACAAAATTTAAGAGTTAACACATGACTCAAAGATTGAAGTGGGAGAAATGGGTTTGAAGGCATGAGTTATTTGACACTAGTACTGGGGAAGGAGGAATCCGTTCTGATGGAATGGCCCCACCCGAATCATGCTGGGTTCAGAATCCTGGTGAATTGCATTACTAGAGATGTAGACAGAACAACTGTGGGTTCAATTGCATGGAAAGTACAAAGATCAAAGGTAAAAAAGAAGGTAGGATCACAGATTAGTGATAGGACGATTGTTACAAGAAAATAGAAGAAAGGGACAGAATGTGTGAATGTCAAATTGCACCAAGGAAGCATACAAACATAGGGAAATTTGATCATAGAATGACCTTAAAGACTTTACATCTTAATGCCTGAACGACTCAGAATAAAGTAGACAAACTGATGGCACAATTCGAGGTAAATGAATGTGATCTTGTAGCTGTTATGGAAACATGATTACAAAGAGATCAATACTGTGAACTTAACGTTCAGGGATATTTGACCTTTTGGAAAGATTAAAGGGATGGAAGAGGTGGTGGGGTAGAACTGTTAATAAGATGAAATGAGGACAGTTGTGAGAGTCAGAGTCCTACAGCACGGAGGCAGGCCCTTCAGCCCAAACTGGTCTATGCCGACCAAAATGTCCATCCACTTTAACCCCATTTCCCTGCACTTGGCCCATACCCTTCTCAACCTTTCCTGTCCGTGTATTCTCCAAATGCCTTTTAAATGTTAACGTACCCACCTCAACCACTTCCGCTGGCAATTCGTTCCATATGCGTACCACCCTCTGCGAAAAAAGTTGTCCCTCAGGTTCCCATGTGTTCTTTCCCCTCTTAGCTTAAACTGATGCCCTCTAGTCCTTGATTCCACAACCCTGGGAAAATGACTGAATGCATTCACCCTATCCATGCCTCTCAAGATCTTATACACTTCAATAAGATCCCCCCTCAGTCTCCTTTGCTCTAAAGAAAAACGTCCTAGCTTGTTCAACCTCTCCCTATAACTCAGTCCCTTGAGTCCTGGCAAAATCCTTGCAAATTTCTTCTGCACTCTTTCCAATTTAATAACATCCTTCCTATAGTAAGATGACCAAAATTGAACACAATACTCCAAGTGCAGCCTCACCAACGTCCTGTACAACTGCAACATAACTTACCACTTCTATATTCAGTGCACTGACTGATGAACGCCAGTGTGCCAAATGCCTTCTTCACTGCGTTGTCTACCTGTGACCTCTTACCTGAGCTCCAAGGTCCTTCTGTTTCACTACACTCCTTAAGGCCCCACCATTCACCATGAAACTCCTACCTTGATTTGACTTTCCAAAATGCATCACCTCACACTTATCTGTATTAAACTCCATTTGCCATTTCTTGGTCCACTTCCCCAGCTGATCAAGATGCTGCTGCAATTTCTGATAACCTTCCTCACTGTCCATGATACCGCCTAGAGACATTCTAGTCTCGGATGATGTAGAGTTCATTTGGATCATAGGATTATAAAATCCCTACAGTGCGGAAAGAAGCTTTCTGGCCCATCAAATCCACACTGACCCTCCGAACAGCATCCCACCTGGATCTAGTCCCCAGTCCTTCCCTGTAACCTGCATTTACCGTGGCTAATCCACCTAACCTGTCCATCCCTGAACACCCCATGGCAATTTAGCATGGCCGATCCACCTGATTTGCGCATCTTTCTGCTGTGGGAGGAAACTGGAGCACTTAGCGGAAACTCATGCAGACTTGGGGAGAATGTACAAACATGGTCTGGGTGGGATGCTCCTTGCCGAGTTAGTGTGGACTTGATGGGCTGAGAGGCCTGCTTCCACACTGTAGGGTCATATGATTCAAAAGTCAGTCATAGACCCAAAGACTGTGATAAGTTTAGAATCTGGCAAAAATAATAGAAAGAAAATAAACTATAAGGACAAACTAGTTAAGAATATAAAATCTGACAAGAGCTTCTTTAAGTATATAAAGAGAAAGGTCAAAGTGAACATAGACCTCTTAGAAAATGAACCTGGGGTGATGGTTATGGGGAACAATGAAATCAGTCTTTACGGTGGAAGATACTTCAAACATCCGATTGATACTAAAGAATATGGGGAAGGAATTTAGTGACATCACCATCACTAGAGAAGTAGTATTAGACAATCTAATGGAGCTGAAGGTAGCTAAAACCACTGGGCCTTGTGCCTTGTATACTAGAATCCTAAAAGAGGTGGCTACAATGATGGTGGATGTATTCGTTGTAATTTTTCAAACATTTTTAGATTCTGGAAAGTATCAGAGGATTGAAAAACTGACAATCTGACACCTCTATTCAAAAAGAGAGTAAACCAAAAAGCGAGTAACTTTAGGCCAATTAGCCTGAAATCTATTGTTGGAAAAGTTTTGGAATCAACTATTAGGGATATAGTAGCAAAACATTTGGAAAATCACAGTCTAATCAAGCAGAGTCAATATTGGTTCATAAAAGGAAGATCAAGCCTAACTAATTAGCATTTTCAAGTCTCACCCAGAGTGGATTGAGGGGAACCAGTAGATGTGTTGAATTTGGATTTCCAAAAGGTATTTGACAAGGTATTTCTCAAAAGTTTAAGTCATAAGGTAGGGGCTCATGGTGTTGCAGCTATTAATAGAGAATTGGCTAATGTACAGGAAACAGCAAATGGGGTAAGGGATTCCTTTTAAGGTTGGCAATCAATGACCAGTGGGCTTACACAGGGATCAGTGCTAGGTCCGGAACTGTTTATAATATGTTGATGACTTGGAAGAAAGAAGCAAATGTACTGTAGCCAAATTTGCAGAAGACACAAAAATAAGTGAAAAGGTAAGTTGTGAGAGAGATATTGATAAGTTAATTAATTGGGCTAAAAGTTGGCAAATTGAATATAATGTGGGAAAATGTGAAGTTATTCATTTTGCATGGGAGAACAGCATTATTTAAATTGAGAAAAACTGCAACGCAAAGGGAGTTGGGGGTACTTGTGCATGAAACAGAGAAAGCTAGCATACTAGCGTAGCAGGTGATCAGGGAGGTTAATGGAATGTTGGTGCTTATTTCACAGAGGTTGGAGTAGAAGAGTAGGAATGTCTTACTGTAACTTTACAAGGTGCTGGTGAGACCATATCCAGAGTGCTGTCAGCAGTTTTGGTCACCTTTATTTAAGAAAGCAGTTCAGAGAAGGTTCACTTGGATGATTCCCAGTATAGAGGGATTGTCTTATGAACAACAGCTAAACAGGTTGTGACTTTACACATTGGGATTTAGAAGACAAGTGATCTTTATTGAAACATATAGGGTTTGACAGGGTGAATGCTGAGCGAATGTTCCTCCTCGTGGAAGAGTCTCAGAATAAAGGGACATCAATTTAAGTGTCAGTGGGTTAAAGAGTTCTTGGAAATCCTCCCACAGAGTCTTCAGGAATATTTAAGGCTGAGAAAGACAGATTCTTAATCCGTAGGGAATCAAGGGTTATGGAGAAAACTTAGGCAAGTGGATATGAGGAATGTTGAATTAGCCATGATCCTGTTGAATGGGGCTGAATAGCCTGTTCCTATTTCTTACGGTCATACGATCAATGCAAACAGCTTCCAGTAGGCTCCAAAGAGTATTCATTTAATTCTTCTTACTGAAATTCCGTTCTCCGAACTTTGAGTAAGTTGATAATGGGAGAATAGCCAGTGAGCAATCAAACCTCTGTCCTGTAGCTTTGGCAGCCACAATCATTCTGACAAAAACACAGTTCAAAATCAGTGCAAACTTTGGTTTCTCTTTCTGTTTTTCCTTTTACAACATTTTCTTTGTTAGATTGGTTAACACCCTGAGGGCTCATTATCCAGTCATCTGCCATCTGTTTGAGTGTAATGCATCTCTGGAACAGGAAAATCCACAGCATTCTCTGAACAAGAATCAACCTTCAATTAACTTCCAAGCCTGTTTGTCCTTTATTTTTAAAAGCAAGCTGCTGCTCACAGCTGAAAGATCACCTTCAGTTCTCAGCTCACAGTTCACAACTCCAAACCAAAAATGATAAAAATAAAAATAATAAAGGTCTCAACAGGACATACGGTTTGGTCAAAGAGATAAGTTTTAAAGTGTTTCTTGAAGGAGAAAAGTGAGATTACTTAGTCTTAAGAAGCATTTACAAAGCAGAAACGGGCTATTTGCCTCAAGAGATCTACTCTGATGCTAAGGTTCCACATGAATCTCCGCTCACCCTCGACCTCAACCCCATCTTTCTATTGCTTTCTTCCTTATGTTTATCTTGCTTCGTCTTAAATGTACCTGTGCTTGTTGCCTCAACCCCTCCGTGTAGTTGTGGTGGTGAGTTCCATGTTGAGCCAATTACCGAGTACAGACGTTTCCTCTAAATTTCCTATGAGATTTGTTAATGACTATGTTATATTAATGATTCTGAGTCCTGGTCTCCCTCACATGCAGGTTTATTCAGCAAGAATAGCAGCATGGGCAAGCTGTTTTACTGAGGGAAGGAATTTGAGAATTTGTTGCCTTGGCAGTTGAAGACATGGCTTCTATTGGTGAATTGCTGAAAATTGACTGTGTACTATTAAATAATGCTAACTTCCTAACCTATACTCTTTACTGACTTGCAGAGACACAAAGAATATTTGAAGATGTTCAAGGAGAGACAAGAAGCTTTAGGTAACTTCGACCTACTAGTGTGACTGAGCTGGTTTCAAGCTCAGTTTCCCAGTTTTTGTTGAGTTGTGCAGTCAAGGGACGACTCTTCCTGAGATACTGGTTTTTAAAAAATGTATCCGAACATGTAATCTATAACCACAGGTAGTTGACTGTAGCATTGACCTGCTATGATGGCTCAACAGTGGAGCCTGGAGCAGCCTGGACCAGTGAAACCAAGTCTTGTTCAAGAGCAGTGAAGGATGGGTAACAAACGCTGATGCCAGTGACATCCACATCCCATAAAAGAGTAAAGAGAACCTCCTGTTTCTTGATTTTCAATGTCTGTAACCACTTTTCAAGAAAACCTTAAATTTTCTTTTGGAAAAAAAAATACCAGAATTAGGATTACGTTCTGCCCTTTGAATTTTGTCTGCCACTTGATAAGATCTTGACTGGTCTGTTTGTGACTTTCATTCTACTCTTCTGCTTGTCGCCCACAATCCTCAATTTCCTTTTAGACCAGAAATCTGTCTATCGCGGATGCTTACTCATCCAGCCTCCACTGTTCCACAGACTAATGATCCTCTGAGAGATATTAAAAAAAAAACTTCAGGGGTAATCGTAAAGCTTTAAACTATATCCTCTAGTTCCATTCTCCCCCATAAGGCAAAACATCCTTTCAGGATCTATATGTTTCAAAAAGATCGGGTGAGGCGAGAGTGACTAACTTTGATATCAAGGCAAGATTTGATTGACTGTGGCTTCGAGGAGCCCTAGCAAAACTGGAGTCATTGTGAACTTGGGATATCTCTCTGCTTGTACGGATGCTATGTGATACAAAGGAGGATGGTCATGGTTGTTGGAGGTCAGTATTCTTGTTTCTAGAACATCTCTGCAGGAGTTCCTCAGGTGCTGTCCTAGGCCCTGCCATCTTCAGCTGTTTCATCAATGACCTTCCCTCTGTCATAAGAACAGAAATGGGGATGTTCACGGATGACTGCACAGCGTCCAGCACCATTTGTGTTTCTTCAGGTGCCAAAGCAATCTATATCCAAATGCAGCAAGACCTGGACCTGGACATCCTTTCCTCCTGTCCACACATCAGTCCCTCCACTGTCAATTTTAAGGTAGTGAAAGGTGCTTGAGTAATTGCAAGTTATCAACACTATAGTTCCTTTCATGGCCTTGCAGTTTCCATTTAAAGCCAATTTAGCACTTTTGTACAACCTGTCTGCATACCTTGAATCTACCTGCAATGTGGACTTCCTTGGCGAGTATGCTGCAAGATGATTGTATTGTTTCTTATTTACTTACAGAGGAAGCTGATGAGTTGGATCAAATGACAGCATCCAAAATGGAATCCATTCAGTATGACCATCCAAACCACACTGTCACTGTAACAACGGTTAGCAGTTTAGATTTGACTGCTGCCAATTTGTACCTTGGTGCAAACCAGGTGAGTTAGAGTTGAAGTTTAAGTACAGGACTACTGCATAGGATATGGCACACAAACAAGCCATTTGGCCCATGATCATACCATATGCTCCATTTGAGCCTTCTCCCATTCCCCCATCTAAGCCTCTAGAACCATAGAATCTCTACAGCATTTAAGCAGGCCATTCGGCGAATTGAGTCTACACTGACCCTCCAAAGAGCATCTTACCCAGAACCACCCCCTATTCTATCCCTGTAAGCGTGCATTCCCCATGGCTAATACACCTAACCTATATATTTCTGGACAATATGGGTAACTTAGCATGGCCAGTCCACCTAACTGCACATCTTTGGATTGTGGGAGGAATCCCACGCAGGCATGGGGAAAATGCACTAACTCAACAGACAGTTGCCCGAGGGTGGAATCCAAGCCGGGTCCCTGGCACTGTGAGGCAGCAGTGCTAACCATTGAGCCACCGTGTTATCCTCTATTCACTTCTTCAATTGTCTAGTTTCTCCTTGAGTACGTTAATTCGGTTTCACTTCGGCCAATCTCTCTGGTAACGAGTTTCACATTCTCGCCATTTATTGGGTTAAATTTCTTCTGAATCCCCTATTGGATTTCCTCGTGTCTGTCATATGTTGATCACCTCTAGTTATACTCTTCCCCACAAGAGGAAACATTCGCTTTGTATCCCCTTCAAATGTTTTCATAATTTTAAAGATCTGTAAGGTCACATCTCAGCCTTTTATTTCCAAGTGAGAAAAGATCTAGCCTGTCAATCCTTTCCAGATCTGGATACCCTTGCATTTCTTGTGTTGTCCTCTCCTGTGCCTCAGATATCATTTTTGTAATATGATGAATAAAATTGCAGACATTACTTTAATTGTGGTCTAACCAGGGTTTCATACAGTTTGAGCATGACTTTCCTTTATTTTAAAATCCTGCTCCTCTTTAAGTAAAGCATGATATTCGGTTGGTTGTTTTTATATTGGTCTTGCTAACCTGTGGTGCAACTTTTAGTGGCTGACGTATTTACGTTTGATAAATACAGGTAAAAATGTCATTAAGTTGTGGAGTACATTGTCTACAAGAAATTACTAACTTCTTAAAAACTGTTGTTTAAGCTTTTAGAACAATGGAAATCCTTCATTTCATAGAATAGATCACAGAATCCCTAAAGTGTGGAAACAGGCCCTTCGGCCCAACAAATCCACACTGATCCTCAGAGCAACCCACCCAGACACATTCCCCTATAACCCACCTAATCTACACATCCCTGAACACTACGGGCAATTTAGCATAGCCAATCCACCTAACCTGCACATCTTTGGACTGTGGGAGGAAACCGGAGCACCTGGAGGAAACCCACACAGACACAGGGAGAATGTACAAACTCCACACAGACAGTCGCCCAAGGGTGGAATTGGACCTGGGTCCCTGGCACTGTGAGGCAGCAGTGCTAACCACTGAGCCACCGTGCTGCCCCAAAAAGTGGATAAAGTTTATGCAATCAGTTCTGATGAAGAATATCCTGTCTAAGCATCAAAATGTTATAACCTGTTACTAGAAGTACTGATTTGATGGTATTGTTTCTGACTGCAGTTTTTTTTTCAATTCTTTCACCCAGGTTGTCTACTGAGTGCATCTACAGGCAGAGACCTTGTAGGCCATTGTTCCATAATGCTGTTGCTGTTTTAGATGTTTGGTTGGGAGAGCTGGGGAGTGCTTTCTATTTATAGGGCTCTGATACATTATTCAGGAAATATAAGCAAAGTACCCAGGACATTTTACTTAGTGGAAATCCATTGTAGACAAAGAATTAACACTGACTTTTAAATTTGAAGCTTCACACCATAAACACTGTGGGTGTCATTATTTTGAATGTTAAAATCAGCACATTGATTTCCCCCTCAGATGTATTTTTAAAATCCTAAGGCACTGTTTTGCGACAGTAGTTGAGTTCTCCCCTTGTTCTGGTCACCAGTGCTTATCTGTCAACTAATATCGATTGTTCATTTGTCTCATTCTTTCTTGAGGCATCTTATTGTGCCCAAATTGCTTGCTGTGTTTCCTTACATTACTACAGTGTCAGCATTTGAAAAGTGGCCATAAGGCACCTTGGAATGCCATGAGTAAATTTTAAAACAATGTGCTACATAAGCGCAAGCTCTTGCTTCCAAATGTCAATGAGAAATTTTCTGAATGCATGATGGATCTTACAGTAGGAACTTCAATTTAACTATGATGCTGTTGCAGCAACAGTTTGCTTTTATACAGCACCTTTAACATAATGAAATATCCCATGGCACATGACAGAAACATTACTTAAACAATGAAGTCAAAAGTCTGACACCAAACAACATAGAGTTAATTGGGCAGGTGATCAAAAGTTTGGCCAAAGACGTTGCTTTTGAGAAACTTCTTAAAGGAGCAAAGCAGTGTTGAAGTGTGGGAGGTTTAAGGATGGGATCCCAGGGCTGAAGGCTCACCTCTTCTTAACAATGTCCTGTGTAAACAAGATTTTGGTTGCTTGATCTCTCATAGCTGCATTCTTTTTATCTGAAGTAGAGCCAATCTCAAAAGCAGCTTTGCTCCATTTTTGCTCTTAAAGCACAAAATTGAAGACTTTGCACTGAATGTTGGAGATTACGATTTGTCTCTCACTACTACCTTTGATTGAGTGTTGGGTTTAACCCCTCAAATATGATTTTATTCTCATGTTACCAAATAAGGCATGTGTTTTATTTTGTTGTTTATCTTTGAAGCCTGAAGACATTGAGGGAGAAGAGATGGTGAAGAGAGATGATCTGAACGTGAAAAGAGACAATCCTGTACCAAGGAAAGGAGCTGAACCCATAATGTCTGCAAAGTAGGTGGAATATTTGAGGACCTGATCCTTCATTGGGTCCAGAGCAGAAAAAAGGTCAGACTATGTCAAAGATAAAGATGGTAAAGTGTGGAAAAAGGCAAAGTTCAACAAGGTTAGTAGGGATCTGACCCATAATGGTTCATCAGAAAAGCTAGCAAATAATTGTACTGCCAAATCTTCAAATATCCAAGAGTACCAAGTCAATACATTCCTCCCCATTGATCAAAATAAAATTGATTGAAAAATAATTGATACTTTAAAATGTGAGGCACATGTTAAAAATGAGGTTTAAAACATTGAGAATCATTGAAAGCTTAATTGATTTGGATGAAAGGAAGTTAGAAGGCCTAAAAAGAAGAAGAAATGTGAAAAAAAAATCCTTTTAGGTAATATAAAGCTAGTGCCTACATAAGTTAAGAAAGAAGAAAAACTAGAACAGGAGACCCTCTTTGTAAAGAAAAGTGAGTCGAAACATATGGGATGAAGGTATAGTAGAACCATGAAATATTTCATTTTGTCCCTCAAAAATGCTGGTGGAAGTGTCAGTAAAGTTGTTTTGGCGGAGGTTATGGAACAAACGATCAAGGTAACAATAGAACCTTGTGAAGCAAGAATTGGTTCTTTGAAAATTAACTGAATTTTGGAGGGTAGATTGGGCTGAGGTGGGTTGGGGATGGTATTACTAATATTGAAGGAAAGTGCAGCGTTATATAAGACAATGTCAGAAAACCTGCAGACTGGATGGTTAAATGGTGAATGGACTATAACAGATATAAATATGAACTGAATGGAAAGAAGAGTAAAGAATTGAGAGGTATTGCAGGCCAACAAATCAATTAAATCAATTCTTACTCCAGGTACTTTGCCCTGAAGGAGTATTAGTGACCATGGACTTGTGTGTAGGTTCATGATTATGCTTGGCAATGTACTGCAGTAGTTTGTTATTGATTGCTGTTGATCGCTGACCAAGAGTTTCTTTCCCCTTTCCTCCTGGCTTCAGTGTGTTAGATATATTATAAGTTGATACTCAAACCTGTTTGGCCACGTTATGAATGCACATTTCTTGGTCAAGTCTTGAGATGGTTCCTGAAACTGGAGCTGCTGGCTCAGAGGCAGAGACGCTACCCACTGTGCCATAAGTTATCTGCCAGCAAATTATTTAAAACTGCTGGAAAAAGAAAGCACAGAGGTTTATTTCTCAGGGTGTAGAATTGAAAAGTAGTGAAATTACATTAGTTGGATTGATGTAAGAGGATGGGATGCTTATGGTATGATGAGGGACTAGTTCCAATGCAATACTGAAGAATTAGGAGATTCAATAAATTTTACTGTTAATGTACTTACTACTTAATAAATTAATGCATGGATGAATAAGGAAAGACACTTTTCTCTTAGTTGGGGATCACTGAAAAAAATTAGGAGGAATTTCTTTTTGGATTGTTGGAATTTGATAATTTTTTATAGAATCATAGAATGGTTACAGCACAGAGGAGGCCATTTAGCCTGTCAACCACATTGGCGGCAGCTCTCTGCAAGAATAATTCAGATATTCCCATTGCTCCTTTCTTTGCTTGTAAATCTCCAATTTTATTTTTAATCTTCAGATGCATATTCAATTTTCTTTTGAAAGTCACGATTGAAACTGCCGCCACCACACTCAGACATTATGGATCCCTGTCTATGGTCTTTTTTTTTGCCAGTCACCTTAAATCTGTAACTTGACATTGCCAACCCTCCTGCCAATATAAACAGTTTATCCTTATTACTTAAACCTTTCATGATATGAATGCCTCTATTTAGTTTCCCCTTAACATTATGGACTGTTAACGGATTAATAATTTGAGCAAAACGATACTGTGCCTACTTCAATAGCAAACTGCTGTGAATGCTGAATATTTGAAATAAAAAGCTTAAAATAGTTGCAAATACTCAACAGAGTTCTGAAAAGTGAGTACTGTTCTGTCTGTGGACACTGGCTAATTTAAATATTTTTATCATTTTCTCTTTTTATTGTACTTCCTATTCCCCTTAACATTTCAGTGCAGTCTGTAATTCAATGTGCTTTATTGTACTTTTAAGATCTTTTGTATTCTCTCTAGCCATTGGAGAGGCCCCAGAGGACTGGCGAGTAGCTAATGTTGTTCCTGTGTTCAATAAGGGAAATAGAGATAATCCTGGAAACTACAGACCAGTGAGTCTCACATTGGTGGTTAGGAAGCTGTTGGAGAGAATTCTTAAGGGTAGAATTTACACACATTTGGAAAAGCATGCCCTAATTAGGAACAGTAAGCCTGGCTTTGTACAGGGCAGATCGTGTCTTACTAACTTGACGGAACTTTTTGAGGAGGTGACAAAGGTGATCGATGAGGGTAGAGCACTGAATGTTATTAACATGGATTTTAGTAATGCTTTCAACAAGGTCCCTCATGGTAGGCTGATCCAGAAGGTGAAGATGCATGGGAACCATGATGACTTGGCCATGTGGATTCAGGATTGGCTTGCCAGAGGGTATTAGTGGAAGGGTGTTTTTCAGGCTGGAGGTCTGTGACTAGTGGTGTTCTGCAGGGATCTGTATTGGGACTATTTGTGATATATATAAATGACTTAGATGAAAATGTAGATGGGTGGGTTAGTATGTTTGCAAACGATACAAGGATTGGTGGAGTTGTGGATAGTGTAGGAGGTTGTCAAAGGATACAGCGGGATTAAGATCAGTTGCAGATGTGGGTGGAGAAATGGCAGATGGCGTCTAATCTGGGTAAGTGTGAGGTGTTGCACTTTGGGAGATCAAATGTTAAGGAAAAGTGTACACTTAATGGCAGGACTCTGAACAGTATTGAAATATGGAAGGACCTTGGGGATCAAGTCCATGGCTCCCTGAAAGTAGCCACGCAAGATGGTAAAGAAAACGTATGGCATGCTTGCCTTTATTGGTCAGGGATTTGAGTACAAGAGTCAGGATGTCATGCTGCAGCTTTATAAGACTTTGGTTAGGCTACATTTAGATTATTGCATTCAATTTTGCATGCCACATTACAGGAAGGATACGGAGGTTTTGGAGAGGGTGCTGAAGAGATTTACCAGGATGCTAAATAAAAACCGAAAGAACTGCAGATGCTGTAAATCAGGAACAAAAACAGAAGTTGCTGGAAAAGCTCAGCAGGTCTGGCGGCATCTGTGAAGAAAAAATTAGAGTTAACATTTCTGAGAAGGAGTCAGAACTGGTTCTGTGGAAGGGTCACTGGACCTGAAACGTTAACTCTGAATTTTTTCTTCACAAATGCTGCCAGACCTGCTGAGCTTTTCCAGCAACTTCTGCTTTTTTAAACCAGGATACTACCTGGATTAAACAGTATGAGCTATAAGGAGAGGCTAGAAAAACTCGGGTTCTTTTCTCTGGAGGTTGAGGGGAGTCTTGATAGAAGTTCAACAGAGACATGAGGAGCAAGTTTTTTACACAGAGAGTGGTAGGAGACTGGAACGCACTGCGGGGTGGTGGTGGAGGTAGGTACAATAGGGGCGTTTAAGGGACTTTTAGATAAGCACATGAATATGCAAGAAATGGAGGGCTGTGCACCACTGGCAGGCAGAATGGATTAGTTTCACTTGGCATCATATTCAGCACAACATCACGGGCTGAAAGGCCCATTCCTGGGCTGTACCGTTCAAAGTTCTATGTTCAAATGGTTCATTGTGGCACTTAATGATGCTGATGCCTGGATTTAGTCCCTGTGTGAGCTGAGGTTCTTGGGGCCTACCTCTTTGACTTTTTTCATTCATTCTTTAATGTGTTGCTACCAAGGCCAGCACTTGTTGCCCATCTCTAATTGTCTTTGAACTGTGTGGCTTGCTAGGCTGTTGCAGAGGACAGTTAAGAGACAACCACATTGCTGTGAATCTGGAATCCTATGTAGGCCAGACTGGTTAGGCACAACAGATATCCTTCTATAAAGGATATTAGTGATCCACATGGATTTTTATGATAATTGATGATAGTCACCTTTCCTGAGCCAAGATTTAGAATTCCAGATGTACTCATTGAATATAAAATCCACTAGCTGCCACAGTGTGTTTGGAATGCTTGTCCCCAGAGCATTAACTTGGACCCCCTGGATTAGCGGTGTACTGCCGTCATCGCTACATCACTGTCTCTCATCTTACTCCATGCCAATATCGTGGCATAATTAAGTCTTGAATAGCAACTTTAAAACACTGAGGGCATCATGTGGAAAGAGTTGACTTTTTTGCATTACGATAAGCAGGGTGCATTTCAAGATCGCAGTTAATAGATTGAGGTCTCCTGACAACATCTTGGAGTCTGAAGCTTATGTTCCTCTCTGTTTTCCAGAATCTCTTCACTGACATCTGCCTTACATTCAAGTGTGAAAAATCAAAAAGGAAAGAAATGGAAAAGTTCACATGATCAGGTCAAAAAACCCCCGAAAGGCAAGACCACAAAATCACAGAGAAGAAAACGGACAGGAAAACCAGTGGGGGAGTGGTAATTCACAGAAATGCCAGTCACTGAGCCCAACTATCCTATGAATAAAGAGTCACTTTGTGATGTTAATATTAGAACAACAATCCTAGATCTCTATCTATAGAGATGCACTGTTGCTGGATGTTGATAGTGATGGGCCATACTTGGACATCACCAGGTCATTGTACTTCATGGGAAGATACTTAAGTCACAATAGCATCTTTTAGGAATAATCTGGGACTAATTGGTGATGGTGGCACATACTGAAAGATTTTGTTTTAGGAACCTTTTGCTTCTTAGAAGGGACCGTTGCATCTGATGATCATATTTGTGGAGCTCGTTTGTTCTTCAAGCTGCAAAAGTCTTCAATGCATTGCATCACTCTTTATTTTCCACCTTATAGGTCTGGATACTGTCATATGTGTGAAGTCTTACTGTGATTTATTACCTCTTATAGAAACTTATTGAATAGTTACATAACAAAAAGTCTGCAGTGGCAAAGGTCATTTGACCCAACTAGCCTGATCTGTCCCAAATTACAGATTTTCTCATGTGAACTGCACCTTACTTCTCTCACCACTGCCTGTAAGTCCTCAAATGCACCTATTGCCCTGAAGTAATGAGCAGCCCTGTTAATAATACCCCTGGAGCTTTCAATTTCTTTTTCTCAACGTACATTGATCCAGCCCACTTTTAAAGACACCTGTTGAATCTGAATCTCGCAATCCATCCTTGTGTGATAATGAGCCGATATCTATTCCCTTATTCTTGATTATTTGCATCCTTGACCTGTCTCATGTCACGCGAGTTTCGTTGCTTACTTTGATACGACCTGTGCAGTGTAGTACTTTAAGTTATTAGGTAAATGTTCCCTGTTATTTGTCAACATCTTTATTGTCTCAACATAAAAGTAATGAGGTTCTTCTGTATGACCATTATATCTCATAGTGTGTGCCTGACATCTGACTCTGCTGAGTTCTCCATGTCAGTTTAGAAAACTTTGAAGCTTCATAGTGGAGCAGCAGTAATGTGTATTCTCTTTCACTACATTACTGCAGATTTGAGAAAGTGGCTTGTAGAAAGTGGAGTTTTGCAGAATCATCTTAATATATATAAATCTTCCCATTTGATATCCTGATGTACCTAGAGATTTACTGTGGTTGCTATTTATTTCATTTCACAAATAGAAAAATTACAGATACTAATCAATTGTTTTTTTGCTGTGGGTAATGTTTTATTGAATTACATGTGAAAAAAATGTTCATCTGTACCAGTGTGGTACTGATTCCTTAAGTTCCTACATTTTTTTTGAATATTGAACTTCTTTTGGGATGAGTGGGGTCACACAACTTCTAATGAATCGTTTCCCCACTAATTCCACCCAATACTGTTGTTAAACTTTTCTAAGTCCAGCTTAGTTAGCTGTAAAGGTTAGTTATATATCTGAATGCCAATTTTACCTGCAAGTTTTGGTATTGGGTACCATAGAACCATAGATTCATACAGCACGGAAGCAGACTCTTCGGTCCAACCAGTCCATGCCAAACATAATTCCAAACTAAACTGGTCCCACCTGCCTGCTCCTGGCCCCTATCCCTCCAAACCTTTCCTGTTCATGTACTTATCCAAATGTCTTTTAAACATTGTAATTGTACCTGCATCCACCACTTCCTCAAGAAGTTCATTCCACACGCAAACCATTCTCTGTGTAAAAAAATTTGCCTCTTATGTCTTTAAGGTTAGAGAGGGATCTTGATCAAATGGGTCAATCAGCTGAAAAATGGCAGATGGAGTTCAATCTGGATAAATGAGAGATATTGCATTTTGGTACAACAAACATGGGTAGGGCCTTGGGTAGTGTTGTACAACAGAGGGACCTAGGGGTGCTGGTGTATAATTCTTTGAAGTTTGCTCCACATTATAGACAGGGTGGTTAAAAAAGCATTTAGCACACTAGCCTTCATTGCTCACACCTTTGAGTATAGGAGTTGTGAAGTCATGTTGAGCTTGTACAGGACATTGGTGAAGCTTCTTCTGGAATACTGTGTCCAGTTCTGGTCGCCGAGTTATAGGAAGGATATTATCAAGCTGGAAAGGATTCAGAAAAGATTTACCAGGATATTGCTGGGTATGGAAAGTTTGAGTAATAAAGAGAGGCTGGATAGGCTGGGAATTTCTGCACTGGAGCATAGGAGGTTGAGAAGTGATAGAAGTTTATAAAATAATGAGAATTAACAGTAACTGTCTTTTCCCTAGGATGGGGGATTTCAAGACCATTTTTAAGGTGAGAGGAGACAGATTTAAAAAGACATAACAGGCAAAACTTGACGGAGTTAGTGAGCATGCAGGCAGACACTGAAGTGGCACGCCATCGCAATAGCAATTGTAAAAATTTTAACGCAACCTACTTTGGTTTGAATGGATCTTGCGGTATTTCTTCAGGAAGGTCATAAAGATAGTTGTTGTAGATTTCAATGTAAGAAACAAAGACTATAAGCACTGTCCTCATCAACTCCCTCAGCTTTGCAGTGCTTAGGCACAGTAATCATATCTGCAAACTCAGGATCCATTTCATGCCTGGAGGAAAAGGTCTTGTTGTCAATTTTTTAAAAAATTGGTCTCCTGTCCCACTCAAGATGGCAACATAAATCCAGATATGCTCCAGTACTGAGGTAGTTCAACAAGGCCCAATTTACCCTCCGTTAGAGATAAAAAGTTCCATGTCACAATTTGAAGAAGAAAGAAAAAGGGAGTTTGACTTGGTGGTTTGGTTAACATTAATCTTATAACCAACATTCGAAACAAAACAATAATTTCTTGCAGTTGTGGGATCTTTCCATGTACAAATTGGCTGTCATGTTTTCTCCATTACAGCAGTGACAACATTTTAAAAATACTTAATAGATTGCAGTGTCTTTTGGGTGTTCTCAGATTATGAAAGACAATCTTTTGCAACATTAAATGTTACACCTCTACAAAAGTGAATAGGGCTTTGGTTCTGTATGTCTAGGTGATGGGGACATTTGAACCTGGTACTTTGATTTAGCAGGAGAAAATATTGACTCACTTATTTTCCAGTCGCATTTAGGTATTGCTGCAGCTCTGAATAGCTGAACAAAAAGAAAACTGAAATTATGTACATCATCAAGAATTAGGTTTTGAGGGAATAAAGCGGAGAGAGATGCTGCCAGACCTACTGAGTTTGCCCAGCATATTTTGTTTTTAACAAAGAGTGGACACACTGGATTGGATTGGTATAAAAGGTATTGTTTCACCTCACTGATATTTTGTGTGAAATATTCCTTCTAGTTGGTATTACAAAGTAAAATGATGTGGATATAGGTGCAGTTTAATGTTATGATCAAATACAAAAACATAGGGAAGAGCTGTACGATCCTTTAACATGTTTTGCTGAGCTTCAACCTGATGTAATGCTCCATAGGTCATCAGGAGTTGATGCTTACAGCTAAGGTTTTATTCAAACATTGTTTGTATTTATGAATGAATATATTAATGTATTTGAGTAGGACTCAGCCAGTAGTTCTTTGAACTGTTCTATCATTCAGTATGGGTATGGCTAATCTGCCTTTGCTGCATTTTCTTACATTATCCTCATCCCTCAGTTCTCTTGGTATCCAAATATTAATTGATCTCTAAATGAAAGAGCAACCTCTGGAAAATTTCCAAAGATTCAAAATCCTTTGAAGAAATTTCTGCTCTTCTCAGTTAACCTGGTTAAATGTAGCAGATTGCATTTATTCAATGGATTTATGTATCTTTTTGCCCCGTTGTTTTCACACCTTCTCTCCCACTCTGCAGCATGCACCACAAACTCATTTCAGGAAGGAAAACAGCAGGAAACCTGTGTAGTGGAAGACCAGTGAATTTACATGAATGGAAAAACTGATTTCTGGTGGTGTTTGAAATATTGTAGGAATCTAAGTGGTGGCCTGTGTCAACGTGTGTGGCAGAATTGGATGCTGTGAGACATGACCCATTTTGACATTGAGATCATGTCAATCCATCTTTTATGTTTTTCACAAGAGGCATGCTAAGATTATCGCTAGGCAACGACAAGGTGTTAGTTTAGTATCAGTCCAAATCACTCATTAATATTCAGCCTCCCATCTTGCCAAACCTGCCAAAAAAGTGTGACATAGAAAACTCAACAAGGAAATTGGAGTGAGCATCTGGCAGATTCACTTCATTCCTTGCTCCATGCTGGAAGCCAGGCATCAACATTTCAAGGTATGCTCTGTGGGCACTGGCCACATACACTCCATGTCCACAACTTTGCCATCTGACATAACAGCCTTTCAGAACCTTCAATGCATTTCAAGATGCATTTAGAGGATGCATCCATACTGCAAGGCTGCACCAACAAAAATGCTACAACAAGGAAAAAAATGCTTAACAAGGAAATTGGAGTGAGCACAGGGACAGGCACCCAGCTTGTGAAGTGGACCAGGCTGCATTCCTGGTATGTTCACTTTTTCTCATAATGCTCACTCACTCTGAACTAGCTGGATGCTCTCAAAATCCTTGAATTGCCTTGCCTTCCTTTTTGCACTTTAACCCCTCAGCTAGAGATACCAGCTTGTGTAACTGTAGTCCTTGGCCAAATCAAGACAGATAGCCTTTGCTCAGGGCTTCCTTGCGCAGTAAGTCAGGTGCAACCTCCGAGACAAGCCCAGGCCCTGCTCAGGAATTCCAAGCAAGACCCTCTTCGCATAAGGGGTGAATGAAGGGTGGTACGCTATCTCGTCTTGACTCTGCCTTGTGTGCAGTTTTCCTCACGGAGAGGCAGATATTACGAGAGTTGAAAGCAAGTGGGCACAGTAACTCTTGTGGTATGCATGAGCTGGTGTTCCGAGCAAATGAGTAGCAGTATTGGGGTATTGCTGAGTTAGTGGGGTTAGGGGTTGGAGTGGGTGGGGAAGATGTTGCACGTTGTGACCAGACTGATTCCTGGGATGGTAGGACTGACTAGTGAAGAGAGACTGGATCAGTTAGGACTATATTCACTGGAATTTAGAAAATTAGGGTATAATCTCATAACCTATAAAATTCTAACAGGACTAGACAGAATTAATGCAGAAATGATGTGCTTGATAACTGGGAGTCTAGAACAAGGGGTTGTAGTCTAAGGATATGGAGTAGGCCATTTAGGAATGAGATGAGAAATTTCCTCACCCTGAGAGTGGAATTCTCTGCCACAGAAAAAGATTGAGGCCAAAACATTAAATATTTTCAAGAAGGTGTTAGAGATTTGGCCTTGTAGCTAAAACGATCAAGGGATTGTGGTGGGGGGAGGGTGTGTGCTGGGGTGGTACTAAGGTATTGAGCTCAATGATCAGCCATGCTCATAGTGAATGGTGGAGCAGGCTCAAGCAGTTGAATAGCCTACTCCTATGTTCTATATTTCTATATAGTTCGTGGGGCTAAAGGGATCAAAAGGTATGGGGAGAAAGTGAGAGCAAGATGTTGGCTTGGATGATCAGCAATGATCATATTAAGTGGCCTACTTGTGCTTCTAATGTCTACGTTTCTACATATGAGTGGTAGAGGAGGTGGGAGGTGAGAGGTGAGTACAATAGCAGAGATAGTGAATGTGAGATACCAGAGAAGAGTTAGTGGAATTTACGTGGGGAGTGCTGGGCATTCCTCCAGCTAGATTAGATTGGCACTTGGGTTAAAACAATCTTGGACTGGTCTGGTGTCCTCACCTCCACTGGTGATTGAGAGAGGAGGAAATCCTGCATTGGCACCATCCTATCCTCCAGGACCCTACCTACGAAAAGGGGAGCTGATTTCCTCCTTGTCTGCCATGACTGGTATCTCTTGAGGACAACAAAAAAAAGGAAACCACAGGTGCCATCATTTTTGACTATCATGGGGGGTGGGGTTGGTGGTTGGGGATATCAGTGCACTTTACGGTTCAACAGTTTTGGGGGTTTGTGGCGTCCCCACCTCTGCGATGGAAAGCCTGGTTTTTAAGTGTCGCCTGTTCTGGAGGTGTGTCATAACTTATTCAGAATTCGAAAAAAATCTTTCGCTCAGCACCAGCGTGCTGCGTGACTGGTCGTGGGGGTGGATCTTGCCCGCAATAGGCGGCCGATGTAGATGTTGTTGGGCAGTGCAGAGCTCCAAGTAGGGTCAGCAGTCTGCCTCCAAGGATTTGACAGCTACTGATGAAAGTTGCAATGCTGGGTACCATGAGCTGCAAGTTCTGTCTTAGTTAACAACTTCGTAAAACGTGTCTAAGAAAGCGACACGTCTTTTGCAGAAGGAGTCACGAGCATTTTTTTTCAGTGCGGCTTGGCTGGGAATTTTGTTAACCTCCGAAGGAACGAATACTTGTGGCGAGATTGCTGAAATGCTGCAATTCATTTGACGACGGAATCCTCTTCCCACCGTTGACTATAGCAGAAGTGTCGCAATGTAGAATAAAGATATCTTTAAGAATTGCATTTGGCAATACTATGGATTACTTTTCCAGGAGGTTACTTACCAGAATGTTGCTGCGTCGGGTTTTCTGCGGGAAAGTTCTCGGGGTGCAGTGTTTGCAGAAGGTTTTCTACATGGAAAGTTGCAGATTTGTCACATTTCCTGACAAGTAATGCAGAATTTCAGCCTAGGATTCAAATCTTGCGCTGACATTTGTGCAACTGGCCTTTCGTGTGGAGTTTTCTGTAATGGTCTTCGGTTGAAGTGTCGCGGGGCAAGATTACCAAAAACTGCAGAAAAAAAAGTTTCGTGGTTTTGTAAACCAAAAGCAACTTGGGACTTTTATTTTCCGATGGCTCCGAGTGAGTATTCGGGGACGATGTCTTTTGTCAACGCAGTGGCTTGCTTAAAGTTCGAGGCGAACATATTTGACAGGAGCAGGTGCCAGAATTGCTTCAAAGCTTTTGATCTCCATCGAAAAGACCACGGTCGCGATGACAACCAGGTGAAACAAGAGCCAAGCCTTAATAATTTATGTTTTTTTTGTATATTATCTGAAAACACTAGGAGGAGTTTCAAAGAGGATTAAAAGCTGCGCATTTACACAGTCTGGCCAATGAATTTTCATTTTGATAAAATTTATGAATGGGCTTAACGTCTTTAAAATATTATCTCATGTTTGGGAGCACGGGCATAAAGGTTTATTGTAGGGTGCAGTTTTGTCAGAAATTTTTAACAGTCAAGTTAAGAATTACGTAAAAGATAGCTTAGAAACAGGCCTTTCTGCCCAAATGGGCAATGCCGGGATTTACGGTCTATTCAAGCTTCTTCTACCCGCCCATTTCACTTCATCAGTATAACCTCTTCTGTTTTGTTACTTAGTTAGTTCTTCTCGAATGCATCTGACAATCTCCTTAACTACTCATGCACATTCTCATCACTCTCTGGTAAAAAAACGTTTCTCATGAATTCCCTAATCAATTTATTAGTGATTGTCTTATATGTACGGTTCTTAGTTTTAGACTGTGACAAGTGTAATCAATTTTTTTGTTTTCCTAGCAAGCCCACTTATAATCTGTTAGGTCAACCCTGAGTTTTTTTTGTAGATTTCCTGATTGGGCATAACTTCTCAGTTTATCCTTGTAAATCCTTTGTGCACCTTCACTAATGTCTCTGCATCCCTTTTGTAGTGTGGAGATCAGGACTGCGCACAGTACTCTGAAGTGTGGTCCAACCAAAGTTGTATATCTGTTTAACATGACTTTTTTGTTTTGTTCATGCACAACCCTGTTTTACAGGGACAATGAATGAAGTTTGGCATTTAGTCTTTTTCTGTATGTGTGTGATGCAAGTGAACAAAGTACAAGAAAAGAACACTTTGGTAAATGTTTTGAAAGGAGAAGTTCGTACATTTTCATGTTAAGCAAATGCATTTATAACTGCATCGTAGAAGCGTTAAAAAAAAAGCACAGGAGATCATGTGGCCCATTGTGTACTGTACCATTGGGAAAAGCAATCCAGCTTGATCCCACTTTCAAAATCTTAGTTCATATCCCTGTAGGTTACAGCAACGCATGTGCATTTTCTAAGTTTCTTTTTAATGTGCTGGTTGATAGAAAGCACAAACCAGGTTTCTTTAATGATGAAACATCATTATTTATTGCAGCTAATTAGATTCTTACCATAGGTAAGCAATTAAATTAATGAACAAACTATACTGTTATGACATGGAGGTAGACAGCCAAATCAAATCAACCTTTCTATTTCCGTATTTGCAATAGTAAAATTGATACTTCAAAGACCCTCAAAATTGACTACAATAGCTTCTAACCAGCTTTTTGAATAACTAATCCCAAACTCTATGGATAATCCATTCAAGACACCAGAGTAATCTAATTGGTCTATGCTTTAACATCAAAAGCCTCTGTTTTCAGCTCCATTCACACTAAAGACAGACAAACAAACATGGATAAGGGATAAATAAAAGAAAATAAAAACTGGCCCTATTACTTAAGTGATTATCATGATCAACAGGCAGAATTGATGGTTTCTTGGTGATTTTCTGAAGATGTTGATCAGTGTTTTTACAGTTGATGCAGATAAAGGCATTAATATTTATAACTTGGCTTTCTATTCTCTGAGCTTCTAAGAGCTGAGAAAAGAAGTTAGGCAGGAAGCTTTCAAATCTTTGTGCTGCAACATGAACGCCACACTCCTTTTTCTCAAATGAACGGAATCTAAAACCCAGTTTAAACACTGACCACTCCCTGACAGACTGATCATCTCCTCCATGAGATCCTAGTTACCATTCAACATCTGTCATCTGCTTGAGCATAATGTCTTTCCCAGATTTGCTGGAACCAGTTCCCAGGTACTGATTTTGACCAGGGACCAACCTGAAATTGATTCCCAGGCCTGGCCTTACAAATAAACAAAAGCTTTTTTGGTCTGTTTTCCTTTTACCAAAAGCAGCTACTCACAGTCCGAAAGTCACCTTTACCTCAGTCCCCAATTCACAGCTCCTAACAAAAAATGATAAAAGAATGAAATAAAAATACTGAAATATCAGAGAGGGCTCTAACCCTACAAATAAAAATTTTAAACCTGGTAAATTCCCCTTTATGCATGCAGCCAACAGATGTAAACTGGGGGAGAAAACACATGGGCAGAAGGAAAAACTTGAAAGTCTTTGTTCACAAGATCTGTTAGCTTGGTTCTCACTGACTCATAGATTTCTCTCCGACCTTTTCTCAAATGCTTCCAGTGGTTTGCAAGACACTTAGAGTGGCTTGTTCACTTAGTGAAGGTCTTTGACTGATCCAATTCAAAGTCACAACTTGCAGCATCTGCTGAAGGAAGGTTAAACTGGTTTTCTCAGGTTTAAAGTGGCTTACTTGAGAGAACTGAGAAAGAGTGTGTTTTCTGGCTCCAAACTTGCTGTTTTCTTTTCTAGTCTGACCTAATGTCCTTCTGACTGGCTTACCGTCCAAACTATTCAGTCACCCGACAACCAGTCACCTAATTGTTGGCAGTCAGAGGACCTTTGTTATTGATAGCTGGTCCGTAGTCCACAAACTAATCAGCTTCACTTGTAAACAACCTCTAGGCTTCAATTCGTTTACAAGTTGCTGGATCTCACAGCTACACAAACAAGATTCACAAAAGGTGTCGCTTAGCTTGCTTTCAAAACATTCAGCCATCCTGGTAAGTCCCTGGTTTTAGAACAGTTCTTTCTCATTTCAGCCTACAGTTTTAGAAAGCACAAGAATTAAAGAGACAAAGTCTGTACATTAATCTTAGATCCACTGTTCTCCCTTTCAAACTGGATGTAAAATTTGATCATATTACAATCGTTACCCAGAGGTGCCTTTACTTTGAGGTTCTTAATTAATTCTGTCAGGTTACACAGTACTGTATTTAGTATAGCATAATACTTTCAATATCCATAGCTCCATGCTACTGTGTGCATGTTGCCACAGTGTCTCAGACTCCTCAGGAAGCCATTTAGCTGTTGCGGGTCAGTCTGGTGTCAACAGCAGGGAGTTTGCCACCATTTTAGAAGGGATGATTCAGTCCCTGTCTCCTTAGCCTATCTGTGGGACAGTTCTGTGGGTTGGACCTGCCTTCGGGCAGAGGACTCAAGAGGAAGATAGAGCAAAGCTGATTACGCCGGTGGAATGAGTCCCGAACAAGGGGACAGACCTTTTACATTAGAGCCTGGCTGTTTGGGGTGTTCTCAGCAAGCACTTTTCACTCAAAGCCATTGAAGATGGGGTTGGGGTCTGATAGAAACCATCATCCAGTGGATGGCATGGTGGCTCAGTGGTTAGCCCTGCTGCCTCACAGCACCAGGGACTTGGGTTTGATTCAAGCCTCAGCTGACTGTGTGGAGCTTGCACTTTCTCCCTGTGTCTGTGTGGGTTTCCTCTGGATGCTCCAGTTTCCTCCTAGTATCCAAAGTTGTGCAGGTTTGGTGGATTAGCCATTGTATACGTGGGGTTATGGGGATAGGGTGGAGGGGACGAGGTTCTGAATAGAATGCTGTTCAGAAGGGTGGTGCAGACATGATGGGCTGAATGGCCACTTTCTGCACAGTAGGGATTCTATGATAATAGAACATGTGCCTTCCATGTCCTCAAAAGAACCAACGAATCATCACAGCATAAAAGACAGACATTCAATCTGTTGTGTCAGGCTGGCTGTCTGTAAAAGTATCTCAGCTAATCCCACTCTCTTGCCCATTCCCTGCAGTGCTGCAAATTGTTACTATTCTGGCTCTTATCCAGTCTCCTTTTGAAAGTTCCAGTAGGTATCTGTTTCCACCATACTTTCAAGTAATACAATGCACATCCTAACCATTGGCTGTGTAAAAAGGCTTTTCCTCCTATCACTCTGTTTTTCCAACCATTTTAAATTAATAGAAACATAGAAAATGGGAGCAAGTGTAGGTCATTTGGTCTTTCGACCCTGCTGTTCCATTTACTTTGATCATGGCTGATCATCTAGCCTAATAGCGTGTTCCCATTTTTCCCCAATATCCTTTGATCCCTTTAGGCCCAAGTGCTATATATCCAACTCCTTCTTGAAATCGTACAATGTTTTGGCCTCAGCTGCTTTCAGTGGTAGTGAATTCCACAGGCTCACCACTGTCTGGGTGAAAAAAAAATTCTCCTCATCTCAGTCCTAACTGGTTTACTCCATATCTTTAGACTGTAACCCCTGGTTCTTGACTTCCCCATCAGGAATATGCTTCCTGCATCTACCCTGCCTAGTCCCATTAGCACTTCATTGATTTCTATGAGAACCCCCTCATTCTCATAAACTTTAGTGAATATAATCCTAACTGATTCAACCTCTCTTCGTATGTCAGTCCTGCCATCCCAGAATTGAGCCTTCACTCTTCTCCCTCTGCAGCAAGAACATCCTCCCTCAGCTTAAGATCCGAAAACTGCACATAATATTCTAGGTGTGGTCTCACCAAGGCCCTGTATAATTGCAGCACAACACACCTGCTCCTGAACCAAACCCTCTTGCTATGAAAGTCAACACTACATTTGCCTTCTTCACTGTCTGCTGCACCTGCATGCTTACCTTCACTGACTGATGAATGAGGACACCCAGGTCTCATTGCACATACACCTCTCTCATATAGCTATTCAGATAATAATCCTTCTTCCTATTTTGCCCCCAAAGTAGATAACCTCATATTTATCCACATTATACTGAGTCTGCAATGCATTTGCCCACTCACTCAGTTTGTCCAAATCACACTGAAGCAAAAGCAGTAATTGCTGGAAAAGCGCGACAGATCTGGCAGCGTCTGCGGAGAGAAATCAGAGTTAATGTTTCAGGTTGAGTGATCCTTCCTCAGAACTGTAGCATCTCTGCATCCTCCTTACAGCTCACCCTCCCACTCATTGTTGTGTTGTCTTCAAATATTGAGATATTACATTTAGTTCCTTCATCTGAATCATTAGTATGTACTGTGAATACCTGGGATTTTAGCACTGATTCCTGTGGCACTGCACTAGTCACTGCATATCATTTAGAAAAAGAGAATGTGGGGATCAATCCCACTGATTTGTACATGCTGAACGAGCACTCTACCATTTGAGCTAATTCCAACATATAAATTGGTGTCTTCTAGTTCTTAACCCTTCTATCAGTTGGAACAGGATCTTTCAATCTAAGTCCATCATGATTTGAGCTTTTGTATTGAATCTTTTCTATTTTGCTGAATGAGTGTGGCTATAACAATGCTTGAGTCTCAGAATCATCCACTTAATTGGCACCATTACCTGAAAACATTGACAGTCTGCACCACTGGTGCACAGTGGTAGCATTGTGCATTATCGACAAGATAATCACAGAATGGTTACTGCATTTGACCAGAGATAGTAGGAACTGCTGATGCTGGAGTCTGAGATAACAAGATGTGGAGCTGGATGAACACAGCAGGCCAGGCAGCATCAGAAGAGCAGGAAAGCTAACGTTTCGGGTCTGGACCCTTCTGCAGAAATGGGGGAGGGGAAGGGTGCTCTGAAATAAATAGAGAGGGGGGAGGTGATGATAGAAGGTGGATAGAGGAGCAGGTAGGTGTAGAGAAGACGGACAGGTCAAGGAGGCGGGGATGAAGCCAGTACAGGTGAGTGTAGGTATGGAGTTGGGATGGGTGTTGGTAAGTGAGGAGGGAGGGGCAGGTAGGTGGGAGGGAAGACGGACAGGTCAAGGAGGTTGGGATGAGGCTTGTAGGTAGGAAGTGGGGGTGGGGGTTGGTCAGTGAGGTGGGAGGAGTGGATAGGTGGGAGAAAAGACGGACAGGTCAAGGAAGCGGGGACGAGATGGGCTGGTCTTGGATGAGGTCGGGGGTGGGGACCTCCTCTACATCGGGGAAACCAAGCAGAGGCTTGGAGACCGCTTTGTGGAGCACCTACGCTTGGTTCGTGACAAACAACTACACGTCCTGGTTGCGAACCACTTCAACTCCCCCTCCCACTCCTTTGATGACATGTTCATCCTGGGCCTCCTCCTGTGCCACAACGATGCCACCTGAGGGCTGGAGGAACAGCATCTCATATTCCGCCTGGGAACCCTGCAGCCCAATAGTCTCAATGTGGACTTTACAAGCTTCAAAATCTCCCCACTCCCGACCTCATCCCAAGACCAGCCCATCTCGTCCCCACCTCCTTGAGCTGTCCGTCTTTTCACCCACCTATCCGCTCCTCCCACATGACTGACCAGCCCCCATCCCAACTCCCTACCTACACTCACTTGTACTGGCTTCATCCCCGCCTCGTTGACCTGTTCGTCTTCTCTCCACCTATCTGCTCCACTGTCCACCTTCTATCATCGCTTCCCCCTCTCTCTGTTTGTTTCAGAGACACCCTTCCCCTCCCCCATTTCTGAAGAAGGGTCCAGACCCAAAACTTCAGCTTTCCTGCTCTTCTGATGCTGCCTGGCCTGCTGTGTTCATCCAGCTCCACACCTTGTTATCTACTCCATTTGACCAGTCTTGTCTATGGCAGTTCTCCAAAGGAGGACCTTCTACGTAGCCTTGCACAATTTTCCTTTGTAAATGATAATGCAATTCCTTCTTGAATTTTTCAATTGACATGCCTCCATCACACTCACAAGCAGAGGCAATGGCCTAGTGGTATTATCACTGGACTGTTACTTCAGAAACCCAGATAACATTCTGGGGACCTGGGTTCGAATCTTGCCACAGCAGATGGTGGAATTTGAATTCAATAAAATATCTGGAATTAAGAATCTAATGATACCTGTGAATCCATTGTTGATTTCTGGAAAAACTCTGGGCAATTAAGGTTGGGCAATAAATGCTGCCTAGCCAGAGACGCCCTCATCCCGTTAATGAATAAAGCAAAAGCAAGCACAGCATTCCATATCCTAACCACTTGGTGCATGAGGAAAAATGTCCATTGTTTCTTTTAACAATTGTCTTCAAATCTATGCCCTCTTTTTGCTCCTTTCCCCAGTGAGAACAATTTTCCCTGTGTACTCTGTCCAGACCCTTCATGATTTTGAACATCTTGATCAAACCTCTTTTCCAAGGAATACAGCCCGAACTTCTCCAATATGTCTATGCAACTGAAGCTCCTCTTCCCTGAAACAATTCTTGTGAATCTTTTCTACAATATCTGACAAAGCACCTTTTGAACCTGAGATGTCAATCACTTACACAAAGCAAAGTTCCTGGGAGCACCACCTCCTGCAAGTCATATACTATCCTTACTTAGAAATGTATTATCATTCCTTCACTATAAAATCTCAGAAACTCTCATTACCCACACCAAATGGACTGCAGTGGTTGAAGAAGTTGGTGCCATGGCAATTAAGGATGGGCAATAAATGCCTATCACTTCCACCCTATTAATGAATAAAGCAAAAGATAATATAGCCAGGCTATGAGCATGAGCATGTGAGGGATCTGCAGCAAGAACAGTAGGCCCAAAGAAGTAATTGTAGCCTTCACAATTGGTATGAATAGATTAAACAATTCCACCATTTAAGATTTGATTCATTTTTTTTAGAAGATTATATGAATCTTATGTGGTAGTGTTTGGTGTATTTTTGAACGCTGTAAAATGATGTTCGGTTTAGATTGGCCGTTTCTTTCCTGATGCAGCAAATTGTCAAACCCAACTATAGAGAATGCCTAATATAACTATCTGTCAGTCTCTGAAGAGCTCATTGTAACAACTTGTGACCTCTCTTATTTTCCCCATGACATTTTCCATTATGGATCGAGGTCATATGGAGCCAGTTTAAAAAATCCTTAGATGATTCGTACAAGCCAGTGACAAGTAAATAATTGTAACTGATGAAGTATGCATCCTGGTGAGTGCTTGCATCAAGCTCTCACCTACTCACTCAAGATATTAAGGGTTCCTCATCAAGCAGCTCTCTATGAAAATCTCTTTGTGCGAACTGGCATGCTATATTGCAAATGTGCCAACTCAGGGCTTTAAAGTTGTTATGTAAATGGAATAAAATATTAATTACTTTTGCTAAGTAAGAACTTGGATAGGAGATTGAAATCTTGCAAAACACTGATGGAATCCATGTTTGGACACAAATTACATAAGATCTGATTAACTGGAAAATTGTTGGCCTAAATCTTGCTGGAACAATAACAGCGGCGCATGTTGCTGTTAATGTGCAAATCAGTCCGCAAATTCAAGGGTTTAAAAGATATACACAGTGAGTTATGAAGCTCTAGAACTTGTTGATCGATTGCTTCCGTTATTTGTAAATCTTGCTGCATTTTACATGTTAATTCCCTACTAAATTGCCAGAGCAAACAATAGTTTGTAATTAATGTTGCCAATACCTTTCTAACAATGTGACTACTGTTAATGCGGGACTAATCAACATCTCTGTGCACAGAAAGAGAATAGCTTAAACTGTCAAATCTCATTCCTGCACAAAGGAAGTGCTTAGTGAATTAAAATACAATAATTTTTAAACTTTTTCTTACATTTCCTTTGTCTCTTTATTTTCTGTTTCTCGATGTCCATTTTGTTTATAGTCTGATGTTGTTGAACTCGATGTTAAGTTCTGTGTGCTGCAAAAGGGATTAAACAGAATAAGAAGTGTTGTTCCTCCAGCTTGCCTGGGGCTTCACTGGAACATTGCAGGACAAAATGTGAGCAAAAGAACAAGACAGTATAATTGTTGGCGACTGGTAGGTCAGTGTCATGCTTGCGAACTGAGTTGAGATATACAGCAAAACAAGATCTGTTGATGATGAGCTTGCTACAGAGCATGTGATGGGAATGTTACTGTCGTCCACTTGGCTGACATTATTTTTGATCATGCAATGTGGGCATTGCTGGGAAAGCCAGCATTTATTGCCCATCCATAATACCCTTTAAGAACCACCACAGTCTGTGACCCAGCCAATGGAGTTGATGCTGTCTCAAGGGGTTAATCAAACTTGGGATCCCTGCATGTGGGTGAATTTACATGTTTTTCACTCTGTCTTGCCCGTGGATGTCCAATCCATCTGGGATTGCAGAGCTGGAAGCTGTTTACCTGGTTTTCATAAAGAACAAAGAACAGTATAGCATAGGAACAGGCCCTTCGGCCCGCCAAGCTTGCACTGACATATGACGCCTTTCTAAACTAAAAACCATTTGCTCTACACAGTCCACATCCCTCTATTCCCTGCCTATTCATGAATCAAGAAGATGTCTTCTTGAACGTTGTATCTGCTTCTACATGGCCTACATAAGTTGAGCGTGCCTTGCTGCTGTAACTGAGGATGTTGCAAACACAAGCCAGGTACATAGGGAGCTTCATATTTTCAGTTAGTTCACTATGGGCTCATACTTGACTTCTCAATTTTGACATGACATTTATTGCCTTGGCAATCCTAGTGAAGAGTTTGGCATCAAGGGACAGGTTGCTCGTGATTGTTGATCCAAGGAATGTGAAACTAATTTGAAATTACTAACTTAACTTTTTATATTCAAACCTTCCAGAACTGGGTTTGAATCTCCCACAGTATTTTTGTACAGACTCCTTACAGCCAGTAATGGAAGAGTCTTGCTTCCCCTCAACCAGGCTTCATTTGATTTCAAATCCCAGTGAAATGTTCAGCTCCTAAATTATAACAGTGCAAGTTTTATATTTTAAAGACAACAAAAGAAATAAAAAACTTTCACAATTGCAGGATACACCAAAGTATGTTACATTACTTTTAAAGCATAATCACTGTTGAAATGTGGGAAATGCGGCAGTCAGTTTGTGCACAGCAAGATTCCACATACAGCATTACGATAACGCACTGGAGCATCCTGGCTAATAGGCTCCAGTGTCAGGACTGTGAACCATCTACAAGATGCACTGCAGGAACTCACAAAGGTTTCATCAATAGCTCCTTCCAAACCTGTGACCTTTTCCACCTAGAGGGACAAAGGCAACAGATGCTTGGGCACACCACCACTTGCAAGTTCCCATCCAAGCCACACACCATCCTGACTTGGAAGTACATGATTCTTCCTTCCCTGTTCCCCATAGCATTATGTTGGCCATCTGGATTATTAACCCGGCGTCATTGACATCATCTCCTAAATTTCTATATTTTTTAAAAATTGCTGTGACATGATTCCATAAAACTTTGAGTTGTGCTCCTTCAGTCTCTGCCATTGTGTGAGTCTGGTAAGACTGCTAGTTGCTGCAGTCAGTGTTCCAACTGTCATATTTTCATTGGTTGCTCTGCCTGTTTGCCTCCTGGTTTCAGCAGTTATTCCATTGAATGGCTCATTATTCACTTGTAATGTGAGATTCACTAGTTGAAGTCAAGACCCACCCATGTGGGGTTATCTGCATTGGTGCCTGGATGCCTCAGTGGTTTGTCTTCAGTGATGACTCATCCTCAGTGGAGTTAAACTCCTTTGAGGAATCCTTGTCCTGCCAGGATAGGGGGTACTTTTCTTTTGTACAAAGATCCTGGAGGAGGAGAAGAAGAGACGATTCACATTCAGACAATGAGAATATATACAGAGATCATATTTCATAAAGTGCTGAAATCAGCCTAAGATGGCTTTGTCTTGTAAGCACTGTGGGACTGAGAGATGAATGCTGTCAGCCTGCATTAATGCAGTGCCAGTCTCACCATTTTGGATATTCAGGGAGTCAGAGATCCTACCAATCTCTGAAACCTCCCTCTGCCAGGTAAAGCTCCACAGTCTGTGGGCGACCACCCTATTCCTAAGCTTCCACCTGGTAGCCTGTGCTTTCTCATCTGATGTGGGTGGCCTTACAGATACAGGAGTGAATCTGAGGCACGTCAGCTTCTGAGATGAATGCAGTGCACTGGGTAAGGGGAACTGATTGGGTAGGCACATCTGGCTCTGGTAAATGTTTGAGGTGGATGCTGCCATTGTTGTTTGAGAATTGGGGGAGGTGAGAAAAGTATCAGTTCCACAAGGCGGAAAACTGCAGAAAGCTGTAGCACCAAGAGATTTGCGTTCTCATGTATGGATCACAAAACGTTAGCATACAAGTTCAGCAAGTAATAGGGAAGCAAATTGACTGTTATACTTTATTTCAGAGCAAATAGAGTATAAAAGTAGGGTCGTAGTTTCTAGAATTAAACAATGCACTAGTCAGACCACAGCTGGAACAGTGATAATGGTTTTGGTTCCCTTTTCTAAGGAAAAATATACCGGCATTGGAGGCAGTCCAGAGAAGGTTCATTAGGCTGATCCTGTGTATGGAGGGATTTTCTTATGAGGAGAGGTTGAGTAGATTGGGTCTGTGCTCATTGGAGTTTAGGGGAATGGGGGGAGATCTTATTGAAACATAAGATTCTTGGGGAACTTGGCAGGGTAGATGCAGAAAGGTTGTTTGCCCTTGTGGGAGAATCTAGGACCAGACGGCACAATCTTAGAGTAAAACAGAGATGAGGAGGATTTTTCCCTCTCTGAGGGCAGTGAATCTGTGGAATCCTTCACTGTCGAGGGCTGTAGGAGTGAGTCATCCAGTCAAAGAGTTATTTATACAGCACGGAAACTGACCCTTCGGACCAAATCATCTGTGCCAACCAGACATCCCAATGTGACCTAGTCCCATTTGCAAGCATTTGGCCCATATCCCGCTAAACCCTTACTATTCATGCATCCATCTGGATACCTTTTAAATGTTGTAATTGTGCCGGCCTCCACCACTTCCTCTGGCAGCTTGTTTCATACATGCACCACCCTCTGCGTGAAAATGTTACCCCTTAGGTCCTTTTTAAATCTTTTGCCTCTCACCTTAACCTGTGCCATCTAGCTTTTGACTCTCCCTCATGATTTTATAAGCCTCTGTAAGGTCAACCCTCAGCCTCCGATGCTCCGTTGAAAAAAGCCCCAGCTTATTCCACCTCTCCCTATAACTCAAACCCTCCAAGCCTGTTAACATCATTGTAAATCTTTCCTGAACTGTCTGAAGTTTCACAACATTCTTCCTCGAGAAGGGCAATCAGAATTATACGCAGTATTCTAAAAGCGGCCTAACCAATGTCCTGTACAGCCGCAACATGACGTCCCAACTCCTACACTCAATGTTCTGACCAATTAAGAATATTCAAGACTGAGTTAGACAGATTATTAATCAGTGAAGGAATCAAGGTTTATGGGAAAGGGAAGATAAGTGGAGTAAAGGATTACCAGATCAGCTATGATTTTGTTGAATGGCAGAGCAGACTCGATGGGTCAAATGGGCTACTTTAGCTCCAACATTTTATGATCTAATGATTGGGGATAAGTGGCAGTAGTTGGATGGAGGGAGCGTGGATGTGGATTAGAAGATGGGTGCTGCTTACAGTGAATTTTTGTAAATTGTAATTTTGCTGTAGTGGCTGCACCAGAATAGAGGGTGCAAATGAAATTTGACAATTTTCCCAAAAGAACATTCCTATTATAAATATGAACAGGGAAGTAATAATTAAAGAAGTCAATAAAATGAATTTTTGAATATCGCTGATATATGTTGAGGTAATAGGTACTAATTGACCGTTGTGCTACAGCTATTGAGTACACTAACTCACAACGCTAAATTGGTGCATTAACACTCCTTCCTACATTTTATCTTTAAATCCAACAAGCTTCAGTGAATTGGAAATGGAACTCTGACTCTATACTGTTACAAATATAGCATAGTTAGATGCACAGTAAAGGACCCACTATTCTGTCCAAACTATTTGCTTCATCTTCAGCCTCAAAAGAAGATCTTCCATAAAGCTGTATTTCTGAAGCACAAACAAAAACAGAAATTGCCGGAAAAGCTCAGCATCTGTGGAGAGAAATCAGACTGAATGTTTGGGGTTCAGTGACCCACCTACTTGCTTCTGTCATTGGTCACCAAACAGGCCCATCCTAACAGTTCTCTGTATTCCCATTAGCAAGTGAACAGATTGCCTGGTTGGATGAAACTTTGTTATTGTTCAAACAGCCTGTTTTCCCCCACATACAATATTTTTAGAACCAATAAACCAAAGTCTCTAAGAAAATGTTTTTTAAAAAGCCATAATTTTTCAACCCTTCTAAGATCTTTCTCCCAGATTCACTTTTTAACTCCTGGACACTGCAGGACAATTCTGGATGGTTGGCAGACTTATGAACTCATAACTCATAATCAATCCTGTTTTACCCCTTTCAAATCCTGAAATGGTCATTTAACTCTTATCGGTCATCTTCTGCCCTGAAACAAGGCTGGCTATCCTTCTGACCCTGATACCTCAGCAGACAAACAGCTCCTTAAGCAAAGGAAAGACCAGCACTTATATAGCCCCATCAACAACCTCAGGATGTTTCACAGCAGTTTACAGTCAAAGAAGTCATGTCTGATATTTAATCGCTGTTGTAATATAGGTGGCAATCAATTTGTACACAGCAAGATTCCACGGATAACATTGTGATAATGAGCAGATAATCTGTTTTTATAATATTATTTGAGGCATTAATAGCTAGGACACTGGGGAGAACCCTTTGAATTATGCTGTGAGATCTATTACATCCACCCCAACAAACAGACAAGACTTCTCAGCTGAAATAATTGCTTACTTGTACAGAACTTGAATATCTTTGCCGAAAAAGGAGACGTGCTATTGAAGCTTTTCATCTTGCACTTTTCAGGACTTGATGCAAGAATGTCAAACTTGTTACTCCCGCGATCTTGATGAATGCAAAATGGAAAGTGTCTTTTCAGCATGTCATTTCTTTTTAGTAACACTCAGGAAGAAATATGGCACCTCTAACCTTGCAGCATTCCTTCAGTACTATACTGGAGTGTCAGATCTGTGAACGAATGTTCAGCTGGATCCTTAACCCCTTCACTGGTGGCTCAATATATCTGTCAAGATTTTCAAAGCTTTCTGAGTGACTCAGCAGGGTCAGGCAGCCGGGACTTGCAAAGATAATGGAGTTTTTGGTGTTTGTACAGTTGCAGTTTGGGTTTAACATTCCTTCAGAAAGCTACCAGCTCCTGGCTTGATGACTTATAAAATAGTCATGACCTACATCTGAGTCAACTTGGCCCGATTGGATTACAATATTGTTCAAATGGAAAGATCTAACAGCTTAGGGTGGGACAATGGACGCTGTTGAACAATGAATGTCGGGTAAGTATTTCTGACTAATATTGTGTGCAGGGCAGATTCTAATCAGTGTAGTTGCATGTTTGGAGGTTGGTACATTTGAGTGTAACTGAAATATGGCAGTCAGGACAGGTCTGCATTATTTTTGGCATCTTGGTTTGCCGAGGCTAAAGTATCATCTTTAAGATGCAGTTTACTTTGCTTTACTGTGTACAAATGTAATTTTAAAGCCATTTTTCCTGCAATTTCTATTTGCTTATATGTTACTTAGATCCTCTTTGTGTCAAAATCCTGGCCGATTGACCCGTCACTCCCACCCTCTCCCTACCCTTCCCCTGGCATTATCTTTCATAGAGCTGCAAAATTCCTTAACTCTCTCACTGCATCCCTTTCCAGCTGCAAGCTCTTTGGCATTACCTTTTGCTTTTTCAGCTCACTTCTTTTGAATGGATATCAAATGCTGGCGTTATGAGCAATGCCAAGACTTGTGACAAAATGAAATGAAAGAACTTTGATGAAATTTTCCATTGTGGAGCTTTACATGGGTTTCCAAGAAGAAACTTAATGTTTTGTTAGAATTAAATTGGCTTTGATATTAATATTCTCTTGATTATGATGAAAGAGGGGCAAGGAGGAAATTGGAGGGGAAAGGTGATAAAAGGCTTGTCTTTGAGCTTCATACTCTTAAAGTGTGATCAGGAGCCAGATTTGAAATTCACTATCTTTCTAGCAGGTTGACAGTGGATGAAAGGTGGGAGCTGATGGCTCAGTAGTAATTTTTCAGAGATAGTAGGAACTGCAGATGCTGGAGAATCCGAGACAACAAGGTGCAGGGCTGGATGAACACAGCAGGCCAAGCAGCATCATAGGAGCAGAGAGGCTGACGTACTGCTTGTGGGCCAGGAAGGACAGCAGCACTCGCTCCAGACTCCTGCAAGAAGCTGTCAGCCTCTCTTTCATTGATTGCTGACCTTCCTCTGGTTTCACTTCCTATGAAGCCTTATGCTGATGCATGTCCTAGAGTCATACAGCATGGAAACAAACCCTTCGGTCCAACCAGTCCATACTAACCATAATCCCAAACTATAATCCCTATCTGCCTGCTCCTGGCCCATATCCTTCCAAATGTTTCCTATTCATGTACTTATCTAAGTGATGTATTATTTATTTTTGAAATACTGTGATACATCCTATGTAGGCATATTTGGCAGTCATTTTGTATGAACAAATAATTGCAATGAGGAATTGGGCCGTTAAAAAAAACATTTGTTGAAGGAGGCCAGAAACTACTTGTCATTCTTTGACTAATGAACTTGCAAACTTTCCCACCAAGTTTAACAGACAGAGATGAGCTAGAATTGTCTAAACTGAAGGACAGCACCCATATAAGACAGCACTCATTCTGGCACAGCCATAAGTCTGTACCCGTGACAGCAGGAGTGATAACAAAAATCTAACACTGAGCCACATAAGGAGATATGAAGACAGGTATCTTAAAACTGGGTCTAAGGGGTTATTTTTGAGGAGTGTCTGTGAGGAAGGAGGTGGTAATTTTAATGTTTAGAGCCCAAACAGCTGATGGCTCGGCCACCAATGGAGGAAAAAGGAAATTGAGGATGTGCAGGAATTCAGAACTGGAGGACTGCTGAAATCATGGAAGGCTGTTTGGTTGAAGGGGTCAACAAAGATATTGAGGGGTGACTGAAGGAAGGGACTTGAAAACTAAAGGAGAAAGGCTGATGTAGTAATAATATTACTGAGCTGTACAGCATGGAAACAGACCCTTCGGCCCAAATCATCCATGCTAACCAGGTATCCTAAATTAATCTAGTCCCATTTGCCAGCTTTTGGCCCATATCCCTTTAAACCCTTCCTATTCTAAACCCATCCACAAGCCTTTTATATGTTGTAATTGTACAGCCTCCACAACTTTCTCAGGCAGCTCATTCCATTTATGTACCACCCTCTGTGTGTAAATGTTGTCCCTTAGGTCCCTTTTAAATCTTTCCCCTCCTACCTTAAACCCATGCCATCTTGTTCTGGACTCCCACGACCCAGGGAAAAGACCTTAGCTATTCATCCTATCCATGCCCCACATGATTTTATAAACTTCTACAAGGTCAGCCTCTGATACTCCGGGGAAAAAAGCCCCAGCCTATTCAGCCTCTCCCTGTAGCTCAAACCCTCCAACCCTGGTGGCATCCTTGTAAATCTTTTTTGAACCCTTTCAAGTTTCACACATCCTTCCTATAGCAGGGAGACCAGAATTGAACGCAGTATTCCAAAAGTGGCCTATCCAATGTCCTGTACAGCTGCAACATGATCTCCCAACTCCTACACTCAATGTGCTGACCAATACAGACAAGCATACCAAATGCCTTCTTCACTATCCTATCTACCTGTGACTCCACTTTCAAGCAACTATGAACCTGCACTCCAAGGTCTCTTTGTTCAGTAATGCTCCCCAGGACCTTACCATTAAGTGTGTAAGTCCTGCCCTGATTTGCCTTTCCAAAATGCAGCACCTCACATTTATCTAAATTAAACTCCATCTGCCACTCCTCAGCTCATTGGCCCATCTGATTAAGGTCCTGTTGAACTCTGAGGCAACCTTCTTCACTGTCCAGTGCACCACGAATTTTGGTATCATTTACAAACTTACTAACCATACTTCCTATGTTCACATCCAAATCATTTATACAAATGACAAAAGGCAGTGGACCCAGCATGGATCCTAGTGGCCCAGAGGCCCAAGTTACAGTAATGGTTTGGAGGCATGGTTTCAAGTCCCCACTGCTATAAACCTAGTACTAGGAAAGGTGCCATGACTCTGTGATTGTTTGATGTAAAAATTTGCTAATGTCCTTTAGAGATGATAATCTGCCACCCTTATCCAGCCTGGCTTACATGTGACTTCAGGCCCACAGCAATGTAGTTGATTCTTAAATGCTGTCTGAAATGGCTGAACCAAACCACGCAGTTAAAGGCCAACTAAGAATAGACAACAAATACTGGCCTTGCCAATGACATCCTTGACCCATGAAAGAATTAATGAAACAAGGCTGAGCACTTTTAACTTTAAATAAGTCAGCGCAAATGTGATAGGGGAATGGAACTCATTGTGAGTTTGGATGTGGGTAACAAAATGCGGCTTAGCTGTTTGAGGAGGGTGCAAGATCGAAAACCAGCCAGAAGATGAAATTATCTATCTGACTCCCGTTGGGTGAGTTGGGGGATGTGCTACATAGATTTACTGTTTGAAGTGAAGAAGAGCAGACATCTGAAACTGATTTTTCTGTCTAATTCTGTTTATCTGCAGTTTAGCAGTCAAAACCTGCATCTGTGTGCCAGTGCAGTTAGCCAAGAAGATCTACAGATTATTACCCCAGACTGCAACCTGTATCGTTGCTCCAGCCCTGAGGAGGTGATTGCCAGGTACGGAATAAGGTGGCCCAATGTAAAGGGCAAATCTCCCAAGACTGGCCACAAGTTATGTATTATTTTCATTGGTAATCCGTTTTGGAGTAATTCAGAGAGATACCGCTTGTGGCCATTGGTCTGAGACATTGTAACAAAAATGTTATAATTGCCATTGAAAAATAATGGTCAGGAAGCTGATCACCTTATAGCAAATATAAGCACCTGCCCAGCTGAGTTCCCCCTCTCTGTCAGTGGCTTAGGATGAGTCAGAGGCTTCTTTCTTCATTGTTTCTACTTGTGGCTGATATGCCTTCCTGTGGAAGGCCCCATAGATGGGGTGAAGATGTGGGGAGAAGGGGGTTGGCAGTGGGTTGATTGGGGTGTTGGTGATGGGGTGGGGGCTCTCCAGTACAGGCTGCTGTGCCTGTCATTGCAATTTTCCAAAATTCTCTAACTACTACAGCAGTTTCAGCAGATTGGAAGCCTTTTCAAGAGGGGAGAGAGAGAAAACAGGGAACCACGGTTAGCCTGACATTACTCTTCAGGAAAATGCTCTAATCGATTTTTCTGATTGTCTTAACAAGACACTTAACAAACCATTGTAGGATTAGACAAAGTCAATGGTTTTACTAGTGAGAGATTTGTTTTGGAAGTTGTAACTAGTTGTAATTAAGGTAGATAAAGGGAGAGCCAGTAAATGTAGTATCCTTGAATTACTAAAAAGTATTTGATTCGGCATCATGCGAAAGGTCAATGCACAAGATAAGGGCTTGTGGAATTAGGGGTAATATGTTAATGTGGAGGGCAGTTTTTATTTTAATTTGAATTGAAACAAATGAACACTGATCTGCAGTTCTTCTTCACCCACTGCCTGTGTCCTGCTCATCACCTTCATCAGCACGATTATGATGTCACTGTGGGCTCATTGCCACTTGCAGCATCAGTCTGAGCATCATCTGCTGTAAGGCACCCCAGCACCTAGACTGGAACATAGAATGCTACGATTGTGAGACTGTTTCCAGCAGAGGATTATTGGGGCTGTGATCGCCACTCAGAGCTCAGTCAATGATAGCAACTAAGATCAGTGCTGGTCATCCTTCAGGGCAACTCAAAGGTACTTTCTGGCTTTACATATCCACTCTTCAAGGAGGAATATTGACCAAGGTGTGGAGGACGTTTGTCAGAATGGCATCAGGGCTGCGGGATTCTTGTGATCTGGAGACATTGGAGAATTTCGGATCGTTCTCCTTTTCGTGGTGTTCAAATTTGTGGTGGATTTTGACAGGGTAGAAATGGAGAAACTGTTTACACTGGGGTTGATAAACAGAGAACAAAGATTGAAGAGAATATGCAAAAGAACCAGGAGTGAAATGAGGTGATTATTTTCACTCAGTGTGTTGTTGTGATCTGAAAGGGTAGTGCAAGCAGTTTCAATAATAACCTTCAAAAGCTGAATAAATACTTGAAGGGCAGAAATTTGCAGGGCAATCAGGGAAATGGCAGGGGAGTAAGACTAACTGAATAGTTCTTTCAAACTTAACTACTCTTGAAATGATGCTCTCTGTATCAATTTCCAAGTCATTATATCAATAAAAGCGATGATATGGTGTCAGTGTCAAACACTTGCCTGACAGGTACATAACAGCGTAGAAATAGATTAAATCTCCCTCTACACGTGTTCTATTAAACATTCTCAGGGTAGGTAAGCAATGGTTAGAGACAAAGTAAAAAGCCCTCTCTTTGCTCTATGGACAGACCAAACAGAGTGAAATTGTTCCCATTGATGGAAGGGGGAGAAACAGAGGACATCAGTTGAAGATAAATGCCAAAAGAGCTAAAGGTGACATGACGAAATGATTTTTTTTATGCAGTGAGTGATTAAGATCTGAGCCGAAGAGTGAACTGTGCTGTCTCAGGGTGTCATGGAGGCTGATTCAATCATGGCTTTTGGAAGGGAATTGGATAGCTATCTGAAGAGAAACATTTGTACCATTAAGGAGGAAAGGGCAGGGCAGTGAAACTTGCTGAGTTACACTTGTCAGAGTCAGCATGGACACAACAGGCTGAATAGCCTTTTTTTGTGCAGTAATCATTCCATAATTCTATGTTCCTTAATACTGATCCTTGGAATTCTTTCAAAGAGCCAATACAGACAAGAAGGATCAAATTGCCTGTTTCTGAGCATGTATGATTGCATGAAAGTGCCTCCTCTGCTCCACCAAATAATGGCCATCCTTTGCTCACTATTGAAGTGAGCATTAGAGATAGTAGGAACTGCAGATGCTGGAGAATCTGAGATA
>NC_063368.1:3789506-3840685 GCF_021869965.1 Rhincodon typus
GTAACCATTATAATTCATAATGTAGTTATACAGAATCATCAAAATGAAAGAATAAAATAAGAAAAGGACTGTACAGTTCCATGTACAAACAATTATGAATCATTACAAAAAACAGCTCTCCATAATTTACAGGCTTAAAATGAATAGACTCCTGTGCTTTGCATCTTGTATTAGCCTCCATCTATCATATTATCACATTGAGTTCCTTAAATTCTCAATCATTTACACACAATTTATGAGTTTTAAAAGGTAGGGAACAGGGCTATCTTGTTTGCTTCTTACTTTAATTCCACTGCATGTTTATTTTAGTGTGGTTGTGGCAAGAGATAGTGGGAATAGAAGATGGGATTTGAGAGTTTTCCAGCAAAGTCCAGACAGAGGTTTTTAAGTAAGATTTGAGAGTTTTCCTTCAAAGTCCAGACAGAGGTTTTTAAGTAAGATTTGAGAGTTTTCCTTCAAAGTCCAGACAGAGGTTTTTCTGTCTTTCAGTAAAGGAACACACAGTCACTTGTTTGATTGTGTCAGAGTAGTTTTGGTGCACATTACCTGGGATCAGTTCCAGGGCTTGTTTCTAAGGAGTGCTGCTCTTTTTGGTAGAACTTAATGACCTGGACTTGGGTGAATGGAGGATCATTTCAAAGTCTGTGGATGATACAGAAGTTGGAACTGCAGTACGCATTGAGGAGACTAGGAATGTATTTCGGGAGGTCTTACAGTACTGAAACAGCCAGACACATAACACATTACATTTAATGCAGTTAAGTGTGAAGTGGGTATTTTGATAGGAGAGGCAGTTTAAACTAAATGATAACATTTCAAAAGTGATGCAGGAACAGAGAGACCACATGGTGTGTGCTTGGCTCCTTCAGAGGAAGCAGGTCAAGTTGAAAATGATGTTGAATAAAAACATGTGGATGCCATACTTTATAAAGGTCTAGAGCGAACCAGAACCAGGTTGGCATTGTATAAGAGACTCGTTAGACTTCAACCAAAGTACAGTGTACAGTTCTGGTCACCACATTACTGGAAGGATTGATTTCAGTAGAATGGAGATGTAAGGGGATGTTGTCACGACTGGAGAGTTTTAATTCTGAGGAAAGATTGGATAGGCTGGGATTGTTTTACCTCGAACTGAGGAGGCCAAGGGAAGATTTAATTGATGTGAATAAACATATGAGGGACCGAGACAGAAGGAGAGAGAGATGCTAGGAAAGACTTATTTCTATTAGCAGTGATGTCAATAATCATGTTAGAGAAATTTTCATTTATTAGTGGATTAAAGCAAACCCAGGTTGGAGGGGAGTTTTTTTTTGAGGTCTACAACATGAAAACAGGACCTTCAACCCAACTTTCCCATGCTGCCCATTTTTCACAGTTTAAATTAGTCCTATTTGCCTGTATTCAGTCCATATCCCTCCATACCTATCCCATCTATGTACTTGTCTAAATGTTTCTTAAATGACAAAATTGTATTCGCTTCCACCACTACCTCTGGCAGCCCACTCCAGATACTCACCACCCTCTGTGTGAAAAAAATTGCCCCTCTGGACCCTTTGGTATCTCTCCCTTCTCATCTTGAACCTATGCCCTCAACTTTTAGACCCCCCTACCATGGGGAAAAGCTGTCCGCTATCTACCTTATCTAGGCCTCTCATGATTTTATATACCTCTATAAGGTCACCCCTCACTCCTACACTTCAGGGAAAAATGTCCCAGCCTATCCAACTTCTCCTTATAACACAAACCTTCCAGTCCAGGTAGCATCCTAGTAAATCTTTTCTGCACTCTTTTTAATTTAATAATATCCTTTCTATAGTAGGGTGACCTGAACTGCATGCAGTACTCCAAATGTGGCCTCACCAACATCTTCCACAGGTACAACAGGACGTCCTATCTTCTATACTTAGTGTTCTGACAGGTGAAAGCTAGCATGCCAAAAGCCTTCTTCACCACCCTGTCTACCTGTTACTCCATTTTCAAGGAGCTATGAACCTGTATCCCAAGATCTCTTTGTCCTAAAGCAATCCCCAGGGCCCTGCCATTGACTGTGTAAGACCTGCCCTGGTTTGCTTTACCAAATGCAACACCTTGCATTTATCTAAATTAAACTCCATCTGCCATTCCTCAGCCCACTGGCCCAGTTGATCAAGATCTTGCAGCATTCCCAGATAACCTTCTTCACTGTTCGCTATACCACCAATCTTGTTGTCATCTGCAAACTTACTAACCATACCTCCTAAATTCTCATCTAAATCATTTATATAAATGACGAACAACAGTGGACCGAGCACGGATCCCTATGGCACACCGCTGGTCACAGGCCTCCAGTCTGAAAAGCTACCCTCTACCTGCCTTCTACTGTCAAGCCAGTTGTGGATCCCTGGATCCTGTGAGAGTTAATCTTATTCAACAAAGTACCATGTGGTACCTTGTCAAAAGCCTTGCTAAAGTTCATGTAAACAATGTCTGCCACACTGCCCTCATCTACTTTCTTGGCTACCCTTTCAAAAAAACTCAATCAAGTTTGTGAGACACTCAAAGTCATGCTGATTAACCCAAATGAGTTATTGCCTCTCCAAATTCCTGTAGATCCTGTCTCTCAGAATCCCCTCTAACAACTTACCCACCACAAATGTTAGGCTCATTGGCCTGTAGTTCCCAGGCATTTCCCTGCAGCCTTTCTTAAATAATGGCACAACATTAGCCAGTCTTCCAGCAATTCACTTGTGGCTGTCAATAATACAGATATGTCCGCTAGGGGCCCCGCAATTTCCTCCCTAGCTTTCCACAAAGTCCTGGGATACACTTCATCAGGTCCAGGGGATTTATCCACCTTAATGTGTTTTAAGACCTCCAGCACCTCCTCTTCTGTAACATGGACTCTTTTCAAGATATCTGTATTTATTTCTCCAAGTTCCCTAGCATCAATGTCTTTCTCAATGGTAAATACTGACTAGAAATATTCATTTAGAATCTCACCCATTCCTTGTGGCTCCGCACGTAGATGACCTTGTTGATCTTTAAGAGGCTCTATTCACTCCCTAGTTACCCTTTTGCCCTTCATGTACGTGTAGAATTGCGTTAGATTCTCCTTTACCTTTTCTGCCATTGCCATAACGTGTTCCCTTTTAAAGCTCCTGATTTCTTTCTTAAAGATACTCCAACACCCTCTTGTACTCCTCAAGAAATTCACTTGATCCCAGCTGCTTATAAATGAGGAGAATTTTTTTTTCATCCAGTAGATGATGGGAGTGTGGAATTCACTACCGAAAAGGCTGGGAGGGGCAGAAACCCTCATCTCATTTATAATGGTACTTGCAGTGATGCAATCTACAAAGCTATGGACCAAGAACCGGAAAGTGACATTAAAATGGAAGAAAAACTGAAAGAACTGCGGATGCTGTGAATCAGGAACAAAAACAAAGTTGCTGGAAAAGTTCAGCAGGTCTGGCAGCATCTGTGAGGGAAAAAACAGAGTTAATGTTTCAGGTCCAGTGACCCTTCCTCAGAACTGATGGTGGCAAGGAAAATGTCAGTTTATATGCAGAAAAAAGTGAGGGGGATGGGGTAGGGAGTAAACGATGGGATAGAGCCTAAAGAGAGAGAAGAGCAGTTGGATAGACAAAGAGTTGATAATGATCAGATTGGGAGGGTGAATAGTTGTTAATGGGGACTATTAGTGACTAATAACAGGTAGTGTGTAATGGCAGGCTATGTGGTAACAAGGCCTGGTGTGTGAGGTGGGGGGCTGGGACAGGGAGAGTTTAGGACCCAAAATTATTGAACTTGATATTGAGTCCGGAGGGCTGCAGGGTCCCCAAGCGGAAAATCAGGTGTTGTTCTTCTAGCTTGCGTTGAGCTTCGCTGGAACACTGCAGCAAGCCAGAGACAAAGATGTTGGCCAGGGAACAGGATGGTGTGTTAAAGTGGCAGGCAACAGGTAGTTCAGAGATTTTTTTGCGAGCAGAACGTAGATGTTCTGCAAAGTGATCACCCAGTCTACTCCTCGTTTCCCCAGTGTAGAGGAGACCACATTGTGAGCAGCGAATGCAGTAGACTAGATTCTGGGAGATGCAGGCGAAGTGTTGCTTCACCTGGAAGGTATGTTTGGGCCCTTGGATACTGGGCAACAGGTAGTTCATTAAAATGGAAGATGCTTTTTCAGCTGCCACAGACACGATGGGCCGATTGACCTCATTCTATGCTGTAAATTTTCAATGTTTCACTGTTTTCTTGTAGCAAGGAATTTATGCAGAATTTTCATAAGTCACAACAGTTAAGGAGTGTCCAATTTTGGCCACCATGCTAGGAACATAAGAAATAGGAGCAGCCCTTTAGCTGTTCAACCTGTTCATGCTAATCTTCTACCTCACCACCATTTTCCATCACTTTCCTCACATTTGTTGACATCTCGAATGTCTAGAAATCTATTGTCTTTGTCTTGACCATAACCAAAGACAACCGCCACAGCCCTGTGGAATAGAGAATTCCAAAGTGTCACCATCTACTATGTGAAGAAGTTACTCCTTATCTCTGTCATAAAGGACCGACTGTTTCTCTGGTTCTACATCCTCCAGCCTGTGGAAACATCCTTCCTGCATCTACCCTGTAAGAATTTTGTTTGTTTTAATACAAATGTCCTTTAGGGAAAGAAACCTGTTATCCTTACCTGGTCTGGCCTGCATGTGACTCCAGACCCTTAACAATGTGGTTGACTTTTAATTTGCCTCTTGGCAATTAAGGGTGAACAATAAATACTAGCCTAGCCAGCAATGCTCACATCCCATGAATCAATAAGAAATTTAAAAATTAAAATTAAGACCACCTCTCATTCATCTAAACTCTAGACAATATAGAGAATATAGTCCCAGTCTCCTTGATATGGAGGAATGCCAATGCCTGAGGCAGGATAATTACTAGAATAGTAGCAGGAATGGTAGGCTGATGTTGGGAGATTTAAGAAGTTATTCTCATTAGAGTAATGGAGAACAAGAGGAGCAAAGTATGGCAGATTCTGGAAATCTGAAATTAAACCAGAAAATCCTGGATATTTTCAGCAGGTTTGTTAGCATCTTTGGAGAGGGCAATGAGTTAATACTTTAGTCATCAACCACAGATGCTCTCAGACCTGTTATGTTTTCCTACTATTTTCTGTTTCACTTGTAGATGTTCACAGAGCAGGTGGAAGCTGCTGAGCCCATCATGCCTGTGCTGGTTAACAAAGATGTGACCATTTTTCAAACTTCTGACCATGTGAGGTTGTTGACTTGCTCGCTGAGCTGGCTTGTTTTCGTTCAGACTCTTCGTCACCATGCTAGGTAACATCATCAGTGAGGCCTCACCCACAACCCGAGCTACAATTCTTTGCTAAAATCTTGACCATCTCCCTGGAGGCTACGACAATGCAGGTGGATATTTAAATACAGCTTAAACCTTACAAGTGTTTCTGACTCAACCATCCTTTCAGGCATGAATTCCAGATTCCCACCATCCTCTGGTGAAAAAACTTCTACTCAACTCTCCTCATAGCCTTCTACCTTTCATCTTAAACCTGTTTCCCTTGGTTATTAACCCCTCTATTTAATGGAAAAAATGCCTTCCTATCCACTCTATCTATGCTCCCCATAGTTTTATGCATCTCTATCAAGTCCCCTCTCAGCTGCTTGAAGGAAACTCCAGCCTGTCCACACTTTCCTCATAGCACAAACTGGTCAGCCCAAGAAACACCCCAGGAAACTCTCCTCTACAGCCTCTCTCGTCCAAACACATCCATCTATAATGTGGTTACCAGAACGCATACAGTACTCCATTTGTGGCCTGACCAATTTTTTATTCAGTCCCTGCTGTTCTGTGCCTCTGCCAATGAAGGCAAGCATCCTATGTCTTCTTAACCACATTATGTACTTGTCCTGCTACATTCAGGGATCTGTGGATAAACACAACAAGCTTCCTCTGATCTTCCCTACTTTCCAGGGTTCTACTATTCATAGTGTAATCCCTTGCTTTGTTAGCCCTTCCCAGCTGTATTAACTCACACTTCTCCAGACTGAATTGCCCACCTGAGCAGTCCACCAATATAGAATTGTAGAATCATACAGTACAGAAGAGATCCTTTGGCCCATTTAGTCTGTACTGTCAAAACTATGCTAAATCTACACAAGTTCCACTTTCCAGGACTAGGCCCATAGCCTTGAATGTCATGATGTTTCAAATGCTTTTCCAGGTAATTTTTAAAGGCTGTGAGATTATCCACCTCAAATAGTCTCCAAGGCTGGGTGAAAATAATTTTCCTCAAATCTCCTTTAAACCTCTTGCCTTCCACCTTTAAAGTCTTCCTTTTTGTTACTGGCCTTTCAGTTAAGGGGAACAGCTGATTTCTAGCCAACCTATCCATGCCGTTGTGATCTCATACAACTCAGTCAGGCCTCTCCTCAACCTCCTCTGCTCCAAAGAAAACAATCCACACTTACCTAGAAACAGAAACAGAAATTGCTGGAAAATCTCAGCGTGTCTGGCAGCATCTGTTCTTCAGAACTTATCCAGCCTCTTTTCATAGCTAAAGCACTCCCTCCCAGGCAACATCCTGGTGAATCTCTTCTGCAACACCTACAGTGAAATCACATCCTATAGTGCAGTAACCAGAACTGCACACAGTATTCCATTTGTTAGGCATGACATCCCTCTGATAAAGCCATACTGACAATCCCTGGTCAATGCCTTTATAAATGGAGATTAATTTTCTCCTTCAGAATTTTCTCCGATACTGCCCCTGCTCACTGGTCTGTAATTTTCTCTACCACCGTTCTTGAAAAGTAGAACCACTTAGCCGTTAGCTCTCCATCAGTCCTCTGGCACCTCTCCCATGGGTCAGAGGGGAATTAAAACATTGAGTCAGGATCCTGGTGATTGCCTCTCTTGTTTCTCAAAACAGCCTGGGATATGACTCATCCGGACCTGGGATTGTGTCTGCTTTAAGCTTGCCAAATATCTCTTCACTCCCCATGTGGATCTGCTTATAAACCTCATAGTCCCTCTTTCTGAATCCTGTACCTATATTCTCCTTCTCCCTAGTGAAGACAGATGTGAAGTATTTGTTTAATACTCTACCAGTGTCCTCTGCATCCACACACACATTTCCCCTTGGTGCCTAATGGGCCTTATTCTTTCTTTGGTTATTCCCCTTCCCTTAATATACATGAAGGTTGTCTTGAGATTCTCTCTAATCTTGCTTGCCAGTATTTTTGCATGACCCCTCTTCACTCTCCTAACTAGTTTTTTGAGATTCCCCCTGCACATTCTACACTCCTCAAGGCCCCCCATTGATTTGCTTGCTTTGTACCTGTTGTACGAAGAGCCATAGAGATTTACAGCACAGAAACAGACCCTTCGGTCCAACTTGTCCATAACAACCAGATACCTAACTTAATCTAGTCGCATTTGCCACCATTTGGCCCATATCCTTCTAAACCCTTCCTACTCATGTACCCATCAAGATGCCTGTTAAATATTGTAATTGTACCAGCTTCCACCACTTCCCCTGGCAGCTCATTCCATACATGCACCACCCTCTCCATGAATAGTTGCCCTTTAGGTTCCTTTTAAATCTTTCCCCTCTCACCTTAAACATATGGCCTGTAGTTTTGGACTCCCCTACCCTGGAGAAAAGACCTTGGCTATTCACCCTATCCACACCCCTCATGATTTTATAAACTTCTAATAAAGTCACCCCCAGCCTCCGATGCTCCAGGGAAAGTAGCCCCAGCCTATTCAGCCTTTCCTTATAGTTCACAACCTCCAGTGTCCCTTGTAAATCTTTTCTGCATCCTTTCAAGTTTATCAGCATTTTTCTTATAGCAGGGAGATGAGAATTGAGCATAAGAACATAAGAACTAGGAGCAAGGGTAGGCAATTCAACCACTCGAACATTTAATATGATCATGGCTGATCTTATCTCAGCTTCAACTCTGTTTTCCTGGCAGCTTTCCATGATCCTTCAACCATTACTAATTAAAAATCTATCTGTCTCCTCCTTGCACCTCTCTTTTCCTTTTCATCCAGTTCTGAATATTCCTAGATACCGACCGCTTGTTTCTCCTATGTTTCATCCTAAGTGGAACATGTTAGGCCTGAACTCTCCCTAGTTCCTTTTTGAGTGATTCCCACTGTTTTGTTATAGATTTGCCTTCAAGTAGCTGTCAATTCATCTTCCCCAAATCCAAAAATTGTTTTGCTCATCATCTTTTTCTGTTTCCTTAACAGACTTAAAACTTATGATGTTCTGGTTTCTATTCCTAAAATGCAGTCCTGCTGCCTCCTTGAAAGCCTGTCTGCTTTGTTCCTCAGAATTACGTCCAGTTATGCAACGACCCTGTAGGATCATGTTGATACAAAAAGCTCGCCTGAATATCATTTCAAGAAATCTGCCTTTATACAATGATTATGCCAATTAACGTTAGTGAAGTTGAAATCCCCTCATTTAATTACCCAATTATTATTTTCACACATCTCAGTGAATTGTCAACATGTCTGCTCCTCAACTGCCTGATGACTGTTTGTGAGCCTATAATACACTCCTATCAGTGTGACTACCCCCTTTTTATTTCTAAGCTGTACCGACAAAGCCTCATTTGACAACCGTCCCAAGATGTCATCTCTCCTTACTGACTTAATTAATAATGTGACACCACCTCCTCTTTTACATCCTTCCCTGTACTGCCTAAAGACCCTACACTCCAGAATATTGAATGTCCAGTCTTATTCCTCCCTCAACCAAGTCTCTGTAGTGGCAGTTTACGGTATCCTTCTCATTATTTAACACCCTATCAATTCGATGTATTCCACAAACCTCTTGATGATACCCCTATATTTAAGTCCAAATCATTAACATACACGACAACACCAAAGGGCCCAGCAGCAAACCGTGTGGAACCCCATTGGAAACAGGCTTCCAGTCACAGAAACATCCCTCTACCATCAATCATTGCTTCCTTCCTGTCAACCAGTTTTGGATCCAACATGCCACTTTACCTTGGATCCCATGAGTTGTTACTTTCTTGACCAGTTTGCCATAAGGGATTTTATCAGAAATCTCACTAAAATCCATGTATACAATCTCAAATACATTATCCTCACTAACAGGCCTGGTAATTTCTTTCCAAAAAGTCATTAAATTTATCAAACATGACTTTCCTTTAACAAGTCCATGCTGATTATCTCTGATTAATCCGTGGCCCTCCAACTGAAGATATATTCTGTCCTTCAGAATTCTTTCTAATAACTTTCCCACCACTGAGGCTAGACTGACTGTTCTGTAATTCCTGATTATCACTTCCTCCCTCTTTCAAGAATGCAACAACGTGAGTAGTCCTCTGGCAGCTCACATGTGGTCTGAGAGGATTTGAAAATTACTTCCAGAGCCCCAGATATCTCCTCACTTGCATCTCTGAACAATCTTGGATACTTCTCACCTGGGCTTGCAGATTTACCCACTTTTAAACCCACATGTACCTCCTCTTGCTGTCTGTTAATTTCTTCCAATATTTCACAGTCTTCCACACTGATGCATTTAACCATGTCATTCTTTCTGATTGTGAAGACTAGCACAAGATATTCTTTGAGGATTGCATCCTGTCTTCTGGGTCCACATACAATTTTTAATTTAAGTTTGAAAGGAGATTGGATAGACATGTTCTAAACTCATCTCCCTGTACACCTCCCCACAAGGTCTGTACCCACGCCACCACCACCTCACAGGTGCTCCGTGCCCCATGTGGCAATCCTCATCCAAGTATCCCAGCGCCAATCCCTACATCTCCAACCTTCACCTGCTATAAAGCAATCTGAACTTGCTGGTCCTGGACTCGGGGTCTTAGAATCTGGGGAAGGCTTGTAGTCCCGGTCCTGGTCACTGCTGCTATTGGTACAAATGTTTTAGTTAGAGATGGGACTCTGGCCCTCACTTGGGAAGAATATTCAGCCTCAGGGAGCTGCCAACCAATCGCATTCACCGGTTGTGCCAATAGCAGCAGTGACCAGGCTGGGGAGGTCAAGGTTGGAAATGTAGACTATTGGCAGCTCAGGTACTTGATGGGGATATTCACAGGCAAGGAACAGCTGTGAGGTGGTGGTGGGGTGGGGCTCAGACTGTGTGTGTGTGTGTGTGTGTGTGTGTGTGTGTGTGTGTGTGTGTTTGTGTGTGTTTGGGTGGGAGATTGGGGGTAAGGTGGGCAGCTTGATACGGAAAGGAAGCCATTGAGAGAGTCCTCCCTCACCTTCCTGGTCGAGGCTGAAAGAAGCCCCTCTGAACTCCTCACTTTAAAATTCAGGCCAGGTGGGAAACAACCCAAGTTGTCGATAATTGCCAATTTAAGGGTCCTAGTTCGGCCAAGGCAAGGCAGGCAAGCCTAGGTGTCACCTGATCCCTGTAAAATAAAAGTTGAGGCCAGCTGGATTGTGGGTAAGCCAGCTGGGGAGTTTTGAGTCCTCATCTCCCCCACTGTCAAAACCTGGAGTTAGGGTACAAATTACAATGCACACTACTCAAGGCAGCCAATTTTGGATTGTTAACCAAGCCATGCACCATTTAGCATAGGGTCAAGCAGAATAGAGCATTAACACGTGTTCCAAAGAGTAGTGTGGGAAGAAGGGATTTCAACACGAGGGGTTCTGGAATCAATATTCAGGAACAAGTGAGCTATTCCATTGAGAGGATTCCATGTGAACCATGATGGGACCAATGTTCTGGCCAATTGTATAACTAGGCCTGTGGACAGGGCTTAAAATAAACAGCATTGGAAGAGGGTGCAGGATGGAGGATTTAGGTGGAGGGAGAATTAGAAATCCAAAGAGAAAGGTAAAGAAACTGAAACACTATAGCAATGTGGGTAAAGACAAGCAGAGTGGGAGAGGAAGGCTCAAAAGTTTAACAAAAATTGTGCAGACACAAATCAGAATATCACACAATGTAGACGTATGAAAAGTCAAAGGATTTTTATTTAAATGCACAAGTAAGGTCACCATAATCCTAATTCACTATAGTGCTATAGTCACCACACCTCAGGCAGGGGGAGTGACTTGGACATTTTCTTTTCTTTCAGCTGTTTGTTTTATTTTTGCCTCTGCTGATAATCCTGTCTGTTGTATACTAAGACGGTGCCGGAGATTCGCGACTTTGTACACTTTTCACTGTACTCCTGTACTCGAGTACACATGACAATAAAGTCTAAATCTAAAGAGGAGAGAGGTGGAGAAGTTGAGCCCTTCATGGTAACTTTGGCTGGTGTGAGAATTGATCATTGTGTATTGCTAACCAGCCAGCTGAGCTAACAAACTCTCGTAAATGAGCAATAAGATACGCAATAAGCAATAAGCAAGATAAGCATACGCAATAAGATAGATGAACCAGTTGCAAGTACAGTGGGAAATTATTTACATCTCATCACCATTACAGAGACCTGGCAACAAAGTGATCAAGGATTTAAGAAAGGTTAAAGGAGAATGGAAAATTAAGGACCAGTCAATGTAATATTAGTGAAAGTATTAAGATTTATTATAAGAGATGTGATAATTGGAGACTTAGGAAAGAATAGTAAAATTGGGTCAAGTCAGCATAGATTTATGAAAGAGAAATCATGTTTGACAAACTTGTTGGAATTTTTTTGTGGATGTCACTTGTCATGTTGATAAAGGAACATAGGGGTGCATTTGGATTTCAGAAGGCCTTTGATAAAGTCCAGGAGGTTTGCAAGTAAAATTAGAGCACATGGGATTGGAAGGGTTAATATACCACGGTGTGTTGAGAATTGTCTAACAGATAGAAAACAGAGAGTAGGAATAAATGGATCATTCTCAGGATGGTAGTACCACTAGCAGGGTACCATAAGGAGTAGAGGTCATATCTGTTCACAGTTTGTATAAATGATTTGGGTGTAGGGATCATTTGTAATATTTTGAAGTTTGCTGGTAACATCAAACTCGGCCTGTATGTAAATATGAGGAGGATATAAGAAGACTTAGACAGGTTAAGTGAATTTGGTTAGAACATGGCAAATTGAATATAATCCAAATAAATGTGAAGTTGTTCACTTTGGTAGAAAAACTGAAAGGTCGAGTAGTTTTCAATTGGAGAAAGATTGAGAAGAATGTGTGGCTAAATGGACCTGGATGTCATGTTCATAAGTCAGTTCAAGTTAACATTCAGATGCAGTAAGCAATTCGGAAAGCTGTTGGTATATTGACCTTTATTGCAAGGGGTTTTGAGATGAATAAAGAAGAAAAATGTCTTCCTACAATTGTTTTGAGCCTTGGTGAGGCCACATCTGGAGTGTTGTGTAAAGTTTTGGTCTCCTTATCTAAGGAGGGATGTACTTATGATAGAGGGGGAGCTACAGAGGTACACCAGTTTAGTCCCTGAGATGCTGGGATTGTTTAAGAGAATAGGTTGAGGATTTTGGTGAACCACATTTAGACTGTACAGTTTTGGTCTCCAGGAGTACAGTGGAGGTTCATTAACTTAGTCCCGAGAGTGTGACAGTTGTGCTATGATGAGAAGTTGAGCAAATTCGGTTCACCCGCGAAAGATAGAGCAAATAATCAGACAGGGGTTGGCACTGGAGAGAAACCATCCCTTGTCCACCACCTTTGTAATCAAGTTCTGTGGGGGATGGCCCATAGCTGATCTTCCCGATCCATCATCAGTTAATGATCTTAAGTGCTCAATTGATGTAATTAGGGTGATAAGATAGCGGGGTAGGGGAGTGACTGCTGAAAGCTTCCAAACTCCCCGACTCCCTCCCCTCACAGCTCTGACCCAGCCATCTCCCAAGATTAAATAATTACAGCCTCACATTAGCTTTTCATGGCTGCCTAGCCTAGGCCTGCAGTGATGCTGTCCAGCTGGCAGCTTCAGACAGGGAGGGACATGGACTCCTGATTGGCCAAGAAGTGTGCCGGACAGTACTGAAGTGCTTGATTGGCCCACCTCACTGGTGGTGTTGTTCGTTGTTGCATCCACACTTAGCGTAGACAGCAGTAAATCCAATCCATAAATTCAAAAGTAGGCCTTTCAAGAGGAAACTTAGGAAGTACTTCTCCACACAAAGGAGAATGGAAATGTGGAACTCTCTCTCACCAAAAGCTGCAAAAGCTACTATTCAGTTGTTGCTTTCAAGTATGAGGTTAGTAGATTTTTATTGCATAAAAGTATCAAGGGAAAGAGCTAGAGGCACAAAAATAGGATCAAGCTAGACCATTTGGCCAGTTGAGCCTTCCTGCCATTCAACATGATTGTGATTGACTTTAGTTTCAATTCCATTTTCCTGCCCACACTCCATATTCCTTGATTCCCTGAGAGATCAAAGATTTGTCTGTCTCAGCCTTATACGTATTCAATGATAGAGTATCCACAACCATCTGTGGCAGAATTCACCAACCATTGAGCATAGAAATTTCTCCTCATCTCAATCCTAAATGATCTGCCTCTTATTCTGAAGCTAGGCCCTCATTCCAGATTCCTAGCCAGGGGAAACAATATCTCAGTATCTACCCTAATCAATTCCTTCAGAATTTTAATGAGATCATCTCTCATTCTTCTAAACCACAAAGAGTTGACAGCCCAGTTTACTCAGCTTATCATCACAGAACAATGCTCTCATTCTAGGGACCAATCTAGTGACCTTTTGCTGTGATGCCTTCTAAGTAAATCTTTAAATATGGAGACCAAAAGTCCACACAGGATTTCAGGTGTAGTGTCACCAAAATCCTATACGTTTATAACCAGAATAGCTAAGGCGGCTAAATAGCATTGAGGGAGGAGTCAGCCATGAACTGATTGAATTGCATATTGGGCTTGAGAAGGGCAGAATGGCCTCCTTTTGTTCTTGGACATCAGTCATTGATTTGTTTTTTTATTTTCAAAGTTGGCAGATGGAGCCAAGGATACATAATCACCTGACAAGTCAGCTTACGAGGAAATGGGCCGTGGACACAGCTCCGTTTTGGGTAAGACCACCAGCCAACCCTCATAACAGTTACCTAAAGGAAAAGGATCTATCTTGTCAATAGCATATAACTTTACTTTCATTCTACAGACCTCAGAGTTGTCCAGTGCCACGATAACCAGAGGACACTCGTCGCGAGGGGAACGAATGCTAGGGTCAAGCGCCTCTGCTCTCCAAAGGGAAGGGAGGAATTGGGACATGCATTCTGACAATCCAACATGGAGCCATTTGCGCAACAGAATGCACTCCTGGGGACGGTCAGATTCAGTGGAGACCCGAGGAAAGGCTGTGGCATCAGTGGGTGAGTTATGAAGTCATAGAGTCACACAGCATTGAAACAGGCCCTTTCACTCATCGTGTTGATGCTGATCAACAAACACCAAACAACATTAAGTCCCATTGACCTGCACTTGGTCCATAGCCTACTATGCCCTGGCATTTTTAGCACTTATCCAAATGCTTCTTAAATGTTGATAGTGTACCTGCCTCCACCACTCTGTCAGGAAGCACGGTCCATATAAGTACCACTCTCTGGGTTAAAAAAAATTCTCAGATCTTTTCTATACTACTTGCTTCTCATCTTAAACGTATGCCCTCTTGTTGTAAACATGTCTGCCTTGGGGAAGAGATTCTCACAATCTACTCTGTATATGCCTCTCATAATTTTATATACCTCAATCAGATTTCTCTACGGCCTCCTCTGCTCCAAGGAAAACCTAGCCTATTCAGTCAATCCTTATAACTGAGACTTTTCATCCCAGGCAACGTCCTGCTGAATCTCCTCTGCACCCTCTCCAGTGCAATCTCATCCTTGCAATACTGTGGCAAGCAGAACTGCACAAAGTATTCCATCTGTGGCCCAACCAATGTTTTATAAAGTTGTTACAAGACTTCTTTGCTTCTATATTCTATGCCCTGGCTAATGAATGCATACATCCTGTATGGCTTCTTCATTACCCTGTCTACCTGTGCTGATACCTTCAGGGATAAATGAAGTCACACACCAAGGTCGCTTTGTTCCTCAGTACTCCCTAGGGAACTACTATTCATTGTGTACATCCTTCCCTTACTACACTTCCCAAAATATATCACCTTACACTTATCGGGCTTAAATTCCATCTGTCATTGCTCTGTCCAGTTTACCAGCTGATTAATATCAGACTGTAACCTGAGACCTTTCTCCTCAGCGTCAGCAACACCACCAACTTTCATGTCATTTGCCAACTTACTAATTATAATCCCTACATCACATCCAAGTTATTAATGTACAGAACAAACAGCAAGAGTCCCAGCACTGATCCCTGTGGTACACCGCTGATCACGGGCTTCCAATTTAAAAAACAACTCTCCACCTCTGCCTTCTATTTGCAAGCCAGTTTTCGCCCCCGTTTGCCAACTTGCCTTGGATCCCATGGGCTTTTTTCTTTTGGACCAGCCTTCCATGTGGAACCTGGTCAAAGACTTTACTGAAGTCCACATAAACCACATCAATTGTACTACCCTCAAAATATATTTAGTCACCTTTTAAAAGAACTCAATTGAATTAGTCAGGATCTCCCTCTAGTGTTGATTATTCCTGTCCTTGAGATTTTTTTCTAATCATTTCCCTAACACATGTCAGAATAACTGGTCTGTAGTAACCTGGTCTATCTTCACTACCCTTCTTGAACAAAGGAACCATATTAGCAATCCTCCAGTCATCTGGTACTTTGCCTGTAGCTAGCAAAGTGTTAAATGTATCCACCAGGACCTCAGTAATCTCCTCCTTTGTCTCCTATAGCAGCCTGGGATATATCTCACCAGGTCCTGGTGATTTATGCAGTTGTTTGCCTGCTCAAACATCCAATATCTCCTCCTTATTAGTATTAACATATTCTAGAACCTCACCATCCCATCTTATATATTTCTAGCTACAATGTCTTTCTCCTCTGTGTTACAGATTGAAAAAGTATTCATGTATGACGTCACCCATGTCCACTGGCTCAATGTACAGATTGCCCATTTGCTGTCTAATAGATCCCACTCTTTGCCTGGTAATCCTGTTACTTGTATTGTAAAAAGCTGTGGCTTTTTCCTTGATCCCATATGCCAAAGATATTTTGTGGCCTCTCTTTGGCCTCCTAATTTCCTTTTTATGCAATTTCCTAAACTTTTATACTGTTTTTAAAGCACTGTACCTGATGTATACTTCCTTGTGTTTCTTTATTAAACTCTCAATATCCCTTGACATCCAGGTTTTCCTGGATTTGCTGCCCTTGTCCTTCACTCTTTGAGCAACACACTATCCCTGAATTCTCACTGTACTACTTCTAAAAGACTTCCACTTTCCAAATGTAAACTTAACTGGAAGAAGCAGCTCTCAGTCTGGTTTCCAGTCTGTGTTTATCTAATGTGATTGAAATTGGCCTTCCCCTAGTTTAGACATTTAACTTCCGCACTGCCCTTATCCTTTTTCATAATGACTTTGATACTTACAGAGTTATGGTCGCTATGCTCAAAATGCTCATCCACTGAAATTTCAATCAGCATCATTCCCTAGGATTAGGAGTGCCACTGCCCTATCTTTAGTAGGTCTGTCTATATACAGGCACAGAAAACTCTCCTGGATGCGCTTTAAAAATTCACCTTGTCTGATCCTTTCACACTAAGGCAATCCCAGTTAATATTAGCAGAGTTGAAATCCCCTACAACTATAACCCTATTTCTATCACACCTTCCTGTGATTTGCCTACATACCTGCACCTTTGATTATCTCCCTTTGACTTTTGAGAGGCCTGTAGTAAAATCCTAACTAGGTAATCGCCCTTCTTTATTTCTAAGCTCTACCCTGATGGCCTCGTTTGAAGACCCTTCTTAGGTGCTCACTCTCATTACTGTGTGATTGTTTTCTTTATCAATAATGCAATGCCCCCACCTCACTTTACTTTCCCCCACTATTGCACCTGAACCTTCTATATCCTGGAATGTTGAGCTGCCCGTCTTGTTTTTCCTTCAACCATGTCTCAGTGATCACAATATCATATTCCTGTGTGCTGATCAATGCTCTACGTTCATCCACTTTTCCAGTCAAGCTCCGTGCATTAAAATAGATGCAATTTAACTATCTAAACCTCCTATGTGCCTCATCTTGCCCATGTCTTCTTCACCTACTGGACTATACTAGCATTCATTCTATATTTGATTAGACTTTGCTCCCAAATTTACATCTACCCCGTGCCTTATCAACCTGCCAAATCAGTGTAAAACCTCCCTAACAGCATGAACAGACCCATTCCAGTTCAGGTGTAATCTGTCCAGCTGGTACGGGTCCCACCTACACCAGATTCTGTCTCAATGATCCAAAAATTTAAAAGCCCTTCCTCCTATATCATTCTTTAGCTACACGTTCGTTTGGCCTGCTTTCCTATTTCTATACCCGGTAGCACATGGCAGTGTAAGTACTCTGGAGATTATAACTTTAATAGTCTTCCTCTTTAATCCTCTTCTGAGGAGCTGAACTTACTGGTGGTGAATATAATGTATACCGAACAGATCCTCTGAGTTCTTCACTTACTGTAATATTACTGAAGCTGCTGGCAGCGTCTTGCCTTTTCATTGACAAGGTTTCAACATTGTTCACTTGTCCCATTTCCCTTCTTCCACTTCTGATTTTACTTCTGAATTCTCCTTCAGCTATTGCCAGGATAAGGCTGCCATGATTTTGTTTCCCATGTCCGTAATTGTCTGCATTTCTCTCTCTGACTGTACTTAGTGACCCTAATGATCCCTGAATGTCTACTCTTAATCAAACCCACATATTGGTCTTACAGTGTGGAGCTGGAGGGACACAGCCAGCCAGGTAGCATCAGAGGAGCAGGAAAGCTGACATTTCGGGTCAATTTCTGAAAAAGGGTCCCGACCCGAAACATCAGCTTTCCTGCTCCTCTGATGCTGCCTGGCCTGCTGTGTTCCTCCAGCTCCACACTGTGTTATCTGTGACTCCAGCATCAGCAGTTCTTACTATCCCCACATATTGGTCTTTCTGTCCATCCATCTGATCTGCCAGATGTTGTTTTTCCTTTTCCCATTGTCTTTCATCAGACTACAACTCTCATATGCAAACGATGCAGCACTTCACACGCGTGACTGTGCTGTCTTCTTGCAATGACCTATTCTGAATCCTCTGCCTGATGTCCTGCAATCCATTTGTCTTGATGTCTGCCACTTCTTTCCTTCTCAATTCAACCTTCCCTGATGGATCTTAGTTCTTCAACTGAGTTATTAATTTCTTGAAGTTTGTCCCATCCAACCCAGTTATAGGAAATTCTGTGGAATCCTACAGGAGTATGTTTGTGCTGGAACCGGCAAAAGAAGCTCATTAACCAATGACATAAAGAAAAAGAAGCTTTCCATGGAAATGGTGCCTTTGATGTAGGATAACACCCCAAGGTCCCAGGAGAGCAATCAAACAAAAATTGACATCAAACTAAGGAAGATATCAGTGAAATCACAGATTGGATAGGGAACGCAGGAGGCTAGGGAAACACAGGGGTATTGAAAAACATGGGGATAGGAAAACACAAGGAGTTAGGGAAACACAGGTGGTTAGAGAAACGCAGGGGGATGGAGAAATGCAGGGCTTAGGGAAACATGGTGGGGGATAAGGAAACAAGGGGGAATAGGAAAACACAGGGGGATAGGGAAATGCAGGGGGATTGGGAAAGGGCTCAGGGCTATCCCTCCAACCTCCAAGCTGCCAATTGAAAGGACACGTGCTCCTCCAGCATGTGGTGGAGCCTCCACTTCTCAGCAGCTGGACAATGGAGACTTGCTCACAACATTGGGATTAATCCCATCTCCTGATTCCCACCTCTGACATAAATGTGCAGCCTTGGCCTCTGTTATTGAGGGCTGGGATCCCATATGTTTTTCTTAAAGATATTCACTATTTATCTTGTCAAAGATTTCTCTTAAAACAACCCAATGTCGTTTTTTTCCTGATCACCACCTCCATAAAGTTGATTCATTTAGCTTGTGCCCTTTTCTCTTCTGAATTCCTGCTAAAATGTGTCACATGCAATTCCAGTGCGTTAAATTTTACCTGGTATGTATTTGTCAATCTTACCTGCCTGAAATCTGTTACTGTAATCATTGTTAAAGACATTTCTGAATTTTATGCTATCTGCATACTTTGAAATTATTTCCATTGTACCCAAGACCTGGTCATTAATATAAGGTTAATGACTCCAATACTGATTGCTGGGGACCACCTGTCTCCTGTAGCACAATCATTCACCACTGCTATTTGCTTTTTTATCCCAAACAGTTATGTATGTAGATTGCTACTGTCTCTTTATTCCCATAGGCTTCAGTTTTGCTAAACAAATGTGGCACTTAGTCAAACATGTTTGCAAATCCTACAGACACCACATCCACCTTGCTACGCTCATCATTTCTCAATGTGGCTTCACCAAAGAATTCAGTTAAGTTTGTTAAACGCAGTTTGTTTTTACAAAATCGTAAGATGTTAACGAAAGAGGAGCAGGAGTAGGCCGTTCATGCCTTTGAAGCTGTATTGTCTTTCATTAAGGTCAAGGCTGATCTGATTGTAGCCTTAATTCCACAATGCTGTGCCATCTTCCATTTATTTTTCCAAGTGCTTTTTAGCTTCATCCTAGATTGATACTCTAAAATTTTCCCCACTGCCCATGGCAGACAGACTGCACAGGTTCATCTCTACCCCTTTTTTTAAACAGCGGTGTACCAAGTGCATTCTTCCAATTCTTTGGCACCATCCTAATGCCTATTCTGTCTTTTCATTTTCTTGACCCTCTTTAAACTTTCTGCATTAGGCACAATGGTTCTGTATTGTATTTTGAACTTTATTATTTTCAAAAGCATCCTTCTCCTATTTATTTAATTTCACTGGACAGAATTTCATTGTCTCCATCTCCGCTACTCTCAAGCTGGCTAGTTTTCAGATTGGGGTGGTAAAGCCTGTACCATACCCTTGGTGGCCTTCCAGGCACCATCTGCCTGTCCTGGCCTGACTATAATTTCAGGTGGGGTGGATGAGGGCCATGGCATCCCACCCACCCTTGCCCCAGTTGAGGCCCTTAAATTGGCAATGATTGGCTACTTATTGAAGGTTTCCTGCTCTGGTGGCAGAGGTTTAGAGGTAAGGGGAAAGCTTGGTAGGTGAGCCTGTTTGTCAGTCCTCAAGAAGATAAGCTTGGTTTGCCTCACTTAAGATGCCCTACCTGTGCCCTACCCCCCAGTGTTTGCTCCCAGTGGATATTGCTTCCTGCCCCCTACAATGCATCTCCATTAAGAATCTTACCCTGCCCCCCTTCCTCAGCCATCCAAGTCTTACCTCCCTAAATTACCATGAGGTCCCTCACCCCACCAATCCCCAACACTGTCAGGGTACCGGGCTCTGGGGTCTGTTTGTAGTCTCAGCCCATTTTATTTTACTGATGCTATACTTACCAGATCATTGACAGGGGAAAGATCATAGAATCACAGAATCCCTACAGTGTAGTTGCAAGCTATTTGGCCCATCGAGTCTACACCACCCCTCCAGAAAGCATCCTGCCCAGACCTACTCCATCCCCATAACCCTGCATTTCCCATGGCCAATCCACCTAACCTGGACATCTTTGGACTGTGAGAGGAAACCGGAGCACCCAGAGAAAACTCACATAAACATGGGTAGAATGTGCAAACTCCACACAGACAGTCACCCAAGGCTGGAATCGAACCTAGGTCCCTGGTGCTGTGAGATAGCAGTGCTAGCCACTGAGCCACCATGCTGCCGTCTAGAGCCAGGAAAGTTTTCTAAGGAGATCCTTCCTGATCTTTAATTTCCTCTCTAGCTCCTGAAATGATACCTGCAGGATCTGCTTTTGTCCATAGGCCATTGGTTCTAGGTAGCTCAAAACATGGCCCCAGTTGTGGTGCAGTTGAAATTGGATAGAGGCAAAGAGCAGAGTTTGAGGAATGCCAAGATCTCTGAGGGTTGTAGGGCTAGAGGAGATGACAGAGATAGGGAAAGGTGTGGCATAAAGGCCCAGGACAAAGGGCACATCAAGGCCCAATAACCACAGCTCAGGACTGTGGGGGCTTGCTATGTTCAGGTTGGGCATGGGGTTGGGGCCGAGTGTTGCAGAGTTTCTGCCCCTACCCCTGGTGAGGCCGTGGAGGGCTATAAAATATGTTTGTTGTGGAACTCAGAACTGATTGTGCCATTGTCATTGGCAGGCGGAGAGTTGTTAAGCAGAGACCGAGTAAGCAGCCGGAATTCGCGGATGGAAAGTGAATACTTCTCCTTGGAACGATTGAAACAGGACTCAGTTCACAACCTGGCCCCCAGTCCGCGGGGGACAGTAGAGACCAAGAGCGTGAGCCAAAGCTCGGCTGCACTTGGCAACATTGCGGGAGGGGGAGGGGTGCTCAGCCTCGGCCGCTTGACATCATCACAGAGCTCCTTTGAGTCAGAGTCGAGCTGGGGCACGGGCAGTGTGGCCAGCTCAGATGGCAGGCTCCTCCGGCGGGACTACACAGTGTTGGCTGATATCCCAATGCCCAAGCGAATCATCAGTCGAGAGAAATTGGAGCAGGATTGTAAGCAGCTAGGGCAGAAGAATCGAACGCGGAGCCCTGGACGAGAGGAGGTTGAGCGCTTGTTTGGACAAGAACGTAGGTTAGTACACCTGTCTTAACAACTTTATAGGGTGTATGTGCGTAAAACAGAGAATAACTACCCTCATGATGAAACCACCTCAGAAAGAGCAGGTGGGGGTTTTTGGGTGTGTAAACCTGATAGAGGGGTTTAAGGTTATGAGAAGGTGCTGTAGGATCGATATAAAGAAGGTGTGGAGACTGAAATTAGGGGATGATAAATGGAATTCAGTCACTAATAGATCCAATAGAAAATTCAGGAGGGACATTCAGAGAGTGACTGGACTCATCATTACCCCATGGAGTTGAGGTGAATATCACTAAACATTCAGGATTAACACAACGGAGCAAGGAATAGAGATTACGCTGTTAAGGTCACATGAAGACATTGGCAGTGATATACAAAAGATCTACAGGAATGGTGGGGTTGTTGGCAAATCTGGTGTTTAAGAAAAGGAAATCTTGTTTGATTAACCTATTGAAGTATTTTGAGAATGAACCTAGCAAAATAGATACGAATGAACAGGTCGATGTGGAATATTTAGATTTTCAGAATGCCTTTGCCACGATCCCACATAAGAAGTTAGTAAACAAAATTAGAGCATTTGGGGTTGGGGGGAATGCACTGATTGAGAAGTGATTAATAGGCAGAGTGAGGATAAACATATCATTTTATGGGTATGACTAATTTGGTAGCACAGGCTCAGTGTTTGGGCCAAAGCCTTTCATAAACTGTGTCAATGACGTGGGGATTAAATGTAATATATCGAGGTTCGCAAATGACACAAAACTAGGAGGAAGCAAGAATTGTGAGGATAATGTGAAGACTATTCAAGTGGATTTGGAGAGGCTAAGTGAGTAGGTAAACATCTGGCAGATGGAATACAATGTGGAAAATTGTGAGGTTATCCACTTTGGTAGGGAAAAAAAAGACACAGTATTCCTTAAATGGTGAGAAGGTGGGAAATGCTGAACTTTAAAAGGACTTGGATGTTCTTGTTCATGAGTCAATGAAAGTTAACATGTAGGTTCAGCAAGTAATTAAGAAGGTAAATGGTATGTTGGCCTTTATTGAAAGAGGGTTTGAATAAAGATGTTTTATTGCAATGATAAAGACCTTTGGTAAGACCACACTGGGAGTATTGTGTGCAATTTTGGTATTTTAACTTAGGAAGGATATACTTGCCATAGAGGAAGTGAGATAATTGACCAAACTAATAGCTGGGCTAGAGGGATTGTCCTGTAAGGAATTTTAAATGGACAGGGTCTATAGCCTCTGAAGTTTAGAAGACTGGGGAGCGGCCTTATTGAAACATACAAACTTTTTGGTTTTGGAAGGTGACATCTAAAACTAGGGGACAAAATCTCAGAATAGGGGGCAGGCCATTTAGAATTGAATTGATGAGGAATTTATTCACTCAGAAACTTGGGAATTCTCTGCCCCAGAGACTGTGGAGGTTAGTCTTTGGGTACGTTCAAGGCAGAGTTTGATAGTTTTCTACACATTAAAATTATCAAGTGATATGGAGATAGTGCAGGGACATGGTGTTGAAGTAGAAGATCAGCCATGATCTCAATGATTGGTGGAGGAGGCTCAAAAGGCTGATTCTCCTCATTCTAATCTTAGAATCATTGAATTGTTGTTATTGGAACAGAGGTAGACAGTCACATTAAACCAGCCTCCCTATCCCTGTATTCACAACACAAAAAAATCAAAATACTCAACAACCCTCAAAATTGCCCCAATAGTTCTTAACCAGACTTTTTTGAATCACCAATAGCAGATTTTATAGATAACTGACATCAGACTCCAACTTTATAGTTTAAACTAAAGAATTAACAATTAATTATGGATAAAGTAGCTTTAGCGGAACAAAATTAACAAGGTTGTCTAATTAATGTCTATAATTGAAACCTGGTCCTTTGCGGTTTAAACTCCCCCCCCCCCCACAAAGACAGATGCAGTTAGGGGATGAATCAAAAGAAAAATGACATGTAACCAGCCGGTTCACTTAAGCAGTCTCCACGATCTGTAATACTATAGGCACATGGGATTGTAACTCGTTTGGTTTCTGAAGACACCAGTCAGTGCAAACAGCTTCCAGTGGGCTCTGATGAATACTCACTTAATTCTTATAACGGAAATTCTATTCTCCAAGCTTTCAATAAGTTGAAACTGGGAGGATAACTAGGGAGCAATCAAACCTCTGTTTTGTAGCTTTGACAGCCACAATCTTTCTGACGTGAACACACAGTTAATACCAGTGCAAACTTTGGTTGGTGTTTCTGTTTTTCCCAACATTTTCTTTGCCGGGCTGACTTACATTATAACTCCCTGTGAGGCCTCAATAAATATTCAAACATCTGCCATTGTTTGAGCATAATGCCTCTCTAGAATTGAAATGTCTACAAGAGTACTTTGAATAAGTAGCAACCTCCAGTTAACTTCCATGCCTGGCCACATAAACAGATATCTATATGTTTGTTTTCCCTCTTTTTTAAAAAATTGCTGCTCACAGTCCAGAGGGCATCTTCACCTTTCAGCTCGCAGTTCACAATTCTGAACCAACAATGATAAAAATAAAGAAAAATCAGTGAATATTCTAACATCATGCAGTACAGAAGAGGCCTTTCAGCCCATTGAGTCTGTACCACCAAAACTATCTTAAAATCATGTCCCACATTGCAGCACGAAGCCCATACCTTGAATGTTATGGCATTTCCAGTGCTCATCCAAGCACTTTTTAAAGGTAGTGAGCTTACCCACCTCAACTACATTCCCAGGCATTGCATTCCAGACCTCTGGGGGAAATATTTTTCCTCAAAATTCCCTCTAAACTTCTACCTTCCACCTTAAAAGTGCTATTGACCTGTCAACTAAGGGGAACAACTGCTTTCTAATCACCTTGTCCTCATAATACTTTACATTTCTATCAGGTCTCTCTTCAACCTTCTCTGCTCTGAAGAAAATAACCCAGTCTTATCCAGGCTGTCTTCACAGCTAAAGCGTACCATACCATTTAACATCCTGGTGAATCTCCATCCTTCCTATAGTGTGGTGACCAGAACCACACATAGTACTCCAGCTGTGCCTAACCAAAGCTTGTATAGCTCCAACATAACTTCCCTGCTCTTATAATTTATGCCTTGACTGATAAAGGCAGGTGTCCCGTATGCCTTCTTAACCATCCTATTAACCTGCCCTGCCACCTTCAGCGATTTCAGCATCCCAATATCCTTGTGTTCCTCTGAGATTCCTTGTGTCTTGTTATTCATTGAGTACTCCCTTGTTTTGTTACATCTTCCAAAGTGCATCACCTCACACTTCAGCTAGAAGTGCCAAGTGGATGATGCATCTCCTGTTCTCCCCAGTGTCACAGATGCCAGTCTTCAGCCAAGTTAGTTCATTTCATGTGATATCAAGAAACGGTTGGAGGCACGTGATCAGTGAGCAGGGTATTGCTGAGCAGGTGCTGCCAGATAGCATTGTTGATGGCACCTTCCATCATTTAGCTGATGATCAAAAGTAGACTTATGGGAGAGTAACTGGCGGGGTTTGTCCCGCTTTTTGTGTACAAGACATAAATGAACAATTTCCACATTATTAGGTAGATGTCAGTGTTGTAACTGTACTGGAAGAGCTTGACTAGGGAAGTGGCGACCTCTGGAGCCTTTGTGGGCCCTGACAACATTCCAGCAATAGTACTGAACACTTGTGCTCCAGATGGATGTGAGTGATGGAGGTTAGTCGTCTCAGCTGTAGGACATCTCTGCAGGAGTTCCTCAGGGTTGTGTCCTAGGCCCAACCATCTTCAGCTGCTTCATCAATGACCTTCCCTCCGTCATAAGATTAGAAGTGGGATGTTTGCCAATGATTGCACAATGTTCAGCGCAATTTGCAACTCTTCGGATACTGAAACAGTCCATGTTCAAATGCACAGAGGTATGGACAATATCTAGGCTTGGGTTGATAAGTGTCAAGTAACATTCACATCTCATTAAAATCAGGCAGTGACCATCTCAAGTAAGAGACAATATAACCACTGCCCCTTCACATTTCAATGGTGTTACCATCACTGAATTCCCCACTGTCAACATCCTGGGGATTACCATTGACCAGAACTTACTGGACTTGCCACATAAACACAGTGGCTACAAGAGCAGGTCAGAGACTAGGAATACTGCAGCGAGCAGCTCGCCTCCTGAATCCCTGAAGTCTGTTCATGATCTCCAGAGTTCAAGTCAGAATTGTGTTGGAATACTCCCCACTTGCCTGGATGGGTGCAGCTCCAACAACACTCAAGAAACTTGATAGTATCCAGAACAAAGCTGCCTCCTTGATTAGCACTATGTCTACAAGCATCCATTTCGCCCACCACCGATGCTCAGTAGCAGCAGTATATACTATCTATAAGATGCACTGCAGAAATTCATCAAAGATCCTCAGACAGCATGTTCCAAACCCATAACCACTTACATCTAGAAGGACAAGGACAGCAGATACGTGGGAACACCACCATCTGCAAGTTCCCCATGGACATTTTGGGTCAATGGACTGCAGTGGTTCAAGAAGGAAGCACACCACCACTTTCTCAATGGCAACTAGAGATGGGCAATAAATGCTGGCCAGCCAGCAATGCCCACATCTCATATGTGAATAAAAAGAACTCCGTCTGCCACTGACTATCTGCGTATCTGACTAATCAGTTTATATCGTCATAAACTAAGACTTTCTTTCTCCCTGTCCACCACCTGACCAATTTTCACATCATTTGCAAACTTCTTATCAGACCTCCCATATTTTCATTGTTTATTTATGCCATGAACAATAAGCGACCCAGCACTGATCCCTGTGGTACATCACTGGACACCAGCCTCCAGTCACACAAACAGCCTTCTACCACTAACCTCTCTCTCCTGCCAGTAAGCAATTTTGGATCTAACTTGCCATATTACCCTGGATCCCATGTGCTTTTACCTTCCTTATCAGTCTCTCATGTGAGACGTTGTCAAAGGCCTTGCTGAAATTCATATAAATTACATCACTTACTACTCTCTGCACATTCTTTAGAAAAGAGAAAACTGAGAGGAGATTTGATGGAGTTGTTTCAAAACCATGACAGGGTCTGGTTAGAGTAAATAGAGATAAACTGTTCCCATTGGTAGAATGATTGAGAACTAGAGGACAGTGATTTAAGGCCATTGGCAAATGAACCAGAGACCACACAGAAGCCAACCTCCCATCTGTGGACTCCATTTACATGGCTCGTTGCTGAGGAAAGGCTGCCAACATCATCAAAGACCCCCTCCCACCTTGGTAATGCTGTCTTTCAATCTCTTCTGTCAGGCAGAAGACACAGAAGCTTGAACACGTGCACCAACAGGTTCAAGAACATCTTTTTCCCTGCTGTTATTAGACTGCCGAATGGACTCTTTAATTTCAAACAATGTTGATCTTGCTTTGCGCACCTCCTGTACAGCCGTAACCCCGTATGCCTCGCACTGCCTAAGCACCCTATGATCTGTTTGTCCTTGTTTGCTATGATCTATCTATACTACTTGCAAGCAAAGCTTTTCATTGTACTTAGGTACATGTGACTACAATGTATCAAATCAAAATCAAATTCATTGAAGTAGGATAGAGGGTGCTCTTGTAGACGGTAAACACTGACACAAACCACAGTTTGGTCCAATAATCAGTTTTCCTACTATGCATACTATGTAATGCAAAACCTAGTGATTAGCTTGAGTTAAATATATGACCAATAACTTGTCAAAAAGTGACAATTTACGTTTCCTTTGTGGACTTCTCGTATCTTTGTATTACTGGGAAGCTTCAGAGACAACACATCTGATGAACACTGTGTCTGTTCAGAATGATGGAGCACACAGAATTGACATTTCCCCTCACAGTGTAAAAGTCTGGTGGTTATTTTATTGTTTCAATAACCATCTCTCTGTGTAATTGGTGGCACCATTACAGAAGCTTTTCAGAGTCTTCCATGTGTAAAACCTGCTGAGGAACCCTGTTCAAAGGCCATTCTGTTGAATCTTCAACAGTGTTTTTAATCAATCTGTTCAGACATGTTATGGCATGCCTCAAGGGCAGTTGGGCCTTCTTGCCGAGTAGGGACACTATCACTGACCCTAAACTGCTGAATCTTCAACAGTCAACTTCTCATCCCAGAATAAATCTCTCAACCTGAGCTGTTGCCTTGGTGACCATGCTTCATGTACAGTCCTTGACAGTGAGTGTTCACAGTGACAGCCATCCCATAATTCCTGGGATGGGGCTATTAACAAAGTGTGTAGCATTTCCACCTCTGTCTGAGTCATAATATCATGAACCAAGTCAAGGGAATCAAGAGTAATAATTGGGAATGATGTTTGCTGTTGTAGATGTTATCTTTCAAATGACATCATAACCGGGGACTCTGTCAGCCCTCTCGGCTAGGTGTCAAAGATCCCAGAGCATTGTTCTGAAGCGTAGCAGGACAGATACATCAGATATTCCAGTCAGTAATTATCCTACAATCAACATCACCAAGACAGCTTTTCAGGTCATCATCACATTGCTGTTTGTGGGTTTCGGGTCATCATTACATTGCTGTGCACAAATTTGTTGCTGCATTTCAGACATTCCAATAGTGACAGCACTTCAGAAGTATTTTGTTGGTGTGAAACATTTCAGCGCATCTTGCAGCCTTGAAAGATGCACTATGGTTTTTGGAACAGAGGAGGCCAAGGGTACTTTAATTGAAGTGTCTAATATTGTGAGAGGCCCAGATGGAGTATGTAGCAAGAGCTATTTCCATTACAGCCAGGAGTCATAGAGTTAAAACTTTTGGTTAGAAGGAATTGGGAGAAAGGTTTTTAATCCAGAGGTGGTGGGAGTCTGGCACATGATGTCTAAAAGGGTGGAAATACCAGAAATGCTCATCACATTTAGGAAATATTTGGGTGACACAACCTACATGGCTACAAACTAATAGCTCAAAAATGAGATTAGACTGGATAGCTCTTTTTTGGCTGATATGCATTTGATGGGCCAAATGGCTTACTTATGTGATGTAGATTGCAATGATTGGAGAAGCTGAGCAGGTTAGAGCAGAGAGGATTAAGGAGAAATTGAATGTCGGGGTTTGAAACATGAAGGATTTTGACAGAACAAGTGTGAAAAAATTGTTCACGCTGGCAAGAGAGTCAGTAATGCAAGTTTACATGTTGAAAGTAATTGGCAAAAGAACCAGAAGCAAGATGAGAACATTTTTAAGGTCATGAGTTGTTGTGATCTGGAATGTTACTGTCTGAAAGGACAGTGGAAGCAGATTCAGTAGGAAGTTGCAAAAGGGAATAGGATGAACAATAGTAGATATGTTGCAGTTCCTCAGAGAGTAGTAATTGCTGTGGTAACATACATATTTACATGCATGTTGTAGTCTATGAATACTGATGGTTCTTTCTACCATATGGATGATACAGAACCTCTCTCCACTTTTACCTTCTTCCATTGGTCTTGTTGTTTTTAAGGTTGAAAATCGAATGATTCAGCCCTGTTGTTACAGAATTGTTATGGGACAGAAGGAGGCTGTTTGATGATCATGTCTGCATTAGCACTCCAAATAGACTCATAGTCATACAGCACAGAAACGGACCCTTCAGTCCAACCAGTCCATGCCGATCCTAACCCTAAATTAAACTAGTCCCATCTGCCTGCTCCTGGCCCATATCCCTCGAAACCTTTCCTAGTCATGTACTTATCCAAATGTCTATTAAACATAATTGTACCTGCATCCACTACTTCCTCAGGAAGTTCATTCCATATACGAATGACCCTCTGTGTAAAAGAATTTTTAAATCTCTCTCCTCTCACCTTAAAAATGTGCCCCTGGTCTTGAAGTCCCCCATCCAAGGGAAAAGACAACTACCATTAACTCTATGTCCCTCATTATTTAAAAACTTCTATAAGGTTGCCTCTCAACCTCGTACGCTCCAGTGAAAAAACTCCCAGCCTTTCTTGTAACTCAGACCTTCCAAACCCAACAACATTTTGGTAAATCTCTTCTGAACCCTCTCCAGCTTTCCTTTTCAGAAAACAATTTAATTTCCTTTTAAATGTTTCATAGAACACACTTTCCTTCCTTTATCATCACATACTTGGTGAGACATGAGCCTGGAGTTTCTGGTTCAGAGGCAGGGATGCTACCAACTACATCACAAGGTCTCCTTTTGATCTCTGAGTTACCATGGCAGCATTCATCTTTGCATTCATGTTGAGGCCTGGAGCAAATCTGGTGTTGGACTGTTCTATCTCACACTCAGATTCACTTTTGATACAGAGCGGTGTAAGACACTGCCTTTCCTTGATGTGCTAGGTGAGCTATCTTCTAATGGTTTCTTCAGCGCTGTCTATTACAAACCTTCACTGGTTAATAAACACATTTAAATTCATTTTCTCTTTACCCTAAATGTGGCATTAACAGCAATACTGTAAAAAGATCCCTTGCCATTTTATTATCTTATGGGTTTGATGCAGAAATAGTCCATATCAAAGCGATCCTCTGGGATGATGCACTCCTGATCAGATCATTTGTTCTCTGTGTACCACAAAAACACACACTGGGCCAGAACTGAAAAGTGTCTAGTCTACTTCAAATTACTCTGGAAAGGCAAAGTATTTGAAAAAAAATTGAACGAAAGATAAAGCAAGCCAGTTCATGCAACACAGTGGCGATGCGAATATTATTTTCCACAAGACACTGCTGTCAGTCCACAAAGACATTCTGCATACCACACAGATTTCAGAGTTGGATGTCACTTTGGTAGGCTGTAGATCTCAATGACTAGTTGACTGAATAAAACACCACGTTCCTTCAGCTTTTGATACTAGCCCACGCTTACAAAATCTAAAGTTAAGTGTCTCCTGATAAACGTGTTTCTGGAATCAGGCAGCATTTGCAGAATAGTCCTGAGTGCACTAATAACTACTTTAACAGTCAATTTTAGATAAACAGTTGAATTTGAAACATGGCACATTTAGTCTTGCCATTAGCAATGGACATTCATACACAGTGACTCATTCCGCGTAAACAGAAGGAATATGTTTAAGCCTTGCACTTTACTTTTTTGAATTACTTGGGTGTTTGGGGAGCCTATAAGTACCCATTGTTTGCTGCATTGACAACGCCACAGTCATTCAGAATCATCTTTCCAACCAGTTAGTGCCCTCTTCTCCAGTAGAATACATTGTTGTGATTGTTTGAAATTTGGCGTTCTTGCATTTATCCCAGTGAGTGCTAAACAAATAGCTTCAAAGACATCTCTGTTTTCAGCAATGTTCATGTGCAGTACCATTGATCAGTAGCTCTGTCAAAGATCCAGCACTGACATGATGGAGCAGATGTGCCCTTGCCCTTTTGTGTCACTTCCTGTGGTTCCAATGTAAATGATGCAAAAACCAAAATTGGGAGCTAATTCTATTATAATACCAATATCAGTGACTAAGGTCATAATGAGTATTTTCCAACAGGCCAGTCACTGACACGTACCGAGAATTCAACTCTGCCAATGTGGGAAAAATGGGAAGAGAGTTAGCTACATCCCATCGGTTTACTGAGGAATCAAGAAAAAGTAACACCTATCCCAGAAAGTTTCAACAGCAGGAGGTGAGTTACAATTGATAAGTTTGCAGCTTTCAAAGTGTAATGCCTGTTACTTTTTTTTTTGATGTGCTCCGTAAATCAATGTGGTGGGGGATTCAAATAATTAAAATCAAAATGTTGTTCCCAGTTTGTGTCAAGTTGGCTGATCTCAGCTGGGTGTACAATCTGATACCATGATATATGGGAGGATGTGCCTGGAGCAGCTCCTGGCATATCTAAAAATGAAAGGCCAACCTGGTAAAGCTAGAACACAGGACTACTTGCATTCCAAACAGTGGAAGCACTGTGCGATGGAGAGTGCTATGTGATTCCACAACCAATGGATCAGATGTGATGAATGCAGTCCTGCCACATCCAGTCATGAATGATGGTGGTCAGGGCTCCACATACATCCCCATTCACAACGATGGGCGAGCCCAGCACATCAGTGTAAAAAAGTAGGCTGAAGCATTTGCAGCCATCTTTAGCCAGAAGTGGATAATCCAATTTGGCTTCCTTCTGAGGTCCCAAGCATCATGGATGCCAGTCTATTTGATTCATTCCATGGGACATCAAGGAACGGTTGAATGCATCGGATACCACAAAGGCTGTTGTCCTGGACAACATTCCAGCAATAATATTGAAGACTTGTGCTGCAGAACTTGCTGTGCATGTAGCCAAGCTATTCCAATGCAGCTACATCACTGGCATTTGCCCAACAATGTGGAAAATTGCAAAGAATGTCCTACACACAAAAACAGGACAAATCCAATCCACTAAATTTCCATCTGTGTCAGTGTACTGTCGACCATCAGCACTGTAACTGATATTGTTGTCGACCGTGCTATCAAACAGCGCTTGCACAGCAATAACCTGCTCATTACTGTTCAGTTTGAGTTCTGCTGGGGCCACAATGATGCAGTCCTCATTTTACAGCCTTGTAATGGAGAAAAGAAGTGATCTCTGGAAGTGAGGTGAGAATGACTGCCCATGACATCAGGCCAAATTTGTTTTCAGGAATTCCTCGGAGGAGTGTCCTGGGCCCAACCATCTTAACCATCTTCGGTGACCTTTCCCTTATCGTAAGGTTAGGAGTCAGGATATTTGCTGATGCTTGGCAAATACTGTAAGAAACTGAAACAGTCTGTGTACGTATGCAGCAAGACCTAGACGGCAGACAGTCTCAGACATATAGGTGGAAAGTAATTTTGCACTGTCTCACCAAGAAAAGAGCATCTAACCATCTTCCCATAACCATAATGTTAACCATCATTGTATCCCACACTATGATCAACTGGATTACACATATAAATGTTACAAGAGCAGGTCAGATTTGTGAGACGTAACTCACCTCTAACTCCCAAAGCCTGTTTGCCATCCACAAGGCACAAGTCAGAGGTGTGATGGAATACACTTCACTGGCCTGGATGCATGCAGCGCAAAACTTTTGACACCCTTCAGGTCAGAACAGCCCACTTGATTGGGAACTCATCCATCACCTTAAATATTCACTCCATCCATCACCAATGCAAAGTGGCAGCATTATGTGTACTATCTGCAAGGTACTGTTGGAGGAGACTTGGGATACTACAGTTTAACTTCCAAACTTGCGACCTCTACCATCTGCAGGGACAAGGGCAGCAGATGCATGGAAACACCACCACCCGCGAGTTCCTGTCCAAATCACAAATAGTCTTGACCTTTGAAATACATCCCCGTTCCTGCTCTCTTGTTGGATCAAAATCCTGGAACTCTCTGCCTGACAGCACCATGGCTGTCCCTATGCTCCAGAAACTATATTGGTTCAAGAATGTAGCTCGCCAACATCTTGTCTGTGAAGGTCATTTAGGAATTGGCAACAAATGCCAGCTTTGTCAGTGACATTCAAATTCCTTGATTGAATAAGAGAACAGTTCACCTCAGTGAGCTTGGGATAATTATAAAGGGCGATCGCGACTGGGATTGTTGAGTCAGTTACTCTGTCCTGACACAGACTGTGGACAACCCCTGCTTCTTTAGTCTTGCTGCAGTCCATGCTGAATCCCTTTCAGCTCAGGTGCCTTCCTCCCCTTTTTTCCTCTCCAGCTTATTCCCTCCTCCATCCGCTTTGGACACTTAGCCGTGAGACCATTGCAAGATGCTGCTGTCAATCTCTGAAGAATGTTGGATCAAATTTTTAGATTTCTAGTGAAGCTGAGATGTGGAGGTGCCAGTGTTGGACTGGGGTGGGCAAAGTCAGAAATCACACAACACCAGGTTATGGTCCAACAGGTTTATTTGAAATCACAAGCTTTTGGAGTGCTGCTCCTTCGTCAGGTGAAGTGAGAGACAAGCACACAGAACACAGAATATAGGGGCAAACAAAAATCAATGGCAGAGAGATCAAAAGACCATGCAAGTGGTGTGAGTGGAGTGCTGAATACTAAGTCTCTGCAGGTGGTCCAAAGTGTTAGACATTGTGAGTAAAGTATCAACAGCTGAATAACAAGCGAAGGGATGACCTATAATCCGATTAAATGAGGCATAGAGATAATTACAAAAAATTAAAAGTAAGGTGTTGCCGGAGACAAACCAAATGGTGGAATAACATCATTGGTATAAGAGTCGCACACTGAGGGTCTAACCAAAGTCATATGTAATCTAAAACTGTACAAACTAATTAAGATAGAGAGATCATAACAATTTATCAAGGTGATGCTGTCAAAATAGGACATTAAGGAAGATTTTACAGATACAGAACAGTGTGGTGGGGGTCACATGTCACGCGACATGAACTCAAGATCACGTTGAGGCCGTCTTCATGGGTCGGGAACTTGGCTGTCAGTCTCTGCTCGGCAATTCTGCGTTATTGTGTATCTCGGAGACCGCCTTGGAGGAGATGCTTACCCAAAGATCGGATGCTGAATGCCCTTGACCACTCAAGTGTAAGGGAACATTCCTGTCTGGCGATTGTTGTGCAGTGTCCATTCATCTGTTGTCGGAGTGTCTGCATGGTCTCACCAATATACCATGCCTCAGGGCAGCCTTGCCTGCAGCATATGAGAAAGACTACGTTGGCTGAGTCACATGAGTATCTGCCGTGTACGTGGTGGGTGGTGTTCCCACGTGTGATGGTAGTATCCATGTCGATTTCTTGCAGAGGTTGCCATGACAGGATTGTGTGGTGTTGTGGTCGATGTTGTCCTGAAAGCTGGGTGGTTTGCTTCGAACGATTGTCTGTTTAAGGTTTGGTGGTTGTTTGAAGGCGAGAAATGGAGGCGTAGGGATGATCTTGGCGAGGTGCTCATCATCATCAATGACATGTTGAAGATTACAAAGAACATGGTGTGGTCTGTCCACTTTGGGGAAGTACTGTACGACAAAGGGTACTCTATCAGTCATATCCTATGTCTGTCTTCTGAAGGAGATTGTTGCGGTTTCTTGCTGTGGCCCGTTGGAACTGGCAATCGATGGGTTGAGCATCGTATCCCATTCTTATGAGTCCTTCAAAATCTTTAGGCATCCGTCGCATTCCTCCTCATCTCAACACATCCTGTGTATGCTCAGGGCTTGTCCGTAGGGGATGTCTTCTTTAACATGTTCAGAGTGGAAGTTAGAGAAGTCTACCTCGTGAGGCTATCCGTGGGCTTGTGATAGAGTGAGGCACTGAGGTGTCCATTCTTGATGGAGATGCATGTGTCCAAGAATGAGACTGATTCTAAAGAGTAATCTATGGTAAGTCTGATGGTGAGATAAAACCTGTTGATATCACTATGTAGTTGTTTCAGGGACTCCTCGCCATGAGTCCAAAGGAAGAATATGTTGTTGATGTATCTGGTGTATAGCATTGATCGGAGGTGCTGCACAACAACAAAGTCTCACTTGAACTTGTACATGAAAATGTTGGTATATTGGGGTGCACATTTGGTCCCCATGACTGTTCCATGTGTTTGGATGAAGAACTGGTTGTCAAAGGTGAAGATGTTGTGCTCGAGGAAGAAGCAGATGAGTTGTAGGATGGCGTCTGGAAGTTGGCAGTTGGTGGTATTAAGTACTGAGGCTGTTGCAGTGATGTCGTCTTCGTGGGGGGTGCTGGTGTTGAGCGCTAAAACGTCCATTGTGACGAGGAATGTTCCTGGTTTGACTGGTCTGTGGGTGCTGAGTTTCTGTAAGAAATCTGTAGTGTCGCAACAGAAGCTCAGGATTCCTTGTACAATGGGTTTCAAGATCTCCGTGACATAGTCAGAGAGATTCTCATACAAGGTTCTATTGCCTGATATGATGGGATGTCCAGGTGTGTTGGCTTCGTATATCTTCGGAAGGAAGCATCATAGAATCCCTACAGTATGGAAACAGGCCCTTCGGCCCAACAAGTCCACACCGACCCTCAGAGCATTCCACCCAGACCCATCCCCCAGTAAACCCACCTAATCTACACATCCCTGAACACTACGGGCAATTTAGCATGGCCAATCCACTTAGCGTGCGTATCTTTGGACCGCGGGAGGAAACTGGAGCACCCGGAGGAAACCCACACAGACACGGGGAGAACGTGCAAACTCCACACAGACAGTCGCCCCTGGGTGGGATTGAACCCAGATCCCTAGCGCTGTGAGGCAGCAGTGCTAACCACTGTGCCACGGTGCCACCCTGAATCAGACACCCCAGATGGGACTCTAACCCACAATCCCTGGCTTAGGAGGCCAGTGCCTTATCTCACGCACTGGGGCCATTGAGTAGAAGTCTCCTATGCGAGAAGTACGTGGGATGAGAGTGCATAGGATACTCTGAAGGTCTGGATCAAAGGTCTTGATCAGTCTGTTCAGTTGATGGGCCAAAACGTTGACTTGTCTGCTCCTTGGATGCTGTCTGACCTGCTGTGCTTTTCCAACCTCACACCTATAAACTCTAGCTTCCAGCATCTGCTGTCCTTATTGTCTCCTATTCAATTGACGATTATGTTCTTTGGTCAGATGGTCAGGTAGTTGTCTGTAGTGTTCCATTGTTCAGTTGTCGGTATGCTGAGATGGCAGAGTGGGGGCTGCCCCAAGGAAGTTCCTCCTCCTCCAAGGACGTGCCTTCAAAACTTATGAAAGGATGATAAAGATGCCAGAAGATGATTATTAACAGTCACCATGCCAGCATAAGACTTAAAGGAAATTCAAGATGGGTTTTGGGTGATAAAAATTATGGTTTGGAATAAAAATTAGAAGCTTGTTTTGTAAAATGAAGTCTGTTGCATGAGTGATCATAGCATCATGGAATTTATAGCACAGAAAGAGGCCATTCAGCCCATTGAGACTGTACCAGCTGACAAAGAACCATCCAGCATCATCCCATTTTCAGTTCTGGATCTGTAGTCATATAGGTCACAGGACTGCGATTGCATATCTATGTATTTTGGCATAATTTCTGCTCAGTTGCCCTTTGAGACTATGAGTTCTAGATCCCCACCACCCACTGGACAATGTGGAGTTTCTTGAGCGTAGTCATACAGTCATAGAGATATACAGCACGGAAACAGACCCTTTGGTCTAACTCGCCCATGCTGACCAGGTATCCTAAATTAATCTAGTCCTATTTGCCAGCATTTGGCCCATATGCCTCTAAACCCTTCCTATTCATATACCCATCCAGATGCCTTTTAACTGTTGTAATTCTACCAGACTCCACCACTTCTTCTGGCAGCTCATTCCATACATGCACTACCCTCTGTGTGAAAAAGTTGCCCCTTAGGTCCCTTTTAAATCTTTCCCCTTTCACCTTAAACCTATGCCCTCTATTTCTGGACTCCCCTAACCTAGGGAAAAGTCCTTGGCTATTCACCCTTTCCATGCCCCTCACGATCTTATAAATGTTTATAAGGTCATCCTTCAGCCTCCGACATTCCGAGGAAAATAGCCCCAGCCTATTCAGCCTCTCCCTATAGCTCAAGCCCTCCAGTCCTGGTAACATCCCTGTAAATCTTTTCTGAACCCTTTCAAGTTTTACAGCATTTTTCCTATATAAGGGAGAGCAGAATTGAATACAGTATTCCAAAAATAGCCTAACCAGTGTCCTGTACGGCTGCAACATGACCTCCCAACTCCTGGACTCAATGTACTGACCAATAAAGGAAATCATACCAAACACCCTCCTCACTATTCTCTCTACCTGCAACTGCACTTTCAAGGAATTATGAGCCTGCACTCCAAGGCCTCTTTGTTCAGCCACACTCCCAGGACCTTACCATTAAGTGTATAAGACATACCCTGGTTTGCCTTTCCAAAATGCAGCACCTCACATTCAATCTGAAACTTCATGGTCCATTGGTCCATCTGATTAAGTCCCATCGTACTATGGTCTTAGGGCTGTTCTCATCCAGGCAAGTGTAGAGTATTCCGTCACAATCCTGACTTTTGCCTTGTAATGAGACCAGGAGCTGAATGGTCCTGGTGGAACCCAAACTGAATGCCAATGAATGTCAAATTCCACCTTAAAAATACTCAGTGATCCTGTGTCTCAACCCTGTTCAACATGGAGGACTAGAGAACATGGTTTAAAAATAAGGCATCTCCAATTTAAAACAATGATGAGAAGAAATGCTTTCTCTCAGAGGGTCAATAGATCAGAGAATGTAAACTCTAGCTGGGAAGCAGACATCACTCATTAGTGTTTCATAAAAAGCAGTATCATGCTCCCTATTAGTTCAAATGAGTTTTGCTGCAATGGCAAGTGAAAGCTACTGGGGTAGGAGCCATCGGTTGTCTGCAGGGACTTTAGTCTCACCTTATTGGTTGGGGTCAAAAATGTTTAATAACAACTGATTGGGAGAAGGTGGGAGGACAGAGAGACAAGGAAGTTTCATTGTTTGCAATATTCCCTTCCAGACCAATCGAGAAATCTCTCAGCAGTCTTTTTCCAACTTGCTGAAAAGTAAAGACCAAGATGCTCCTTCAACTAATTTGTATGAGAAGGTTTGCGACACACGCTCTACAAATGTATTATATTATGCACTTAGAGTCCAGGATGTGCCTTAGGACATTCGGTAAAGTCTGGTGAAGGAAGATGGCACATGAATAGCAGGGGATCTACTTTAAAACTGGATTTAGTGTACGCTCTCACTATAACACCGGTAACTTTCATTTATATGGCATCCTTAATGAGGTAAAACATTTCAAGGTGCTTCACACAAAATCTGACAAAATTTGACAAATAGACATAGAAGGAGATTATCAGCTATAATCAAAGGGGTTGGTGTTAAGGATGGTTTCAAAAAAGATGAGAGATAAGGTGTGTTGTAGTAGGAAGTTCTGAATCTCTTGACCGACCTCTTCCAGATAAAGTCTGTGAATGTCTTTATCCATGTATCTTGCCATGGCTCCTTTGTAAGAGGATGGTTCAGCCTGAATTTCTAGACTTTATCTCCTTTCCTACATATTTGATTTCTTGAAGACCAGTATTGTGTAGAAATTGATTTGTCTAGAATCTGTAATAAGTACTAGGATAAAACAAGTTCTATAAAACTTGCTCCTATTCACAAAAGAGCAGGAGAAATATGAGCAGGAGTAGACCATTTGGTCTCTTGAGTCTATTGCACCGTTCAATATTCAATTTGTGGCTGATTTTAGACTTCAATTCCACTATCCAGCCCACTCCCCATATCTGTTGCTTCCATGAGAGACCAAAAGTCTGTCTATCCCAGCCTTAAACATATCCAGTGATGGAGCATGCCCCTGACCTCATGGGGTAGAGAATTCCAAAGGTTCATAACTCTTTGGGTGAAGTAATTTATCTTCATCTCATTTTTAAATGATCAGCCGCTATTCATGAGACTGTGCCTGTGTTTTAGATTCGTCAACCAATGGAAAACAAGCTTTCAGCATCTGTCCTATCAAGCCCCATCAAAATCTTGTCTGTATCATTGAGGTAGTTTCTCATTCTCCAAAGAATAAAAGTCAATTTACTGTGTCTGTTATCTCCCAAAGGACAGTCCCCTTCTTCCAGGTACCAGTTTTCATAGAATCCCTACAGTGTGGAAACAAGCCATTCAGCCCAACAAGTCCACACCACCCCTCTGAAGAGCATCACCCCCATTCCCCATGTCTAACCCACCTAACCTAAACATCCCTGGGCACTATGGGCAATTTAGCATGGCCAATCTACCTACCCTGCACCTCTTTGGACTGTGGGAGCTAACCAGAGCAAACCCACACAGACATGGGGAGAAATTGCAAACTCCACACAGATAGTCGCCTGAGCTGGAATTGAACCCAGGTCCCTGGCACTGTGAGGCAGCAATGCTAACCACTGAGCCACCATGCCATCATTGCAAACCTTCACCATGCCACCTGGTTTAGAAACCAGCCCACATGATTGCCTGAATCGGAAACTTCACAGTGTTCATAAGGAGCTACTGTTTTTATGTTGAAAACCTCGCAACTTGTTTTGAATTACCCGAGAGCTATAGTACCCTTTGCTTTCTCCATGGCAATGCCTCAGTCACGTAGAGTCAACTTGCCAACCAATCAACTCCCTTTTCTCCAGTCATATAAATTGTTGTGATCGTTTGAAATTTGGCATTCTTGTGTTTGTCCTGATGAGTGCTAGATGAAAAGTTTCAACAACATGTATCTCTTTTTAACAATGTTCAAGTTCTGCGTTGATTAGTAAACGGAAAGGTTAGGTCAACCAAAGAGTGACCTCACATGATGAAAATGCTGCCCTGTTTCAGTGAAGTTTAGGTGTGCTGTATTTGAATTGAGCACAATTAGTCCAGTCTGCAGGGCTCCCGTCCATTGATGTATGAGCATCAATATATTGTGAGACATGGAAGAAGATAAAAGCATTGAGACCAGAATTGGACAAGGTTGAGGCAGTTGAAAAGGTAGGGGAAAAACCAAAAGAGGTGGAATAAATTTGGAGTAGGTATCTAGGAATGACCTTAGTTTTTAAACTACTGAAGTCGAGCCCTCATAAAAACAGAAGTTGCTGGACGTGCTCATCAGGTCTGGCAGCATCTATGAAGAAAAAATCAGAGTTAACGTTTCAGGTCCAGTGATGACCCAAAACGTTAACTCTGTTTTTTTTTTCACAGGTGCTGACAGAACCACTGAGTATTTCCAGCAACTTCCATTTTTGTTCCTGATTTACAGCATCTGCAGTTCTTTTGGTTTTTATTTAGAAGTTGAACCCTTATTTTCAGGTTGACAGAGGCCTAAATAAACAAATCTATTCAAAAACATTGGAAACTAAAGAGAAAAATCAATACATAGCTCATCAATACGATGAGGTATTTGTTGTTTATGTTTCTTTCAAATTGGGTATTTTTCTGAAAGCTTTCTGTGTAATTTAGTCGAAAGAAGTGGATTTTTCTCCTGTTTGCCAGCTATTTTCTGATATCTTGCCAATTGGCTACTCATCACATGTGAACTGTGACATTGAGAGTTGACAGGCTGCTTTATTCTGTGTTAGGGGCCACTTTATGCTTGATCCTTTCCTGAACCAACAGGGATACAGGAATAGGAGGTGACCATTCAGACCAATGCAGGTCTTCTGAAACAACTGTCCAATTAGTCCTGCTCTCTTGCTTCTTTCCCAAAACCCTGCAATTTTCCTGATCAAGTACTTTGTCCAATTCTCTTTTGCAAGTCACCGTTTAAAATGCTTCCACTGCAGTGAGTGCATGCCAATTCACTGTGTTAAATAAAAGTTTCCTCACCTCCCCTTTCGTTCTTTTGCCAAATATCTTGAGGTCGAAATCAGATCAGCCATGATCTTATTGAATGGTGGAGGAGGCTCAAAGGACCGAATGGTTTACATTTGTTCCTTGTTTGTATGTTCATCTGCTTCCATTTTCTATTTACAATCAAGATCCCACACACTTGTTTGAAACAATCTTACGAACTTGCCTTGTGATCTTTGAGTATTTCTGCCAGCAAATCCTTCATTTTCTCTGTTCCTCTATCTCCTTTAATTTAGTTCATATTACCTCTAGTGATTGAATCAAATCATTGGTTAAATTCATTTTTCTTGTCCCTCTCACCCAAAAGCCAATTATAGTGCCCCTTTGTGACTGGAGATAAATGCTGATCAAGGATTGAATCCTGGGAACTTAAATACAAGTTGACTGTGTATTCACTGGAACTTCATCTTATTTTCACGTGACACCGTATTCAGCTGTGCCTCAGGGGTGTAGTAGAATCACTTGTGGGTCATCAGTATGACTGAAAAAGAGACAAATGTTATTGAAGTTTTTCAAATCACACTCATCAGGACTAGAGCCAGAATACCAAATTTCAAAGGGAACAATCTATACTACTTAAGAAAAGAATGCTTGTTTGTGCTGCAGGAGTAGGGAATATTTCCAAGCATTGAGACTTTATTCAATTAAACAAAAACATGAGGGACTTTAATGCATTCTCCAGGGCAACGCCTCAACCAGTCAACTTGCTGAGCAGCCCCCTTTTCTCATGCAGAAGAAATTGTTGCTCCCTTTGAAATTTGGCATTCTTGTATCTGTGCTGATGAGTACAAAATGAAAAGTTTGACAGCATGTCTCTTTTCTTCAGCAATACCCAAATTCTCTACTACTACGTGACTGTCTGAATCATGAGCACATAAACTAATGGTTTGATTAGGGCACTGAAAGTAATGTTGCTGATAGCATCACATTTTCCTTACTCTATCAGGCTGCTGAATTATTTTTGTATAGGCATTGTGCACAGTGGGTCACCAAGTAGGATTATTAAAAACCGGTTAAGGACAATTAAAGGTGACTAACTGGGATTTTCAAGTCTGTCTGCAGGTTTCCATGGGAAGTTGGGCTGGCTGAGTGGCTTAGAGACAGTTTCTTGGTGGTAAGCCAAGGGGTTGTCACTCCAGGCAAGCTGTATGTCACCTCTCTGCCTGGCTGGGTGCAGCAGTGCCCAGTGAAAGGGCTCTTGCCCACCCATCCGTGACAGTGATGGTCTGGCTACAAAGGTGTTTTGTCATTTAACCTTTTAAAAGATTGGCAAGCTCCATTTTGAAGCACGCTGACCGTCACTTACCTGGTTGCTGCTGTTTTTAAGCTGACAGGCCTCTGATTGTGCTCCCCCCACTTCCTCCCACTCCCAGTTTCGACAGCCCACCCACCATCTTTCAACAGCCGACCCTCATAAAATATCTGCATAACTTCATTGCTTTGTACTCAATGTCCCTCTCTCTCTTTTTATAATTGAGACCACAATGACTATTTCAAAACAATCTTATAAACCTGCTCTGCAGTCCTTATGTACTTGGGCAGACAAATCCTTTTTCTCTCTGTTCCCATATTAGATGACAGGCCCACCTTGTTGCCATTAATTAGGTAATCCAACGACAATCACGTTGAGTGATTTTTCCATGTGATGCAGGCTTGTGACTTCCTACATTTGAGCCTGAGAAGCAAGGGTTCAGAAACCCACAGGGAAATTCATACCCTAGGCTGAGACTCCAATGCACAACTGTCAGAGGTACTGCTTGTCAGATGGAACATTAAATCAGTGCTATACCTGCCCACTCAGGTGGTCATCAAAGACCCCAAGTCATTAGTTTGAAGAAAACCAGGGTATTTGCCCTGGTGTCAGACCAACATTTATTCCTCAATCAATAGCACTAGGAAACATAATCTGACAATTATTGCACTCCTGTTTGTGGGAGCTGGCTGTGTGCAAACTGGTTGCAGGGCAGCATGGTGGCTCAGTGGTTAGCACTACTGCCTCACAGCGCTAGGGACCCGGATTTGATTCCGATCTTGGGCGACTGTCTGTGTGGATTTTGCACATTCTCTCCATGTCTGCATGGGTTCCCTCAGGGTGCTCCGGTTTCCTCCCACAGTCCCAAGATGTTAGGTGAATTGGTCATGCTAAATTGCTCGTGGTGTCCAGGGATGTGTAGGTTAGATGGGTTAGCCATGGGAAATACAGCGATAAGGTAAGGGGTGGGTTTTGGTGGGATGCTGTTTGGAATGTTGGTTAGACTCAATGAGCCAAATAGCCTGCTTCTGCTCTGTAGGGATTCTATGATTCTATGGTTGCTGCATCTCCTACATTACAACGGTGAAGGCACTTTTAAAGATGTCCATGAGGAAGGTTTAAAGAAGAATGTAAATGTATTGGAAGCAGTTTAGAGAAAATTTACCAGACTAATACCTGAAACAAGTGGATTGTGTGATGAGGAAAGTTTGGACTGATTTGGTTTTTATCTGCTGAAGTTTAGAAGATTGAAGTAATCTGATTGAAACATGTAAGATCCTGAGGGGTCTTGCCATGGTAGATGGGGAGAGGATGTTTTCTGTTATGGGAGTATCTAGAACCAGGGGGTCACTGTTTATAAATCAAATGTAAACCATTTAAAACAGATGAAACAAAATATTTTCTGTCAGAAGGTGGTTAGTCTTTGGAACAAAATAGTTGAAAGTTTTGGAGAAAGGAAGAGGAAAGCCACTTAATGAAACAGTGATTGAAAGTGAAGAGGATCATGTAATGAAGTGTGCAGAAATATGTGTCCATTGGCAACTCTCAGTGTTACTGAACTATGTGGAGAGGGAAGGTGATAGGCTTAATTATATAGAATGTCTGGTGCAGGAGCAGGCCAGTCAGTCCAATCAGTGCATGCTCATATTTATGCTACACTTGAGGAAAGCAGGAATATTTGAGTTTGCCATCAGATCAGCCATAATCTTATTGAATCTTATTGAATGACTCGAGCAGGCTTGAGGGGCTTAATGGCCTACTCATGCTCCTAATTTGTATGTTCATTGGCTGTAAAATTTTTGGGGTGTGAGAGTGTCAAATCTTTTTATTTGTGTTACAGTCTGAAATGAGTGATTCTCACTGTGTTTATGTATTCTTGCTCTTGCTCAGTAACTGCTGTTGTCCTGTGAATTGTTACGGTGGATAATTTCTTAAAGGCCATGACATTAATTAACCACACTTTTTTGCTTTTGCTTTTAGATGGATGCAAAGTTTTACTCACGAAAAGACGAGTCGAAGTTTTTCACTAAATGCTCTCGAGTGGCTTCAGAAACCAACAAGGTTTGTTCTCATATGAGAAATGCATTGAAGATTCTTGTCTTAATAAAGCTGTGGGATCTCAGCACTGCCCAGTGTGGTACTTGGATCGCAAACTCTCCAGGGTGGCCCTGGAGTTTCCAGAAAGAAAACATTAATCTTCAGGAGGCTGCTATGAGCAACCAGACCCCCTCCAATCCCAGCAGAAAAATCACAGGAGCACATGAAAAATGCATAATGTATTCCATTCATTTTCTTTTAACACTTTAACTTGTTCATAAAGATAGTTTAGATGGGAAGAGGAAACCATTTAATGAGACAGAGTGATTGAAAGTAAGAGGGTCATGTGATAAAGTATCCGGGATTATAACCAACCGAAGTTGATCTTGAAACTGAGTTATGTGGAGAGGGAAGGTTATAAGCTTATAGAATATTTGGCACAGATATAGGCCATTTGGCCTAACTAGTGCATGCTGCTGCGTATACTATGTTTAAGCGTCCGTCTGTCTCTTTTCTTACCTTAATCTAGTTTCAAACTGTCCCAATTTTCTTCTTTCTCATAGGCTTGACTAGATTCCCCTTCAATGAATCTAAACTATTCACTTCAAACATTTCATCTGGTAACAAGTTTCACGTTCTTATTACTGTTTGGGTGAAGAGGTGTTTTAGAATTCCCTGTTGGATATCTTGGTGATTTTCTTATATCAATGGCCTCTAGTTAAGCACTTTTCGACAAGAGGAAACATTCTCTTTATATCCACTGTATCAAGCCTTAAACCATTTCAAAGATCTCAATTTGGGTCACCTACAAGCCTTCTGTTTTCATGAGAGAAGGGACCCAACCCAAGGATCCTTTTGCTGATATGCATTGTCCATGCAGTTCTGATCTACTGAGCTAAGCTAGAGTAGCAGTAGGGGAGGGTCTCATTTGACCTCAATGCCTGTTTTATATGAAGGTGAAAGTCAGCCATTGGTCATCTCCATTCCTGTTTACTAACCAGTGAGCTGAGATGGGATGTACTTGAATGAACATCTGGTGATGACAAGCTTAGAAGGCCTGTGATATCTGACCTGCGGTATATGCGGTGGGATTGTCTTCTGACTACCATAGCCTCCCACCTGTAAGAAACACCAGCTGGATTGGATGCAGTCGTAATGGGCCGAATGGCCTTTTTATGCATTATATCAGTTTATGATTCCAGGTGCCCCTCTGAGCATTTAATGAACCCTGTCTTTGAGACAAGAGAGAGGAAAAGGAATGCAAATAAACAATTAGTGTTTTTGTTTGCAAAGGCTAATGAAAGCAGAAAAAGCAAAAGATGATAACAATGAGTTAAAAGAAGACCAGATAAGAAAGATCTTTAACTCGTTTTGCCCTGAGAGCCAATAGACTGTGAAACTCATTACCACATAAGTTAGTTGAGGCAAATAGTGTAGAAGTATTTAAGTGAAAGTGAGATATGGGATGAATAAACTTTTTCTGTGCTGTAAATTCTATGTAATTCAAAGTTTTATCCAGTATTAAGAATGCCACTAATGTAAAGTTGAAATAGGTTGGAATTGATTTGTATGTTAAATTGGCAGGAATCTTTAAATTGGTTCAGCTCTGAGAACCCAACATTAAAGGGCAGGTTTGTCACAATGGTCTATGTGACAAAGGTCTCCTTTGCCTTATCAGTGTAATATATACATTAGCATGGCCTATGATGTGTCTTGTCCCAGGATCGATTTTCACATTTTCAGGACAATCATCCCCCAATTTGATAAATGAGACAGTTCTTATATTCTTACAATCTTGGGATAGTTCAAAGTGCTTTTGAAATATAATAGTTCCTTTAAGTTAGGAAACACTTGGCAAGGCCTTACAAAAAGCAATTGCTTAATGACTGAATCATCTGTGTTTTGTTGTTGTTGCTTAAATATTGGTTCAGACAGTGGGAAGAATTGTCCTACTCTTCTTCAAAACAAGTGCCATGGGGTGTTTTACTTAAACCTGAAAGGGCAGATAATGTCTTGTTTTAACATCTCATCTTTGACAGAACAGCACTCCCCCAAATTAAGTTCTTGGGGCAGAAGCAGTTATATATTCAGATATTTATTATTAGAAGTTCATGAACTGTTAAACCTGGACCCTTCTTTGTTAGTATCTCTTCTGAGCAGACTTTCTCTGCTGGTACATGTGTGTCTGGTAGTCTCAAGTGGACAAAATACACATTGCAATTTTCAGTCCATTATACCTCATTGTCAGCCTGGATTGTGAGAGCAAGCCTCAGGCGTGTGGTTTGAACTTACAGTCTATTGACTCAGAAATGTGTATTATCCATTGACCCACAGAAGTACAATCAAGCCTCATACAGAAGCACAAATTTAATCCATCTGACTTTTAGTGGGAAACCAAGATGCATGATCAAGTGCCACAGTGCACAAGGATTGAAAGGAATAGAATGGAGGATAATGTCCATATCATTATAAAAGCTGTAGATTGTAGGAAAGATGGAACATTAAGGATAGTGAGGAATTCCACGGTTTTGGGATTCTGGGAATGGCTGTGCAATGTTAATACTGTTTCCTTCAGGCAAGTGGAAGATTTGGAAGAGAAGAATCAAAGACCAGTGTCAGATACCTTCGATCACCCCTTCAAAATGGCAAGGTCAGTAATCTCAGATCATGTGTTGTAGACAAGCGCTATTTAAACCAGTGGGAAGCTGTGCAAGAAAATGTCCCACAGATAACCTTGGGATTCACAGAGTTTGTAGGAGATTAATTCAGTGGGTAAAATGCAACTCATTTTTATTTTTGGAATGTGTTAAAAAACTGCAAACATGCTCTGTTTAAAAACAGAATGCTACTCGAAAGTGTTTTTAATTCTTTTCCTTCTGACAATATTTCACTTTGCTTCCTGAAGTCGTTGACTCCATACTGTTCCACCCCTGTCAAATCCACTTTGTACCTTGCCCAACTAAAGTCTAGATGATAGAGATCAGACTTTCATCTGTATTTTATCTGTTTACAACTTCAGGATACCCAACTTGTTTCACAGGCAATAAAGAATTTTTGAAGTGTAGCCGCTGTTGTAGTGTAGGCCAACACAGCAGCTAATTTGTGCATAGCAAGCTTCCACAACAGCAGTGATCAAATCAGGTATTGAAATGTTTGCATGATGTTGGCCAAAGTAATAAATCCACGTTCCAGTCCTACTCGGGTCCTACCCACGGTTGTTTTGCCAATGCATCAATTACATCATTGGTGCTGCTTCCCTTCCTTGTCTCCCTTGGAGAAAATGATCAATTTTGCCTTCAATTTCCAGCCTTCCCTTGCCTTTACCTGGTGCATCACAGACTCCTCCCTTTCCTTACTCAACCTCTCTGTTCCATTTCTGGGCTAGGCTGGCCACCGATATCCATTACAAACCCACTGACTCCCACAGTTATCTTGTCTATACATCCTCACACCCTGCTTCCTGTAAAGACTCCATTCTATTCTGCCAGTTTCTCCGTCTCCGTTGCATCTGTTTCAATGATGCCACCATCCACAGGGGTCCTCAGATATGTCTGCCTCTTTTCTAAACTAGGCTGAGCTGTGTTGGACCCATTTCCTATACTTGTGCCCTCGCTCCTTTCCTTCCCTCCCACAACAATGATAGGATCCCCCTTATCCTCACTTCCCACTCCACCGGCTCTGCATTCCAAAGGATCATAAGCCACCATTTCTGCCACCTCAAGCAGGATGCCATGGCCAGACTATGTTTCTCTCCCCTCCCCTCTCTTGTCAGCATTTCGCATGGACTGGACCCTCTGGGACACTATGGTTCACTCCTCCTTCACCCCCAACACCTTGCCGCAACCCAAGGCACCCTCCCATGCAATGGCGAAAGGTGCAGCACTTGCCTATTTACCACCTCCCCAAGGCCCCAGGTAAATGTTTGAAGTGAAGCAGCAATTTATCAGCACTTCATTTCAATCTATTCTGCTGTTTTCACTACTCGCAGTGTGGTCTCCTCTACATTGGGGAAACGAAGCACAGACTGGGTGACCGCTTTGCGGAACACTTGTGTTCTGTCTGTAAAATCGACCCTGAGCTTCCAGTGTACTGCCACTTCAACATACCACCATATTCATGTGCCAATATTTTCTGCCTCAGGCCTGTTGCAGTACTCAAGCAAAGTCATGTAAGCACATCTTCCTTTTAGGTACCTTAGAGTCTTCAGGACTCAAGTTTAACAATTTCCCATCATGAACTCCTCCTTCCTTGCCTTTTACCTACTTCCACAGCCCCAGGTCCTGTCATGAAATGGGTTGTTTTCAGTATAGCCAACCAATTTTCAACTACTCATAGTCCCCATTCTCACCTATGTAGTTTCTCTTCTTCCCTGGCTTAATATTAACTATCCCTTTGCCTGTCTTATTTTTCTCTCTCTGTAGGCTCCATCTCTACTTGTCTGTTCATTCCTTGCTACATGCGCACACACACGCACACACACATGCACACCCCAACCCTCAGCTGTTGTCATCAGCATAAATACTACCTTTTCCTAGCTGCTTCTAGTTCTGAAAAAAAGTCACTGGCCTCGAAAGGTTACCTCTGTTTTCTTTGCACAGATGCTGCCAGATTTGCTGAGTTTCATCAGCAAGTTCTGTTCTTGATTGTGTCCAGTGTCTACAGTTCTTTGTTTTATTTTAACTGTCGGAGATTGGGTGCGGGGCACACCTCCCTTTCACTTCTTCGAATATTACCATGTGATCATACTATTTAAATGCTCTGTAGAGGGCCGTTTGGATCTAATTTTAAGTAACTTTGATAGTGCTGTGTTCTGTCAGTCCTGGTGCGTGAGTCTAGATTATGTGATCTGGACTCCACAGTGTTACTGGAACCTATGATGGTCTGATAAAGAGTTGGAAGCACAACTGACAAGTCAAGCTGAACAACTATGTGAGTGTAGATGGAATAGTCATTTACAAGTGTCATCACATAGGAGCCCAACACTGTTCTAGTTTGATGTCCAGTGGAGTTGTTAGACTGTGCTTATGAATGAAAACACTGTTTAATTTGCCAAAATGTTTGTTCTCTCTAATGCACTGGCACTGAGCCAAATGGTGGCCCCCGTCTGCTGCCTCAAGTCCATTGAACATACACAGGCTGAGTATTTTGGGTGTTAGGGTACTCTCAGCAGCATTAGATATATATAATTGCAAGGCCCAAGTCCAAGCAGTTTCTAAATATTCCTAAAGCTGTGCAAAGGCTGTGTGTAAATGTCCCTCTGGTGCCAGAGTATAGAACTTTGGTAAAGCAGAACACTTGTAAAGTGCTTCACAGTTTTGACAGCTTCATTTCCTTGTTCTTTCAATAGTGAACATGAATCTTTGATCTCTGTGCTAGTTTAAGACTTTTAATGATTTTACAGCAACCGCAACTCACAGGTATAAATCTCTTTTAATGTAGAAACTGTTCCAAGGCACTCTGCAGGAGCACAGTCACACAAAGGTCAATACCAAGCCAAAGAAGATACTGGAAGAACCGCCCGAAAGCTTGGTTAAAGAGGTGGGTGTCAAATGTCTTAAATGGGAAGATCGAGCAGAGGAAGAAAGGTTTAGGAATTCCAGAGGTCACAGTCCAAACCACTGAGGGCATGGCTGCCACTGATGGGCTGAAAGGAATGGAGCATGGAATGAAAGGTCAAAGTTGGCAAACCTCTTAAGTATTGAAGAGGGTGATAGAGCTGGAGACTGTCAGAATGAAACAGCACAGATCACAGAATGGTTACAGCACAGAAGGAGGCATTTGGCCCATCATACCTGTTCCCTTAGAGATAACTACCCAGTTAGCTCCATTCCCCTGTCCAACTCCCTTCAGAAAATTAGTATTAAATCTGTTTCCACCCATCCACTTCCCCCTTTCAGGTTCTGAAATCCAGAATATAATCACTCAATTCTGTACGTTAAAAAAAAAACTCTCATCTCCCCTCTGGTACTATTATCTTCAATCTATGGCTTCTGATTATTGATCTTTCTGCCAATGGAGACAGCTTTTCCTCATTTACTCTACCAACAGTTTGAATATCTCTATGAAATCTCTTAATCTTCTCTGCACTGGTGTAGTTAAGCAACAAAGATCAATAAGTGAGGTAAGAAGTGGTGCTGAATAAAAGAAATCAAGGCTTATACATGTTAAGTGGGAATCCAGTGATCTGGGAGAGTTATAGCAGTATTGGCACATGGATGTGTTGATGACAATGATGCAATGGTCAAATGACTCAGAGAGAGCAAGATAGAGTGAGATGGAAGAGGATCGAGAGTCCGTGTTACTCTGAAGAAGTCCTGTACAATATTGTTACATAGATAGTAGGAACTGCTGATGCTGGAGAATCTGAGATAACAAGGTGTAGAGCTGGATGAACACAGCAGGCCAAGCAGCATCAGAGGAGCAGGAAAGCTGACGTTTCAGGTCTAGACCCTTCTTCAGAAGTAGGGGAGGGGAAGGGGATTCTGAAATAAATAGGGAGAGAGGGGGAGGCGGATAGAAGATGGATAGAGGAGAAGGTAGGTGGAGAGGAGACAGACAGATCAAGGAGGCGGGGTTGGAGCCAGTAAAGGTGGGGAGTTAGGGAGGAGATAGGTCAGTCCAGGGAGGACGGACAGGTCAAGGAGGCGGGATGAGGCTAGTAAGTAGGAGATGGGGGTGGGGCTTGAGGTGGGAGGAGGGGATAGGTGGGAGGACAGGTTAGGGAGGCGGGTACGAGCTGGGCTGGTTTTGGGATGCGGCAGGGCGACAGGAGATTTTGAAGCTTGTGAAGTCCACATTGATACCATCGGGCTGCAGGGTTCCCAAGCGGAATATGAGATGCTGTTCCTGCAACCTTCGGGTGGCATCGTTGTGGCACTGCAGGAGGCCCG
>NC_063368.1:3840785-3842541 GCF_021869965.1 Rhincodon typus
GACAAGGGAGTCACGGAGAGAGTGGTCCCTCCGGAAAGCAGATAAGGATGGGGAGGGAAAAATGTCTTTGGTGGTGGGGTCGGATTGAAGATGGCGGAAGTGTCGGAGGATGATACATTGGATCCGGAGGTTGGTGGGGTGGTACGTGAGGACGAGGGGGATTCCGTTTTGGTTGTTATTGCGGGGAGGGGTTGTGAGGGATGTGCTGCGGGAAATGCAAGAGACACGGTCGAGGGCGTTTCTGACCACCGTGGAGGGGTAGTTGCAGTCCTTGAAAAACGAGGACATCTGGGATGTTCGGGAGTGGAATGCCTCATTGGGAGCAGATGCGGCGGAGGCGAAGGAATTGGGAATAGGGGATGGCATTTTTGCAGGAAGGTGGGTGAGAGGAGGTGTATTCTAGGTAGCTGTGGGAGTCGGTAGGCTTGAAATGGATATCGGTTTCCAGGTGGTTGCCAGAGATGGAAATAGTGAGGTCCAGGAAGGAGAGAGAGGTATCGGAGTTGGTCCAGGTGAACTTAAGGTTGGGGTGGAAGGGGTTAGTGAAGTGGATGAACTGTTCGAGCTCCTCATGGGAGCACGAGGCGGCGCCAATACAGTCATCAATGTAACGGAGGAAGAGGTGGGGTTTAGGGCCAGTGTAGCTACGGAAGAGGGATTGTTCCATGTAACCTACAAAGAGGCAGGCATAGCTTGGGCCCATGCGGGTACCCATGGCCACCCCCTTTGTCTGTAGGAAGTGGGAGGAATTGAAGGAGAAGTTGTTGAGGGTGAGGATAAGTTCGGCTAAGCGGATGAGGGTGTCAGTGGAGGGGGACTGGTCGGGCCTGCGGGACAGGAAGAAGCAGAGGGCCTTTAGGCCATCTGCATGGGGAATGCAAGTGTATAGGGACTGGACATCCATGGTAAAGATGAGGTGTTGGGGACCAGGGAATCGGAAGTTTTGGAGGAGGTGGAGGGCGTGGGTGGTGTTACGGACATAGAACATAGAACATAACAGCGCAGTACAGGCCCTTCGGCCCTCGATGTTGCGCCAACCTGTGAAACCAATCTGAAGCCCATCTAACCTAAACTATTCCATTATCATCCATATGTTAATCCAGTGACCATTTAAATGCCCTTAAAGTTGGCAAGTCTACTACTTTTGCAGGCAGGGCACTCCACGCCCTTACTACTCTCTGAGTAAAGAACCTACCTCTGACATCTGTCCTATATCTATCACCCCTCAATTTAAAGCTATATCCCCTCGTGCTAGCCATCACCATCCGAGTAAAAAGGCTCCCACTGTCCACCCTATCTAATCCTTTGATCATCTTGTATGTCTGTATCAAGTCACCTCTTAACCTTCTTCTCTCTAACGAAAACAGCCTCAAGACCCTCAGCCTTTCCTCATAAGACCTTCCCTCCATACCAGGCAACATCCTGGTAAATCTCCTCTGCACTCTTTCCAATGCTTCCACATCCTTCCTATAATGCGGTGACCAGAACTGTACGCAATACTCCAAGTGCGGCCGCACCAGAGTTTTATACAGCTGCAACATGACCTCATGGCTCCGAAACTCAATCCCTCTACCAATAAAACCTAACATACCGTACGCCTTCTTAACAACGCTATCAACCTGGGTGGCAACTTTCAGTGATCTATGCACATGGACACCGAGATCTCTCTGCTCATCCACACTACCAAGAATCTTACCATTAGCCCAGTACTCTGTATTCCTGTTACTCCTTCCAAAGTGAATCACCTCACACTTTT
>NC_063368.1:3842941-3996372 GCF_021869965.1 Rhincodon typus
CTCAATAAGGTTTGTGAGGCACGACCTACCCTTCACAAAACCGTGTTGACTATCCCTAATCAAATTATTCCTTTCTAGATGATGATAAATCCTATCTCTTATAATCCTTTCCAACACTTTACCCACAACCGAAGTAAGGCTCACTGGTCTATAATTACCAGGGTTGTCTCTACTCCCCTTCTTGAACAAGGGGACAACATTTGCTAGTCTCCAGTCTTCTGGCACTATTCCTGAAGACAATGACGACATAAAGATCAAAGCCAAAGGCTCTGCAATCTCCTCTCTAGCTTCCCAGAGAATCCTAGGATAAATCCCATCCGGTCCAGGGGACTTATCTATTTTCACACCTTCCAGAATTGCTAACACCTCCTCCTTATGAACCTCAATCCCGTTTAGTCTAATAGACTGTATCTCAGTATTCTCCTCGACAACATTGTCTTTTTCCTGTGTGAATACTGACGAAAAATATTCATTTAGCACCTCTCCTATCTCTTCGGACTCCACGCACAACTTCCCACAACTGTCCTTGACCGGCCCTAATCTTACTGCAGTCATTCTTTTATTCCTGACATACCTATAGAAAGCTTTAGGGTTTTCCTTGATCCTACCTGCTAAAGACTTCTCATGTCCCCTCCTGGCTCTTCTTAGCTCTCTCTTTAGGTCCTTCCTGGCGCCCTAACTGAGCCCATACGCCTCATCTCTACATAAGCCTCCTTCTTCCTCTTGACAAGAGCTTCAACTTCTTTAGTAAACCACGGTTTCCTCGTTCGACCACTTCCTCCCTGCCTGACAGGTACATACTTCTCAAGGACACGCAGTAGCTGTTCCTTGAACAAGCTCCACATTTCAATTGTGCCCAGCCCCTGCAGTTTCCTTCTCCATCCTATGCATCCTAAATCTTCCCTCATAATTGCCTTTCCCCCAGCTATAACTCTTGCCCTGCAGTATATACCTATCCCTTTCCATCGCTAAAGTAAACGTAACCGAATTGTGGTCACTATCACCAAAGTGCTCACCTCCCTCCAAATCTAACACCTGGCCTGGTTCATTACCCAGTACCAAATCCAATGTGGCCTCGCCTCTTGTTGGCCTATCTACATACTGTGTCAGGAAACCCTCCTGCACACATTGGACAAAAACTGACCCATCTGAAGTACTCGAACTATAGTGTTTCCAGTCAATATTTGGAAAGTTAAAGTCCCCCATAACAACTACCCTGTTACTTTCGCTCCTATCCAGAATCATCTTTGCAATCTTTTCCTCTACGTCTCTGGAACTTTTTGGAGGCCTATAGAAAACTCTCAACAGGGTGACCTCTCCTTTCCTGGTTCTAACCTCAGCCCGTACTACCTCAGTAGACGAGTTGTCATCAAACGTCCTTTCTGCCACCGTAATACTGTCCTTGACTAACAATGCCACACCTCCCCCTCTTTTACCACCTTCCCTGATCTTACTGAAACATCTAAACGGCGGAACCTGCAACAACCATTCCTGTCCCTGCTCTATCCATGTCTCCAAAATGGCCACAACATCGAAGTCCCAGGTACCAACCCATGCTGCAAGTTCACCCACCTTATTCCGGATGCTCCTGGCATTGAAGTAGACACACTTCAAACCACCTTCCTGCCTGCCGGTACACTCCTGCGACCTTGAAACCTTATTCATGACCTCACTACTCTCAACCTCCTGTACACTGGAGCTACAATTCAGGTTCCCATCCCCCTGTTGAATTAGTTTAAACCCTCCCGAAGAGCATTAGCAAATTTCCCCCCCCGGATATTGGTACCCCTCTGGTTCAGGTGTAGACCATCCCGTTTGTAACGGTCCTACCTACCCCAGAATGAGCCCCAATTATCCAGGTATCTGAATCCCTCCCTCCTGCACCATCCCTGTAGCCACGTGTTCAACTGCTCTCTCTCCCTATTCCTCGCCTCGCTAGCACGTGGCACGGGCAACAAACCAGAGATAACAACTCTGTTTGTTCTAGCTCTAAGCTTCCACCCTAGCTCCCTGAATTTCTGCCTTACGTCCACATCCCTTTTCCTAGCTATGTCGTTGGTGCCTATGTGGACCGCGACTTGGGGCTGCTCCCCCTCCCCCTTAAGGATCCCGAAAACACGATCCAAGACATCACGGACCCTGGCACCTGGGAGGCAACACACCAACCGCGAGTCTCTCTTGTTCCCACAGAATCTCCTATCTGTCCCCCTAACTATGGAGTCCCCAATGACTAATGCTCTCCTCCTCTCCCCACTTCCCTTCTGAGCAACAGGGACAGACTCTGTGCCAGAGACCTGTACCCCATGGCTAACCCCTGGTAAGTCGCCCCCCCCCCCCCAATAGTATCCAAAACGGTGTACTTGTTTTTGAGGGGAACGGCCACAGGGGATCCCTGCACTGTCTGCCTGTTCCCTTTCCGTCCCCTGACTGTAACACATCTACTTTTTTCCTGTACGTGAGGTGTGACTACCTCCCTGTAACTCCTCTCAATTACCCCCTCAGCCTCCCGAATGATGCGAAGTTCATCCAGCTCCAGCTCCAGTTCCCTAACATGGTTTCCGAGGAGCTGGAGTTGGGTGCACTTCCCGCAGATGAAGTCAGTCGGGACACTAGTGGTGACCCTTACCTCCCACATTCTACAGGAGGAGCATACAACTGCCCTAACATCCATTCCCACTGTTCTGAATTCCCAAACAGACAAATAAAAAAAACCTAGTAGCCTTACCAAATCAGCGCTCAGAACCTTTTTTTTTGGTTAGAGGAGGAGGATGGGTGGGAGACACTACCTAGGTAGTGTTTTGGGTAAAGCAACTGCCCAAGTATATTACCTCACTTACTCCAAAAATGGAGTCACGCGAGTTAAGACTTTTATAATCGAAAAGCTTACCTTCCCAGGCTGCCCTCGCGCTTCCTCCCGGACTCCCGCTGCTGAAACAACTGAAAGGTGGGGAGTTCCTGGACCAAGGGGGAGAAAATGAAGTCGAGATAGCTGGAGATAAGTTCGGTGGGGCAGAAGCAGGCAAAGACAATGGGTCGACCAGGGCAGTCAGGTTTGTGGATTTTGGGAAGGAGATAGAAACGGGCGGTGCGGGGTTGGGGAACGATGAGGTTGGAGGCTGTGGGTGGGAGATCACCTGAAGTGATGATGTTGTGGATGGTTTGGGAGATGATGTTTTGGTAGTCGGGGGTGGGGTCATGATCAAGGAGGCGGTAGGAGGAGGTGTTGGAGAGTTGGCCCCTGGCCTCGGCGATGTAGAGGTCAGTGCGCCATACTCCAACTCCCTTGTCTGCGGGTTTTATGGTGAGGTTGGGATTGGAGCGGAGGGCTGCATGTTCTGTGGGGGAGAGGTTGGAGTGGGTGAGGGGGTGGAGAGGTTGAGGCGATTGATGTCTCAGCGGCAGTTGGCGATGAAGAGGTCGAGGGAGGGTAGGAGGCCTTGGGGTGGTGTCCAGGAGGAGGGGGTGTGTTGGAGGCAGGAGAAGGGGTCAGTAGAGGAAGGGTTAGACCCACAATTAAAGAAGTAAGCGCGGAGGCGGAGGCGGCGGAAAAACTGTTCAACGTCCAAGCGTGAGCGTATTCATTGATGTTTGGGTGGAGGGGGACAAAGGTGAGTCCTTTACTGAGGACTGACCGTTCGCCCTCAGTGAGGGGGAGGTCTGGGGGGATGGTGAAGACCCAGTGAAGATCCAGCCCTGCTAGGAATCTTACCGTCCCTTACCGCCTGTCAATGGAGGGTGTTGGAAGGATTTACAAGTTACGAACATACGTATGAGTATTATGAACATACCTACCTCGATCATCAAGTCTCAGGGCCTTAAAGGCACGGACATGACCCACTGCACTATAGGACCACCTTCACATGTCAAGTACACTATCCTATTTAAATAGCAGGGGTCATGAGGGCCTCTCAGACATAAACTGTGCTTATAACAAATAGATAGCTCCTTCACGAATGTTGTTACCACTCATTATACAGGCAGAAATATCACTCCTGCTGCCCAGCTGCCAACTCAGTATTGCAAAGATGAGCAGATCAAGGGAACCGCTCCAGATGTGAATTTACTGAGTTCTGATGAAGGGTCATCGGACCCGAAACGTTAACTCTGTGTTTTCCTTCACGAATGCTGCCAGATCTGCTGAGCTTTTTCAGCAGCTTTGTTTTTGTTACAAGTTTACTGCTTTGTTAGTCACTTCAATTTCTGTGCATTTAAAGATATTTCATTCTTCTATGGAAATCATTTCCAGTTACTGAAAAAGAAAATGACTCCTCAAACTATTTCCACAAAGCTGCAGACTGTGCTCTGCTGCATTGTTCAAATCCAGAACTTTACATGCAGGTGCCCAGGTCCTCAGCTAAGGATTTTGCCAGATTTGCTTTGCTGTAAATAGAGGAGCCACTTTAAAAAAATTAATATGTAATTATTGAAAAAAACTTTCTTTATCCTTTGATGAGATGCAGGAATTGCTGGCATTGTTGCCCACTCCCAGACACCCTTAAACTAACTGGCATTGCCATGCTATTTCCGAGGGCAGTTAAGAGGTAACCACAGTGCTGAGGGTCCGGAGACACATGTAATCCAGATTGATTAAAAATAGCAGATTTTCTTCCCTAAAAGGTATTTGTAAACAACATGTCTCTTTTCATCAATGATAGTTGCATGGTCACCACTACTGAGACCAGCGTTTGATTCCAGATTTACTGATTGAATTTAAATTCCACCAGCTGGTGTGCTGGGATTTGAATACATGCCCCTGGAGCGTTAGCTTAATGTCTTAGTGACGTTATCATAACCACCACCATTTCCCCTGTTTTAAGTGGCAAAGGTCATTATGCACCATTGGGCTGGGACAGGAAGGGATCAAGATTGTCAGCCATGAGTCAAGAGTAGGAAAGTGGAGATGAGGGATTATCAGATCAACCACGATCTCATTCAATGCTAGAACAGACTCATGGGCTGAATGGCCTACTTCTGCTGCTACATCCTATAGTCTTATAAATGTCTGTAGATGGTGGAACGATGGCAAAGCTGTTCTGGAAAATGAGAATGACCCAGATTAATCTCTGGAAAGGAATAGCTCGGGCTTGGGGCGCAATATTTGCAGTTTTTGCTCATAGGTTGCTGTTTCTCAGGCTTGGTTTGAGGTTTACAGGAGCTGGTTTAGTTATTTGGTTCTTGATTTGGTATGCCCTGTTGGTGGGAGCTGGAAGGAATTGAGAGGCTGGTGCTAATATGCAGCATCCCAGTAACATTTCAATCCGAGCCCAAGATTTAGGCCACTCCTAGTTAATCTTCACAATATTTTCATGAACTGGAAACTAAAACTAAAACTAAGCAAATTGGCTCAGAAAGAGGATCATGGCATGTGAGCACTGAATAGTGAGCCCAGGAATTATTGCCTATCCCCATTGCCCTGGAGAGGATGGTGGTGAGCAGGCTTTGTGAACTGCTACAGTCCATTAGGGCTAGGGACATCCAACGTGCTGCTAGGGAGGGAGTTCCAGGATTTTGATCCAGATGACAGTGAAGGAATGGTGATATATTTCCAAGTCAGGATGGTGTATGACTTGGAGGGGAACTTTCAGAGAGTGGTGTTCCCTTGCATCTGCTGCCCTTGTCCATTTCGGTCACAGAAAGAGAAGCATGAGTAGATGAGTGGTGCTCAATCGTTCTACACTGATGGGCCACACAGACCAAAACCAGCACAATGATAGATTTTGGAAAATTTCATATAATTATAAAAGTATGTGTGTGTGTGTGTGTGTGTGTCTTTCTGTTTGTAGCTCTCTCCCAGGGTTTGCTCACACTGTCTCACACCATCAGGAAGGAAGGTGTTGGGTTGGGATGCAGGGCCCAGGCACAGAGAAGGAAAAGTCATAGATGTCATGGAGGGGAGAGCAAGGTTGGATGGGGAAATGGGGCCTAAGAGTGGGTGAATGATGTGGGGGCAAGACGGAAAGGGCTGAGTGAAGTGGGTGAAGAAGCATTGGTTATGATGGGGCTACACTGAGAGGCTGTGTAGGAAACTGGAGCTAGGGAGTGGGTAAAGGAAGCAGCCATCAGGATTGAAAGAGGGAATGTCAGAGCGGGATGGGGTGGGGTGGGGTGGAACTGTGGGTTAGGTAAAGGAACCATCAGCCGTGATGGGACACATTTCAGAGGGATAGAGGTCAAAAATCAGCTGGGAGCAGCTCAGGGTTGTACTGTACATGCCATTTGAGGTTAGGAAGGGCTCTCTAGGGTAGAGATGAGGCACTTAGCATATTAATTTACCAACATACCTTTTCTGAATCCTTACGTGAAGCAAGAAACAAAGGTGGGCCTGCAGAATCTGGCGGGTCCAATGGTGACAGTTGTTCAAAACAACGACATCATTGGCCTTTTATGGTGTGTGTGTTGGTCATCTGATATGAACCTGACCATCTGTGCTTCTCTATGAACAGTTAACCTTTAAGGAAGTTAACATGCTTTTGTGCAAAATAGCTGGATTGGGATCATTAATCTTGCTTGCAATGAATAGCGCAATCTTCAAAGTTTTAATGTAAAACATTTTAAAAAGGCAAAAGCTTTACAACCGTCTTTTCTCATGTTTCGGCCTGAACGTTGACTTTCCTGCTCCTCAGATGCTGTCTGACCTGCTGCGCTTTTCCAGCCTCACACCTATAGACTATGTAGTTATTAGTTGTGGGAACTCTATGAGGAGCTGTAATTAATCTACCAGGAAAGCCAACGTCATATCAAGTGTTCTGGTGAACCATATGTGACCTTCAGTCCACAGGTTGGCTTCCCTATTCTTGCTTGGAAGGGTCACAGGTTTGAAAAGTGCCATTTAAGGAGCTTTGGTGAGTTACTGCTTTGCATCTTGTGGATGGTACACACTACTGCCCCTGTGCCTTGGTAGTGGAGAAATTGATAGCGAAAATGATGGATGGGCTGGGGTCAGGTATACAATTACGCATGCCCTGCTTTTCCGTGGATGTTATTGAGGTTCTTCAGTCATGTTGGCAGATAGGCATGCAAAGGAAATAGGAGATAGATTACTCACTGCAGAATTCCCAGTCTCTGACCTGTTCTTGTAATCACAGTCTGTATATTGCTTGTCCAGTTCAGCCTTTGGTCAGTGGAACTAGTATATCCAAAATGTTGATACTGCTCAATATGGTCTGCTAATAATTCCCAATAATAAATCTAAGTGGTATTGAGATGTAAAATTCTGTTGCCTTTCTTCAGTTGGACTACAGATTTTCCTCACAAGATCAGAGTTCCCATACAGGACATGCACAGTCCAGCCCAAAAAGAGACAAGGTCAGTACTTTATCATTGAGACATACCTGGTGGAAACATTGGGAATCATCGAATCACAGCGCACAAGGAGGCCATTCAGCCTGTTGTGCCCTTTACTCTTTGTTCTTGTTATTTACAAAGACAACTAGCTAGTTCTCAGTCTTGACTTCTCCCTGTAACGCTGCAACTTTTTATTCTCTTAAGGTAATTATCCAGTTCCCTTTCGAAAGCCACATTGGAACCTGCCTTTCCCTACATTCTTAGGCAGTGCCCTCCAAATGATAACCATTTGCTGCATAAAAGTATTTTTCTTCATGTTGCTATTGCATCTTTTGCCAATCAAATGTGGTTCTTAATTCTGGCAACAATGAGAACAGTTTCTCCCTGTCTATTTTGATCAAGTCTTCATAGTTTTGAACATCACCATCAAATCTTCTCACAATCTTCATTTTTCCAAAGAAAACAGTTGCAGCTTCTCCAATCTTTCTCCATAGCTGGTGTCCCTCATCCCTGGAACCATTCTCATATATCTTTTTTCCACGATCCTTCCTAAGCTGTGCTGCCTGGAAATGGTTATAAACTCTAGTTGAGGCCAAATCAGTATTTTATAAACGTTCATCATTTCCTTGGCTATTGTACTGTATGCTTCTATGGCATCTAAATCTCAAGATCCTATATGCCTCTGTAACTACTTTCTCAACCTGCCCTGCCACCTTCAGTAATTGCATACACATATAGCTAGGTCATATTGAGGGCTCTTTCAGTGCAGTGGTATTGTCCCTACCTTTGAGCCAGACAGCCCAGCTTTCAAATCCCACATGCTAATGTGCGTTATAACATCTCTTAACATGTCAATTAAAAATACATCATCACAGGAAGTGATGTAATGTCACATGATTTTTAATGAGCAGTTGTAATGCCGTGTTCCTACCTCTGGGCTAGAAGGTCTGAGTTCAATATCCACTTGCCCCAGATGTGTGTCATAAATTGTCCAAACAGGTTGATTCAAAATATCTACCCCACGTTTCTCTGCTTCTTCACCTTCTTAAGAAATTCTTTCCTTTGGTTTATGTTCTATCTCCTCCTCCCCCCCCCCCCCCCCCCCCGACAAATACGTCACTCCCACCTTATCAGCATTAAATGTAATCTGCAACATTGCATCAATTAGTCAATGCTACCTTGAAGTGTAACACAGTGTCTCCTCATGGTTCATAGTATTTCCAGATATCCAGGGCATAAACACTGAACAAGTAAAGCCGTGGTCCTATTTCCAGGCATCTCGACAGGGAGAGCCTCATCCTGTACCTTCACAGGGTAATTTATCACCGCAATTGGCTGTTTTCTGTTTTCACACGCAACTCTATTTATGCTGCCACCTTCTTTTTTATTGCATGGATTTCAATGTTACTAACAGGTCTGTGTGTGTCACATTAACAAGCCTATTACCCTCATCAAGCCTATCTGTAACTTTACCAAAAAAAACTTAAGTCAGTTAATCGTGTTGTCTTTACTAAATTCATGTTGGCTTTCCCTAATTGATTTACACTTGTCCAGGTAACTGTTAATGCCGTCTGTGATTACAGCTTCTAAAATCTTTCTCACTGACGGGTTAAACTAACTGTTCTGTACTTGCTGGGCTTATCCTCATACTCTGTTGGAGCAAAAACATTTGTAATTCTCTAGTCTTTTGGCACCACTTCCGTATCTAAGGATGAATTGGAAGGTTGTGTCCAGTGCGCCTGTTATTTTCACTTTTATTTCCCTCAATGACCTAATACATTCCATCTGGCCCTGGTACGTAATTGGATTTAAGTACAGCCAGTGTTTCTAATAATTCTGTTTATCAAATTTTAGCTCATTCAATGTCTCAACTGCCTTCTTTTTCACTATGACTTTGGTGATGTCTTCTTCCTTGGTGAAGATAGATGCAAAATACTCATTTTATACTCAACCTATACCATCCATCTACAGGAGTTGGATGTCTTTTTGGTCCCTAATCAGCCATACCCTTTCTCGTACTATTTACCCAGAGGCAGAACAGTTCCAGCAATATGAGTACTACAAAAGCAGGAGGAGGACTGTGGTGCAGTGGTAGTAACCCTACCTCTGGGCCAGAAAGCCTAGGTTCCAGTCCTATCTGTGCTGGAGATGTGTCATTACATGCCTGAATAACTTGATTAAAAATAACTACTACAAGAGCAAGGGAGAGGCTGGAAATTCTGAGGTGAGTAACTCACATTTTGGACCCCCCCGACCAGCAACAAACCTGTCCACTGTCTAAGAGGCACAAGTCAGTAGTGTGATAGAATGCTGTTGATTTGTCTAAGATGAGTGTGGCTTTAACAGCATGCAACATGACTCTGGAACAGAGCTGCCTAATTGGTACCTTGTCCACCAATGTAAACACTCCTTCCTTCTGCCACAATCACATTAATGAGTCAGTGTGCACTGTTTACAAGATGCACTGAACAACTCATCAAAATTTCTTTGGCAGTGCCCCCTGTCCCAAACCCATCATTTCCATCATCTGGAAAGACAAGGCCAGCATGGGGAATAACCTCCCCACCACCACCACCGCCCCCCACCGCACCTCCACCCATTCCCCTCTTCATTGTCGCTGGATCAAACTTTTCTGGTCTCAACCTAACAGCATTGAGCTGTACTTATGCATGAGAAACTAAACTTCACTACCTCAAAGACAACTAGGGATGGGTAATAAACTAATTACCCCCATTATCTTCACAATGAATACAACAAAATACTTTGAGAAGCAGGCTGTTCATTATTCATTTGTATTTAGCTTCAGTTGCAGAAATATTTGAAAATCTTATACTATGATTGAATATAATGAGAACTAAACTTGCCTCCATCTGTCATTCAGGTAGATATAACTTTCTGTCCGCTTGAAGAACAGAACTCTTACACTGGATATGTCAGTGCTTTTTCCAGAACTGATAGGGTCAGTATTTTCACTTTATTTCCTATTTTAAATGAGCCTTCACTTTTAAGAAATAAAAGACTTGCATTTATATAGTGCCTTTAACATCCCTCAGCACATTTTAAAGCACCTTATGCCCGGTGAAATATGCTTGAAGCATAACAACTATTGTGGTAAATGTGATGGCAGACTCCCATAAACAGCAAGATGATATGGGCTTTTGGATGTCAATTGAGGGAGAAATATTGACCAAGGCATTGTAGTGTCCACATGAGATGGCAGGCACTGAGGCCACTTCTGCCCTCCCAGGTGAACATCTCATTCAAAAGACAGCCCCCGTGACAGTAGGAAAGAAATGACAGAGTGGGAATGTCATTAGGCGGGTTATTGTTCTGGGCTAATGGGTTCAAATCCTACCATGGTAGCTGGTAGAATTTGAATTCAAGAAAAAAAACTATGGAACTTAAAAAAAAGGTAATTGATCATGTAACAATTGTCATTAAAAACCCATCTGGTTTACCAGTGATGTCTAGGGATGGTAATCTGCCATCCCATTTCTGGCTCCAGATCCACAGCAATGTTGTTGACAGTTAACTGCTCTGAGGACGATTACAGATGGGCAGAAAACATCCATGAAAGTGTTTTTAAAATGTCCAGTGCTGTGCTGCCAAAGTGTCAACGGGTATATCGTGCTCAAGTCTCTGGAATGGAACAGTCTGAACTCTGAGCCATGACAAATACTAATTGTTGAATAAATGAACATGCAAGAACAACTAAACTAAAACCATTATTATGATGAAATGGAGTGAATTCAGAATTCTGATCTGTACAATTGGGCAGTTTAGTGTGTCCCTCTACTGAGGAGAGTTTTGCCTTTTATTATCTGGTTGTTGGTGAGTTGGTTAGATGTACCTTAAAGCTGTTTGACTGCATAGGGCATTGCATCCCTGACTGATCCTGTACTTCCCACATATACAGCAGGATAGTGATCAGAAGTAAGAGACCTAATTATTTCATACCCCTTATCGAGTAATTCTGTCTTTCCTGTAGCCCTTGAATTGGCTGAATTCAGCTAATTTGTCACCCAATAAGATGCAATCTTTCTGTTCACAATGGTTCTCTTCTGTATGGCCTGACTAGTTGCATTGTAGTTAGGCTGTACAGAACTGAACCTATCTGTTGTTGAAGCCCTTGATGTCCTGATTGCTTTTATGATTGGACTACCCCATGCATTTCTGAAAAGCTTTCTACCTTCCACTTCTCATAAAATGAAGCTCATCTAAAACTCTGCTGCTGTTATTTTAACTCCCACCAAGCCTTGTTTATTCATCCACAGTCCGTCCCCATGCTTACTGACTCCTGGTCCAGCAATGCTTCACATTTAAAGCTTTCATCCTTGTTTTCAAATTCTTCCATGGCTTGAGAGTAAGCCAGAAAGAAAATTTACAATATTGCAGAGACTTGCTTATGAAGTGATGTTGTCGTAATGTCACTGGTCGAGTAATCTAGAAACCCAGGCAGGTCCTCTGGGGATGTTAATTCACATCTCATGTGGCAGCCAGCAGAATTTAAAATTCTATTCATAAATTCTGAATCAACAATTTGAATATTTAATGTGACCGTGAAATTATGTTTTTAAAATACATCTAGTTCACTAATGCCCTTTAGGGTAGGAAATCTGCAATCTTTATCCAATCTGACCTACATATGACTCCAGAACCACGGCAGTGGAGTTGACTCTTGACGCCTGTAACAGTGTGAAATGGCAACAAATATTTGCTTTGCCAGGGATGCAGACATCCAGTGAAAGAAATTAAGTGCAATATTCTCCTATTTATTATCCTTTGTACTAGACCTGACAAAGTGTCCAATCAAATGGAGTTGTGTGGCCCACAACCATGTTTCAGTACTCCCCAAATGACATTCTCAGGGGGCACGAAACTTGATCTGGTTCTCCTGAGAATTGCCAATTGTGGCTGATTCTATTCCTGGATGTTCCACCGCATGACCTAGCACCCTCTGACCTCCTGCCCTCATGCTCCCTCCTATCCTCACTGGCCGCCCAACATGTCCATTCTCAGGACGCAGCACCTTCCCAGCCAATTGGAAAGCCAGAAATTTTTGCTTGATTGGTTCATACTTAACTTTCAGTCAAAATGCACTTCTCTTTCCCAACCCCCAATGTTTTTATAACCGACAAACAAAAGTGTTGTAATCAAATTATTATTTTTGGTGTGGCACCTACCCACCTCTTTATTCTATACCTCCTGGCTTGCAGTACTCTCCTGAAGGTTAATTTCATATTGCTGGACAGAATTGGCATCCTTCAGGGTTAGTGACCTGTATTCTCATCTAGCATCTACACATAGTCATTTTTCAGCCAGACTCGCAATGCCATTCTGGCTGAATGGTCCCTACCTTCCCAGTCTATTGATGTAGTAATGTCACTGATCCATGTGGTTTGTGTGTTTACTCCTTAAGCTTTTTGGCAACACATTCCTTGTGAGTAACTTCAGATCCTGTTTATAATATTTTTCACAACTTGCCTTACAATGTACATAGATATTTCTTCTGGACTGAGGCACAGTTAATCTAGAGACTGTCCTGGGTGGATTTCTTGAGGATCTGGTTTGCATCTTCACAGGTTAGCCATGTCTCTGTGCTGTGGACATTTCCAAGCAGATTCCCAGCAGTGTATCGCAATCCAGTATAATTCACCAGACTGTGGGAGTGTATTGTTATTTGACAGGGGACCTCACCACTGCTCATCATCTTATAATGTTGTATGCCAGCATTGCTAACATATTATGGGTAAATTCTCTGCCACCAGTCCGTTTTACTGATTTTTGTCGAGCTACTGATGCTTTGTGGGAAAGAATGCCCACACAATACCTTAGGCAGAATATAGGCTTTGTCTTGGGCAAACTGTAAAGTTTATTACATATTGCCTAGTGGCTATTTACATTACATCAGAGATGTGCACAGCAGAGTCACCTGGTATGTGGAGAACTGATACAGCACTCTGAAGAATTAGAGAACTGGTTAGCTCCTCCCCGGAAGAGTCCTTTATATCCTTGAGCTTATGCAAGATATAATTAACCTTTTCAGATCCTAATTGCCTTTTATAGAACATATCTCTCCACACAGTACCAGTGTACCTCTCCACTCTTTACCAGTGTATTATACCACACAGTGCCAGTGTGTTACACCATATTTTACCACTATATCACTTGGGCTGTCCCACCATAGCTCACCAGCCTATGCCGCTATATCTCACTGCTCTGTTTCCATGTTCTTCATTGCGCTGTGTCTGTGCACCTCCTTGCTCAGTGACAGTATATCTCGCCCTGTCTTACAACTATATATGCTTCTTGCTTTATTGCAGACTGACAGAGGGTTCTTAGGTAGAAACTCCTCAAACTCACTGAACAGAGATATCCATCTACAGACTAGTGATAACTATGATAAGGTAAGGACCTTGGGATGTGGGTGACATTGACAAGTCTGTATTGATTATTTGTCACCAGTTTACCTGAGGAAGTGGATCTGTTTCTTCATGAAACACTGTACTCCATGTGTTGCACGGGCGGAGATGGTGTTATAGTGACAGTATCGATGGACTGGAGCTCTAGAGACTCATAGCTAACACTTTGGGACACTGGTTCAAATCCCATGATCGCAACTCAAATATTTTAAATCCTGTCAGTAAATCTGAAATATAAAGCCAGTCTCAGTAATGGTGACCGTGACAACTGTCACCAGTTGTAAGAAGGTTCATTAATGTCTCTTTAGGCAAGGCAATCTGCCATCCTTACCCGGTTTGACCTACATCAGACTCCAGACCCACAACAATGTGGTTGATTTTGAATTGCACTCTGATATGGCCGAGCAAGCCACTCAGATTAAGTTCAGATAGGGATGCACAACAAATGCTGGCCTTGCCAGTGATGCGCACATCCCATTGTAGCAATAAAATGTTGCACTAGCAGTGATGTTTGAAGGGCCAATGGTGTTGGGGCTATTGTATTAGCATGGATAGAGGATTGGCTAACAAATAGAAGACAGAGTTTGAATAAGGGGGTATTTTCAGGATTGTAACCTGTGTGCCACTAGGATCAGTGCTGGGGTCACAATTATTGATCATATATTAATGACTTGGAAGAGGAAAGTGTACAGATTTGCAGATGTCACAAAAATAGATGCAAAGGGAAGTTTGAGGATAACACAAAGAGTCTGCAGAGGTATATGGACAGGCTAAATAAGCAGATAAGAATTTGGCAGATGGAATATAATGTAGAAAATTTGAAGTTATGCATTTTGGAAGCATGGAGGAGCTGAATCGTATTTAAATGGTGAAAGACTGCAGAAAGCTAAAGCACAGTGGGATTTGAGAGTCCTTAATCATGAATCACAAAAAGCCAGACCCAGGTTTAGCAGGTAATAGGGAAAGCAAATGGAGTGTTGAACTTTGTTTCAAAGGGAATAGAGTATAAAACAAGGGATGCCTTGCTAAAATTATTCAAGGCACTAGTCAGATTGCAGCAAGAATACTATGAATAGTTTTGGTCCCATTATCTAAGGAAAGATGTACTGACATTGAGGCAGTCCAGAGAAGGCGTGCTAGTTTGATTCCAGGTATGGAGAATATGTTTTTAGAAGAGGTTGGGTAGATCAGGTCTGTACTCAATGGAGTTTATAATAATGAGGTGACCATATTGAAACATACAAGAAAGACCAGAGGGCATAATCTTGGAATAAGGGGTCACCCACTGATGACAGAGACAAGGCATTTCTGCTGTCAGAGAGTAGTGAATCTGTTGGGGACCGCTTTGCAGAACACCTACGCTCGGTTCGCACTAAACAACTGCACTTCCCAGTCGCGAACCATTTCAACTCCCCCTCCCATTCCGCAGACGACATGTCCATCCTGGGCCTCCTGCAGTGCCACAACGATGTTACCCGAAGGTTGCAGGAACAGCAACTCATATTCCGCTTGGGAACCCTGCAGCCCAATGGTATCAATGTGGACTTCACAAGCTTCAAAATCTCCCCTCCCCCTACCGCATCCCAAAACCAGTCCAGCTCGTCCCTGCCTCCCTAACCTGTCCTTCCTCCCACCTGTCCTCTCCTCCCACCTCTAGCCCCACCCCCATCTCCTACCTACTAACCTCATCCCGCCCCCTTGACCTGTCCATCCTCCCTGCACTGACCTATCTTCTCCCTACCTCCCTACCTACACTCACCTTTACCGGCTCCATCCCCGCCTCTTTGACCGGTCTGTCTCCTCTCCACCTATCTTCTCCTCTATCCATCTTCTATCTGCCTCCCCCTCTCTCCCTATTTATTTCAGAACCCCCTTCCCCTCCCCCATTTCTGAAGAAGGGTCTAGGCCCAAAACGTCAGCCTTCCTGCTCCTCTGATGCTGCTTGGCCTGCTGTGTTCATCCAGCTCTACACCTTGTTATATCAGTGAATCTGTGGAATTCTTTACAGCAGAGAGCTTTAGAGACTGGGTCATTAAATATATTCAAGACTATAAAACGATAAAATATAGAAAGAGGAATAGGCCCTTTTGCCCCTCAATACTGCTCTCCCATTCAAAAAGATCATGGCTGATCTGATATTCCTTACATCCACTTTCCTGCCATTTGCCCATAACCTTTGATTCCCTGACTGATCAAGAATCTATCTCAGCTTTAAATACACACAAGGACTTTGCCCCAACAGCTCTCTCTGACAAGGAGTTCCAAAGACTCATTTCCCTCTAAGAGAAGAAATTCCTCCTCATCTCAGTCTTAAATTGGTGCCCCTTTATTCTGAGACAATGCTACCTGGTCCTAGACCTTCTCAACGGGAAACATCCTGTAGTGATTATAATGAGGTCAGCCAAGTGGACCTCATAGAATATGAATTCCCTGATTGGGAGTACTAATCTGGACCAATCAGGCAGCCCTGGCTGTCAGGTAAAAACAGGAATGTCAGACATCGTGTCACTGTGAGAGCTGGCTCTGAGGGAGCTGGATCAGTGTGACAGACTTTCCACGTGTAAATAAAGGGTGACTTGGTGATGGGATACTGGCCTCTGTGGAGTTATTTCAGTGGAACAAGAGTGGGATTAATGATGTAACCATGCAAAAGTGCCTATTGGTTGAAGCCCAACTGGACTTTGAACAGGCACCACAACTGGCTTTATCATTGGAAAATGCGGCAAGTGGAGCATATGAGTTGCAGGGTGTTCTGATGGAAGTTGACATCCTTGCCAGTCTGACTGAGCTTGGGGATCACCATTTGAGTGAAAGCAATTGCATAGCCTCACTCAAGACATATCCTGAACAGAGGGACTCTACGTCAGCCCACAGCAAAACCCCAAAACAAAGCCAAGCCTTGCCCAAACAGGTAAAATTTTCTTCAGGATCCGGGCTGGCAAGCCATTGTAGTTGATATGCATTGCTAAAGGGATTGAGATTAAAAGCAGAGAGGTTACGTTGCAGCTGTACAAGGTGCTGGTGAGGCCACACCTGGAGTACTGTGTGCAGCTTTGGTCTCCTTACTTGAGAAAGGATGTACTGGCACTGGAGGAGGTACAAAGGAGGTTCACTAGGTTGATTCCGGAGTTGAGGGGGTTGGCTTATGAGAAGAGACTGAGTAGATTGGGATTATATTCATTGGAATTCAGAAGATTGAGGGGGAATCTTATAGAAACATATAAAATTATGAAGGGAATAGATAAGATAGAAGTAGAGAGGATGTTTCCACTGGCAGGTGAAGCTAGGACAAGAGGGCATAGCCTCAAGATTAGAGGGAGCAGATTTAGGACTGAATTGAGAAAGAACTTCTTCACCCAGAGAGCTGTTAATCTATGGAATTCCTTGCCCAGTGAAGTAGTTGACGCTACTTCAGTAAACGTTTTTAAAGATAAGGTAGATTTTTTTTGAACAATAAAGGAATTAAGGGATACGGTGAGAACGCGGGTAAGTGGATCTGAGTCCACGAATAGATCAGCCATGATCTTATTGAATGGCGGAGTAGGCTCGAAGGGCCGGACGGCCTACTCCTGCTCCTAGTTCTTATGTTCTTATGACCCCAGACAGCAAAAGAGTGTCACTAGGCCTAAGTGGAGAAAGAGAACTCATAGACCAGTATCCAGGAGAGTGTACGCCTGAGAAAGTCCACCTACATCTGGTTTGGAACAGTTAAATTGCTTAGCGACCTCCAAATCAGAACCAATCAAAATAAACATGTGGTTAAATGGTCACCCTGATCTAATGGAGGTGAATACCAGTGCGGCTGTTTCGGTGTTTGCAGAACCAGTCTTTAATAAAATTTTGTCTGGACTCCAGTCCTTAAGTTTGCGCAAGATCTTGGCTATGCTGAGAACCTATACTGAGGAACCTTTACAGATTGAGGGTGCAACTTTGGTTCTGGTCTCTTATGAGAAGCAGCTGGTTCACGTACCAATGATTGTAATAACAGACTTGGGCCCATGCTTAAAGGGGCCAAATTGGTTGAGAAAGATTGACCTAGATTGGCCTAACATTTTTCGATTAGATACGCAAAGTTGGCAGAGAACTGTCCTTCACGAAGTTGGACATGAGCCTTGTGTACTTGTAATTGTGGTTAGATAAGGATTCCCAGAAGTATACTACAATTAATACCCATAAGTGTTTGTTCCAATATATGAGATTGCCATTTGGGCTATGTCAGCCTGTGCAACTTTTCAGTGAATGATGGAGAACATTTTACACGGTCTACTCCAGGTCGCCATTTATCTAGATGACATGCTAAAAACAGGGATGAGCAATAAGGAGTACTTAGACAACTTGGATATAATCTGTAGACGTTTCCTCCAGGCAGCATATGCCTTAGAAGGGAAAAATGTGGTGTGTTCTAGGTAGCCCAAGTGAGGGCGATCAAAGGTGCCCCAGCTCCCATGTCTGTACTGGGGCTTAGGTCTTGCCTTGGGCTGGTGAATTATAATGGAAAGTTCATGCATAACCTGGCCTCCATGCTGGCACCTTTGCATTAACTCTTAAAAAAGAGTGAGCCTTAGAAATGTCATGTAGCCAAGCCATAGCTTTCAGACATGTGAAGAACCAGCTATTGTCCTCTATGACACACTATGATCCCAAGCAAGATCTGGTATTGACATGCGATGCCTCCCTGTACAGCTTGGTGTAGTATTATTTTATAGGTGGTCCAATGGAGAGGAACACCCAATAGTATATGCGTCCAGGACTTTGGGTAATGCAGAGCGTAAATACTCCCAGATAGAGAAGGAAGGTTTGGCAGTCATATTTAGAGTCAGGAAGTTCTACCAATATCTTTACAGATGTAAATTTCTAATAATAACGGACCACAAAACCATGCTAGGCCTCCTTAGAGAGGACAAGGCAGTGCTGCCCATAGCTTCAGCCCAAATTCAACGATGGGCTCGAATACTTAAATGTGTATGATTACACATTGGAACACCATCTGGGAAGCCAAGTAGCAAATGCAGATGCATTGAGCCGCCTCCTGCTGGCAGATACCTCACTGATAGTACTGCCACTGGAATAGTCCGTAATGGTTTTAAATTTTTTGGATACACTTCCTGTCACAGCTGACAGTATCAGACTTTGGACGCAGAAAGATCCAGCCCTGGCAAAACTGAAACAGCTGGTGGTGATGGGGGAAATCCAAAGGACCATCACAGCCAGAATGGAAATCTTTTTGGACCAGGAGAGATCAGATCGCAGTAGAGAATGGCATACAATTATGAGGAGCAAGACTGATTGTCCTGACCAAAGGGTCGCTACCAGAAACTGGCTGAATTCCACCAGGATCACCCTGGGGATTCCAAAATGAAGATGTTGGCGAGGAGATATGTCTGGTGGCTAGGATCGAATGCAGACATAACCATATTGGTGGGGCAGTGCCCAGAGTGCCAACAAAGACAAAAGTTACCCCAGCAGCTCCCCCACATTAGTGGAAATGGCCAGGTAAACCCTGGACTCGGTTATACGTTGACTATGCAGGTCCTTTCATGAACTCAATGTTCTTAGTCATTGTGGACACCCACTCAAAGTGGGTGTGTGTGCATAGAGTTCATTCATCAAACATGGGGACAATGAAAGAAAAACTGCACGCATCTTTTGCAATATGCAGATTCCTGGAAGTGTTGATCAGAGATAACAGGCCATCATTTACCAGCAGGGAATTTGAGCACTTACTAAAGTTAAATAGTATTTGTCATATAAGAACAACTCCATACCATCCATCATCCAGTGGTCTGCTAGAAAGAGCAGTCCAAATTTTGAAGGCAGCCCTAAAGGAACAGCCTACAGCTTCACTAGATACCAAACTGTCCAGGTTCCTATTTGATTGTAGGACCACCCCTCATGCAACTATAGGGATAGCTCCAGTAGGGTTGCTAATGGGAGAAGACTCAGCACCAAGCTAAATCTGATCTTTTCGAACCTGGGGGTTGCTGGTGGTGTGAAACAGCATCAGGAACACCGGTGCCTGATACAAGACTCTGTCAAGTAAAAGGCACTGCAACAGGCAAACTAATGTGCATCACACACCGCCTATATCTGAGCAGAATCAGAGGAACCTGATTGAGTGCTAAAATGCCCCGGGAGGAGCTAAAAAATAAAGAACTGGCCCATGTCCTCAGTCTCAGAGGGGGAAAGATGTTTTGATTGTGACAAAGTCAGCCAGGTGGTCCTCATAAAATATGAGCTCCCTGATTGGGCCTGCTATCGTGGTCCAATCAGGAAGCCCTGGCTGACACGTATAAACAGGCGTGTCAGACATGCTGTCACCCTAACAGCCGGCTCTGAAGGAGCTGGATCAGTGTGAAGGACTTTCCACGTGTAAAATAGGGGTGACTTGTTGATGGAACACTGGGCTCTGTGCAGCTATTTCACACCCTCTCAGTATTTTACCCTTTTGTTTAAACAATACTGTTCTTTTCTTCTCCCTTCCAAAATGCGGAACTTCACATTTTCCTATATTGTACTCCATTTGGCAACTTTTTGCCCAATTACTTTACCTATCAATATCTCTCTGTAAACTGTGTCCTTCTCACCACTTGCTTTTCCATCTATTTTTGTGTCATCTGCAAACTTGGCTACAGTACATTCACTTCCTTCTTCCACGTCATTAATATATATTGTAAACAGCTGTGGGTCTCAGCACTGATCCCTGTGGAACACCACTAGTTACAGCTCGCCAATTTGAAAAAGAACCCCTTTCCCCACTGATGTTTCCTGCCCATTAGGCAAATCTCTTCCATTTCAATATACTACATCCAACCCCATGGTTAACAACTTAACCTTTCATGAGGTACTTTGCAACATATCTATTAGTTCCCCTCGATTCAGTCTGGTTCAGACGTCCTCGAAAATCTCTCATAAATTAGTCAGCTATAGTTCCCTTTATGCTTTCCTTAATAATTGATTCCAATATTTTTCCAATAATAGATATTAGGATAATTGGCCTATAATTACTCACTTTTTGCCTCAGTCCCTTTTCGAATAGGGATGTCACATTGTCAGTTTTCCAATCCTCTGCTACTTCTCCAGATTCCAAGGGCTTTTGGAAAATTACAACTAATACATCCACTGTGTCTGTAGCTTTTTCTTTTACTTTTTTGCCTTTAGCCCTATTAGTTTGCCTAATACTCGTTCTTTAATGATGGTGATGGTACTTAATTCCTCCCTGTGTTCTTTAGTATTAATGGTATGTTTGAAGTATATTCCACTGTAAGGACTGATACAAAACAGCCTCCAACCTCATCATCCACCAACCCTGCACCGCCCATTCTTATCTACTTCCCAAAAACCACGAACCCAACTGCCCCGGCCGACCCATTGTCTCTGCCTGCTCCTGCCCCACTGAACTTATCTCCGCTTACCTTGACTCTATTTTCTCCCCCTCGGTCCAGGAACTCCCACCCACGTCTGGGACACCACCCACACCCTCCACCTCCTCCAAGACTGCCAGTTTCCTGGCCCCCAACACCTCATCTTCTCTATGGACATCCAATCCCTGTACACTTGCATTCCCAATGCGGATGGCCTAAAAGCCCTCCGCTTCTTCCTCTCCTGCAGGCCCAATCAGTCCCCCTGCACCGACACCCTCATCCACTTAACTGAACTCGCCCTTACCCTTAACAACTTCTACTTCAACTCCTTCCACTTCCTATAGACAGATGGGAACCTGCATGGGCCCAAGGTATGCCTGCTTCTGTAGGATACGTGGAACAGTTCCTCTTCCACATCTACACTTGCACTATCCCCCACTACATCGATGACTATGTCAGTGCTGCCTCATGCTCCCACGAGGAGCTTGAATAGTTCATCAACTTTATTAACACTTTACACCCCAACCTTAAGTTCACCTGGACCATCTCTGATACCTCTCTCTCCTTCCTGGACCTCTCTGTCTCCATCTCCAGTGACCGCCTCAAAACCGATATCTATTTCAAGCCCACCGACTCCCACAGTTACCTAAACTACACCTCTTCTCAACCACCTTCCTGCAAGAATGCCATCCCTACTTCTAATTCTTCCGCCTCTGCCATGTCTGCTCCTAAGGTGGGGTGTTCCACTCCCAAACATCCCAGGTCTCCTCTTATTTCAAGGACCGCAACCTCCCCCCACCACCTTCAGTGGTTGAAAATGCTCTCGACCACATCTCTTGCATTTCCTGCACCTCTGCCCTCACATCCCCTCCCTGCAACAAAAACAAAGACAGAATCCCCCTTGTCCTCATGTATCACCCCTCTAACCTCTCGATTCAACGTATCATTCTCCGCCACTTTCACCACCTGCAATCTGACCCCACAACCAAGGATGTATTTCCCTCCCCACCCCTATCTGCCTTCTGAAGGGACTGCTCCGTCTGCAACTCGCTTGTCCGCTCCACACTCTCCACTAGCCCCACCATCCCTGGCACCTTTCCCTGCAATTGCAGGAAGTGCTACACTGCCCCTACACCTCCCCACTCACCTCCATCCAAGGAACCAAAAGACCTTCCACAGCAAACAGAGGTTCACCTGCACATCTGCCAATGTGGTTTACTGCATCCGTTGCTCCCGATGTGGCCTCCTCTACATTGGTGAGACCAAGCGGAGGCTCGGAGACCGCTTTGTATAGCACCTGCGCTCTGTTCGCAACAAATGACAACACCTTCCAGTCGCGAACCATTTCAACTCCCCCTCCCACTACCTGGATGACATGTCCATCTTGGGCCTCCTCCAGTGTCACAATGACGCCGCCCAGAAACTGAAGGAACAGCACCTCATTTTCCACCTTGGGAGCCTGCAATCCAATGGTCTCAATGTGTTCTTTGAGACAGTAGGAACTGCCGATGCTGGAGTCTGAGATAACAAGGTATGGAGCTGGATGAACACAGCAGGCCAGGCAGCATCAGAGGAGCAGGAAAGCTGACGTTTTGGGTCCAGACCTTGTTATCAATGTGGACTTTACCAGTTTCAAAATCTCCCCACCCCTGGCCTCATCCCATGACCAACCCTCCCTCTCATCCCCACCTCCTTGACCTGACACAACCTGTCCACCTTCTCACCAACCTATCCGCTCCTCCCACCTCACTGACCAATCCCCACCACTCCCTACCTGCACTCACATATCAGCGTCCCACCTACCTTCCCCAGCCTCAACCCTCCTCTCTCTATTTATTTCAGAGCTCCCTTCCCCCTCCCCCATTTCTGAAGAAGGGTCTGACCCAAAATGTCAACTTTCCTGTTCCTCTGATGCTGCCTGACCTGCTGTGTTCTTCCAGCTCCATACTGCGTTATCTCAAAATATTTGTTTAACTCCTTTGCCATTTCCTTGATTCCCATAACTATTTGCCCAGATTTATTTTCTCAGGGCCTATGTTTACTTTGACCTCTGTCTTCTTTTTATTTTTAAAGAAACTCCTATTGTCAGATTTTATTATTCCTTACTAGTTTGCTGTTGCAGCTTATTTTCTCTCTCTTTATTATCTTTTTCATCCTCCTTTGCTGGATTCTGAATTTGTCCCAGTCTTTGGGGCTATCATAGACTTTTTGCCTCCTTCTATGATTTTTCTTTCAATTCAGTACTCCCATTAACTTCCTTGGTTAGCCATGGTTGGTTTATCCCTCTTAAAATCTTTCCTCCTCACTGGATATATTTTTGCTGAGAGTCATGAATTACCTCCTTAAATTCAAGGCTGAGGTAGACAGATTTTTAGTGTGGAAAGGAATCAGGGGTCGGGGGAAAAGGCAGGAAAATGGAGTTGAAAATGATCAGATCAGACATGAACTCATTGAATGGTGGAGCAGACTCGATAGGCTGCAATGCTTACTTCTCGTGGCGTCAGGGGAGTTATATGTTGATGACCCAGGACGATGAAGGAACTGCACGATCTGTGTTCCGTTCAGCATAGTATGTGAGATAAAGGTGCCGTATGACGCTGCCAGCGACAGGGTTTGCTGTGGGAGTAAATTTAGTGCATTGATGCAGAGCCTCATTTTGATAATAGATGCCACCGGAATAAGAGGAGCGATCTCCAGTTCTTCCTGTTATTCGTGTGCAGAATTTGTCCACATCCTCCACGCAGATCACTCCCTTCTCCTTTCTCCTTCCCTGCTGTCTCCCCGGATCTTGGTTTGCTGCTGCCAACCCTTTGCCTTTCCTCAATGCAACAGGGCATCAACCTGGAAAGTTAACTCTGTCTAATTTCTCCAGAGATGCTACTGCCATTCGGCAGCTGGTGGCATTTAAGATGAGTTGACAAAGAGACGTTGTTCTCATATATGAAAGGATTAGGAATGAGAAGGTATAGACTTAAAATAATTGGCAAAAAAAGCAAAAGTGATATGAGGAAAAACACTTTCACGCACCAAGTGGTTAATACACAGCCTGAGAGTGTGCTTAAGGCTGGGTTAATTGAGCTATTTGAAATGGAATTAGACTGTTACCTGAAAAGGAAGTATGTGCAGAGTTATGGGGAGATGACAGGAGAATGGCACCATATGAATTGCTCATTAGGAGAGCAAGAATGGCTGATGGTCTCCTGTGCTGTGCCAATTTTGTGATTCTGTAATCTGCTGAACATTTCCTGGCTTTCCACTTTTTCTTCCTTTCAACGTTTTTCTTTGCTTCTTGTCCCATTTCAGACTAGTAGAGGATTCTCAAATAGAACCTCTTCAGACTCACTGAACAGAGATCTCTATCTACAGACAAGCGACAAGCACAATATGGTAAGGGTGTTTGTGGATTAACCCTTGAGATAAGGCTGACACTGGCCAGTTGAAAATGGCACTTACTGATCACCGGCTGCTTTATTGCTGCAGCAGTTTCTGTTTTCAATTGAATTGGAAATGTTGACAAAATTTTAAAGTTCAAATCAACTCTAAGTCTCGAAATGAGTCTCAGAAATGATCAGCCTGTCAGTATCAAGAAAGGAAGATCAAGCAGTAATAAATCAGCAGTCCATTTGTTAAAAGCTAGTTTCATTTCTCTGTGTGGACTAGTTTGCTCTTCTGCTAAATATTGGAGTTGAGGTGTGAGTTTTCCAAACACTGAATTCTAAAGCCATTTATAGACTGCATCAGAATGATTTCTTGCACAACAGAATTCTCCAGAACCTGACTGCAAACTGCTTATTCCTTTGCCCTGTTAAAGTTGCTGGCTGGTTTTTGTTGTTTAGTTAATGGTTCTGAAAGGGTTAATGACAAAGACTGCATTAAGCTCCGCCCAGTTTCATCTTAGAATATCATAGACTGCAGACCTATGACCACACATTAAGAATGTCTGAGTATTAATGTAACTTGTACCAAATTACTATCATGCAATAAACTGCATCTCGTTAAAACAAGAGCCACTTGTTGGTAAAACTCAATAGTGGTTGATCCCTCATCACTGTAAGTCCACAAAAGCCTTAAGATCCAATCAAGGAAAGGGGACTGGTAGCAGCATCCTCTTATGCTTAAATGCCATAGATTTCTGTTGATGGCATGGAGTGTTCATTCCAATTGGCTAACATGTTGTCAGTGCTAGCTCCTCTGTCTGTGCAATGATGTGCGTGCTTCTCTGACGTTGACATCCATTGTTTTCACGTGTTATTCCCTGTTTTAACCATTAACACATGAATAGTGGCTAAGGAAATAAATCATACCCACCAATCAAAAATACCCACTCCTGGCATTTCATCAAAGTTAAAAACTGTAAAACTGGGTGAAGTTCACAATGTGAGTATGAATATTGAGATCACCTCCTGCAGTAGTGGCCTGTTTGTCCTTCACTAACAGACAGTGTCTATCGGTAATGTCAAATACAATTAGCTCCATTTGCAGTCACTAGAAGAAGCTAAGAAATGGAAAAATAAATAACTGTCCTGTTCTCCAAACCATTATAAAACTTGTTTTCTTTTTGCTCCATTACAGTCAGATCGAGGATTCTCAAATAGAATGTCCTTGAACTCACTAAGTAGAGATATTTATCTGCAGGCAACTGATAACAATGATAAGGTAAGAGAATTTTTATGTTTGTTCTTGGAATTTGATTGACACTAACAAGGTTGCATTAGAAACGTAGAAACAGAAGGAGGTCAAGCAGCCCTTTTAGTCTATTCCACTAAACAGCTGGTTATTGCTGGTCTTTAAAACTCCAAAAACCTGCCCTTGCCCCTTATCCCTTAATAGCTTTGCTTAACAAATAACTGTTCATCTCAGGTATAAAATTAACAATTGATTTCACATTAAATCAGTTAAATAGTTCAGTTCTGAAGAAGAGTCATAGCGGATTCGAAACATTTGCTTCATTTCAACACAGATACTGCCAAATCTGCTGAGTTTCTTCAGCATTCTCTGTGGTCATTTCAGATTTCCAGAATCCACAGTATTTTGCCTTTATTGGAGCCCACAAGACTGATGGCTGACCTTTTTATTCGTTCATGGGATGTGGGTGCCATTGGCTAGGCCAGCATTTACTACCCACCCCTAATTGCCCAGAGGGCAGTTAAGAGTCCGCCACATTGCTGAGGGCCTGCAGTCACCTCTTTGCGAGACTGGTAAGGATGGCAGATTTCTTTCCCCAGAGGGCATAAGTGAACCAGATGAGGTTTTGCAACAATTGAAAATGGTTACATGGTCACCATTAGGCCAGCCTTTTTCATTCCAGATTTTTATGCAATTTTCATTTCGCCCAGGATTGAACAAATGAATCTAGAACATTAGCCTGGGTTTTTGGATTACCTTGCCCAGTGATGCTACCGTTACTCCTCCATGTTCCTTAATCATTGAAACATATAAGACCTTGACCAACTGGGTGGGAATGGATATCAGGAAGATGATTCTTCTGGTGAAGGAGACTAGAACTAGAAGATACATTTTAAAAATAAAAGAGGTCTCTTTGACACCGAGATCAAGAGAGTTTTTTTCTCTCGAAAGGCCAGTACCGGTGTGAAATTCAGTCATCCAGAAGGCACAGGAGGCCGGATATTTAAAATTATCCAAGACTGAGTTAGATACATTTTTGGTAAAGGAGTTGAGGGTAATTGGGAGCAGAAGGAAAGTGAAGAGAGATTACAAATAGATCATTTATTGCATTATTGGAGCAGGCTCAAAAGCTAAACGGCCTGTTCTTCTTAAGTCCTGTATTCCTATGAGTTATTTGTTATATTTTATTTGCATTTAATATGTTTGCTTGAGTTAAATTCCACCTTAGAGAGCTATTATAATAAGATGATACAGTTATTAGGGGTCACCTGCTAGAGGTAAGGCCTTCTGAGTCTCCAAGTCTTTGACTTAAATGTAAAAATATGACAGAAAGATGGTAATTCCTTGAGGGGGAAAAGAAAGGCCAGGAAGACTCTGATTGATTGGCTGGTATTTTTGTGGGCTGTGAAAGGATTTGTGGGGTTTGAGTCTCATTGAGAGATTGGGTGTGGCAATCGAGGTGAGATACAAAAGTTGTCCATTTTCTCCTCAGCATTGGTAGCTTTTAATATCCCTGTTGGAACCATGGTGTTGAATTTTTCATTGAGGCCCTTGCTCTCAAGCACTCCCTAGAAACTACTCGCACCAGGCCGCCTGCTCTCTGTCACATCTCCTCCATGAGCTACACATTTTATATAAAAGAAATGCAGCTTGGCTTGTACTGAGCTGGTCTAGTGGAAATCAATTGGCTGTCCATTGCTAATTACCCTGAATAGGGTTTGCTAGGCTGCTTCTTTGAACTGCGACAGTCCGAGTGGGTGTTGGTGGATTCACCCTGGTGTTTGGAGTGATAACGGAGGAGCTGTGCGATACATTTCCAAATCAGGACGGTGATAACTCAGAAACTAATTCAAAGGCAATCGTGCTGTTGTGATTTCTGTGAATGAGGTTGCAAGGCTGGGAGGTACTCTGGGAGTGAGTTTGATAAAGTATGCATCGTCTCCTGCAGACAGTATAGCAGACAACAGCACCATTAACTACAGGCACTAATTTGAGTTAAAACTCCTGTGAACCAATATAAACAGCATGTCTCACTATTAAGTGTGAAACCCCTGCAATCGTTCATCTTTCTTAAAAGTTTCAAACTGCTCCTAGTTTTGTGCCTAGACTTCATCAGTGTGATTTCTGGGAATGCTGTCATATGCAATGAGAATCTGCAGGCCCTGCAGTCCACTCTTCATCGAGAACCTTTTTTGGATGCTGCTTGTCCTTTGCCCTGTTGGCTCTGCTTGCTCTTAGTTGTTGGAAGAAGCTATGAAGTGAAAACATAAATAGACTGTTCTCCAAACATTTAAAATACTTATTTGCTTCCTGTCCCATTACAGACAATTCGAGGATTCTCAAATAGAACCTCCTCGAACTCATTGAGCAGAGATGTCTATCTACAAAGCAGCGATAACTATGATAAGGTGAGAGCATCTTTGTGTTTGTTCTGTAAGTGTGATTGTTATTGACAAGGCTGCATCAGGAACATTGGAAAGGAGTCACCCCACGTCCTAAACTCCCTAACCAATAGAGATGGCAATAACAGCTTTATTGCACCCTTCCCTAGTTGTTCTGCAAAGTCTTCCTGAGATAGCTTCTGGAACATCTATGGTCTGCGTTGTAGAGTTTTCAGAATAGAATTTTGGTGGCTGACATTCCAGCTCTGCCAGATAAAAGTGAAAAATACTAACATAGGCCTGTTGTAGTATCCAACCCTATTCCCCATGCTTTCTCTTTTTGTGGATGTGGATTTGGGGGCCTGGCGGGCATCCAGTTAGTCATTAAGAGCCTTGCTAACCAGGGTTAAAGGAGGTTATTTGAGATTTTTCAGTCAGCCTCCAATATCCCAGCAACACATGGGAGCCATACAAACAGTTGGCATTCATGCAGTCTAAGATGCCAGTGCTCTAGGTAGGTTTACAGATCTTCCCTGCCTCCCTGTGTGTCAGTGACCATGCTGTCACTGGATTCCCTTCTCCTGACTCTCCTCTCCACCGCCTTCTGCCCCTCATCATGGTGGCCAGGTTGCTTTCTCTGTTTTATGTTTAGGTTTTAAAATCTTTGTTGAGAAGATGCTTCTATATTGAATCCCCCTGACAGTTACCTCTACTTTATTGCAGCCTGCTGCTTCTTTCAACCCTGAAGGTCTCCCATTGACCCATGTGCTTTGAAAGCCCACCAGGCACTCTGAATAGGACAGGAAACTTGGATCTGTGTCACTTAATAGGACTCCAGTATCAAAATTCCAAAATATTGGTTCACCTCTGTGGTGGCTTTCAAACCCAGGAACAGTCCCAAACTCTCCTTCCCAACTGCTATTCCCTCCATTCCACCAGCATTCCTATACTTTAAGTGAAAATGCGACTTTAAGTTTCTGACCCAGCAACAATGAAGGGTCACTGCAATACATTCCAAGTTAGAATGGTAGAGTTACCGCACACAACGAGAATCACCAGGTCCTGAGCCCATTCTTCATCTAGAACCTGTTTGGATGCAGCTTGTTCTTCACCCTCTTGGACCTCCTTGTAGTTGGCTGTTGAAAGAAGCTATGAAATAAAAACAGGCAGTTCTCCAAACCTTTAAAAGACTTGTTTGCTTCTTGCCCCCTTGCAGATAGGTCAAGGATTCTCAAATAGAACCTCCTCAAATTCATTGAATAGAGATGTACATCTACAGAGTAGTAACAAGCCCATCAAGGTAGGAGTATATTTGTATTGTTCCTGGTGTGTGATGCTGGCAATGTACCCTTGATGTCCCAACCCTAAATATCCTAAATATTTTGTACCTCCTCCTGGCTGCACTGAATGGTTTATGGTGGGGAATACCAGGTTTCTGACTCAATGACAATGAAGAAATGGCATGAAATAACTCCATGTCAGGATGTCATGTGACTTGAAGAAGACTTGGAGGTAATGGTTTTCTCATGGTATCGAAAGGTAAAGGTTGCAAGTCTGGAAACTGTGTGTTGATGAAGCTCTGTTCTTTGCTGAAGTGCACTTTCATAAATAGAGACAAAGAGTGTTATAGTCCAGAAAGCTAGTTGGTGAAGGATAGACTAGGCCATTCTTTACACACTTGTAGATGTATTTGCAGAATTGGACGTTTTAGAAAACACTAGAGTTTTAGACTGTGCTTTAGGGGCTCAAGTGAATCTCAAGTTCATGTCCACCACCTGCATTTATTTAAACACAATTGGTATATAACTAATGCAGTAAAAAAAGAGTTATATTAAATCTTTATAGATCACAAATATTGGAGTATTCTGTCCAGTACTGGACCCCACGCTTTGGGAAGGTATCAAGTGCTCAGTGAGGATGCGGGTTATAATGGTGCTAGGGTTGAAGGACTTAAATTACATATAAAAACTGGAGAAGATGGGATTGTTCTTTGTTTTATTCATTCACAAGATGTGGTTATTGCTCACTGGGCCATCATTTATTACCCATCTTTAACTGTCCTTGTGAAGGTGGTGGTGAGCTGCCTTCTTGAACCACAGCATTATTTGGAGAGTAAGTAGACCCACAACATTATTAGGGAGGGAATTCTAGGATTTTGACCCAGAGGCACCATATTAATGGCAATGTATTTCCAAGTCAGCATGAATGGCTTGGAGAGGATCTTGCTCCCCTTGTCCTTTTAGGTAGTGGTGATTGTGGCTGGAAAGTGTTCTCCTTGGAGCCAAGAAGATTTTGGGTGATTTAATAGAGGTGTTCAGATTGATGAATGGTTTGAATGGAGTTTAAAAGTAGAAGCTGTTTCCAGTGGGAGAAGGGTTGGTAACCAGAGAATGGAGACTTAATATAATTTGCTAAAGAGCCAGAGGTGAAGATGAGAATATGTTTAACACAGTGAGTTGTTCTGTGCTGAAACATGCTCCATAAAGTAGATTCATTAATATTTTCAAATGGAGCTGAATTAATATTTTCAAATAGAGCTGAATAAATATTTGAAAAGGAAAGATTTGCAGAGTGATTTGGAAAATGCAGTGGGCTGAGGCTTTTTGCATAGCTGTTTGAAAGAACCAGCATAGGCACAACGAGGCAAGTAGTCTCGTTCTGTGCTGTATGCGTCCTCATCCCTGTGCATGGAACAGTGAGGGTGCAGGGAAAGTATAGGTTGGGTGGAAAACAGGAACCAGTTTCTATTTCTTCCCTGATTGGAGTCAGATCTCCATTGTTGTCATTATATCGTAATCCCAAATGATGACTTTAACTCACTAAACTTGTTCATCACTCCCGTGCCGTAATAAATGTGCACTCCAAACACTCTGCATTGGTCCCTGTTTTGATCTCTTCTATTTTGGAACGAATCTTTATTCACATGCCATTTGTCCCAGTTAACCTTGATTCTCTGATGCTTAATCCTGGTTCCCTTCACTCTGTCAAATTAATTTAAACGCTCCCTTACAGCATAGTTAACCTCTGAGTGAGAGTTCCAACCTCCCACCTTGTGCACGTCTTGCCCACCCCAGGAATCTGCAACAATTTGTTCTGCACCTTATTTTCAACCAGCGTTAACCAGATGGATTTTGCAGTTCCGGCATTCACTGGTATGTGGCACTAAGAGTAATCTAGATATCACTGTTTTTGACGTCCTACTTTTCAGTTTCCTGCATGGACCTCATCATCTCTGTACTACCCTTCAACTTCCTGCAGAATACCCATCCACTTAATTTCATCCTGTGATCTGTTTTGGTTCAGGAAATGTTGTTTCTTCAGCAGAGCCTTGTCCTATCTTTCGTGTAACTCTGATTTCCCACAAATGTGAGCAGCTCTGCAGATGCACATGCATGCAGATGTTAATCAGCATGTGACATTGGAGACAATCCAGGGGTGTGACCAGCCCCTGAGCTCCTGTTTCTCAAATCTGGTATTCAACTGCTTAAACTCCTTCAATATTACTTCTGTCCACACCATTGGTCACCATGTGAAGCGTGATCTTTGGTCACTGTGCTCCTTTCTTTCCAGCCATTTTGTGAGGTCCTTCACCCATTAGGGCCTCTGCTAATTGGTGTATGGTTGCACTTCCCTCAAGGGGGTTCGAGTTGTATGGTAACATTATATGTCGTAGTCTCGAGCTATAGATTGTGATAGCTGAGGCTCCAGCTTTCTAGCCACCACGTGACTAACGAGAAATCTTTTTCGCATTTACCATGTGTTGGAAGGATTTGCTGATTAATATTCAACCTGTTTGGCCATGTTGACAACATTCCTTGGCCATCAAGACCTAGGGTAGGACATGAACTCAGGCGTTCTGGATCAGAGATAGGGAATCTACCCACTGTGCAACATTGCAACAGCGTAAAAAGCTGTCAACCGAAGTCTGTCTGATTGTTCAGTTTCCTCATGCACACATGTGCACATACAGACTGATACAGGAAGGTAGAGGGACACACAGACCGACTAGTTTCTAAGGTAAGAAGAATGTCCTATGCAAGGAGACTGAGTAAACTAGGACTATTTCCCTTGCAGTTTAGAAGAAAGAGGTGATCGAATTGAAATATGTAAAATTCTGAAAGTGCTTGGCAGGGTAGATGTTGAGAAAATGCTTCCCCTAGGTGGGCAATCAGGAACCCAAGGTCAAATCTCAGATTAAGGATTCAGCTGTTTAGGACTGAGATGAGAAATTTCTTCACTCGAAGAGCTGTGAATCTTTAAAATGCTTTGCCTCAGAGGATTGTGGACGTCAGTCTGGAGAGAAAGAGCAAAAGATTTGTGAGTATTAATGAAACCTCATGTTTGCTGACACTAGAACTCCAATAATGATTGCTGATTATTTCCGAATGTACATGCACACATGCATGCCTGCAATATTAAGCTGATTCTTAAAAATTAAGTTCTCCTCCTTAATTTAGCACTGTGTTTCCCTTACCCAGTATAATCCTTTATCAGACTTATTATTTATGGGTATTTGCCACTCTTTGTTGAAATATATTTGAGAATTGTTGCTGTTAGTGCCTGCACCTAGGCAGTCTTAATGAAATTATAGGATGTGAGGATAGTGTTGGAAGGTGCTGTTGAATTTGAAGAGGAGCCATCATCATGATGAGGATCAGAGGAAACTTGAGTGGCCAAATGCTTCCAGGGTTTTTGTCTAAATAGTGAGTGGCTACAAACTGGAATAGGGATGCACATTCAGTACACACTTGCAAAAGGGAATTGGATACATTTTTGAAGGACAGCAAATTGAAGAATTACACAGAAAAAGTGGGAGAGGTGGCTATATGTTGGATAGCTGTTTCAAAGAGCCAGCATCATCACAATTGTCTGAATTGTCTCCTTTGTGCTGTATCACTCTCTATTTGCCATGAGATAGCAGAAATCTGTGAACGTTGTTTAAACCGTTAAGTATTTCAACCATGTTTCATTATATTCCTTTATGCTGTATTTTTTGAGTGTGTGAAGATATTTGGTCTTACTTCATAGTTCACCCTTTTAACAGAATTGGCCTCACTGATCTCCTATAATGACGTTACCTATGGAAGTGGCCCATGTGTAGCGTATCCTGACCGATACTTACTTTTCCTGTCCTGAGCCTGTACAGTTTCATCCTATTTATGAATGTTTGAATTACAGAGTCCTGGGAAAATAACACCCTCTTCCCGTCTTCGCTGTTACTGACTTCAGGGATCTTTATCAGAGAGTCTCCATTCACACTTCTAGCTCCTGATGCTCAATGTTATGACAGTTAAGATTGTTTTAAGAGGTTTTGTTGTGTAATAATGTTGCTGCATTCAGCCAATTGGAAGTCAGAGCTGTCACCAGAATACCAGCTAAATGGAGGCCAACCATGATTGTGAGCTTTACCAATTTGTCCTACCTTCCACTGCCACCTTTCTGTAACAGAAACTTGCATGCAGTGTTTTTTTTTTAAAAAAGAAACAAATCTGCAGAATCAGTTGATGATATTTAACAATTTATTTTAATGCAAATTTGTAAATTCTCTGAAAATCCCACCCTACACTTTAGATGCCCCTCTGTTTCAGATAGTTGGCCACTTCATGGACCTTCTTATTGAGCGCTCCACCATGAACACCCTTTTTGCCCATCACAAACACCATGGTCTTGATGGTTTTGCCGATGCAGATGCTCTTGCCTTGACCGCCCTTCATCCTCACGTCCATCACTCCATCATTGTTGACCATGAGGTTGTCCCTGATGACGGAACATTTCTTTCCCCCGATGGTGATGCCAGTTTGTAAGAAAGCCTTGCGATCCTGTCCTGTTAACATGCTGACCTCCTGTGGGGAGATGGCAGCCAGCACACCTCCGGGCTTAGAAGCCCAGACGGACTTGTTGTCAGCATGGCCCACAATGGCAGCATCTTCCACATTCTTATCCTTCAATATACTATTGATGTAATTCTTCCAGTCCGACATCCTCTCCTTCAATCGAAGATTGTTTTCAAGCACAAACTAGTATCAGTCCTGTCTCACCAGCGGCAACGTGATACTGTGAGAGGATTGCACAGTCCTTGGGCTTTGTGACATCAGTGAGTGATGTCACATCCTGCATGACATGCCCTTGACATCACTGCAGAATGACATCACTCTTTATGAGTTCATATCTTGTGTTCTCCTGGTGGTTAACATCTTTGTGATTCAGCAATGATCGTAGCATTTGAAGATTCATTCTGTTCCTTGAGGAGCCTTTTAATTAGTAAAATTCTTCCCCCTTCCATCCTAGGAACATAGGTTTTAGGAGCAGAATTAGGCCATTCAGTCTTTCAAGCCTACTCACCTATCCAATAAGAATTAGGTTAATCTGTTTGTGGTCTCAACCCCACTCCCCTGTCTGTCTTCCAAAAATCTATCTAATTCTGCCTTAAATAACTTCAATGATACAATCTCCACCACTTTCTGGGGAAGAGAATTCCTCAGACCTACAACCCTCCGAGAGAAAAAATTATCCTCATCTCTGCCTTAAAAGATCCTTTGCCGTCCCTTCCTCTACTAAAGATCCTGACTTGAGCTGTGACATATTCCCCTTAATATGTGGCCCTTTCTCTATAAACGCATAGTGTTTCATCCAGGGATCCTTTAACCATCATAAGCCCTGTGCTGTTCATACTCTTAAAGATACTTGTTCCTCATTCCCCTTTTATCATGAAGTCCATTGTGACCCTAGCAAAGTTATCTCTGATTATTAGGTCATCTGTTATACAGTGGTAATTCCAATGTGCATACTTAACATTTCAGAAGCAGGAGGAGCCCTTGTGAAATCACTGCCATTCATCTGTAGCCTGAACACACTAAAATGCACTGTCACTCATACTGCACCCTGACTCACACAGACTAAAACTTAAACTGCAGTCATCTGATCTCTTTGGACTCAGTGCTACATTCATACACACCAATGTACAAGATTTACAATTGCTGGCACAACCCCAAAATAGCTAACACCACCACAAGTCACATGACACCAGGTTATGGTTCAACAGGTTTATCTGAAATAACAAGCTTTTGGAGCGCAGCCCCTTCCTAAGGTACAGTGGATCAGAAGAGCACACAGACACAGAGTTTATATGCAGAGAGATGAAGGGCTAAGAGAACAAAAGATCAACACAGTTGGTGTGAGTGGAGTGTCAGATAATAATTCTCTGCAGGTGACCAAGCGTGTTAGATGGTGAGTAAAGTGTCAACAGCTGAATAACCAGCGAAGGGATGATTTATAATCCGATTAAATGAGGCAGAGAGCTAATTACAAAAAATTAAAAATAAAGTGGTGCTGGAGACAAACTAAACGACTCAAATAACATGATAGGTATAAGAGTCGCATGCTGAGGGTCTAACCAAAGTAATAAATAATCCAAAATTGTACAAACTAATTAAGGTAGAGAGATCATAACAATTTATCAAGGTGATGCTGTCAAAATAGGACATTAAGGAAGATTTTACAGATACAGAACAGTGCGATGGGGGTCACATGTCACGCGACATGAACTCAAGATCACGGTTGAGGCCGTCTTCACGGGTCGGGAACTTGGCTGTCGGTCTCTGCTTGGCAATTCTGCGTTATTGTGTATCTCGGAGACCGCCTTGGAGGAGATGCTTACCCAAAGATCGGAGGCTGAATGCCCTTGACTGTTGAAGTGTTCCCTAACTGAGAAGGGACATTCCTGTCTGATGATTGTTGTGCGGTGTCCATTCATCTGTTGTCGTAGTGTCTGCACGGTCTCACCAATATACCATACCTTGAGGCATTCTTGCCTACAGCGTATGAGATAGACAACATTGGCAGAGTCATTTGAGTATCACGTGGTGGGTGGTGTTCCCATGTGTGATGATAGTGTCATTTCGATGATCTGACATGCCTTGCAGAGGTTGCCATGACTGGGTTGTGTGGTGTTGTGTTCGAAGTTGTCCTGAAGGCTGGGTAGCTTGCCGTGAGCAATGGTCTGTTTAAAGTTTGACGATGAGAAGTGGCGAGATGATCATGGTCATCGATGACATGTTGAAGGCTGCAAAGAACAAGGCGTAATTTCTTCACTTTGGAGAAGTACTGGATGACGAAAGGTACTCTATTGGTCGTATCCTGTGTCTGTTTGCTGAGGAGGTCATTGCGGTTTTTCTCTGTGGCATGTCTAACAACACCAACATGGAGTAAAGGCCTATGGAGAAGGTCACTGATATGACACAGTAAGGTTTCAACATAGATAAGTGTGAACTGGTAGGAGGAACAGGAGGACACATTAACCTTGGTTAATAACTGTTCAACTGGGGTAGAGGAACAGTGAGATTTGGGGGAATGCAGATAAACAAACACTGAAAGTTCTGAGGAAGGGTCACTCAACCTGAAATTTTAACTCTGATTTCTCTCCACAAATGCTGCCAGACCTGCTGAGCTTTTCCAACAGTTTCTATTTTTGTAACTGAAAGGAGCAGCCCAGATTAATAAGGATATTGTCTATAAGAGAGTTTAGAAGAATGAGAGGTGACCTTATTGAAACACACAAGATTCTTAGGAGACCTGACAGGGTAGATGTGCAAAGTTTGTTACTCCTTGTGTTTGAGTCTAGGACCATAAAGCATAATTTCAGAATGAGGTCACCAATTTAATACAGTTGAGAAAGAAATTTTCTTCTCTCAGAAGGTAGTGAATCTGTGGAAATCTTTGCTGCAGAGGGTTTTAGAGACTGGGTCATTAAGTATAATCAAGGCTGAGATGGACAGATTTTTAATCAATAATGGAATCAAGGGTTATGGAAAAAAATGAAGGAACGTGGAGTTGAGGATTATCAGATCAGTCACAATCATATTGAATGGCGAAGCAGACCTGATGGACTGAATGGTCTACTTCTCTTATGTTTTATGGTCTTGTTAATAAAGCAAACAGGGTCATGCTTCATTTATTGAGAGACAGGTTGAAAAGTAGACATATTATGTAGGAACACCACCACCTGCAAGTTCCCCTCCAAACCACTGTCCATCCTTTTGGAAATATATTGCCATTTCTTAATTGTCCCACCCTGACACCACTGTAGGAGTATGACCACCAGATTGACTGAACTCACCACTACCCTCTCAAGGGTAAGTAGGGATGAGCACTGAATGGTGGCCTGGCCAGCATCACCCACATCCTATGAATGAATAAAACATAAGTCCTGCTATTCACATCTTCCTCATTTGTGAATTTGCTTATTTGTGCAAAACATTCTACACACTGTTTCAACCATCGTGACTCCCACTGTTTGCTTATCTGTGGTTTTCAGAAGAAAACTTGGAGAAAATGCCAAAAAAAATGAAAATGAGTCTAAATAAGTGTTTAAAAAAAAACTAACTTATGAAAGGTGTTCATGATATACTGCATTGTATTTCCTGGATTAAAACGTTTGCAGTTTGTGTATGGTTTGCCATGTTGCTTCCTCGATTGTTTGCCCACGGTGTCCATTATTGTTCCAATTTAGTACATAATTTAGTAAAGGTAAGTGTGACAAATTTTATATATTTATCTCCTTAACTAATACTTCCAGAAGGATATTGTTATATTTATTAAAAACATTGTTTTTAGTTGTCAATTCTCTTCAACTGTATACTGTACATTTTTGAATGGTTGGAACCTATTCAAATGACTCTCATAAAATATTTTCAGGTTTTCCTGGAACATATCCCCCTGAGAACAGAGCGACTTTATTGTTTGAACTTGTGTTTTAGCTTTTTAGATCATACTTGAAATACTTAATATAAAAAGGGTATAGAGGGATGGGAGAAAGTGCAAAGATTTACCTGAATGATGCTAAAACTGACAGGTTTTATTAGTCAAGAAAGATTGCAAAATTTAGATGGAAGAAGAATGTGAGGGGTAGTGTGATGTTTAAGATTCTAAAAGAATGGTTTGATATGATAGTTGTAAAGAAGATATTTCCATTTGCGGTGAAAGACCAGAACTAAGGGCCATAAAGGTAATAAATAAAAATCTGGTTCTCACATTATGATGAGGTTAGTTAATCTCAACTAAATGTGAATTGCATTTAAAGCAATATCTTAAAATAACTACAGTTTAGAACTGATAAAATTATCAAAATTAGCAAATTTCCAAATTGTTCTTTAGACACCTTTCCAAATAACTGTTAAAGCAATGTTAACTGAATTAAAAGTAAGCAATGTCAATCGAACAAAATCTTTATAGCATTGCAAAAACGCACAGACACATCTGAAACGAGGTATAGTCAGTGACAGCAGAGTGAGCACTCACAGTCTTAAAGAGCCCTAAATTCCTGAGACTTGGATCAGGAGTAAATGGCAAAATCATCCCTTTCCTCCTCCTATATACATTCATAGACTAATTTATATTTTTCTTCTATTCATAATTTTTGAGTTTTAGTTGGTTGTTACCTTACCCCATTATTTACCAATTCAAAATCTCAAAGTTGAAGAAACCGGTACTGAGCTTGTTGAACAGATTTGATATAGGTTTTCAAGATTACGATAGGAGCTTAAATCTTGAGGCACAGTGGCAAGTGTCCCTACCTCTGAGCTAGAATCTCCAAGTTCTAGTCCCACTCCAGGACTTGATGGTCAAGAAAGGAGTGTTCTCAATGAGGCTAAACACAGTGAGTGTCAATTTGAAAATCCCTCTGACACACCAGTGGCAGGTGATAAAAGTGGGAAAGATTCCCAGAAGGAATAGCACCAGATTACAACATGCATATAAAAGTATATATTGAGACAGAAACTTGGACTTCCTGGGGTAGCTGTAACCCACCACAAGATGATGAAAGGCTTAGAAAGGATTGACGAAGTTGTTCATATTAGCTGATTGTACAAGGATGGGGGACACAGATTGTGGGCTTTGACCAAGAAACGTGAGGGGCTAAATCGATTGATCTACAGAGAGTAGGCATGGATTTGATGGGCTGAACAGTCTACTTCAGTGTTTTGGTGACTGTAATTGGTAACCGATGTTTGCGCTCAACCCTGTCACCTCCTGCACAATTCTTGACTTTTCCCTGTTTCTGTAAGGGAAGGATGAATGATATAGTGAAAGGATTCCTGACTGCTCATTCAAGAGACTCTGCACCTTTCCCAGGTTACCCTCTGGAGCTGCAATGACTTTCTCTTACTGGCGATTTCCAAATTTCACAGTCCCTTAGTCCATGGAGGTGGAATTGGGTTACATACCCTGCTAACTTCTGCCACTGCTGGTATCTTACTAGTGGCGGTGAGAGCTAAGACCGGTAGTGAGGTGAGGCGTGTACCTCTGTGTCATGGCTCCTTAACATTGGTGAATAGCTGCAGTCCCAGCAATGATCATCACTCCTGGTGGTGCTGCCATGACTGAAGAGGTGCAGGCCATTTGGTTAATCAGCAAGTCTTGTAAGTGGATCTTCCTTACAGTTGGGGGTGCAAATCTCACCCGGGGTCAGTTAACGCCTGATGATTGTCTCTGCCGCAACATTCTCAACTTTATTTCAACTTGAATCATTAACTCTGTTTTCTGTCTATAGATACTGTCAGACTTGCTGATTTTATCCAATTTCTGATTTTTGTTTGTTTCACATGTTCAGCATCTGTAAGTACTCGCTTTGTGGTTGACAGATTCTTGTTAAACCAGGGAACGAAATGTTATCAGGGCGTAGGCAGGAATATAGATTTGAGGTCACAATAAACTCAACCATGGTCATATTGAATGACAGAGCATTATTGAGGGGTTGAATGGCCCACACTTGCTCCTAATTTGCATGTTCAGATGTTTGTGGAAGGGAAAGTGGTGGCAAGAGTACTTTTTAGGAGTTTGGTAACTTAGATGGATGGGTATCCCCAAGACCCTGCTGCATTTAACAACAATTTATTTAACTTCTTTTATCTCCATTGGCCGTCTATGGTCACCCAGATTGATGAGTTGTCTGGTTTTCTGCTGTAAGACCTATAGTATCAGCTGGAGAATGGGGGCGGGGGGACAGTGGTGGGCAGGGGTGGAATTTCACATGGTTTTGTGGGGGAGCAGGGGTATGGGGAAATGTTAGTATATCGGAGGCAGGGTGAGGAGGTGATCAGAGTAGTGGTTAATTGAGGTAGAGGGACATGTTTGTTGGATTGAAAGGAGCAATGTTCATTTGGCTGAAGATCAGAATGATCAATGAGCGATCAGAGGTTGCAGGTAAGTAAGAATGTGGGAGGGATGAGTTGAAAAGGTGTTTAGGGGAAGGGTAATGGTGGCTTGGCATCCGGTGCTGAGTTCGGGGCCGAAAGCATGTAAGGCAAATTGAGTGAAAAGGCAAAAGTTTTGATCCTTTTAGTAGCTGAGTTATTCAAGGCAGGCCTAGGTTAAATTAAAAATTTTTACCCCTTATTTGCCCTCTGTTAAATGTTCACACCAGCTTCTGTTCAGATTTGTTGTTTCCACATTTTAACCTTGCACAAACTGAAAGCAGTTGATTTTTTTGTGTTAAAATTTCTCTTCTGCAAGTTCTTCTGTAATTACCCCTTTCATCTTTGACCTCTCTAATTGATTCCATTGGCGTCCATCCCATTCCTCAAACTTGCAAAACATCACGTCTAAATACACTTACTTTTCTTTTTCCAAAAAGCTTTAACTTGCCAGAGCTTTGTCCTGTAAATGTAATCTAGGACAGCATTAAAGAATCTGGCACAAAACTGCCCCAGCACTTTAAATGGGACTCTCAGGTCCACCTGTGTCCATTACTAGATATATCATTGAAAAATACAAAATATTTCATGTACAGCTACATCTCCTGCCTCACATTTACAACAACAAACTTAGACAATTTGTCAAACTTTGATTGTACTTCAGAAGCTGTTTTTATTCCAACGTGCAATTTTTTTAAAAGCAGGCTGCAGGACCTGAAGTGAAGACGTTAAAATGTATTTTAATATATCCAGACCCGAAAAATCAGCTTTCCTGCTCCTCTGATGCTGCCTGGCCTGCTGTGTTCATCCAGCTCTACACCCTGTTATCTCAGACTTCAACGTCGGCAGTTCCTACTATTTATAGACTTGATATGTCACCTTAGAAAAGCTTTAATATCAACGATGCTCCAGAACACAGATCTTGCATTGTTGTTTGTGGAGGAACTATGTTAACCTCAACACAGTGTTGCTTTAAGAGGACTTCAGTGGTTATAAATGTGCTTTGGGTCATTATAAGATAATGCAAGAGTGTAGGAAGTATTCACGAGAATGGTTCTAGGGATGAGAACTTACCATAATGGGGCAACTGTGATCCTTTTCAGGCTTCTCCTGGTGGCACCCATTGCTGGAGCATTAGTGCTGCCTGGAGTCATGGAGTTGCTTACCAGTCAATCCTGAGGGCAGGACTTCCTTCCCCTGCAGGGGTGGAAAGCAATGCTGTCAGCTAATGTAGCCCACCTGCGGTGAGTTATGGCTTTGAGGTGTTGACTTCTTTCTGGTGGGGTTGGGAGAGAGGAGGCAGTCTTTGATCTCGTCATTTGGAAAATATTCCACGTGATATCTCTTGGACCAACATGGAATGCCATCACCTACAATTCTGTCCAGGCACTGTGCTGCACCTCTCAACTGGTAACTTAAATGTCATCTATAAATCTGAAAATACAATTTTTGGTAATTTTCTGCATGAACTGAATATCGTGAAAAACTGAGGCCACAGAACAGATCCCTGCGGGTTCAGAAATTGAACTGGACTCGTCATGTAAATATAGTGGTTACAAGAGCAGGCCACAGGTTACAAATGCTGAACAAGTAACTCACTTCCTGTTTACCCAAAGCCTGCCCACCATCTTCAAGGCACAAATCAGCAGTGTGATGGAATAGCCCATTTGCCTGGATTAGTGAAGTTTCAACGACACTCAGGAACCTTGACACGAGCCAGGACAAAGCACCCTGCTTGACACCACATCCACAAGCATCCAGTCTCTCTATCACAGATGCTCAGTAGCAGCAATGTGTACTATCTACAAGATGTACTGCAGAAATTTGGAAAAGATCCTTAAGACAGCATCTTCCAAACTCATGATCACTTCCATCCAGACAGACATGGGTAGCGTAAAAATGGGAATGCTACGACTGCATGTTCCCCTCCAAGCCAATCATCATCCTGACTTGGAAATATATCTATATTCCTTCCTTGTCGCTTGGTCAAAATCCTGGAGTTTCCTCCCTAATGGCATTGTGAATCAAACTACAGCAAATAGTCTGCAGCGATTCAAGATGGTATCTCACCACCACCTTGTCAAGAGCAAGTAGGGCCAGGCAATAAATGCTGGACCAGTCAGCAAGGCCCACTTTCCATGAGTGAATTAAAAAAGAAATATTTATTATAACATATCAAACAACTTCCTTTCTTCCTAAAGTTTGCTTCCCAACACTCAACTGTGAAACATGTTGTGTGAATTGAACTAATTTCTTTCAATAATCAGGCATCTTGTGGCTCAGTGGATAGTATCTATGTCTCTGAGCCCAGGAACTCCAGGTTTGAATCCCACTGCAGGAACTGGTGGACAAGGAAGGTGCATTTGGAATGCAGCCAAGTAGGTTGGGTATTGACTTTCAAATGTTATCAGGAAGAGAGATTCCTAGTCAACTATGTGAAAGAAAGAACATTGGAGGCTTTACATTCACTACCAATACCTCCAGGCTACAAAAACCAAAAGAACTGCGGATGCTGTAAGTCAAGAACAAAAACAAAGTTGCTGGAGAAGCTCAGCAGGCCTGGCAGCATTTGTGAAGGAGAAAACAGAGTTAATGTTTCGGGTCCAGTGACCCTTCCTCAGAAAGTGTTCTGAGGAAGGGTCACCGGACCCGAAACGTTAACTCTGTTTTCTCCTTCACAAATGCTGCCAGGCCTGCTGAGCTTCTCCAGCAACTTTGTTTTTGTTTCCTCCAGGCTACAATGTGTGTGTAAAATTATATGTTCCTGCAGGAATAGTGTGTTATGCAGAACCTTCAGGAAGTCTACAATAAACAGTCTCCATAGACACTCCCTTATGAACCATGACCTCTTGGAAATGTTTTACTGGGTGGGTCTTACCAAATCCATGCTGACTCTTTCTCTTCACCTCAGACATGCCAAAATATTCAGTCACTATCTCTCATCATAGATTTCAGCAATTTTCCTACGACTGACAGACTGTGCTTTCCTAGGGCTGAGTCTTCCAATCTCTGAAACTTTTCCAAGTGTGGGACCGTTTCTGGGCCCAAGACTGGCATGTTCCATTGCGCTGCACGCCTTCTCGTTAATACAGGATAGGGATACCAAATAACTTCCACCTTCACTGTACAGTTATTGACATTATTGGGTGTTAGATTTTCCATGAGGCCACATCTGGGAATAGACCACAGAGTCAGGGACACATCTTTTGGCATGACGGGACATTAAATCCTCAAATTCACTCTGAAATGCTGGTAAAATTTGCCCCAGGCCATCACCATTGTTTTTCATTTCTAATAAGAAATTTCTAATCCAAAGATCTAATTCTCCAGACTTGAAAGTTTCCCAACAGCACTTCTTATTTTGACAAAGGTACAATCCTGCAGCTGCTGAAAACCTGAAATGAATACAGAAAGTGTTGGGGAAATTCAAAAGGTCTGGCAGCGTCAGTGGAGGGAGAAACAGAGGATGATGGCCTTTCAGCAATTACTGTTGTAAAATAGAAAAAGGCTTAAACTAGGTTGTGCACTGCAAGCTCCCATAAACAGCATTTGATAAATGACCAGATAATCTCTTTGTGATGTTGATTGCAGGATAAATGTTGACCTGAACACCAGCAAGAACTTCCTGCTCTGATTGGAAGTAGTGTCATAGGAATTTTTATGTCTACCTAACAGGACAAGTGGGTTTACTGTTTTGCTTAAAAGATGGCTTGTATAATGCTGTAGCATGCCCACAGATCATAAGATCGTAAGAGCATAATAATTTGGGGCAGGAGTGGCCATTCAGCCCATCAAATCTGCTTCACATTTCAATGAAACCGTGCTTGATCTGATTTACTCAACTCCACTTTCCTGCCTTATCCCGATAAATGGTTCTTGATTCTTTTACTGATTAAAAATCTATCTCAGCCTTACATGTACTTAGCGAATCTGTCTTGTCGGACATGTATGGTAAAGAATTTCACAGATCCACCACCTTCTGAAGAAGAAATTTCTCCTCATCTGTTTCACATGGGCAACCCTTGACGGTGATTATGCTCTCTGGTCCTAGGCTCTCCCATGAGGGGAAATAACCTTCCCACATTTACCCTGTTAAGTCCCCTAAGAATTTTGTTTGTTTCAATAAGGTTTCCTTTTGTTCTTCTAAATTCCAATAAATATAGGCTGTCCCCACTCAACCTCTCACTATGAGAAAATCCCACCATACCCATAATAGTGAATGTTTTACCACAGGACTGCATGGGAATGTCAGCCTGATTTTGTGCTGTAGTCCTGGAGTAGGACTTAACACCACACCTATTACTTAAAGGTGAGAATGCAGTCAATTGTACTGTCTGCAACATGCCCACCTATTTCCTTTGTCTCCCCGCTCCCCAGGAGAAGCAGAAACAGTTAGGTGTAGGAGATCTACCACTCTGAAAATCTATAATTTTCTCTATTATCATTCTTCTAATATAATTGAGAATTGAATCCATTAACTTGCCTTAAAATGTTTGTAGGAAGCCGAGGGTGACCTTGTAGAGGTTTACGAAATTAAGGGAGTAGATAACGTAAATGGCAGGTTTCTTTTCTCTAGTATGGGGATTCAAGACTAGGGGGCATATTTGTAAGGTGAGCGGAGAAAGATTTTAAAAAGGCAAGAGGGCTGATCTTTTTTACACAGAGAGTGTTTCGTGTGTAGAATGAACTTTCAGAGGAAGTGGCGTATGCGGGTACTGGTTAAATACATGAATAGAAAAGGTTTGGAGGGATATGGGCCAAGTGCAGACAGGTAGGGCTAGTTTAGTTTGGGATTATGGTTGGCATAGACTGGTTGGACTGAATGGTCTGGTTCCGTGCTGTAAGACTCTATGACTGTATGAAGGTATTGCTACTACTGCAAGTACTTTAAAGGGCCAATACCTCCCCTTCTATGCCAGATTTTTCAGAGTTGGGTTGACTGAGGAGCCCTTTCAAATGGAAGCTGGGACCTTATTCCAGGATTTTGGGAATGCCTTTGAAGGCTGTGGCCTGGCTCAAGTCAGGAATCAGCTTGCGCTATTTCTGACCTTTTTGCATTCTATTGACTCACTATATACACTTTTTGTATTCCATTGACTCACTACACACAATGCACTGTCACTACACATACCTTTTCGTATTCCATTGACTCACTACACACAATGCACTGTCACTACACACACCTTTTCATATTCCATTGACTCACTACACACAATGCACTGTCACTACACACACCTTTTCATATTCCATTGACTCACTACACACACTGCACTGTCACTACACATACCTTTTCATATTCCATTGACTCACTACACACACTGCACTGCCACTCTTGTGACTGTTGAATAAATTTTAAAGAAGCATTGAACAAAGGATTCATTCATAATTTCCCATTATGTTAAAGCCACTGTTTAAAAAACACTCCACGCACTACGACCCAACAATAGCATCAGTCATTCAGATGTTTTAAAGTTTTGATACCTGAAGCCGCAAGACACTTGAAACTGCTTAAGCTTTTGTTGTGAAATTGACAACAGAGTGTGGACAGCCAGAGTTGTCTGTCAAGCAGGAGTTTAGATGTTTCAGCTCTCTAGTGGTTGTCTGGGCTCTCAGCCAAGCCCCAAAATATATATATGCACCCTGGATTTCTGCTTGGCCTGTGTTGGTGTCAGTCTTTCCTTTTAATTTGATGTTGCTGGAAATTAGCACTTTGGGATCTTCTGAAATCATGAAAGGTGCTAAGTAAATGATAATTAAATAATAATATCTTAGAATCATAGAATTGTTATAGCACAGAAGATGCTATTTGGCCTATTTATTTTGAACCAGTTCTATTACCTAGTTCTAATCTCCTATCTTTTCCCAAATTCCTAAGTACCATCTGTTGAAATAACCATCCAGTGCCCTCTCAGATGCCTCAAATGAACCTATCTCCATCACATTTCTAGGCAGTGGATTCCATACCTGAACTACTCGCAGCCTGTTCATGATTTTGAAAACCTCTACCAAATCTTCTCTCATTCTTCTTCTCTCCAAAGAGAACTGTCCTAACTTCTTCAATCTGTCCTCATAACTGAAATTTCTCATTCCTGGAGTCATTCTTGCAAATCACTTTTGCACTTTCTAATGCATTCCCATCTTTCCAAAATGATGCATCCACAACTGTACACAATGTTCTAGCTAGGGTATTGTACAAGTCCAGCATCACCTCCCTGCTATAATATTCTTTGCCCTTATTAGTAACTGCTTCGAGGGTAGGGACCTGGAGGTCCTGCTGGACGGGGTGGTGCAGAGGCAGGGTCAGCAGAGGAGACCACAGTATCAGACTATGCCACTCTGGTCCAAAGGTTGCCATCTGGGTTAAAATAGTCTCAACCATCTGGAAGAATGCCCAATAGTGTAGAAGGGAGATCAATGATTTTCTCTGCTCCATCAGCAATGTGTCACCATCTTCTTTCCAATACCTCACATTTATTACTGCTGTTCCATTACTGTATCTACCTCCCACCAAGATTCATGCTCTACCACTCTCAATGTTGTCGGTAATGTCATCCCTCCCTCACTCTCACCTACTCCCACACTGCCATCACTGATCCTGCATGCACTCTGTGCTTCCTACTCACTCGCTTGGCTCCCATCACCACCTGTGCCAAAAGTAACAGCCATGTCAGGAACCTTTATCTCCCTTAATACCTGACTCTCTCATTCTAGGAGAAAAACAGCCCAACAGAGTGGAAAGAGTCAATACAGATGGTGAGCTGCCTCACATTTGGCTCCTCACCCCTTGAATTGAGAGGATCCTGACTGTAACCACCCTTTGTGGGTAACTGACCATGTCCAAGCCCCTGGATTGGTATCAGAGGTTGCCCTTGACTTACTGTGCTGGGAGCCCCTGACTGAAGGCTTATCTCCCTGACTTAGGATTGCTGACAGCTATAACAAACTTCCTAGCCTTGTGTCTGTGCTAAACGACAAGGTGAGACAGCAGTACTGTGAGCCTGTATCTCTGGCTAAAAGGGTAAAGTGTAAAAAGGCAGGGCAATACAATGAAAGGTAGAGATTCTGTGACGATACAGGTCGCTCAGAGTGAGTGTGGGCTGTGAGACCAAGTAAAGAGCCTGGAGATGCAACTTGGTCCAGTCCTTCTGCAAGGTACTCGTCCCTGATGCAGTGTCCTTGCTGCAGCATTACAGTGTAGTTGCTAGTGTAGCCCAAGGTGTGCTATTGAAGTGCAGAGGCTGAAACATATCGAATGGCAGCATCCATTGTCGTGGGGTGCGTGTGGCTGGTGCCCATGGAACATGCCTTGAGATGTTGGGGTCTGTTGTCCAACATGGAGGTCTTTTGGAACAAACATCAAGCTGAATTCACCAGGTACTCACTCTGAGTTCTCATGACATCTTGCTAGTATGGCATGTTTGGTAAGATAGGAAACTGAATATTACTGAGGCCAATATCAAAATGGTTAATACTAACAATCCCCCTTAAATTGGCAACTTTCCATTGCCTAGTAAGAAACTCGCTATACTGCTTGTCAAAAGCAAAAAGGATAGAACGAGTTGCTCCCGACGGTGATATCGGTCTCACTGAACTTGTCCATTTCTGCCACAAATCTCACCATAGCCCATGTTGCTCCGAGACCTATAAGATTCTGCACAATATAGCTTCCCATTAAGCAGCATTTTTGATTGACCGGCACGAACCATTCCTGAACATGCCAAGTAACAAAGTTTTTAGGTGTAGGGTTTTCTTTGGGATATGATGGGACATGGGCACAGTTGGCAAAATCAATATTTGGGGCCCATCTCTAATTGCTGTTGAAATGAGTGGCTTGCTGGCACAGTTGAAGAGGACATTGCTGTGGATCTGGTGTCACATATAGGTCATGAAGATGACAGAAATCTTTCTTGGAAGGGCATTAGTGAAATGGATGTTTCTTTTTTTTTAAACTTTAGATGATAATTATCATGGTCACCATTACTGAGGGGACTAGCTTCACGTTCCAAATGTTATTAGGTGCATGTAAGTTCCACCAGCTGCAGTGGTATTTCATCCTGTGTTCCCAGAGGATTAACCTGACCTCTGGATTACTAGCCCAGTGCCATTAGCACTATTTCACTCTACCACCACGTTGCTTCAGAAAGCCAATCTGAATATTCTAAATAAAGCCTCTAACCAGCTCTTGTCAAAAGATATGAAAATTACAGATGCCTATTTAAAGCAACTTTGTTTTTTGCAACTAGCCTCTCTAACCTCTGAATTAATGCATTATAGCTGTTTTTGGAAGGCCGCTGCCTTTATAGTTTTAGATCCCTTCTTATTTCTCAATCGTGACCATTTGCTTTCCTCTGATTGTTCTTATTCTGGCTTGCTGATGTTGTAATAACAGCTCTGACTAGCAGGCCTACCCTTCTCCACGTCCAAGCACCCCAAAGCTGGATTTTTCAAATGGGTGTGAGGTGGGTTGGAGAGTGTGATGGAGGGAAGAGTTTGGGTGCCAGATCGCAGAGGGCAGTGTGGCGTTGAAGTGGGCCACTGTCATTGGCAGATGGAGCAGGTGGGTTGCCTAACTGAGAAAGGGGGACGAATAAGGGAGGTGTAACTGCCTTATCCTAACAAACTCCATTCACCCCTATGGCCCATGTGGTCTAACTTGCCATACTTTGCCTCTGACCCTCACTTCCTGCCTCAAGAATGGTGACTATGTGAGAAGCAGCCTTAAAGTGACCATTAAATGGACAATTTAAGGTACACATTGGGGGCATGAGGCGGATGGACCAGAAGACATGTGTTTTAGGCCACACTTCCATACCCCAGTAAAATCACTGACAGGTTGAAAATGGGTAGGTCATCAGAGGAAGGATGCTGACACGCATCTATGCCTCCCTCCCCTCATCCTGATAGATAACGACCATCAAACCATCATCTCCCAAACCATCCACAACCTCATCACCTCAGGTGACCTCCCACCCACAGCTTCCAACCTCATCATTCCCCAACCCCGCACCGCCCGCTTCTATCTCCTTCCCAAAATCGACAAACCTGACTGTCCTGGTCGACCCATTGTCTCTGCCTGCTCCTGCCCCACCGAACTTATCTCCACCTATCTCGACTCCATTTTCTCCCCCTTGGTCCAGGAATTCCCTACCTACATCCGTGACACCACCCACGCCCTCCACCTCCTCCAGAACTTCCAATTCCCCGGTCCCCAACACCTCATCTTTACCATGGACATCCAGTCCCTATACACCTGCATTCCCCATGCAGATGGCCTAAAGGCCCTCCGCTTCTTCCTGAACCGCAGGCCCGACCAGTCCCCCTCCACTGACACCCTCGTCGGCTTAGCCAAACTCGCCCTCACCCTCAACAACTTCTCTTTCAATTCCTCCCACTTCCTACAGACAAAGGGGGTGGCCATGGGTACCCACATGGGCCCAAGCTATGCCTGCCTCTTTGTAGGTTACGTGGAACAATCCCTCTTCTGTAGCTACACTGGCCCTAAACACCACCTCTTCCTCCGTTACATTGATAACTGTATTGGCGCCGCCTCGTGTTCCCACGAGGAGCTCGAGCAGTTCATCCACTTCACCAACACCTTCCACCCCAACCTTAAGTTCACCTGGACCATCTCTGATACCTCTCTCTCCTTCCTGGACGTCTCTGTCTCCATCTCCGGCAAACACCTAGAAACCGATATCCATTTCAAGCCCACCGAGTCTCACAGCTACCTAGAATACACCTCCTCCCACCCACCCTCCTGCAAAAACGCCATCCCCTATTCCCAATTCCTTCGCCTCCGCCGCATCTGCTCCTAGGATGAGGCATTCCGCTCCCGTACATCTCAGATGTCCTCGTTTTTGAAGGACCGCAACATCCCCCACTCAGTGGTCGAGAACACCCTCGACCATGTCTCTTGCATTTCCCGCAACTCATCCCTCACACCCCCTCCCCACAATAACAACCAAAACAGAATCCCCCTCGTCCTCACGTACCACCCCACCAACCTCTGGATCCAACGCATCATCCTCTGACACTTCCACCATCTGCAATCTGACCCCACCACCAAAGACATTTTTCCCTCCCCACCCTTATCTGCCTTCCGGCGGGACCACTCTCTCCGTGACTCCCTTGTCCGCTCCACACTCCCCTCCAGCTCCACCACACCCGGCACTTTTCCCTGCAACCGCAGGAAGTGCTACACCTGCCCCTACACCTCACCCTTCACCCCCATCCCAGGCCCCAAGAAGACTTTCCACATCAAGCAGATGTTCACCTGCACGTCTGCTAATGTGGTATACTGTATCTGCTGTACCCGTTGTGGCCTCCTCTACATCAGGGAAACCAAGCGGAGGCTTGGCGACCGCTTTGCAGAACACCTACACTCGGTTCGCACTAAACAACTGCACCTCCCAGTTGCGAACCATTTCAACTCCCCCTCCCATTCCTCAGACGACATGTCCATCCTGGGCCTCCTGTAGTGCCACAACGATGCCACCCGAAGGTTGCAGGAACAGCACCTCATGTTCCGCTTGAGAACCCTGCAGCCCAATGGTATCAATGTGGACTTCACAAGCTTCAAAATCTCCCCTCCCCCTACCACATCCCAAAACCAGCCGAGCTTCTCCCTGCCCTTCCTCCCACCTATCCCCTCCTCCCACCTCAAGCCCCACCCCCATCTCCTACCTACTAACCTCATCCCGCCCCCTTGACCTATCTCCTCCCTAACTCCCCACCTACACTCACCTTTACTGGCTCCATCCTCCGCCTCTTTGACCTGTCTGTCTCCTCTCCACCTATCTTGTCCTCTATCCATCTTCTATCCGCCTCCCCCCTCTCCTTATTTATTTCAGAACCCCCCTCCCCCTCCCCCATTTCTGAAGAAGGGTCTAGGCCCGAAACGTCAGCCTTCCTGCTCCTTTGATGCTGCTTGGCCTGCTGTGTTCATCCAGCTCTACACCTTGTTATCTCAGATAATCTAGTTAAACCTGCAAATGACGGATAGTGGCTTGACTTCTCTTTTATAGCTCAAACTGGAGCTCCAGTACGCCTAGTGTATCATCTCCAAATATGTATTTTTTTCTAGTTTCTACCTCTATCTCCAAACTGGATGGTTGGGGACAGTGAAATTCTTCCCCATCTTTCTGAAACATAATTACCTCCCAGTCAGCACCAGCTGGTCTCTATAAAAAGCCCCCGGTCATACCATTAGAACTCAATCTAAGCCTCACATTAATTCCACTGACTGTTTATTCTACTGTCTGTGTATTTGTATCTAAAGATCTTATTTAGGCAAGAAACATGCCCTCCTATCCCAGTGCTGCCTGAACACTGCAGTTGACCCTCTGTAAACAGGTTAATGTTTTAACTGTAGGATCTGTATCACTGTTTGTGATCTGAATTCTTCCCTTATCCCTGTCTTAAGACTAATTATTACTGTTTCTGACTGACATCCCACTCTTGTCTTTCAGTTTAAAGTCCTGTTTATGCTCCTCTGTATCTTTTCACTGGGATTCTCTTGGGTTAGGTTTGGTACAGAGATGAACTTCAGTTGACTTTAATTTTTCCAGCGTGCAGATTCTGCCTGGGACAGTTTAATGAAAGCTTGCTTTGTCCTTCCTGTCTGCAGTGGGTGGCTGTGCCAGCTGGAATGATCTGCATGAGCAGAGTGAGACTGACTACAGTTCCTATTATCTCTGAGACTGACTACTAGCCAAGATTCCAGGAGGGAGCAGTGCCCAAGCTTGCTTTGTGCCCATCAGGCAAAGGCAGGGTCGGGTTGGGTTGGTGTCAAACACCCAGGGTTTAATGACTGGTTTGTACCTGGAGTGTCCCGCACCAGGGCCTTTGACAAGCTTGTAGTTGGAATCTGATTGGTGGGCAGATCCAGGAAGTGGAAGTTGCCCCAGCTTTGCTTGCCTAACTAAGACCTTTAGACACAAACTCTGATGGATTTCCTGTCAATGCCAGGCTGGATGGAGCCAATATGACGGTAATGTGTAACTCAGTTTTCAATGCACATAATTGTTTTTTGCTTTGCTGCTTCAATTGGAAAGTTCCAACCGAAAGAGCTGATGGTGTCTGTGTATGCGCATGTTCTCTTCCTGACTGGGGGTTCTCTTTCTGACAGTGTGTCTGTTCTTTTTCTTACTGTATTTGAGTGTTGTGTGTCTTTTTGTTCTCTCTCTGACTGCATTTTGGCCTGATAGCTTTCTCACTGCATTTGGATGTGTTTTTTTTCTGAATGAGCATTCACTTTATGACTAAGTGTTCCCTTTGTTTGTGTATGTGTGTTCCCATTCTGGCCATATGTTCCCTCACTGGCTGCCTCCTCCCTCACCGGCTGTCATTTTTCTGTCTCTGGTGTCATTTCTCTCCCTGACTGCCATGTCTCCCTGGCTACCTGTGTGTGTGACGTCTGTTTTTCTGACTGTGTGTCATCTTTCTGTCTGTATATGTTCTCTTTCTGACTGTGTGTTGTCTTTCTGACTGCAATTGTGTCTGTTCTCTTCTTTGTGTTCTCTTTCTGACTGCGTTAATGCATATTCTCTTTCTGACTGGGAAGAGTGCCCTGCAGTCAGCATCGCAGTGAAGCCAACATGTGTGGAGTGAACCTGGGGATAAACAGCAGCAGTGCAGCCTCCCAGTAAAAGTTTGAATGGCAAGGCCCAGATCGAGCTCAGTCGGAGCAGTGGCAGCAACAGAGAGGAGCAAACCTTCAGTGAATCCAGAGGCAAAGCTCCTCAAATGGACTGGCACCTGGATTCAAAAAATGACGTGGGCAAGCAGAAGCAGCTCTTTTGGATGATTAAGGGTGAGTATTTGTACTATTTTTATAACTTATACTAGTTTGTAATGTCTTTATTTTGAGTTTCTAGTTTATAAGAGCAATTGAGCAGACAAGATGGATGGGCCCAGAAGTAATTAATATTTTATTTTAAGTTCAGTTTAGTTTAAAGCATAGAAGGATAGCTCAAGGCTGTGGTGTGCTGCTCCTGCTCTGTGGGAAGTCGGGCACAGTTCCAGTGCTGGGGAGCAGAATATGTGCAGGAAGTGTTTCCAGCTGCAACTCCTGGAACTTCAAATTTTGCTGCTGGAGAGGCAGCTGGGGATACTTTGGGGAATCCGCAAGGCTGAGAGTGATGTGGATAGCATGTACAGAGAGGTGGTCAGTCCACAGATATGAAGGGAATGGATAACCACCAGGCAGAGAAGATGACTAGACAGGCAGTGCAGGAGTACCCTCTGTCTATTCCCCTGCAAAACAGGTATACTGCTTTGGGTACTGTTGGGGGGAAGGGCCTCTCAGAGGAAAACAGCAACAGCAAAACTTGTCGCACCACGGCTGGTTGTGCTGTATGGGAGAAGAGGAATAATTGTGGGAATGCTAATATAACAGTGCATTCAATTGTTACATGATTAGACAGACGTTTCTGTGGCCACAAACAGGACTGCCGGGATGGTATGTTGCCATCCAGGTTCTAGGGTCAAGAATGTTTCAAATCGGCTATAGGACATTTTTGGGTGGGAGGGTGAACAGCCAGTAGTCATGGGGATGAGACCCTAAAAGCTCAATATAGTGAATTCGAAAGCAAGTTAAAAAGTCGGACCTCAAATGTAGTGATCTTAGCATTACTAACAGTGCCATGTGCTAGCCAGAGTAGAAATAGCAGGATATGAGCGCGTGTTCTCTTTCTCTCTGCACTTTTTTTTCTGATGGATTCATGTGTGTTCTCATTCTGACTGTGTGCTCTCTTCCCTTGTGCATTTGTTCGAGTTCATTTTTGTTGCGTGTTCTGTATCTGAATATGTGTTCTCTTTCTGACTGTGTATTGCCTTTCTGACTGTGTGATCACTTTCTTACTGCGTGTTCTCATTCTGACTGCAAGATCGCTTTCTGACTGAGTATGCCTTTTCTGACCGCGTTCTCTTTCTATTTACATTTTTGAATGTCTTCACTTTGACTGCATGTTCTCATATTGTTTGCATGTTCTCGTATTGATTGCGTGTTCTCATATTGAGTATGTGTTTTCTTTCTGACTCGTTATTTTTCTGACTTCATCTGTGCATGATTTCTTTTTGATGGTGTGTTTTCTGTCTGACTGTGTCTTATCTCTCTGACTCTATGTTCCCTTTCTGACTGTGTGTTATCTTTCTGACAGGGTGTTCCTTTTCTGACTGTGTTCTTTTTCTGACTGTATTTGTACATGTTCTCATATTGATTGCATGTACTCATTTTTACTGCACTTCTCCAATTGGCTGTGTGTCCTTGTACTGATTGTGCACTCTCTTTCTGACTGTTGTATTTCAGACTTCATTTGATGTGATCATTCTGAGTCACTATGCTTTGTCTGATGGTGTGTGCTTTTTCTCTCTGTGTTTCTCTTTCTGTCTGCATGTTATCTTTCTCACTGCATCTTCTCTTTCTGAGTGTTGCATTTCTGACTGAGTGTTGCTGTGTGTTGTCTTTCTGACTATGTGATCTCTTTCTAACTCTGTGTTCCCTTTCTGACTGTGTGATCTCTTTCTGGCTGTGTGTTATCTTTTCTGGCTCTGTGTACGATTTCTGAGTGTGTTCTCTTTCTGACCCTATTTGTTTGTGATCTCCCACTGAGACCATGTCATCTATCTGATGGTATGTTCTTTTTCTTACTGCGTGTCGACTTTCTTGACTGCGCATTCTCTTTCTGATGGCATGGTCTCCTTCTGACTGCATGTTCCTTTTCTGACTGTGTGTTCCTTTTATGAATGTACTTTCTGAATTTCTGTGCGATTTCTTTCTAAGTGTGTGTTCTCTGTCTGAAGGTATATTCTTTTTCTGACTACATGTTATCTTTTTAATTGCCTATGGAGCTTCAGACTGTGTTATCTTTCAGATTGCATTTTGCTCTCCAATTGCATGTTGACTTTCTGACTGTGTTCTCTTTCTGATAGCATTTGTACATGATTCCATTTTGACTGTATATTCTCATTTCTATTGGGTGCTTTGCAATGGACTGGATGTTCTTGTATTGAGTACCTGTTTTCCTTCTGACTCATGTGGTTTTGACTTGACTTGCATATGATTTCTTTCTGATGACGGTTCTTCTTCTGCCTGTTTATCTCTCTGACTGTGTAACCAAGTGTTGTCTTTCTGACCGAGTGTTGTCTTTCTGACCATGAGTTGTCTTTCTGATTGTGTATTCCCTTTCTGTCTGCATTAGTGCATGTTCTCGTTTGACTGCATGTACTCATTTTGAGTGTACGTTCTCCAGTTGATAGCGTATTCTCATTTGAAGTATGTCCTTTTTCTGACTTGTGTTGTTCTTCTGACTTCATTTTGCATGATCTGAGTATGTGTTCTCTTTTCTGATGTGTTTGTGTGCACTAACTTCCTGTCTGTGTATTCTCTTTCTGACAGTGTTCTGTTTCTGACAGAAGTTACCTTTCTGTCTGTGCATTTGCTTTCGCTCTGCGCATTCTCTTCCTGTCTGCCTTTCTGTTTGGCCTCTTTCTGACAGTTTGATTTCTTTTTGACTGCCCGTCTGTCCTTCTTCTAACCGCATTTTCTCCTTCTGATTGCCTGTTCCTTTTTTGACCTTGTGTTGCCTTTCTGAGTGTGGGTTCTCTTTCTGAGTTTATTTGTGTGTAATTTCTCTCTGAGTCTGCGTTCTCTGTCTGAAGGTATCTTCTATACTGACTACGTGTTTGTGTAGATCGTGTGTTGTCTTTCTGACCAGGTGTTGTCCCTCTGATTATGTGATCTCATTTTGTCTGTGCTTTCGTGTGCTCTCTTTCTGAGTGTGTGTGCCTATTCTGTTCGTTCTCTATCTGACTGCCCTTTCTCTTTCTGATTGTGCAGTGTCTTTCTGACTACATGTTTCCTTTATGTCAGTGTGATCACTTTCTGGCAAGGTGTTCCCTTTTCGATTGCATGTTCCCCTTCTAAATGTGTGTTCTCTTTTTTTACTGTGGTTTTGTCCATTCTGTTTCTGTCTGTGTGTTCTCTTTTAGACTTCATTAGTAGATGAATTCTTTCTGAATGCACATTCTCTTTCTGAAGGTGTATTCTCTTTCTGACTGCGTGTTCCTTTTCTGACTTTGTGTTCCTTTTTTGACTTTGTGTTCTCTTTCTGATTCCATTTGTGCTTGATCTCTAACTAAGGTCCTGTTCTCCTTCTGAAGGTATGTTCTTTTTCTGACTGTATGTCTTCTTTCTGGCTGCATCTGTCAGTGTTCCTTTTCAGACTGCATTAGCATCATATGCTTCTGACTGTTTCTGTCTGTTATCTTCCTAACTGCATGTTCTTCTTCTGATTTCTATTTTTTGGACTTCATTTGTGCGCGAATTCTTTCAGACTGCATCTTCTCTTTCTGACATTGTGTTCTGTTTCTGACAGCATGTTCCCTTTCTGTCTGCATGTTTGTTTTTGCTCTGCGCATACTCTTCCTGTCTGCCTTTCTGCTTGGCCTCTTTCTGATTATCTGTCTGACGGTGTGATTTCTTTCTGATTAGCTGTCTGTTCTCCTGACTGCATGTTCTCTTTCTGAGTGCATGTTTCTTTCTGACTGCATGTTCTCATTCTGTCACATGTGAGGTGTGTTCTTTTTCAGTCTGAATGTTCTCTTTCAGCCTGTACGTTCACTTTTCTATCTGCCTGTTCTCTTTCTGACTTTATTTGCTTTCTGACTCTTTGCTTTCTGACTGTGTTTGCTTTCTGACTGCATGTTCTAATTTTGATTGCTGTTTGTTGTTCCAACTGCATTCTCTTTCTGACAGAGTGTTCACTTTCTGTGTATGTTCCCTTTCTGCCTGTGTTTGCTTTCGCCTGCGTTTGCTTTCTGTCTGTGTTTGGTTTCTTATTGTATTCACTTACTGACTGTTGAGTTCTCTTTCTGATTCCCTATTGTTATGACTGCCCATTATTTTGTTGTGAATGTGTGTTTTCTTTGTGACTGCATGTTCTGTCTGTGTACATTTTGTTGCTGACTGCATCTTCTCTTTCTGACTATGTTTTTGTGTGTTCCCTTTCAGACTGCCTGTGCATTCTTTTCTACAGTCTGTGTGTTCTCTTTCTGAATGTGTGTTCAGTTCTGACTTGGAATTCTTGTTCTGACTTTGGTTTGTTGTTCTGACTGTGGGTTCTCATTCTAACTAAGTGTTTGATTTCTGACTGTTTGTTTCCCTTCTTATGTTTTTATTCTTTCTGACTGTGTGCAGTCTCATTTTGACTGTGTGCTCTCTCATTCTGACTGTGTGCTCTCTCATTCTGACTGCAGGTTGTCGTTCTGACTGCGGCTTGTCGCTCCAGCTACGAGTTGTCGTTCGGACTGTGCGCTGCTGTTCCAAAAACGTGTTCTCTTTCTGGCTGCCTGTTGTTGTTCTGACTGTGTGTTCTTTTTGTGTATGTGTATTCTGTTTCTGTCTATGTGTCTCCTTTCTGACTGTGTATGCATGCTGTTTTTCTAACTGCATGCTCTTTTTTCTGTCTACCTGTTCCTTTCCTCTCTGTCTGTTCTTTTTCTGTCTGTGTGTACTCTAAATGCTCCACGCTCTCTTCCCAACTGCTTATTCTCTTTCTAAGCGTCTCTTCTCTTTTGGTATGCATGTTCTCTATCTGCCTGCACATTCTCTTTAAAACTACATTTTCTTTCTGACTATTTGTTCTCTTTCTGGTTGTGCATTTTCCTTCTGACTGCATCTTCTTTTTCTGACCGTGTATTCTTTCCCAAATGTATTTTTTTGTGCTTTCTGACTGGGTGTGCATGCTGTTTTTCTGTCTCTGTGTTTCTTCTCTGACTGTATACTGTCATTCTTATTGCTTGTTCTCATTTTGACTGCATGTTCTCTTTCTGACTCTGTTCTGTTTCTATATGCGTGTTTCTTTCTGTCTGCACATTTTCATCTCTGTTTCTTCTCATTCTGTGTGTTCCCATATTGACTGTGTGTTCTCTTTCTAACTGGGTATTGTCTTTCTGACTGAGTGTTGTCTGTCTGACTATATTTGTTTGTGTTCTTTTTCTGTTTGTGTATTTTGCTTACTGCATGTCGTCTTTACGATGGCAGGTTCTCTTTCTGACTGCATGTTCTCCTTCTGACTGCATGTTCTCTTTCTGGCTGTGTGTTCTCATAATGACTGAGTGCTGTCTTCCTGACTATGTTAGTTTGTGCTTTCTTTCTGACTGAAAGTTGCTTCTGTGACTGAGTGTGCTACTTTTCTGACTGGATGTGTGTGTTCTTTTCCTGTCTGCGAGTTCTCATTCTGATTGCATGTCTTCTTTATGACTTTTTTTTGTCTTTCTGGCTGTTAGTTGTCTTTCTGAATGGGTGTAGCTTTTTTGATTGAGTACTGCTGTTCTCTTTCTGAGCATATGATTTCATTCTGACTGTGTGTGTCTTTCTGAATTATGTGGACCGTGTTCTAATTCTGCCTGTGTGTTCTCTTTCTGCCTGCATGTTTTTGTCAGTTTGTCTTTTGACTGTGTTCGTTTTTGGCTGTGTCCGTTTTTTGGTTGTGTTCTCATTTTGTCTGTTCTTTCTTTCAGATTGTGTTTTCTCTTTCTGACTCTGCTTGTGTGTGCTGTTTCTAACCGTGTGTTGTTTTTCTGCCTACATGTTCTTTTTATGACTGTGTGATGGCTTCCTGACTGTGTTCACTATTTCTGAATGTGTACTATTTCTGATTGTTCTCTCCCTGTCCTTTGTGTGTTCTCTTTCTAACTGTCTGGTCTCATTCTGGTGTGCATTCTGATTTTTTGGCTGTGAGTTCTTTCTCTGACTGTTCTCTCTCTCTCTGTCTCTCTATCTGCTCTCATTATGATAGTGTGTTTTTCTTATGACTAGGTGTTTTCTCCCTGACTGCATTTGTAGTGTTTTCTTTCACACTTAGTGTTGTCTTTCTGATTGGGTTTTGCCTTTTTGACAAAGTGTCTGTTCTGTTTCTCTGCCTGCTTGTTCTTTCTCTGTCTGCATATTCTCCTCTTGTCTGCATGCTTTCATTCTGACTGTGAGTTCTCATTTTGATTGTTCTTTTTCTGACAGGATCTGAATATATTTGTTTATGTTCTCATTTTGTCTGCATCTATTTCTGATTGTGTATTCTCTTTCTTTGTTCTCTTTTTTACTACATGTTCTCATTCTGATTGTGTTTTCTTTTTGTGAATATTTGTTCTCTTTCTGACTGTGTTTGTGCGTACTCTGTTTCTGTTTGCATATTTTTCACCTGTTTGTCTGCTCTTTTTCTGTCTGTATGGTCCTTTCTGTCACTGTGTTCATTTCCTGACTGTGTTCTATCTTTCTGGTTGCATGTCTCTTTCTGACTGAGTGTTTTCTGTCTGTCTGTGTGTTTGCTTTTAAAGTGTGCATTTTCTGTTTAAACGTATTCTCTCTCTGTTTGCATGTCCTCTGATTGTGAGTTCCCTTTCTGACTGCATGTATTCTTTTCTGTGTGTTTTCTTTGAGGTCTGTGTTCTCTTTTTCTGACCATTGCCTTCTTTCTAACTGTTTATTTTGTCTCTTTCAGTGTGTGTTTTCTTTATGTGTTCAATTTTTCTGACCTTGTGTTCTCTCTTTGACTGTTCTCTGTGTTATTTCTCTGATTGCATGTGCTCTTCCTTACTGCATGTTCTCTTTCTGGTCTGTGTTCTCTGTTTGACTGTATGTTCTCTTTCTGACTGTGTTTTCTTTCTGACTGCCAGTATTCTTTCAGACAGTGTGTTGTCATTCCAAAAGCGTTCTCTTTCTGGCTGAGTGGTTTTTGTCGGATTATGTTCCCTTGTGAATATTTAAAGTGTGTTCTCTTTGTCCTCATCCTGTCTACATGTTCTTTTCTGACTGTATGTTCTCTTTCTGACTATGTTTGTGCATGGTTTGTTCTGTTCACGTGTTCTTTTTCTGATTGCCTGTTCGTTGTTCTGTGTGTTTCCTTCCTGAATGTGTTCTATCTTTCTTAGTGTGTGTTCTTTTTCTGAGTGTGTACTGTCTTTATTTGAACGTTCGACATAGAACAGTACAGCACAGTACAGGCCCTTCGGCCCACGATGTTGTGCCGACCTATTATCCTACTAAGATCAATCTACCCTGCATACCTACATTTTACTATCCTCCATGTGCCTATCCATGAGTTGCTTAAAAGTCTCTAAAGTATCTGACTCCACTACCTCTGCCAGAAGCGCATTCCACACACTCTCTGTGTGAAGAACCTACCTCTGACATCTCCCCTATACCTTCCTCCAATCACCTTAAAATTATGCCCCCTCGTAATAGTCATTTCTGCCCTGGGAAAAAGTCTCTGACTATCCACTCTATTTATGCCTCTCATCGTCTTGTAAACCTCTATCAAGTCACCTCTCATCCTTCTTTGCTCCAATGAAAAAAAGCCCTAGCTCCCTCAACCTTTCCTCATAAGACCTGCCCTCCAGTCCAGGCAGCATCCTGGTAAATCTCCTCTGCACCCTCTCTAAAGCTTCCACATCCTTCCTAAAATGAGGTGACCAGAACTGAACACAATATTCCAAGTGTGGTCTGTCCAGAGTTTTATAGAGCTGCAGCATAACCTCACGGCTCTTAAACTCAATTCCCCTGCCAATGAAAGCCAACACACCATACACCTTCTTTACAACCCTATCAACTTGGGTAACAACTTTGAGGGATCTATGGACGTGGACCCCAAGATCCCTCTGTTCCTCTACACTCTGAGAATCCTGCCATTAACCCTGTATTCTGCATTCAAATTCGACCTTCCAAAATGAATCACTTCACACTTTTCTGGGTTGAATTCCATCTGCCACTTCTTTGCCCAGCTCTGCATTCTGTCAATGTCCCTTTGTAACCAACAACAGCCCTCCATGCTGTCCACAACTCCACCAACCATCGTGTCATCGGCAAACTTACTAACCCACCCTTCCACTTCCTCATCCAAGTCATTTATAAAGATCACAAAGAGCAGAGGTCCTGGAACAGATCCCTGCGGAACACCACTGGTCACCGAGCTCCAGACTGAATACTTTCCATCTACTACTACCCTCTGTCTTCTATTGGACAGCCAGTTTTGTAGCCAGACAGCCAAATTTCCCTGAATCCCATGCCTCCTTACTTTCTGAATGAGCCTACCATGTGGAACCTTATCAAATGCCTTGCTAAAATCCATATACATCACATCACTGCTCTACCTTCATCAATGTGTTTTGTCACATCCTCAAAGAATTCAGTAAGGCTTGTGAGGCATGACCTGCCCCTCACAAAGCCAGGCTGACTATTTCTAATCAAACTGTGCTTTTCCAAATAATCATGAATACTATCTTTCAGAATCCTCTCCAATAATTTGCCCACCACAGAAGTAAGACTGACCAGTCTGTAATTTCCAGGATTATCCCTGTTCCCTTTCTTGAACAAGGGAATGACATTTGCCACCCTCCAATCTTCTGGTACTACTCCAGTGGACAGTGAGGATGCAAAGATCATTGCCAAAGGGGCAGCAATCTCTTCCCTCGCTTCCCATAGTAACCTTGGGTATATCCCATCTGGCCCAAGGGACTTATCTATCCTCATGTTTTTCAAAATTCCAGCACATCCTCCTTCCTAACATCAACCTGTTTGAGCATATCTGCCTGTTTCATGCTGCTCTCACAAACATCAAGGTCCCTCTCACTGGTGAATATTGAAGCAAAGTATTCATTAGGGACCTCCCCTACCTCCTCTGACTCCGCACACAAGTTCCCTCCACTATCCCTGATTGGCCGTACCCTCACTCTGGCCATCCTCTTGTTCCTGACATAAGTATAGAAAGCCTTGGGGTTTTCCTTGATCCTACCCACCAAGGTTTTCTCATACCCCCTTCTAGCTCTCCTAAGTCTATTCTTCAGTTCCTTCCTGGCTGCCTTATAGACCTCTAGACCCCTGTCTGATTCTTGCTTCCTCAACCTTAAGTAAGCTTCCTTCTTCCACTTGACCAGGTGTTCCACATGTCTTGTCATCCAAGGTTCCTTCAGCTTACCATTCTTTCCTTGCCTCAGTGGGACAAACCTATCCAGTACTTGTAGCAACTGCTCCCTAAACAACCTCCACATTTCTATCGTGCATTTCCCTGAGAACGTCTGATCCCAATTGGTGCTGCATAGTTCTTGCCTAATAATACTGTAATTCCCCCTCCCCCAATTAAATACTTTCCCATACCCTGCTCCTATCCCTCTCCATGACTATAGTAAAGGTCAGGGAGTTCTGTTTTTTCTGTGTTCTCTTTCTGACTGCATGTTTTCATTCTGACTATATTTTCTCCTTCTGATTGCATGTTGTCCTCCTTACTGCATGTTCTCTGTGTTTGACTGTGTTTGATATTGTCCTCTTTCTGACAATGTGTTCTCATACTAACTGCCTGCTTTGTTTGTTTACTGTGTTTTTGTGTTCTCTCTTACTGACTGAATGCATGTTCTCATTCTGATCTTGTGTTTTCATTCTGGGCACCTGTTCTTGTCAGATTGTAACTGTGTGTCCTTTCTATTTGGGTATTCTCTCTCTCTGACTATATTTGCGTATCTTCTCTTTTCAACTGTATGTAGTCTTTCTGACAATGATTGAATGTCATTTTTCTGACTGTGTTTGTATATGTTTGCATTACTTACTACATGTTCCTTTCTGACTGTGTATTCTGAATATGAACATGTTTGTCAGTCTTTCTTAGAGTCTTTCTGGCTGTGCGCTCTCTCTGATTGTGTGTTCTCTCTGTCTCTCTGTTCTCTTTCAGACTACATATTGTAATTCTGACTTCATTTGCGCATGTTTGGTTTCTGACTGTGTGTTCTATGTCTGACTAGTCATTAACCTTTCTGACTGAGTGCCCCCTTCCTGACTGAGTGTTTTCTTTCTGATTCCATGTTCTCTCTGTGACTGTGAGCTTTCTTTCTGATCTGTGTTCTCTATTTCAGGTCTTTGTTCTCTGTTTCTGACTGTGTCCTCTTTTTCTAACTGTATTCACTCTTTCTGACTGTATATTTTTCCATTCTGGCTGCATGTTCTCTTTTGGGGCATGTCTTCTCATTCTGATTGCATTTTCTCATTGCAAGTGCATGTTCTCTTCCTGGCTACATTTTCTCTTCCTGACTGCGTGTTCTCATTGTGATTACATGATGGCTCAGTGGTTAGCACTACTGCCTCACAGCACCTGGACTCCAGGTTCGATTCCACCCTTGGGTGACTGTCTGTGTGGAGTTTGCGCATACTCGCCGTGTCTGTGTGGGTTTCCTCCGGGTGTTCTGGTTTCCTCCCACAGTCCAAAGATGTGCAGGTTGGATGGATTGCCCATAGTGTCTAGGGATATGTAGGCTAGGTGGATTAGGCATGGGAAATGCAGGGTTACAGGGATAGGGTAGGTGACTGGGTATGGGTGGGATGCTCTTCAGAGGGTCAGTATGGACTGGATGGGTCGAATGGCCTGCTTCCACACTGTAGGGATTCTATGTGTATGTTCTTATCCTGATTTCATGTTGTTCCGACTGCATTTTCTCTTTCCATGTGTTCATATTTTGACTGCAAATTCTCTTTCTGAATACATCAATGTGTTCTTTTTCTCTCTTTATATTTTCATTCTGACTGTGTGTTATCTTTTTGTCTGCATGGTGTTCTTCTGATTTACATATTGAATGTTCTCCTGCTTACTGCATGTTCTCTGTCTGACTGTTTAAAAGTGTCCTCTTTCTGTCATGGTGTTCTCATCCTGACTCTGCGTTCTCTTTGTTTTCTACATTTTATGTTTTCTCTCAGTGACAGCACATTCTCCTTACGAATGTGTTTATGCATGTTCTCTTTCTGAATACATTTCACATTCTTTTTGCTTGCTGTCATTCTGACAGAGTGTTCCCTTTCTGGCTGTGTTCCATTTCTGACTGCATGTTCTCCCACTGAATGAATGCCTGTTTTCCTTTTGACTTTGTATTGACCTTTGGACTGTTCTAATACATATTGTATCTTTATGTTCTGACTGCCTATTCTCATTGTGATGACATTTTCTCTTTCTGATTGTGGTTCTCTGAAAATGTGTTCCGTTTTTGCCTGCAAGTTCCCTTTTGGATGAAATATTCGCTTTCTGACTGCCTCTTGTTCTTCTCTTTTTGACTGCATGTGTGCATGCTCTCTATTTGACTGCCTGTTCTCATTGTGATTGCATGTTTTTCTTCTAACTGTTCTCTCTTTCTGACTGTGTGTTCTCTTTCTGTCTGCATGTTGTCTTCCTCATTGTGTGTTGCATGTCCAATCTAGTGTTGCCTTTGTCATTTTTTAATGGTGTGTTCTATTTTTGATTGTATGTTTTCTTTCTGACTACATGATCTCTTTCCAGCTGCACATTTTCTTTCTGACTGTGCATATTCTTTCTGTCTCTGTTCTCTCTTTCGATTATGTTCTCTTTTCCTGTCTGCGAGTTTTGTCTTTCCAAGAGAGTGTTTTTCCATTCTGACTGTATGTTCCCTTTTGATCCCCATGTTGTTGCCTCTCTGGGTCTTCTCGTTGAGACTGCCTGTTCTCTTTTTGACTTCATGTTGTTCTTCCAACTCCATGTTATTTTTGTGAATGCATGTTCTCTTTCTACGTGTTCCTTTTCTGACTGCGCATTCTTTTTCTAACTGCATCTGCATGCTCACTTTCAGTTCGTGCTTTCATTTTCTATCTGCATGTTCTTTTTCTGTCTGCATTTTTTCCCTGTCTGCGTGTTCTTGTTCTGACTGCATGTTCTTTTTGTCTGTACACTTGCCTTTTGTTTGCATGTTGCCTTCCTTACTGTGTGTTCTCTGTCTGACTGTTTTTGAGCGTGTCCTTTTTCTGATGTCGTTTTTACATCCTGATTGTGTGTTCTCTGTTTTCTGTATTTTTCTGTCTTTTCTTATTGACTGCATGTTATCTTTCTGAATATGTGTTCTCATCTGAATGTGTGTTGTCATTCTGAATGCGTGTTGTTTTTCTGACTGCTTGTTTTCTTTGTGAATGCATGTTCTCTTTCTGTGTGCAGCTTCTTTTTCTGTCAATGTTCTCTTCCTGACTGTGTTCTCATTTTGACGGAGTCTTTCTTTTCTGATGGCATGTTCCCATTCTGATGATGTGTTCTTAATTTATGGCAAGTCCTCATTCTGACCTCATATTCTGTCCCTGACTGTGTGTTCTCTAACTGATAACATGTTCTCTTTTAAAATGTATGTTATCATTCTGACTGCATATGTGTGTGTTTTACTGCTTGCTATGTGCATGTTCCCTTTCTAATTGCGTGACTGTGTGTTCTATGTCTGACCTCATGTTTGCATTCTGACTGAGTGTTGCATTTCTTAATGTTCACTTTTTGATGGTGTGTTCTCCTTTTGACTGTATGCTGTCATTCTGAATGATTGTTCTCTTTCTGACTGTGTTTTTCCTTTCTGACAGTGATCTCTTTCTGACAGAATGTTCCCTTTCTGACGGTATTCCCTTTCTGTCTATTAATTTTCTGACTGTGTTCTCATGCTGATTGTATGTTCCCGCTTTGGTTGCATGTTATCATTCTGACTGTGTGTTCTCAATTTGATGGAGTGTTCCCTCCCTAACTCAATGTTCTCTTTCAGACTGCCATTCCTATTTTGAGTTTATGTGGCTTTTGGACCATGTTCTGTGCTCTTACTGTGTGTTCCCTTCCTGGCTGCATGTTCTCATTTTGACAGCATGTTTTCATTCTGACCTAGTATTCTCTTTTAAAATGTTTGTTATCATTCTGGCTGCATATGTGCATGTTTTTCTGCTTACTACGTTTGTGCATGTTCCCTTTAGAACTGTGTGTTCTCTTACTGATTGTGGTTCACTTTCTTACTCAGTGCTCCCTTTTTGACTGTATGTGTGCATGTTCTCTTTTTCATTGCCTGTTACCTTTCTGACTGCATCTTCTTATTCTGATTGTGTGTTTTCATCCCCACTGCATGTTCTGTTTCTGACTGTGTGTTCTCTTTCTGCCTGCCTGTCAAATTCTGACTGCATGTTCTCATTCTGATGGAATGTTCTCTTTCTGACCTTGTGTTCTGTCTTAAACTGTATGTTATCATTCTGACTGCATATGTGTGTGTTTTACTGCTTACTACATCTTGCATGTTCCATTTCTCCCTGCATGTTCCCTTTCTTTCCGACTGTGTATCTTCATGTTCTCTTTTTAACTGCTTGTTAACTTTCTGACTGCATGTTCTCCCTCTGACCATGTGACCTGTCTCTGGCTGTGTGTTCTGTCTCTGATTGTGTTCTCTCCCTGACTGTGTTCACTTTCTGACTGTGTTCACTTTCTGACTGTGTTCTCTTTCTGACTGTGTTCTCTTTCCGACTCTGTTCAATTTTTGACTGTGTGTTCACTTTCTGACGGTGTGTTCTTTTTCTGACTACATGTTGTCTTCCTGACTATGTGTTTTCTATCTGACTGCACTTGTGCACGTTGTCTTTCTGTTGGCGTGTCTGTTTCTGACTGTGGGTTCTATGCCCAATTGTGTGTTTGCAGTCTGACCATGTGTCGCCTTTCTGATTGATCACTTTTTGATTGTGTTCTCATTCTGATTTTGTGTTCTTTTGTTGTCTGTATGTTCCATTTCTGACTGTGTGTTCCAGTTTTGACTGTACATGTGCATGTTCTTTTTTTGACTGCCTGTTCTCATTCTGATTGTGTATTCTCATTCTGACACTGTCTTCCTTTTCTGATTGGGTATGAATATGAATGATTTTATTGTCACATGTATTTTACAGTAAGAATACAATAAAATATAATGAAAAGCTTTCATTTGCCACCACGATTCTGTGCTATTTTAACTGGTAATCCCTATCTGATGGACTGTTCCCTTTCTAACTACATATCCTCTTACTGATTGCCAGTTTCCATTCTGACTATGTGTTCTCTTTTTGACTGCTAATGTGCATTTTCTGTGTCTGACAGTGTGTTCTCTCTCTGACAGTGTGTTCTTTCTCTGGCTGTATGTTCTCTTTCTGATTGTGTTCTCTTCTGGACTATGTCCTCCCCCAGACTGGTTCGTTGTGTTCTCATTCTGATGGTGCATTCCCTTTCTGACAGACTGTTCCCTTTCTAACTGTGTGTTTTCTTACTGACTGGCTGTTCTCATTTTGACTTTGTGTTGGCTTTTGTGTATAACCTTACGTGTTTTCTTTCTCTCTGTGTGTTCACATTCTGACTGTGTGTGCCCTTTCTGACCTTGTGTTCCCTTTCTGACCTTGTGTTCTCTTTCTGACCTTGTGTTCTCTTTTAAACTGTATGTTATAAATCCAACTGCATATATACATGTTTTACTGCTTACTACGTTTGTGCGTGTTCCCTTTCTAACGGCGTGTCCTGTTACTGACTGCCTGTTCACTTTCTGACTGTGTGTGCCCTTTTTGACTGCATATTAACTTTTAGACTGTGTGTGTTCTTATTCTGGTTGCTTGTTCCTTTCTGACAGATTGTTTCTTTTCTGAATGTGTGTTATCTTTCTCTATGAGGATTTGTTTCCTGTTTGTGTGTTGTCCTGACTGCATGTCCTCATTCTGACGGTGTGTTGTCTTTCTGACTTGTATTATTGTTCTGTCTTCATTTCTGTGTGAAATTTTTCTGACTGTGTATTCTCTTTCTGATTACATGATCACTTCTGACTCTGCTTGTTCACTTTTTCTTGTTGTTTTTATTGAGAGTTGAGTGTTTTGAAATGTATGTTGTTCACCTAACTGCGTACGTGCATATTTTACTGCCTACTACATTTATGCTTGTTCCCTTTCTAAATTGAATGTTCTTTTACTGCCTGATCCCTTTTTGACTTTGAGTTAGTTTTTGGACTGGACTAGTGCGTATTATCTTGCATGTTTTCTGTCTGCCTGTGTATTGATGTGGACATCAGTGGTGTGACCCTTTGATCTTTTATTTATAAATTCTGTGTCTTATACTACCTCGCTCACTGACACCTGAAGAAGGAGTAAGACTTCAAAAGCTTGTGTTTACAAATAAACCTGTTGGCCTATAACCTGCTGTCTTGTGAATTCTGTGTAATAACATTCTGATGGCCTGTTCTGATGACATTTTTCTTTCTGACTGCGGTTGTCATTCTGAAAGCTTGTTCTGTTTTTGCCTGCGTGTTCCCTTTCTGACTGCATGTTTTCTTTCTCACTGCATTGTTCTTTTTCTGACTTATATGTGCTTTTCTTGCTGCATGTTCCCTCTTTGATTGCTATATGGTTGTTCTCTTTTTGACTGCATGTTCTCTTTCTGACTGCATGTTGTCTTTCTCATGATGATTTCTGTTTCTGACTGTGTGTTCTATGTCAGACCACATGTTCACATTCTGATCAAGTGTCACTTTCCTGAGTGTTCACTTCTAGACGGCATATCCTGTTTTTGTCTGTGTGTTCTCTTTCTGACTGCGTGTTCTCTCTTTCCAACTGTGTGTTTACCCATTCCTTTTCTGATTGCATATTTTCTTTCCAACTGCATCTGTGTGTTCTCATTCTGACTGCATTTTCCCTTTATGTCTGTATAATATCCTTCTGATTGTGTGCTGTTTTCCTTACTGCATGTTCTCTGTCTGACTGTGTTTGACCATATCTTATTTCTGATGTTGTGTTCACATCCTGATTGTGTGTTCCCTGTTCTTTACTGACTGCATGTTCTCCTTCTGAATGTGTTTGAACGTGTTGTTTTTCTGAATAGGTGTTCTCATTCTGATTTTGTGTTCTCGTTAATGAGTTTGTCTTTTTGTTCTGATTATGTGTTCTCATCTGAGTGCGTGTTCTCATCTCAATGCATCTCGTTCTGATTGTGTGTTGTCTTTATGAATGTGTGTTATCTTTCTCTATGAGGATTTGTTTCCTGTTTGTGTGTTGTCCTGACTGCATGTCCTCATTCTGACGGTGTGTTGTCTTTCTGACTTGTATTATTGTTCTGGCTTCATTTCTGTGTGAAATTTTTCTGACTGTGTATTCTCTTTCTGATTACATGATCACTTCTGACTCTGCATTCTCATTTGTTAAAATCTCTGTAATCATTCTGATTGCATACATGCATGTTTTCTGTTTACTGCATTTGTACACGTTCCCTTTCTAACTGAGTGCTTTCTTTTCTGACTGCCTGTTCCCATTTGGCTTTGTGTTCGCTTTTGGACTGTGCTAGTGTGCAATATCTTGCGAGTTTTCTTTCACCCTGCCCGTTCACATTCTGACTGCCTGTTCTCATTGTGACAATATTTTCTGACTGAGATTGTCATTCCAAAATCTGTTTTTGCCTGCATGTTCTCTTTCTGACTGAATTTTCCCTTTCTGACTATGTGCTCTATTTATGACTGCATGTTCCCTTTTTGACTGCATATGTGCATGTTTTCTTTATGATGCCTGTTAACTTTCTGACTGTGTGTTCTCCTTTTGATAGCATGTTCATTTTCTGACTACATAATCACTTTTTGACTGTATGTTTTCTTTTTGACTGCATTATGTGCTTTTTTCATTCTGACTGTGTGTTCTAATTTTGATTGTACGCTCTTTATCTGACTGCATATTCACTTTTTGAATGCATGTTCCCTTTTGATTGCGTATGTACATGTTCTCTTTTTGACTGTCTGCTCTCTTTATGACTGTGCGTTCTCTCTCTGACTGTTCTCCCCCTGACTACGAGTTGTCTTCCTGACTGTGTGTTATCACTCTGACTGCATTTGTGCATGTTATCTTTCTGACAGTGTGTTCTCATTCTCACAGCATGTTCTCTTTCTGACCCCATGTTCTCTTTTGAAGTGTAAGTTATCATTTCTGACTGCATAAGTACGTGCCTATTGCTTGCTACGTTTGTGCATGTTCACTTTCTAATTGCGTGACTGCATGTTCTGTGTCTAACCGTGTGTTCGCAATCTGACCAAGTGTTGCCTTTCTGAGTGTTCACTCTTTGACGTCGTGTTCTGTTTTTGACTGTATGTTCTGTCTTTTCAGCTGCGTGTTTTCCCTTTCTGACCGTATGTTCTGTCTTGGACTGCATGTTCCCTTTCTGACTGCATCTATTTTTTGTGACTATGTATTCTAATTGTGAGTGCCTGTTCTCTTTCTGAATTCAGTATTGGCAGTCCACCTGCATGTTACTTTTGTGAATGAGTATCCTCTTTCTACTTGTTCCTTTTCTATCCAACTGCATCTGCATGTTCACTTTGTGTCTGTGTTTTCACTTTCTACCAACATGTTCCTTTTCTGTTGGTGTTTTCTTTTTCTATCAGCATATTCTCATTCTGATTTTGTGTTCTCTTTCTGTCCACATGTTCTCCTTCTGATTGCATGTTGCTTACCTTTCTGCATGTTGTCTTCCTTTCTGCATGTTCTCTGTTTGACTTTGTTTGAGCATGTCCTCTTTCTAACACTGTGTTCACATCCTGATTGAATGTTCTCTGTTTACTGCGTGTTTGTGTGTTCTTTTTCTGATTGCATGTTCTCCTTCTGAATGCATTTGTACGTGTTATCTTTCTGAATATGTAATCTTATTTTAATTACATGTTCTTGTTCTGGTGATTTCATGTTCTCGTTCTGATTGTGTGATCTAATTCTAATTGCATGTTCTTGTCTGATTAGATGATGTCATTCTGAATGCATACCATTGTTCTGTTTGCATGTTGCTTTTCTGATTGCACGTTTTCTTTCTGAATGCTTTCACCTTCTATGTGCATGTTCGTTTTCTGCCTGTGTGTTCTACTGACTGCATGTGAACATCTTGACTATGTGTTCCCATTCTGATAGCGTGTTCCTGTTCTCAAGGCATGTTCTCATTCTGATGGCATGTTCTCATTCTGACAGTGTGTTCTCCCTCTGACTGCATGTCGCATTCCTGACTGCATGTTGCATTTCTGACTCGTATTATTCTTATGACTTCATTTGTGCATGATCTCCTTCTGACTGCATGTTCTCTTTCTCACGGTGTGATCTCTTTCTGATTGTATCATCACTTTCTGATTGCATTTTCAGTCATGTTCTTTACCTGACTGCATGTTCTCATTCTGACTGTGTGTTCTCATTCTGACTGACTCTTTCCCTTTCTGACTGAGTGTTCTGTTTCTCACAGCTGAGTTCTCTTTCTGACATCATGTTCGCATCCTGATTGTATGTTCTCTGTTTCCTTTGTTTTTGTGTGTTCTCTTCTGAATGTGTTTGTGCATGTTATCTTTCTGAATATATGTTCTCATTCTGGTTCTGTGTTCTTTTTGTGATTTTGTGTGTTCATTCTGATTGTTCCGAATGTGTGTTCTCATGTGATTATGTGTTCTTCTCTGTGCGTTGTCGTTCTGAATGCGTATTGTTCTGAATGTGAGTTGTCTTCCTAACTGCATATTATCTGTGTGTTTCTTTTGTGAATTCATGCTCTCTTTCTGTGTGCGCATTTGTTTCCTGTCTCTGTGCTGTCGTGACTGCATGTTCTCATTCTGATGGCCTGTTCCTATTCTGATGGCTTGTTCTCTTCCTGATCACTGTTGTCTTACTGACTAATGTTATTCTTCTGACTTTATTTGTGCGTGGTATTTTTCAGATGTGCGTTTTCTTCCTGACTGTGTGTTCTCTTCCTGATTGCATGTTCCCATCCTGACTGCAAGTTATCATTCTGATGGTGTGTTCTTTTCCTGACTGCCTGTTATCATCCTGATTGAATGTCCCATTCTGAATTCATTTGTGCATGACATCTTTCTGACTGCATGTTCTGCATGTTTTGTTCTTGACTGTGTTCTCATTGTGCCTGCCTGTTCTCATGTTATTTTTGTGAATGCATGTTCTCTTTGTGTGTGTTCCATTTCTGACTGCACATTCCCTTTCCAACTGCATCTGCGTGTTAATTTTCTGTCTGCGCTGGCATTTTCTGACAGCGTGTTCACATTCTGACTACGTGTTTTCATTTTGTCTGCATGTTCTCCTCTGATTGCATGTTGCCTTCCTTACTGTAAGTTCCCTGTCTAACTGTGTTTGAGCATGTTGTCTTTCTGACATGACATTTGCATCCTGATAGGGTGTTCTCTGATTACTGCAATTTTTAATGTGTACTCTTAGTGACTGCATGTTCTCCTTCAGAGTATTTTTGTGTGAGTTATCTTTCTGAATGCGTGTTCTTACTCTAATTACGTGTCCTCGTTCTGATTGACTGTTTTCATTGTGATTTTGTGTTGTGATTGTGTGTTCTGGTCTGAATGCGTACTGTCATTCTGAATGTGGGTTCTTTTTCTGACTGCACATTTTCTTTGTGAATGCATGTTCTCCTTCAGTGTGCGTGTTTGTTTTCTGTGTGTGTGCTCTGCTGACTGCCTGTTCTCTTCCTGGCTGCGTCTTCTCATTCTGATGGGGGTGGGGGGGTTCTCTTTCTGACTGTGCGTTCCCTTTCTGACTGAATTCTGTCACTGACTCTGTGTTGTCTCTGTTTGTTCTCTCTGACTGCATGCTGCTGTTCTGACTATGTTTTATATTTGTGAATGCATGTTCTCCTTAAGACTGCCTGCTCTTTTCCTGACTGTGTGTTCCCTCCCTGATTGTGTGTTGTCATTCAGATGGTATTTACGCACGTTATCTTTCTGACGGCATGTTCTGTTTCTGACCATGTGTTTGTTTTCTGATTGATTATTGCCTTTCTGAGTATTTTCTTTATGATCTGTGTTCTGTCTTACTGGTCTGTGTTCTCTCTTCCCAACTGGATGTCTTATCACGCTGACTTCATGTTCTTTATTGGACTGCATGTTCTGTTTCTTTTTGTCTGTATACTTCCTTTCATTGTGTGTTCTCACCGTGAATGCATGTTCTCATTCTGGCTGCATGATGTTTAATGTTGTGTGTTATTTTTGTAAATTTGTTCTCTTTGTGACTGCATGTTCTCTTCCTGTCTGTGTGATTGTTCTGGCAGCATGTTCTCTGTCTGATTATGATCATGCGTATATCCTGTTTCTGTGTGTGTTCTCTGTCTGACTGCATGATTTGACATGTGTTGTTTTTGTGCATGTGTGTTCTCTTTTTGCCTGTATGATCTCTTGCTATCTGCGTGTTCCTTTTTGACTGTGTATGAGCATGTTCTCTTTTTTGAGTGCCTATTCTCTTTCTGATTGTGTGTCTTCTTTCTAATTGTGTGTTCTGTCTCTGACTGTCTTGTCATTCACACTACATTTATGTGTGTTATCTTTCAGTATGTTCTGTTTCCACCGCGTGTTCACTTTCTGATGGAGTGTTGCCTTTCTGAGTGTTCTCTTTCTGTGACTGTGTGATCTCTTTTTGACTACGTGGACTCTTTCTGATTGAGGTTTTTTTCTGACTAAACATTCTCTCTTTCTGATCTGTATTCCCTTTCTGATTTGTGGCCTCTCTTTTTGGTCTGCATTCTCTCTTTCTGTCTGCATGTTCTCTCTTTCCAACTGCGTGTTTTCTCATTCTGACTTAATGTTCTCTTTCAGACTGCAAGTTCTCTTTAAGATTGCATGATCTCATTTTGACTGCGTGTTCTCATTCTGAGTGTGTTCTCATGCTGACTGTGTGTTCTCACGCTGACCGTGTGTTCTCATTCTGACTGCGTGTTCTCATTCTGACTGTGTGTTCTCATTCTGACTGTGTTCTCATTCTGACCGTGTGTTCTGTTTCTGACCGTGTGTTCCGTTTCTGACTGTGTGTTCTTTTTATGACTGTATGTTCTCCTCCTGACTGTGTGTTCTCATCTGACCTTGCACTCTTTTCCTGACTGTGTATTCTCATTCTGACTGTGTGTTCTCTTCCTTACTACATGTTCCCATTCTGTGGGCATGCCCTCTTCTTGACTGCATGTTTTCGTTCTAACTGCATGTTTTCATTCTGACTGCGTGTTCTTTCTCTAATTGCGTGTTCACTTTTTGACCATATGTTCCGTTTTTAATTGCGTACTTGTTCTTTTCCTGACTGTCTGTTATCATCTGACCTTGTGTTCTCATCTTAGCTGCATGCTCTCTTCCTGACTGCATGTTCTCATTCTGATTGTGTACTCGTTTGCTGCCTGTGTTCTGTCTCTGACTGTGTGTTATCATTCTGCTTGTGTGTTCTTTTTTCTGACTGTATATTCTCTCTCTGACTGTGTGCTCTCTCCCTGACTGTGTTCTCTTTCTTACTATATGTTGTTTTTTCTCACAGTGTGTTCTGTTTTTGCCTGCATGTTTTATTTCTGTGTGTTCCCTTTTTCACTGTGTGTTATCATTCTAACTGCATGTTCTCTGTCCAAATATATGTTCTATTTCTTCTGGCTGCGCGGTCTCTTTCTGATTATGTTCATGTGTGTTCCATTTCCCCAGGTGTGTTCTCCTTCTGAGTGTTCTGCGTCTGTGTGTTCCCTCCTGACTGTGTATTTTATTTCATACTGTCTTTGTTCATATTCTCTTTCTGACTGTGCTTTTGTGTGTTCTGTTTCTGATGGTGCTTTTTTTTCTGCTGCATGTTCCTTTTCTGACTGAGTTCTGTTACTGACTGAGTGTTCTCTTTCTGTCAGCGTGTTCTCATTCTAACTGCATGTTTCATCCTAACTGCGTGTCTTCAGTCTGATGGAGTGCTCTCTTTCTGATAGTGTGTTCTGTTTCTACTGGATATTCTCTCCCTTCCAACTTGTACAGTTGTGGAACTGTGTGTGGTCTTTTGGATTGTATATTCTTTTTCTGTATTTGTGGTAACTCCATGCCTACATGTTCACTTGCTAACAGCGTATATGCCTGTTTGCTTTCCATATGTGTGTTCTGTTTTTGTCTGTATGTTCTCATTCTAACTGCGCGTGTTCTCAATCTGACGGTGTGTTCATTTTTTGACTGTGTGTTCTTTTTCTGACTGTGTTCTCTTTCTGACTGTATGTTCTCTTTCTTCCAGCATGTATACTTTCAGATTGTGTGGTCTTTCTGATTGCAGTTTCACATTTCCCTTTCCAACTACGTATGCACTTGTTCTCTTTTAGTTTGTTTTAACTTGTGCTTTTGTGTGTTCTCTTTCTGATTATCTGTTTACTTTTTGACCGTCTTTTCTTTTTGACTGTTCTCATTCTGACTGCCTGTTCTCACTCTGTGTATTCTCTTTCCGACAATGTGTTCTTTTTCAGTCATTGTGTTCTTTATCTGCCAGTGTGTTCACTTTTGCACTGTGTGTGATCTTTCTGACAGCGTGTTCCCCTTCTGTCTGCATGTTTCCTTTCTAATCGTGTAATATTTTTCTCTTTGCATGTCCTTATTCTACTTTTATTTTCTCTTTCTGACGTGGCATTTTCTTTCTGACTGTCTTTGTGGGTGTTTCCTTTCTGACTACTTACGCTCTTGTTCTCTCTTTAACAGATTTACTTTCTGTCTGAGCTTTTGTGTGTTCTTTTTCTAACCATCTGTTTTTGTTCAGACTGTCTGTTCTCTTTCTCTGTGTGGGTTGGCTCTGTGACTGTGTATTCTCTTGCTAAGTGCATGTATGTTTGTTCTCTTTCTGACTGCGTGTTCTCTAGCTGCTTCAGTGTTGTGTTCCTGACAGTGTTTATTTGTGCTGTCTTTCTGCATGTTCTCTTTCTGGGTCTGTTTGCAGCTGTTCTCTTTTTGACTGATTTACTTTCTGTCTACACTTTTGTGTGTTCTTTTTCTAACCATCTGTTTTCATTCACACTATCTGCTCTCTTTCTGACTGTGCGTTCTTTTTTTTGCTAGTGTGCTCACTTTTGAACTGTACATGGTCTTTCAGACTGCCTGTTCTCTTTCTGTGTGCATGTTGTCTCCATGGCTGCATGTTCTCTTGCTTAGCGCATGTATGACTGTTCTCTTTCTGACTGCGTTTTCATTCTGACTGCGTGTTCCCTTCTGACTGTATGTTCTCTTCCTTGCGGCTTGTTCTGTTTTAAAATGTATGTATCATTTTGACTGCATATTTTTACTGCTTTCTATATTTGTGTGTGCTCCGTTTTTAACTGAGTGTTCTGTTCTGGACTGCCTGTTCCCTTTTAGACTTTGTGTACGCTTTTGGACTGTACTAGTGCATTATCTTGCATGTTTTGTTTCTCTCTGCATATTCACATTCTGACTGCCTGTTCTCATTGTGATGACATTTTCTTTTTTCTGATTGAGATTGTCATTCCAAAAACCTGTCTGTATTTTGCATGTGTGTTCCATTCCTGAATGCATCTTCCCTTTCTGACTGTGTGTTCTATTTCAACTGGAATATCATTTTAGCCGCATGTTCTGTTTTGATTGCATGTTAATTTTGTGAAAGTGTGTTCTCTCTGTGACAGCATGTTCTCTTTCTGTCCAAGTGCTCTTTCTCTGACTGCACATTCTCTTCCTGACTGTTTCTGTGTATTTGGTTTCTGATTATGCGTTCTCTTTCATCTCTGTGTTCTGTTTTTGACTGCACTTTCCTTCTCTAGCTACATATTCTTTTTCTGTCACTGTGTTCTCTTTCTATCTGCGTGTTCTCCTTCAGTCTACACGTTCTCATTGTGACTATATGGTCTTTCTGACTGTGTGTTCTGTTTCTGACTGTGTTCTCCTTCTCTCTGTGTTTGCATTCCAACTGTGGTGTCTCATTTTTACTGGAGGTTCTCTTTCAGACAGCATATTGTTGTTCTGACTGAATGTTATTTTTATGAATATGTGTTCTTTTTGTGACTGCTTGTTCTCTTTCTGACTGTGTGTTCACTTTCCTCGCTGAGTGTTCTCATTCTGATGGGGTGTGTCATTCTGGCTGCAAGTTCTGTTTCTGATTGCATGTTATTTTTGTGAATATGTGATCTGTCTGTGACAGCGTGTTCTCTTTCTGTCTGTGTGTTCTTACATTGACTGCATGTTCTCCTTTTGTCTGTGTGTTGTCCTTCTGTATGCTTGTTCTCATCATGACTGCACGTTTACATTCTGACCATATGTTCACAATCTGACTGTGTTATTTTTCTGACAGTATGCGTACTTTCTGACTGTGTTCATTTTCTGACTGTGTTCACATTCTGATATGTGTTATTTTTTGTGATCATGTGTTCTCTTTGTGACTGTGTGTTCTCTTTCTGCCTACATCTTTTTATAACTGCATATTCTCTTTCTAACTGTGCTTGTTACTTTTCTGACTGCATGAGACCATTCTTTTTCCATCTGTGTGTTCTCCTTCTGACAGCGGGTTCTGTTTCTGACTGTGTGCACTCTCTGTCTGTGTTTTCTCTATGTCTATCTCTGTTCTATCTCTGTCTGCATATTCTCTTTCTGACTGTGTTCTCTGTCTACCAGCGTGATCTGTTACTGACTGTATGTTCTTTTGTTGACTCCATCATCTCTTTCTGGCTGCGTGTTCTAACCGTGTGTTCTTTTTCCGGCTGTGCTTTCTTTCTGATTATCTTTGTATGTGTTCTCTTTATGACTATATTACTTTCTGTCTGTGCTTTTGTGTGTTCTCTTTCTGACTGTCTTCTTTTTCTGATACTGTGGTCTTTTTCTGTCTGTGTGTTCACTTTTACACTGTGTGGTCTTTCAGACTGTGTGTTCTTTTTCTCTGTGCATGTTGCCCCTCATGACTGTGTGCTCTCTAGCTGCTAAAGTATTGTTTCTCTGACTGGGCTTATGTGTGTTCTCTTTCTGTTTGCATGTTCTCTTTCTGTCTGCGTCTTTTCGTTGACGCATGTTCGTTTTCTGACCAAATCTTCTCATTCTGACTGCATATTCTCTTTCCGAATGAATACTGTTTCTGTTTTCTCTCTGCTTGTATTCTTTTTCTGAAAGTGTGTTCTCTTTTGGAAAGTGTGTTCTCATCCTGACTGCGTGTTTTCATTCAGGGAATGTATTCTCAATCCGATACATGTTCTGTTTCTGACTGCATGTTATTTTTGTGAATCTCTTTATGACTCCATGTTCCCTTTCTGATTGCATGCTCTTTTTCTGACAGTGTGCTCGCTTTCTGACTGCATATTCTCTCTCTGACTGTATGTTTGCATTCTGACTGTGGTGTGGCATTCTGACGCCATGTTCTCTTTCTGACTAAATGTTATTTTTGTGAATGTGTGGTTTCTTAGTCACTGTGCGTTCTCTTTGTAATTGCAATTGCATGTTCTCTTTTTGCTTGTGTGTTCTCTTTCTGACAGCGTGTCCTCTTTCTGTGTTCATGTAGTCTCTGTGACTGTGTCTTCTTTTGCTAACTGCATGTGTGCCTGTGCTCTTTCTGACTGTGTAGTCTCCAACTGCTCCTGTGATATTTTTCTGACTCTTGTTTAGGTGTGTTCTCTTTCTAACTGCACATATTCACTTTCATCTGCATGTCCCCTTTTTGACTGCATGTCCCTTCTCTGACTACTTATTTTGGTTGTGAGTTCTCCTTCTGTCTGTGTTTTCTCTTTCTGAAACTGTGTGTTCTCTTTCTGACTATGTGTTTGTTTTCTCTCTGTGTTGTCCCTTTCTGCATTTTCTCTTTCTGTGTGTTTTCTTTCTGACAGTGTGTTTTGAAACTTTCTGACAGCATATTCTCTAACTGCTTCACTGTTATTGTTCGGACTCTGTTTATGCTGTTCTCTTTCTGATGTTGTGTTCCCTCTCTGACTGTGTTCTCCTTCTGACTGCATGTTGCTGTTCCGACTGCATGTTATTTTTGTGAATGTGCATTTTCTCTGTGACAGTGTGTTCTCTTTCTATCGACGTGTTCTTTTCCTGACTGTACCATCTCGTTATGACTGTTTCTGCATGTTCTTTTTCTGACTGCATGCTCTCTTTAACCTGTGTGTTGTCTTGACTGCATGTCCCTTCTCTGACTACATGTTTCCATTCTGTCTGGGTGTTCTTTTTCTGTGGTATGTTTTCTTTCTATCATGCGTTTTCTCATTCTGTGTGTATGTTCTCATTCTGACTGTGTTCTTTTTCTGGCTGCGTGTTCTCTGTCTGATTATGATCAGGCTGCCTGATTATGAATTCTGTGTGTCTTCTACTTTTGGCTGCATATTCTCTTTCTGTCTGCATGTTCTCTTTCTGTCTGTGTGTTCTCATTCTGAGTGTTCTGTTTCTGTCTGTGTGTTCTCTTCCTTGCTGCATGTTCTCATTCTGATTTGAGTGCTGTCTTTCTGACTGCATGTGACTTTTCTGACGGCATGCTTTCTTTCGGACTGTCTTGGTGCACGTTCTTCTCTGACTCTGTTTGCAGCTATTCTCTTTCTGACTATGTGTTCTCTTGTTGACTGTTTTACTTCCTGTCTGTACTTTTGTGTGCTCTGTTTCTACTTGTCTGTTTTTTTTCAGATTGTCCTCTTTTCGACTGTGTTCTTTTTCTGCCAGTGTGTTCACTTTTGAAACTGAAAGAGCTGCAGATGCTGGAAATCAGAAATAAAAACAGAAATTGCTGGAAAATCTCAGCAGGTCTGGCAGCATCTGTGGAGAGAAATCAGAGTTAACGTTTCGGGTCCAGTGACCCTTCTTCAGGACTGTTCACTCTTCAACTGTCTGTAGTCTTTCAAACTGTATGTTCTTTTTCTCTGTGTGTGTAACTTCGATGACTGCTTGATCTCTAGCTGATTCAATATTTTTTTTTCTTTCTGACAGTGAGTTCTCATTCTGGCAGTGAGTTCTCATTCTGGCAATGGGTTCTCTTTCTGACAGTGAGTTCTCTTTCTGACGGTGGATTCTCTTTCTGACAGTGGGTTCTCATTCTGACAGTGGGTTCTCATTCTGACAGTGGGTTCGCATTCTAACAGTGGGTTCGCATTCTGACAGTGGGTTCTCGTTCTGACAGTGGGTTCTCATTCTGAAAGTGAGTTCTCATTCTGACAGTGGATTCTCTTTCTGACAATGGGTTCTCTTTCTGACAGTGGGTTCTCGTTCTGACAGTGGGTTCTCTTTCTGACAGTGGGTTCTCTTTCTGACTGTGTTTTCTCATTCTAATTGTGTCTTCTCTTTCTGATTGTGTGTTTTCTCTCTGCGTGTTCTGTTTCAGACTGCACGTTCTGTTGCTGTCTACGTGTCTTTTTTCTGTCTGCATGATCTCTTTCTGATTATGTTCATGTGGTTCTATTTCTCTCTATGTGTTCACCTTCTGTAGATATGTTCAGAGATATATAGCACAGAAACAGACCCTTCAGTCCAACTCATCCATATGGACCAGATACCCTAAATTAATCTAGTCCCATTTGCAAGCATTTGGCCCATATCTCTCTAAACCCTTCCTTTTCATGTACCCACCCAGATGCCTTTTAAATGTTGTAATTGTACAGTCTTCACCACCTCCTCTGGCAGCTCATTCCATACACGCACAACCCTCTGCGTAAAAAAGTTGCCCCTTAAGTCCCTTTTAAATCTTACCCCCTCACCTTAAACCTGTAGTTTAGGACTCCTCCACGCTGGGGAAAAGACTTCGTCTCTTTACCTTATCTGCACTCCTCATGATTTTATAAACCTCTATATGGTCACCCCTCAGCCTCCAACACGCCAGGGAAAATAGCCCCAGCCTGTTCAGCATCTCCCTATAGCTCAAACCCTCCAACCCTGGCAACATACTCCTCTTTCTGACTGCATGTTTTCTCTCTGTAACATCCCTCTCTTTCTGTGTGCATGTTGTCCACCCGACTGCATGTTCTCATTCTGAGTGCATGTTCTCTTTCTGATTTTATGTTCTCATTCTCTCTGTGTCTTCTCATTCTAATTATGTCTTCTCTTTCTAATTGTGTGTTCTCTCTCTGTTTTCTGTCTATCTTTTTTTTCTGTCTGCCCAATCTCTTTCTGATTATATTCACATGTTCCCTTTCTCTGTGTTCACCCTCTGAATGTGTGTTTTCCTTCTTTCTTGAGTGTTCTGCTTCTGATTGTGTTTTCTTTCTTATTGTCTTTGTGCATGTTCTCTTTATGACCGCATTTGCACTTGTTCTCTTTCTGACTGTGCTTTTGCATGTTCTCTTTCTGATGGTGCATTCTCTTTCTACTACATGTTCCTTTTCTAACTGCATGTTCTCATCCTAACTGCGTGTCCTCAACCTAACAGTGTGTTCTCTTTCTGATGGCGTCTTCTCTTTCCGATTGCGTGGTCTCTTTTTGATTACGAGTTCACCTTCATCTGCATGTTTGGTTTTGACTGCATGTTCTCATCTTGAGTGTTCAGATCTTGACTGTGTTCTCATCTTGTCTCTGTGTTCTCCTTCTTACTGTGTGCTCACTTTCAGACTACATGTTCTCTTTCTGACTGTGTGTTATTTTTGTAAATGTGTGGTCTCTTGGTCACTGTGTGTTCTCTTTCTGACGGTGTGTTCTCTTTCTGCCTGCATATTCACTTTCGGTCTGTATGGTCTTTTGGACTGTGTGTTCTCTTGCTAACTGCATGTGTGCCAGTTCTGTTTCTGACTGCAGGTTCTCTAACTGCGTCAGTGATATTTTTCTGGCTGTTTATGCATATTCTCTTTCTGACTGCGCATTCTCTTTCGTCTGCATGTTCCCTTTTTGATTGCATGTCCCTTTTCTGACTACTACTTCTCTTTCTGTCTGCGTGTTCTTCTCTGTCTGTGTGTTCTCATTGTGACTGTTTTTTTATTCTGACCTCGTATTCTCATCCTGACCTCGTATTCTCATCCTGACCTCATGTTTTCATTTTGACTACGTGTTCTCTTTCTGATTCTAAATTCTGTTTCTGACTATGTGTTTTGTTTCCCTCTGTGTTGTCTCTTTGTGTTTTCTGTTTCTGAAAGAATGTGCACCTTCTGACTGCTTGAACTCTAACTACTTCAGTGTTATTTTTCAGACTCTATTTATGTTCTCTTTCTGACTGCATACTCTCTTCCTGACAATGAGTTCTGTTTCTGACTGTGTTCATTCTATGTTCTCTCTCTGTCTGTGTGTTCGTTGTTTGTGTATTCTCTCTGTTTCTGCATGTTCTCATTCTGACGATGTATGCACTTTCTGACTGTTCTCTTTCTGACTGTCTTGTTCTCTTTCTGACTATCTGTTCTCTGTCAGAACTGCATGTTATCTTCCTGATGGCATATTCTGTTTCAAAACATATGTTATCATTCTGACTGCATATGTGCAAGTTTTACTGCTGACTATGTTTGTGTGTGATCCCTTTCTAACCGAGTGTTCTTTTTCTAGCAGCCTGTTCCCTTTTTGATCTTGTGTTGGTGTTTAGATTTTTTCTATCTGACTGTTCACTGCCTGTTCTGATTGTGATGACATTTTCTGTTTCTGTCTGAGGTTGTCATTCCAAAAGAGTGTTCTGTTTGCCTGCATGTTCTCTTTCTGACGTTGTATTCACTTTCTGACTATATGTTCCATTTCTAACCACGTGTTCTCTTTCTGGCTCTGTGTTCTACTGTGGGGTGTCATTCTGGCTGTATGTTCTGTTTCTGACTACATTTTGATGTTCTGACTGATGGTTATTTTTGAGAATGTGTGTTTTCTCTGTAACAGCATGTTCTCTTTCTGTCTACATATTCTTTTTCTGACTGCGCATTCACTTTCATCTGCATGTTCTCTTTTTGACTGCATGTTCCTTTTCTCACTACATGTTCTCTTTCTATCTACACTTCCTCTTTCTACCTGTACGTTCATGTTATGCCTGCATGTTCATTCTTGGATTGTGTTTAGTCTTTTGACTGTGCATTCTCTTTCAGTGAGAGTGTAGTCTCTGTGCTTGTGTGTTCTCTTGCTAACTGCATGTACGCTTGTTCTCTTACTGACTGTGGGTTCTCTAGGGGCTTCAGTGTTATTTTTCTGACTCTTTATGTGTATTCTCTTTCTGACTGCATTCTCTTTCTAACTGTGCATTCTCTTTCAGACTACAGGTTCTCTTTCTGACTGTGGATTCTCCTTCTGTCTGCGTGCTCTCATCCTGACTGTGTGTTCGCATTCTGACTGCATGTTTTCCTGTCTGCATGTTCTCGTCCTGGCTGCGTGTTCTCTTTCTGACTGTGTGTTCTCTGTTCTTCTGGCTGCGTGAATCCTTTCTTTCTTTCTTTTCTTTCTGATTGCGGATTCTCTTTCTGGCTACATGTTCTTTCTGACTGAGTATTTTCTTTCTGGCTGTTTGTTCTTTATCTGATTAGTCATTTTCTCTCTCTAACTGCATGTTCTCTTTCTGACTGCATGCGCCTGTTCATTTTCTGACCATATATTCTCTTCCTGACTTTGTGTTCTCTTTCCATCAGAGTGTGTGTGTTTTCTTTGTGACTACATGTTTTCTTTGTGACTATTGTTTTCTTTCTGACTGTGTGTTCCCTTTCTAACTCTGTGTACGTGTTTTCTTTCTGACCAAGCGTTCTCTTTCTGACGAGTGTTCTCTTTCTGACAGTATGTTCTCTTCCTATCTGCGTATTCTTTTTCTGATTGCATATTTTCTGTCTAACTATGTGTTGTCCTTCACACTGCGTGTTCGCTTTCTGGTTATGTATTGTGTATGTGTAAATTTTCTTTCTGACTGCATGTACATTTTATTGTGATAATTTCTGATTTCACATTAGCTGTCTAACTGCATGTTCAGGTTCTGATTGTGTGTTCACTTTCTGACTCTGTGTATGTGTTCTGTGTGTATGTATGTTATTTTTCTGGCTGTGCGTGTTCTGTGTGTGTGTATATGTTCTTTTGGGGATTGTATGTGCATACTGTCATTCCGAATGTAAATGTGCATTCTAAATGCGTATCCTTTGTCTGCATGTGTGTATTTAATTGGTCACTGCATGTGTATGTTCTTTTGTGATGGTGTGTATGCATATTCTATCTCTGACTTTGTGCTCTCTTTCTGACTGAGTGTGTATGCGTTTAACTTCTGACTGTGTTCCCTTTCCAAGTATATCTGTGTGTCTCTTTCTGACTGCGTGTTCGTTTTCTGCCTCTTTCAGACTGCATATTCCCTGTCTAACCACGTGTTTTCTCTTTCTGACTGTGTTCTCTATCTCACTGCATGTTCACTTTCTGATGGTATGTTCTCTTTCTGGCTATGTGTTTTCTTTCTGATTGTGTTTTCTCTTTCTGACTATGTGTCCTGTTTCTGACAAGATGTGTGCATGTTCCCTTTCTGAACATGTTCTACTGCTGATTGGGTGTCCTGTATCTGACATATGTTCACTTTCTGAGTGGGTGTCCTCTTTCTGACAACGTGTTTCCTCTCTAAATGCATGTTCTGCGTGTCTGTCTGTATTTAATTTCTGATTGCGTGTGCATTTTTTTTGTGACTGTGTGTGTTCATGTTCTATCTCTAATTTTGTGTTCTTTTTCTGATTGAGTGTGTTTTTAATTTCTGACTGTGTATTCCCTTCTTTTGTATGCCTTTGTGTTCTCTTTCTGACCACATGTTCACTTTCTGACTGCCTGTTCTGTATCTGACTCTGTCTGTTTGTTCTCTTTTGTGACTTTGTGTCTTATTGTCCACTTTCTGTCTGCTTATATACTTTTTTTTCTGATTGCATGTGCATATTCTCTTTCTGATTGTGTTTCTGGTTCTTTTCTGATTGCGTATTCTTTTTCTGATTGCACATTCTCTTCTCTACTGTATATTCCCTTTTTGTCTGCATTTTTTTACTTTTTGATTGTGTGCTCTCTATCTTACTGCATGCTTCATTTTGACTGCCTGTTCTGTTTCCGACTGCTGTGTATGTTCACTTTCTCACTTATGTTCTCTTCTGACTGTGTTTTCTTTCTGATTGTGTACTCTTTTTGACTATGTTTCTGTTCGGTTTGGGAAATATATAAACAGAGAAAGCATGTACTCTTTCTGACTGCATGTTCCCTTTCTGACTGCCTGTTCCCCTTTTGATTGCATGTTTCTTTTCTGATTGGGAAACATAAACATAGTAAGCGTGTTCCCTTTCAAACCCTCTGCTCTCTTTCTGACTGAGTGTTTTCTTTCCGACAGTGTCTTCTCTTTCTGACTGCATGTTCTCTTTCTAACTGTGTTCTCTTGCTGACTGCATGTTTTCTTTTTGATTGTGCTTTCTCTTCCTGACTGTGTCCTCTTACTGACTGCGTGCAAGCATTTTGTCTTTCCAAACATGTGCTCGCTTTCTGACTGCATGTTGTCTTTCTGGCTGTTTGTCTCCTCTCTGACTACCTGCATGCATGTCCTCTTTCTGACAACATGTTCTCTTTCTGATTGTGTGTCTTATTTTGATTGTGTGTTCCCTTTCTGACTGTGTTTGTGTTCTCCTTCTGAACTTGTTCTCCTGTTGACTGAGTTCATATTCTGTTTCTGACAACGTGTTCTCTTTCTGATTTCATTTTCCCACATGTGTGTGTTCACTTTCTGACTGGATGTCTGTATGTTCTCTTTCTAGCTGCATGTTCTTTTTCTGATTTCATGTTCACTTTCTAACTGTGGGTTCTGTGTGTATGCATGTTCTTTTACTAACTCTGTGTAATATTCTTTGTGTGTGTGCATGTTCCCTTCTTGAATGTGTGCACTTTTTCTGAAGGTGTCTGTCTATATTCTAAATGTGTGCCTCTGACTGCATGTGTGTATTTAACTTCTGACTGTGTGCATTCTTTTGTGTTTGTGCGTGTGCCTGTTCTATCTCTGATTTGGTCCTCTCCTTTTGACTCAATGTGTTTTTAATTTCTGACTTGTGTGTTTTCTTTCCGAGTGTGCCTGCATGTTCTCTATCTGACTGCGTATTCCCTATTCTGAGTGTATGTTCATGTCTGAGTGTGTATTGTCTTTCTGACTGCATGTTCATGTTCTTTTATAATTGCACGTGTGGGTTTTCTTTCAGAGTACGTATTTTCTTTCTGATTGCATGCTCCCTGTGAATACATACTCAGTTTCTAACTCTTTCTTCTTTTTCTCATTCTAACTGCTTGTCTATATGTTTTCTTTCTGACTTCGTATCTCTTTCTAACTGTGTGTGCATGTTCTCTTTCAGACTGTATGTGTACATGTTTCTGACTGTGTTCTCTCTGTCTTCATATGTGTATTTTGTTTCTGATTGTATGTGCATGCTCTTGTGTGACTGCTGAATGTATGTTTCATGTCTGAATACATATTTTCTTTCTCTCTTTATGTGAATTTTCTCTTTCTGACCATGTATGCATGTGTGTCTGCCTTTTCAGACGACATGTCCTCTGTCTGCATGAGTGTATTTTCTTTCTAACTGTGTGTGCATGTTCTTTTGCGACTGTGTGTGTGAATGTTCACTTTCTGACTGTTCTCTTTCTTACACCGTATGATGTTCGCTTTCTAACTGCATGTTCTCTGACAGTCTGCATGTGTGTGTTTTTGTTCTGACTGCATGGCCATGTTCCTTTGTGATTGCATGTGCATGTTTCCTTTCTGACTGTGTTCTCTTTCCAGCTGAATGTTGTCTTTCTTATGCTGGATGAGTGTTCTCTTTCTAACTGTGCATTCTTTATCAGTCTGCATGTGTGTATTTTCATTCTGACTGATGTGCAAATTCATATTCCAACTGCATGTTCTGTTTCTGACTGTGTGTTTTTCTTTTTGATTCTATATTTCCTTTCTGACTGTGTTCATTTCCTGACTGCCTGTTCTCTTTCTGATTGTGTGGTCTCTTCCTGACTGCGTCCCTTCTTTTTGACTGTGTGTATGTTTGTTCCATTTCTGACTCTGTATGTTTTCTCTTTCCGATTACACCTTCTCTTCCTAACTCCCTTGCGTGCTCTCTTTCTGATTGCATGTGTGTTCTCTTTCTGACTGTGTGCATGCATGTTCTCTTTCAGACTCCATGTACGTTCTCTTTCTGACTCTGTGTGTGTGTGTGTGTGTGTGTGTTAGAAGGTTGAAAGATGGAACACTTTATGGGTTGGTTTTTCCCCAGCTCTTGTTCTACTCCTGATGATCACTGTACATTGATTTTGATTGGATGAAATGCATCCCTAGCTGTTGACTGAGTTAGGAAGGAAATAGCTGGAACACTAGCAATAATTATCAATTCCTCACTGGCCGCAGGAGAGGTGTCAGAAGACTGGAGGACAGGCAATATGGTACTGTTATTCAAGTAGTGAGCAAGGGATAAACATGAAAACTACAGGCCAGTCAGTCTAACCTCAGTTGTGGGGAAACTGTTGGAAGCAATTCTGAGGGATAGAATTGGTCTGCTTTTGGAGAGGTAGGGATTAATCACAGTCATCAGCAGAGTTTTAAAGGAGGTCACGCCTGACTGACTTGATTGAATTTTCAAAGATAAAGATGACAATGTTGAATTTGATCATGTCTACCTAGAGTTCAGCAAGGTTTTTGATAACCTCCTGCATGGAAGACTGATAGAGAAGGTAAGAGCCCTTGGGATTCAAGGAAATTTACAATTTGGATCCAGAATTGGCTGAGTGGCAGGAAACAGGGGGTGATAGTCAAGGGGTGTTTGTGACTGGAAGCTATCTCCAGTGGGGTTCTACAGAGCTCAGTGTTGGCGTCCTTGCTGTTTGTGGTACATGTAAATGATTTAGACTTGAACATAGGAGGGTTGATCAGTAAGTTTGTAAATGATATGAAAATTGGTGGCATGGTAAATAGTGCAGAGATGACTTTATATCACAGGAGGATGTAGATGGACTGATCAATGGCAAATGGAATTCAATCCATATAAGTTTGAGGTGATGCACTTGGGCAGGACAAACCAGGGAATACTCGATGAATAGTAGAATCCTTGGAAGCACTGATGATCAGAGGGATCTTGATGTGCATGCCCACTGGTCCCTTAAGGTAGCAGAACGAGTAGATAAACAATTTAAGAAAGCACATGGGAGACTTGCCTTTATTAGCCGAGGCATAGGGAGGTTATGCTGGTCCTGTATAAAAAGTTGGTTAGGCCACAGCCAAAATATTTTGTGCAGTTCTGGAATCAAATTTATAAGAGGGACGTGATTACGCTGGAGAGTTTAGGGGAGATTTATCAGGATGTTGCCTGGGCTGGAGAATTTTATTTATGAAGAGAGATTGGACAGATTGGGATTGCTTGCAGGGCAATCTGATCCGGGACATGACTAAGATGTATAAAATTATGAGGGTCACAGGTAGGATAGAGAGGAAGAAACTTCTCCTCCTTCACAGAGGGATCAATGACCAAGGGCACAGATTTAAGGAAAGTGGCAGGAGGTTTAGAGGGAATGTGCGAAAATTCATTTTTCACCAAGAGGCTGGTGGGAATCTAGAACTCACTGCCTGTAGGGTTGGTAGAGACAGAAACCCTCTTAACACTTAAGAAGTATTTAGATGTGCATTTGTGATGCCAAGACAGTGAAGGCTGTGGGCTAAGTGCTGGAAAATGGGATTAGAATAGTTAGATCGTTACTTTTGACTGGTGCAGACCTGATGGGCCAAGGGACCTTATTCTGTGCTGTAGACCTCTAAGACTCTATGACTTTACAGCACAAAAATGGCCATTGGCCCAGCAACCAGAAGCTGTGTTTCTGTTCCACAGGATGCACCCTCTTCATCTCTCCGTACCCTTCTATTCCTTTCTCCCTTGTGTAATTATTTTGCTTTTCCTTAAATGACTTCCTTATATTTATAGTCCCTTATATTTTCCGGTTAAAAGGCTTGTGACCAGGGATTCGTTGTGATCCAGGCTGTTAGGGGGATGAGACTAATATTTAACTTGTAGCGAAGCAACAGTTAACTCTCGCTGCTGACTTTAGCAGACTAGATCACGTGTTGACATGAAATTCCTGTCGTAATTCATTTTAAACAGATTAATGACATACTGGAATAGTCTGGACTGGAATTGAAATGCAGGCAAATTGTGCAGGGTTCAAATCACACAGAGTAAACCCCGTGGGAGATTTGAGGATATTTGGAGAGGGTTTGAATTTTCTCTGTATTGAGAATTGGGAATTATATCTGATTTCCAGGGAAGACTTATGTTAGTGGATCATTCAGCATGGGATGTCCCAGCTTTACGTTTCTCTGAGGAGGGCGTTCTGCCCATTGATTCTTCAACCTCCTCCTGACAGGATTAGATGCTGTGATTCAACCTAATTTAAAATGATACAGTAATGTTAATGTCACTGTACCTAGTAATCCATTGGTCAATGCTCATGTTCTGGATTGAAATCCCACCAACGTGGAATTCCAATTCATGGAATCATACAGTACAGGAGAGGCCCTTTGGCCCATCATGTTTTTACTGCCAAAAATATGCTACTAGCTACACCAGGCGTATAGCCTTGAATGTTATGATATTTGAAATGCTCATCCGAGTACTTTTTAAAGGTTGTAAGGTTTCCTGTCTCAGCCACCTCCCAGGCAGTGCATATCAGAACACTGCCACACTCTGGGTGAAAAGGTTTTCCTTAAATCTTCTCTAAACCTACTGTCTTTTGCTTTAATATTATGCCCCCTTGTTTTTAACCCTTCTACTAAGGGGAACAACTGCTTTCTGTTCAAAATAAAAACCGAAAGAACTGTAGATGCTGTAAATCAGGAACAAAAACAGAAGTTGCTGGAAAAGCTCAGCAGGTCTGGCAGCATCTGTGAAGAGAATCAGAGTTAACATTTTGAGATCCGAGAACCAGATCTGAAACATTAACTCTGATATTTTTTTCACAGATACTGCCAGACCCGCTGAACTTTTCCAGCAACTTCTGTTTTGGCTTTCTGTTCACCCTGTCCATGCCCTTCACAATCTTATACACCTCCATCAGTTCCCTCCTCAACTTTTTCTGCTCCATAGAAAATAACCTGAGTTTATCCAGCCTGTCTTCATAGCTGAAATGCTCCATCCCAGACAACTTCCTGGTGAACCTCCTTTGCCCCGGGCTCCAGTCACACAAACAGCTTTCTATAACAACCCTCTGTCTCCTGTCACTAAGCCAAATTAGGATCCATCTTGCCAAATTGCCCTGGATCGCTGAGCTTTTACCTTCTTTCCTGTGTGGGACCTTGCTGAAATCTGTATAAACTACATCAAATGCCCAACCCTCATCCAAACACTTGGCTACCTCCTCAAAAATTTCCATCAGATTTGTTAGGCATGACCTCCTGATGACAAAGCCAGGCTGACTAACTCTGATAAAACCTTGCCTCTCTAAATAGAGATTAACTTTCTCCAATAATTTCCCTACCACTGATGTTAGACTCACTGGTCTGTAATTCCCTGGTCTATCTCTTCACCCTTCTTGTAAAGTGGAACCACATTAGCTGTCCTCCCCTGCGGCCATAGACAATTTAAAAATTTAGGTCGGGGCCCCTGTAATTTCCTCCTTCGTCTCCCACAGCAGCATTGAATACAACCCATCTAGACCTAGGGATTTTTCCATTTTAAAATCTGCCAAAACCTCCAATACCTCCTCACACTCTTCGTGAATCTGTTCAAGAACCTTATAGCTCATCTTCTTGAATTCTGTACTTGCATTATGTTTCTCCCAAATAAAGGCAGTTGTGAAGTACTCACTTAACACTCTACCAGTGTCCTCTGGCTTCACACACTGATGCTACCTTGGTCCCGAATAGGCTGCACTCTGTCCCTGGTTATTCTCCTCCCCTTGATACACTTGTAGAATATCTTGGGATTCTCCCTAATCTTACCTGCTAGTATTTTCTTGCTCATCCTCTTTGATCCCCTGATAGTTTTCTTGAGTACGCCCCCTGCATTTCCCGTACTCCTGTAAGGCTTCTGTTGTTTTGCTGTATTTGTGCCTGTTATATGTCTCTCTTTTCCTTTTCAATCATGAATATTCCTGGACCTGCATGGTTCTCTGGGGTGGTTGCTCCTACATTTCACCCTAAAGGGAACATGTTGGTCCTGTACTTCCCCAACAGCTTTTTGAACACCTTCCATTGCTCTGCTATAGATAATACCTTCAAGTAGCTGTTCCCAGGGTTTTTTTTTAGCTAGATCCTGCCTTATGTCAATAAAGGCTGCCCTTTGCAGACCACCTTTCAGCTTTTCCATAGAAACGTAAAACATATAGTGTTGTGGTTGTGATCACCAGAATGCTCCCTGCTGTCACCTTGAACACGAGTCCAGCTTCATTCCTCAGATTTAGGTCCAGCACTGCACCTCGTCTCTTGCAGGACCATCTTCATGCTGACATGAAAAGCTTTCCTGATTACATTTCAAGAAATCTGTCCCCTCCAAACCCTTTATACTATAATTATCCCAATTGATATTGGGGTGGTTGAAATCCTCTAAAATAATCACCCTATTATTACTTTTATACTCCTTAGTGAATGGACAACACATCTGCTTCTCAGTTGCCCGCTGACTGATTTTATAATGCACTCCCAGCAGTGTGACTGCTCTCTTTTGATTCCTAAGTTCTACTCACAAAGCCTCATTTGATGCCCCTTCCAAGATAACATTAGTCCTTACTGCAATAACTGCCTCCCTAACTAATAATGTGACACCACCTCCACTTCTGCATCCTCCCTGTCCTGCCTGAAGATCCTGTGCCCCAGAATGTTAATTTGGCAATCTTGTCCCTCCCTGAGCCACGTCTCTGTGATGGCAATAACATCGCAGTTCCATGAGTCAATCCATGCCCATAACTCATCTGTCTTACTTCTATTACTCCTGACGTTAAAGTAAAAGCCATCCAGTCTCACCTTACACCCTTCAGACACCATATAGTTGAACTGATTCTGCCTTTATTCCTAATCTAAGTTATGCCGTGTTGCTATTGAATGAACACACTGTGATCCCTGACCCTGCCGAACTAGTTTAAACTCTTCCAGTTCAATTCATTAATCTGGAAATGAAAGGTAGAGACCATGACAGCTCTCATCAATAGTTGCAAAAATCCCTGTGGTTCTCATTATTGCTACACCACCATTTATGCTCAGTGACTGCATTACTGCTTTGTCTTGCACTACAGTGGCCTGTTCTTGGCTCAAGATCATTTTAGTTCCAGTGTTGGCACAGAAGTTCAGCATGCAACCCTGCTCAGTGTTTTAGATGCGAGGTTTCCTTTATAGCTCAATGACTAGGAGTAAATTGAAGGCTGGAATTGAATCACAGGGTTCACATAGTTTATTACACTAATCTGCCACAGGCTGCATTTATATAGTGCCATGCATGTAACAAAATGTCCCAAATTGCTAAACAAGAATGTTACCAGTAAGTGGGAAATTTTAGGACAGGTGACCAAAAGCTTAGTAAGGAGGTAGGTCTCAAGGCATATCTTATTGGAGGAGAGAGAGGCTAGTAAGAGAATTCAACAGCTTAGGGCCAGGCAGCTGAGGGCCCTGTTGTAAATGGTGGGGATATGCAGGGGGCCAGAGTTGGTGGATTGCGGAAATCCTGGAAATGTGTCAAGATGAAAGAGATTACAGAAATTCCGAGAAAAAGTGAAGGGTTCACTGAGTCGAGCACAAACCTCGGCCATGCCGTGTTATCTTGATTGTTAGTACAATGACAGCATGGTGGCTCAGTGGTTAGCACTGCTGCCTCACAGGGCCAGGGACCCAGATTATATTCCGGCCTCGGGCGACATTTCTGAGTGGAGTTTGCACATTCTCCCTGTGTCTTTGTTGGTTTCCTCCCAAAGTCCAGAGATGTGCAGGTTAGGTGGATCGGCCATGCTAAATTGCCCATAGTATCCAGGGATGTACAGGCTAGGTGGATTAGCCATGGGAAATGCAGGGTTACATGGATAGGTAGGAATGTGGGCCTGGCTAGGATGTTCTTCAGATGGGCAGTGTGGACTTGATTAGCCGAGTGACTTGCTTCTATATTCTAGTGACTTTTTGGCATAACTCTTCCTTGAGGTTTTTACCTGCCTGGTGATGCCCTGTAACTACAAAGTAGAGAAAAAGTCCATCCAACTGAAGAGGCCAATCCACTTCCAACAACCTGCTTGAAAACACTGCACAGCTTTGACAAGTTCCACCATTGCAGCTGAGACAACCCGAAACATTCTAAAGCAATCAACACATTCTTTTAAAAAAATGCACGCCATCTCCAAATGTTAACAGATCTTAAAAGTAGAATTTCAGTATCCGGATCTACACCTTCATCAAAAACTAAATGGCTGTTTCTTCAGCCAAACCCTTTCCATGTACTAGGCTTTGTTGAATTTTTTGAGATATATTGACCACAGAAAAATAGATGAATAAAGTAGGCTGACATATTCCCTCTTCTCACCTTCACAGGTGGAGGTAAAAACAGTCACAGGCTAGAATTTAAGTTATGATGCAGGTAGCTTGTATAAGGATTAGTAGATATTCAGAAGTGAGTTACAGACCTAAATATCAAAGCAAGTGACTGCAATAGAAAACAGGCTTATGTATATTTAATCGCAGATTCTGCACACAAAAATCACAATCATTGGTTCATTGCCATTTTCTGTCCTTACAGTGGGTTGAATTTTAACCCTTGCTGATGCTGCTTTCAGAATGTGGAGTCTGATTTGCATCAGAAATCCTGCAATGCACTTTTCGTGTATCACATTCAGTCTGTCTCACACTATCTTTGAATGAGCTCTGCAACGACATAATAGTTAGTTCGGTTACTCACAATGAGCAATGCCACAGGGGATCTGCTGGCAGGGAAATGCAGAGAGCTTGTAGAAATGATTGGATATTTTGGAGCTGAGCAGGAACTGTGAGCAGTCTGAACATACGTCAGTCTCTGATACTGTGCTATTTGGGAAAAATAGACTTGTAGCAACTATTGGTTACTAAGCACTTTGCAGTTTTGTGTTGTCTTGTTCCTGTCAGCTTTGTGAACCAAATCTTGCCATTATGAGATTAAAGTACATTTCACACAACCAGAATGATTGTGAATATTGTGAATGTACACTTTTGCAGTAAGAAAAATGATATTTTGGAAGGGTCATCAAATGAGGCTTTGTGAGTAGAACTTAGGAATCAAAAGCGGGCAGTCACACTCCTGGGAGTGTATTATAAAATCAGTCAGCGGGCAACTGAGAAGCAGATGTGTGATCAATTCACTAAGGAGTATAAAAGTAATAATAGTGTAATTATTTTAGAGGATTTCAACCACCCCAATATCAATTGGGATAATTATAGTATAAAGGGTTTGGAGGGGGCAGATTTCTTGAAATGTAATCAGGAAAGCTTTTCATGTCAGCATGAAGATGGTCCTACAAGAGACGGGGTGAACCCAGGTCTATGGTGCTATGAGGCAGCAGCGGTAACCATTGAGCCACAGTGCCTCCCGGTGTAGCAGGGTGGGGATGGTGGAAGGGAGGGGGATTCAGGGAATGGAGGGATGTTGAGGGGAAGGGTTAGGAGATGTCGGTGGATATTGGGGATGGTGGAGCAGGGTGATGGGTATGGCCCTCAACAATAGAGCTGCTATAAACTGATGTGGATCAGTTTTTTTTATTATATATGGGATGTGAACATTGCTGACTGGGCCAGCATTTATTGCCCATCCTCAGCTGTCCTTGGAAGATGGTGGTGAGTTACCTTCTTGATGTAGGGACAGCTACAAAGCTGTTCGGGAGGGAGTTCAAATTCAGTAACAGTGAAGGAGTATTTTTTAAATGGTACAAACTGCTGCAAATGTGTGAAGAGGTTGGAGGGGAGTGAATGTTTACGAATGAACAAATCAAAAGGGCTGCTTTGTCCTGGATGATATTGAGTTTCTTGAGGGTTGGAGATGCATTCATTCAGACAGATGGAGAACATTCCATCACATTCCAGACATTTGCCTTGTGAATGGGGAGTGAAGAGATGTGCTACTTGCTGCAGAATATCCAGCCTCTGACCTGCTCTTGTGGCCACAGTATGGTTGATCACTGCTGATTACGACTACAGCAGAGACAGGTACATTATAATGTAATCATGGTGATGGAAAGAGGTTTTAAGTGATTTAGAGATTTAGATGGTTTGTGTAAATTGTTGGAAATCATTATGTCATCTGTGGAGTTGATAAATTTGTAGAAAAAGTCAGTGGGAATGAAGATTGAAGTAGACAGTGAGCATGCGAGAATCAGGTTGTGCAATGCATTGTAACTGTAACTCTCCAGTCTAGAATGTTAGGAACCAAGCCAGTTCTGGATTTTGGATTTTTTTTGGATTATAGAATGATATTTAAATGCATAACCACAAGTGTGAGCAACACATATGAATATTCTCTGAGGCATCAAAACAGTGATACAATATTAAATCAAAATTTGTTTTACTTATCTGGATAATGTGTCTTCTACACTGCTATTTCCAAAGTACTGTAATAATAAAATTATGCAGTTCTGGACAAACATTTCTAAGCAGTGTGGGACAGATTCCAGTCTATTACCGGAGGATGAAAATCCACAGAGTCTGTTTGAAAAGGTGGGGTTGAAGGATACATACAAATAGAAATGCAGACACAAACAGGCACACACTACGCCCTGCACTTAACTGGGTGGAAGGAAGTAAAGGAAGACTGACTGGCTTTCTTTCTTCACACCCAATTATGCCGTTTTGAGCTGTAGTCACTTCTAATGTAGAGGAATTTATGGTTCATGTGTTAAAAATTAGAACTACAAGTTCCTCCTTCCTTCCAGTGAACAAATTGTGGATCCCAATCCTACGACAACCCAGATGATATCCTGTGAAAAAAATCATTGATGTAGCCAGTCTGAATGGTGATATGGGAACAGGGATAGTGGTGAGGAAATGGAGCAGTGGTGGTGGGGATTTAGTACTGGGAAATAAGATTGGTGGTAGGGAATGATAGAATCTTTACAGTGTGGAAACAGGCCACTCCGAAGAGCATCCCACCATACTCAGCCCCCTACCCTATCCCTGAACCCTGCATTTACCATGGCTAATCCACCTAACTTGCACATCCCTGGACACTATGGGTAACAAAGCATGGCCAATCCACCTAACCTGCGCATCTTTGGATTGTGGGATGAAACTGGAGCACCGGAGGAAACCCATGCAGACACAGGGAAAATGTGCAAACTCCACACAGATAGTCACTGGAGGGTGGAATTGAACCTGAGTCTCTGGTGCTGTGAGGCAGCAGTGCTAACCACTAGGCCACCGTGCCGCCCAGTGGAGCAGGGTGGGGATGGTGGGAGGGAGAGGGATTCTGGGAGTGGGGGGATATTGAGGGGAAGGATTAAAAGATGTCGGTGGCTATTGGGGATGGTGGGGCAGCATAATGGGTATGGCCCTCAGTAATGGAGCTCCAGTCAACTGATGTGGATCAGCAAGGGAACCTTCCTGTGGATACTCAGCATGCAGTAAGACTGGAGGGTCTCTCTAACTGCTTTTAGGGCCATGCAGCAACTCCACCCTCCAGGACTTTACACCAGGAATGGGTATTTGGTCAGAAAACCCATGAAAACAAACTGAATATTAACCTCAACCCAGGCTAAAGGAATTAAGCTATGAGGACAGATTGCATCAACTCAGCTCGTATTTCCCAGAGTCTGGATGATTAAAGGAGTTGATAAGGTTAATAGGGAGAGACTGTTTGTTCCTGGAAGTGTAGAAAAAGGGAGCAGAAGTTTAAATTAGTGTAAGAGCTTAGCAACCCTTCAGTTTCTGGTCAAAGGTAAGCCCAGGATGTTGGTGGTGTTGGATTCAGTAATGATTATGCCATTGAACACCCAGGGGATGCTGGAGGGCAAGTCACTGATGAAGCAGCTAAAGATAGTAGGGCCTAGGACAGTACCCTGAGGAGTTCCTGCAGAGATGTTGTCAGACTGAGATGGTTGACCTCCAACAACCACAACCATGAATAAGATATCATGGGGGAGATGAGAGATTGGCTAACCGCTTGCTTTCCCAATTAAAGACACTCAACAGCAAGTGCAGAATAGGACTCCTGTCCCTCACAGGGAAGGGGATTGCCACCTTCAGGAGGTGCCAGTCAATCTGATTGGCTGGCAGCTCCAGTAGTCCCAGCAGCACCACAAGTTCAGCAGTGGGCATTGCCATTGATCCTGGAATGAGGTTGGGATGTTCTGGCAAGCTGAGGGGCCGGGTCTTGGGGAGCAGGTGGTGGTGCTGGTTCAGGGATAAGTTTTGGAGTGCTGGTGTTTAGGAAGGGATGGGGTAATGGCTTCAGGGTGAGGTGTTATGGAGTGTGTGTGTGTGTATGTATATGTGTGTGGGTTGGTGGGGGGTGTTTGCATGCAGCATGAACCCCTGATGCTGAAGAGAGTATGTCCTTCTTTTCCGTACTTCCAAAAAACTGTGGAAAAAAAAAGCTGCCCTTGCCGTCTGTATTTTGATGTGGGCAGTGTACTGTCAGGGTCAGTGAGTCCTTAACAAGCTCAATTCACCCTTAATTGAATGGGCTCTGATTTCACTGCCGTCCATCGTCTATATTATGGGGGTGAGCTTTGGGGGCTGCGCAGGGAGGAGGTGGGCTAACCCATCAATTTATTTATTTTACATTTATTTTACACATCCATCCACCGAAGACATGCCCAGTCGGGCTGTCTAATATCTTGACCCATGTTCCTTTGTGTGAGATATGACTCCAACCAGTACTGGGCTTCCCCCATCACCATTGACTCCAGTTTTGCTAAGGCTTCCTTGATGCCACACTTGGTCAAATGCAACCACGATGACAAGGGCAGTTGCTGTCACCTCACTTCTGGAGTTCAGATCTTTTGTACATGTTTTGATCAAGGCTGTAATGAGGCCAGGTGTCAAGTGGTCATGATAAAACTGGGTATCAGTGAGCAGGCCATTGCTGAGTAAATATTGCTTGATAGTACTGTTGGTGATCCTATCTATAACTTTGTTGATGAATGTAGATATTTCTAAGCAGCCAGTGGAGACATGTTATGACACACATCTGGAGTAGATGGCATTTGAACCTGGGTCCTCTGGCCCAGAGGTAGAGACATTACCAATGAGTCACAAGACCCCTATTCATAATTGTAAATGGCTGGAGCTGTAATTGGCTGGATCAGATTTGACTTGCTTTTTGTGGACCAGACATACCTAGACAAATCTGTCAATTCTGAAGAAGTCTTACTGGACTCCATACGTTAACTCTGTTACTCTCTCCACAGATGCTATCAGACTGCTAGGTTTCCTTCATATTTCCAGCGTCCACCATATTTTGTTTTCATTCAGCTTTGTAAATTGTTGGGGTGAATGTTTAGATAGTTCTGCAGTATAAGTCTTCAGTAATACAGCCAGATGTTGTCCATGTTTAGGAGCAAATTACTGCAGATGCTGGAATCTGTATTGAAAACAACAAATGCTGGAGATCACAGCGGGTCAGGCAGCATCCAGGGGGAGAGAGCAAGTAACGTTTCCAGTCAAGGTGACTTCATCAGAGCTGAGTGAAGTGTGGAGGGGGCAGTACTTATGCTACAGTTGGGGGGAGGGGTGGGTGCAAAAGTGGTGGGGTGTAGAGTGCTAGGGGAGAAAAGATGTTGATAGTTCAGATTAACTGATCGGAATCTGACAATGTCAGAACAATGGTGTGTCTAACTGCCAGACTGGAAAGAACAGACAGTCCCACTGGAGAGGAGGAAGAGGACATAGTAACAGAGAATGTAATAAGTAAAGCTAGAGGAAAGGAATGGGAGTGCGTTCACAATTTAAAGGTGTTGAACTCAATATTACATCCAGACGGGTGTAAAATGCCTAGTCTGAAGATGAAATGTTGTTCCTCCAGTTTGTGCTGCAATTCACTGAAGCACTGCAGCATGCCAAGGACAGACAAGTGCACATGCAGGCAGGACGCTGTGTTAAAATGACTGGCGACTGGAAGGTTGGGGTCATGCTTGCGCACAGACTGGAAGTGTTCGGCAAAGCAGTCACCCAGTCTGCGTTTGGCTTCTCTGATGTTGAATAGGCCACATTGGGTGTAGTGAATATAATACACAAGATTGGAGGAGATACAAGTGAAATGCTGCTTCACCTGCAAAGCCTGTTTAGGCCCTTGGATGGTGAGCAGGGAGGAGGTGAAGGGGCAGGTGTTGCACCTTCTCCAATTACATGGGAAAGTGCTGTGAGAAAGGAGGGTGGTGTTGGTGGTTGAGGAATGGACTAGGGTGTCCTGGAGGGAACGATTGTTGCAAAATGTAGACTGGGGCTGTGAGGGGAAGATGTGTTTGGTGGTGGCGTTCTGCTAGAGTTGTCCGAAATGGCAGGGAATGATCCTTTGAATGCGGAGGCTGGTACAATGAAAAGGGAGGACAAGTGGAACCGGATCTCGCTGCTGTGAGTGATGGAAAGGGGCAAGGGTGAGAGCATGGGTGATAGGTCAGATGCGGTTGAGGGCCCTGTCAACTACTGGGAGGGAAACCATGGTTATGAAGGAAGGAAGCCATGTCAGCAGCACTGTTTTGGAGGGTGGCATCATCCGAACAGATGCGACATTGAAGAAGGAACTGGGAGAATGGGATGTAGGGTGTGACAAGCTGTAGTAAAGGTAGCGATGGGAGTCAGTGGCTTTGTCGTGGATGGCAGTGGACAGTTTATTCCCTAAAATGGAGACAAAAAAGAGGTCGAGGAAAGGAAGGGAAGTGTCGGAAATGGACAATGTGAAAGTTAGAGCTGTGATCTCCAGCATTTGTTGTTATCCAAGTTTATAGGTTTTGCACTATGCTCACTTTGTTGGTATCACATGGCGTGAATCAAATTTACGAAAGACTGACGTCTGTGATGCTGAAGACATCAGGAACAGTGCTTCTGGCTAAAAATGGTTACAAATGCTTCATGCTTATCTGGGCTCTTTGATCATCGAGGATAGGAGTATTTGTGAAGCTTCTTCCTCCAGTTAGTGATTGATTGTCTACTGCCATTCACAACTGGATGTGGTAGAACTACAGAGTTTAAGTCTGATCCACTAGTTGTGAGATTGTTTCGCCCTGTCTTTCACATCTTCTGCTGCTTCTGTTGTTTAGCGTCTAGTCCTATGCTGTAGCTTCTCCGGTTGTCACTCTGTTTTAGGTTCATTTGGTGCTGCTTTGATAAAAACCTTCTTCACCAAGCCAGCATCTGCCCCCCACTGGGACGTTTTACATTCCGTCTTGAAAAGGAACAGTCTTCTCAGATTGTTGCTTCCAAATTAATTAATTCATCAGCCTTGTTTCACAAAGGAATGGATTGCATCATAAAGCATCTTGGGACAGGAAAAAAAAGACTTGCATTTATATAACGCTTTTCACGACTACAGAACATGTCACGGCACATTATTGCCAGTTAAGTCCTTTTGAAGTTTAGTCACTGTGATGAAATACGGGAGCCAATTTGTACACGACAAGCTCACCCAAACAGCAATGCGATCATTGATAGATCATCTAATTTGACATTCTTCAGAGAGGGATAACTATTGACCAGAACATTGGGGATAATACCCATGCTCTTCTGGCATAGTGGAATCTTTGATCCATCTGTGAGGGCAGATAGAGACTTAATTTCTGCCTCTTCTAAGGCATACCTGTGGTAGCACAGCACCACTGCACTGGAGCATTAGCGTTGTTTTTCTTGAGCTCAATGGAAGATTTGAATTCCTGGTTGAAAGATCACTGGATCAACAATCTTAAAACAGATCAAGCTGAAATTAGACAAAGAACAAAGAAAATTACAGCACAGGAACAGGCCCTTCAGCGCTCCAAGCCTGCACCGACATGCTGCCTGTCGCAACTAAAACCCCCTACACTTCCAGGGACCGTATCCCTCTATTCCCACCCTATTCATTATTTGTCAAGATGCCCTTTAAAAGTCACTATTGTGTCTGCTTCCACTACCTCCCCCGGCAGCAAGTTCCAGGCATCCACCACCCTCTGTGTAAAAAACTTGCCTCGTACATCACCTTTAAACTTTGCCCCTTGAACTTTAAACCAATGTCCCCTAGTAACTAACTCTTCCACCATGGGAAAAAGCTTCTGACTGTCCACTCTGTCCATGCCTGTCGAATTATCTTGTAGACCTCTATCAGGTCGCCCCTCAACCTCTGTGGTTCCAGTGAGAATAACCCAAATTTTTCCAATCTCTCCTCATATCTAATGCCCTCCATACCAGGCAAGATTCTGGTAAATCTTTTCAGTACCCTCTCCAAAGCCACCACATCCTTCTGGTAATGTGGCAACCAGAATTGAACCATATTCTAAATGCAGCCTAACTAAAGTTCCATAAAGCTGCAACATTACCTGCCAATTTTAAACTCAGTGCCCTGGTTGTTGAAGGCAAGCATGCCATATGCCTTGTTGATGGCCTTCTCCACCTGCTTTGCCACTTTCAGTGACAAATTGCCCTCCAAGTTGTGAATAACTTGTGTGTGAATAAGATGAAATTGTACTGCAATTGCATCTATCTTCTTTCTCTTGGGCAGTCCTTCAGAGTTGAGGATGACTTGCTTCTACTTTGGGTTGGGGGTGTGTTCTGTATTGGCTAAATAATCTGATCCTTAAGCTGCAGATTCTGCCGCAAGTGGAGCAGATGGTGTTTGATGAGGCAGGTGGGTAGGACGCTCTAGCTCTTCCTGCTGTTTACACTTGGTCTCTGTGTGCTCTACTTGGTGACGCTCAAAGTGGTTGACGCCTTTGCAGATGCATCTTCTCCAGTTTGTGCATTTTAGGGCAGGCAATTCCAAAGTGTCAGTGGACATGTTACATTTGTTTAGGGAGGCTTCCAGGGTGTCCTTATATAGTTAACTCTGCCTTCCTAGTGAACTCTTACCATTACAGAGTGAAGAGTAGAGCACTGTTTGTGTTGGGCATGTGGCCAATGGGGCCTACCCATGGCAGCTGGTCATGCGTGACTAGTGACTCAGTATTGGGGATATTGGCCTGGGACAGAATGCTCATGTTGGTATGCCTATCTTGCCAGTGGATTTGCAGGAATTTGTGAAGGCAGCGCTCATGATAATTTTCTAGGGATTTGAGGTGCCTGCTTTGCATGGTCCATGTTTCTGATGCATTACAGGAGGATGGAGATAAGACCATTAGGTATAGGAACAGATTTAGCCCATTCGCCCAGCAAGTCTGCTCTGCTATTTGATCATGGCCGATATATTTCTCAACGCCATTCCCCTGCCTTCTCTCTGTAACCCTTAATCCCCTTACTAATCACGAACCTATCTATCTCTGTCTTCAAAACACTCAATGACTTAGTCTCCACAGCCTTCTGCAGCAATGACTGACACAAATTCACCACTCCCTGGCTGAAGAAATTCCTCCTCATCTCAGTTCTAAAGGATCGTCCTTTTACCCAGAAGCTGTGCTTGGGTCCTAGGCTTTCTTACTGGTGGAAACATCTTCTCCACTTACACTCTATCCAGGTTTCTCATATTCTGTAAGTTTCAATCAGATCCCCACTCAACCTTCTAAACTCTGTTGGGTACGGATCCAGAGTTCTCAACCACTTCTCATATGACAAACCCTTCAACTCCGGGATCCTGTTTCGTAATCCTCCTTTGGACCCCCTCCAACGCCAGCACATCCTTCCTTAGATGCGGGGCAAAACTGCTCACTACATTCCAAATGCCTTATATAGCCTCAGCAGTACATTTCTGCCCTTGTATTCTAGCCCTCTTGAAATGAATGTGTAACATTGCATTTGCCTTCCTAACTGCCAACTGAACCTGCATGTTAGTTAACCTTAAGAAAATCCTCAAATAGGACTGTTTTTGAGCTTCAGATTTTCGAAGTGTGTTCCCATTTAGAAAATAGTCTGTGCCTCTATTCTTCCTATCAAAGTGCATAACCTCACACTTTCCCACATTGTATTCCATCTCCCACTGTCCTAACTTGTCCAAGTCCTTCTGCAGCCTCCCTGCTTCCTCAACATGACCCATCCCACCCTTTGTGTCATTTGCAAACTTAGCAACAATGCTCTCCATTCCTTCGTTCGGAACTGTAGTGTATAACGTGAATAGCTGTGGTCATTTGGAACTCCACAGGTCACCGGCTGCCATCCTGAAAGAGACAGTTTTATCCCCACTGTCTGCCCTCTGCCAGTCAGCCAATCCTCTACTCATGCCAGTGCCTTGCCCCTAATCTCATTTAGCAGCCTCCTGTGCAGCACCTTTACAAAGGGCTCCTGGAAATCCAAATAGAGCATGTTTACTGGTTCCCCTTTGTCTAACTTGCTCGTTATGTCCTCAAAGAATTCTAATAGATTTTTCAGGTATGACCTCCCTTTGGTGAAGCTGTGCTGACTCAGCCCTATTTTACCATGCACTTCTAAGTAATCTACAATCTCATCCTTAACAACAGACACTAAAATCTTACCAATGATCAAGGTCAGGCTAACCAGCCTATAGTTTCCAGTCTTCTGCCTCCCTCCTTCTTAAACAGGGGTGCCCATTAGCCATTTTCCAGTCCTCTGAGACCTTCCCTGACTCCAGTGATTCCTGAAAGGTCACCACCAATGTCTCTAAAATCTCTTCCAGAACGCTGGGATGTAGTCCATCTCGTCCGGGTGATTTATCCACATTCAGACCTTTCAGTTTCCCCAGCACTTTCTCCTTAGTGATGGCTACCTCACTGACCTCTGCCCCCTACTGTTTAAAGTTCTGGTATGCTGTTGGTGTCTTTCACTGTGAAAATTGATGCAAAATACCTATTCAATTCCTCTGCCATTTCTTTGTTCCCCATTACTACTTCTCCAGCCTCATTTTCCAGCGTCCAATGTCCACTCTTGCCTCTCTCTTAGCTTTTATATATTTAAGAAAACTCTTGCAATTTTTTTTATATTACTAGCTAGTTGGCTTACTCTCATATTTCATCCTCTCTCCATTTATTGCTTTTTTAATTGTCCTCTGCTGGATTTTAAAGGCTTCCCATTAATCTTCATCACATTATATGCCTTTTCATTTGCTTTTATGCTGCCCTGACTCCACTTGTCAGCTATGGTTGCCTCATCCTTCCCTTAGTAGGTTTTTTACTTCCTTGGGATGAATATCTGCCGTGCCTCCCAAATTACCAACAGAAATTCCTGTCATTGCTGCTCCACTGTCTTCCCTGCTAGGGTCCCCTTCAAATCAACTCCGGCCAGCTGCTCCCTCATGTCTTTGTATTTACCTTTACTTGTTTGTAATACTGTTACATCTGATTCCAATTCCTCCCTCTCAAACTGCAGGGTCAATTCTATTGTATTATGGCCCCTGCCCCAGAGGTTCCTTTGCCATAAGCTCCCTAATCAAGGCTGTTTCATTACATATCACCAGATCCAGAAGTGCCTGTTCCAAAAAAACCATCTCATAGACATTCCACAAATTCCTTTTCTTGACATCGGCTACCAGCCTGATTTTTCCAGTCCACTTGCATTATTGTAATTGTATCTTTCTTACATGACTTTTCTATTTCCTGATTTATTTTCTTCCCCACATCCTGACTACATTAGGGCGGTACGGTGGCTCAGTGGTTATCATTGCTGCCTCACAGCACCAGTGACCCAGGTTTGATTACAGTCTCGGGCGACTATCTGTGTGGGGTTTGCACATTCTCCCCGCGTTTGTGTGGGTTTCCTCCGGGTGCTCCGGTTTCCTCCCGCAGTCCACAGATGTGCAGGCTAGGCGGATTGGCCACAGGAAATGCAGGGTTACAGGGATAGGGTAGGGGGCTGGGTCTGGATGGGATGCTCTTCAGAGGGTTGGTTTGGACTGAATGGGCAAATGGCCTGCTTCCACACTGTAGGGATTGTATTTACTGCTCGGAGGTCTGTACATTGCTCCTGGCAGGGTCTTCTTTTCCTTTTCGTTTCCTCAATTCTATCCAAACTGATCTGATGCCTTCCAATTATTTCACTTCTTGCCATCGATTTAATTTCATTTCTTACTAACAGGGCAACCGTGCCCATCTGCCTGTCCTTTTGATGAGACCCTTGGATATTTAGTTCCCAGCACTGATCCCCTTGCAGCCACCTCTGTTTGATACCCACAACATTGTACCTGCCAATTTCAATCTGTGCTACAAGCTCATTCACATTGCTTTGTATACTGCGTGCATTGCCTGAAGTTAAATTCCTGACCCTTTCCATACTCCCCGTCCTATTACTTGTTCTGGAAACTTTAATAACGTCTGCTGAGCCCTCCCACTTTAACTTTTTCCATGCACTGAACCCTGCTCCACATTTAATTTCTCAGCATGATTCACGAGGAGCCTATCCCATTGGAACAGTTCCTTCCTTGCCCTGTACTGGTGTCAGTGTGCCATGAATTCAAACCTATTTCTCCCACATCAATCTTTGAGCCATGCATATACCTCTTTAATCTTGTTCATCCTCTGCCAGTTAACTCGTGGCTGAGGTATTACCTTTTCGGCTCTGCTTTTTAATTTAGCCCCCAGCTACTCATCTACTCGACTACCTCTTTCTACCCTGTATCGTTGCTACGTAAATTGAACCACAGCAACTGGATTTTTCCACTCATGCTCCCAAGTACACCTGCAGCCCAGATAAGATATCCTGAATCCAGGCACCAGGCAGGCAACACAGTCTTCGAGACTGTCAATCCTGGCCACACAGAACAGTGTCTATTCCCCTGACTATACTACCCCGAATACTAGTACATTTCTCTTTTCTCCTCCCCCCACTCTGCTCCCTGCTTCGAATGGCTTCTAGTATGATTGTGCTATGGTTAGTTTGCTCATCCTCTCAACAGACCCCACTCTCATCTCACACACAGGGAGCAAGAATCTCAAAGCTGTTCGACAAGCTCAAGGGCTCAGGCTCCGTCAGGACTCTCTCCTGGATCTCTTTACTTGCCTTGCTGGTAATCACACCCTCCTGTTTCTGACCACTGACCAAAGAGGTAGTTAATCTAAGGGATGTGATTACCTCCTGCAACATAGCATCCCTGATGTGTCGCGGTGTTTGAAGCTCAGAATGCAGTTTATCAACGCTGAGCCGGAGTCCCTCAAGCAACCAACATATGCTACAGATGTGGTCTGTCCCCGCATCTCTATTCTATTTACTTAGTTCTTAATTTGATTTTTAAAAATTTCCTACTGGATCATGGTTGCTCTGTTGACCATAGCTTGGTGCTGGGTTTGAAGTCTTGGACTTTGAACACTTAGTTCCTCAGGCATCCAAAGGCAGCACTGGTACATTGGAGTCAATGTTGGATTTCATTGTCATTGTCTGCTCAGAGTGAGAAGAGGCACCTGAGGTTTGGGAAATGAACCACATTGTCCAAGGGCTCCCCATGGATGTTGATAGTCAGGGGGCTTGTTGTGTGGCAGGAACGGGCTGGTACAGAACTTTTGTTTTCAGGATGTTTAGCCTGAGGCCCATTCTCTCATATGCCTTGGTGAGTGTGTGGATGATAATTGTAAGTCAGCCTCAGAGTTTGTATACATGCAAGCACCATCTGCATTCTGCAACTCAATGACAGATGTTGGAGTGGTTTAGGTTCTGGGTTGGAGGCATCAAAGATTAAGCTTTCCTGCTAGTCCTTCAGATTAGCTCCATTCTGGCAGGGAGCTTCATGGAGATGGGGTAGAGTGTTATGGCGAAGAAGATGGCAAAGTGTGTTGGTACGATAACACAGCCCTGGTTGTTCCCAGTTTACACTCATATTGGGTCTCAGGTAGATTCATTGGTGAGGATCACATTTAGCATGTTATCGTGAAGGAGGCAGAGAATGGTGACAGGTTTCTGCCGTCAGCTGAATTTGAGGAGGATATTCAGCAATCCCTCACAGTTGACAGCGTGAAGGCCTTTATGAAGAAGGCCATGTACAGAGGTTGGTGCTGTTCCCTGTACTTACTTGGATTTGTCTCAAACTGAAAATAATGTCCATTGTGCCTCTTGACGAGTGGAAGCTACATTGAGACTCAGGGAAGAGCTCCTCAGCCATTGGAAGGCGGCAGTTGAGGATTCTCGTAATGATGTTTCCCATGGCGTAGAGTAGGGAAATTCCTCTAAATTCCACAGTTGGACCTGTCTCCTTTCTTGAAGATGTTCACAATTTTGGTGTCTCTGAGATATCCAGGCATGCTCTCTATTATAGTTTTGTGCTTCAGCAAGGATTCCATCTGCACCAGAAGCCTTGTTTTTCAGTTGTCAGATGGCTTTGTATACCTTGTGACAGGTTGGAGGTATGCTGAGACAGGGGTGTGTTAAGGGTTGGTGTTGAGGGCACTTGCATTGAAGGCTTTGTCTTGGTTGAGAAGGGCCTTGAAGTTCTGTTTCCAATGGACGTTAACTACCTTTCGATCTTTGACTCTCCATTTTTGGCTGTTAGTGGTGTAGGTCCCTGGGTACTCAAACAAAGAGACCTTGGGGTGTAGGTTCATTGTTCCTTGAAAATGGAGTCACTGCTAGACAGGCTAGTGAAGAAGGCGTTTGGTACACTTCCCTTTATTGGTCAGTGCATTGAATATAGGAATTGGGAGGTTATGTTGCTGCTGTGTAGGACATTGGTTATGCCACTTTTGGAATACTGTGTTCAGTTCTGGTCTCCCAGCTGTGGGAAAGATGTTGTGAAACTTGAAAGGGTTCAGAAAAGACTTACAAAGATATACCGGGGTTAGAGAGTTTGATCTACAGGAGAGGTGGAATAGGCTGGGGCTGTTTTCCCTGGTGCATCAGAGGCTGAGGGGTAACCTTCTAGCGGTTTATAAAATCATGAGGGGCATGGATAGGGTGATTAGACATGATATTTTCCTTAGAGTGGGGGAGTCAAACATTAGAGGGCATAGGTTTAAGGTGAGAGGGGAAAGATTTAAAAGGGGTCTAAGGGGCAACTTTTTCACGCAGACAATGTTGCGTCTATGGAATGAGCTGCCAGAGGAAGTGACAGAGGCAGGTACAATTACAACATTTATAAGGTGTTTGGATGGGTATATGAATAGGAAGGGCTTAGAGGGATATGGGCCAAATGCTGGCAAATAGATCTAGATTAATGTAGAATATCTGGTTGGCATGGACGAGTTGGACCAAAGGGTCTGTTGCATGCTCTACAACTCTGTGATTCTATGACTACTCGAACCTAGATGGCTTTGATTGCACTGAGGAAACATGTCGTGGTTGTCAGTAAGTTGCTGAGCCTCCTGCGTTTTTTCTAGCCACCATCTATTCTTTAGGTCACTGGTTCTTTGTTTTACCTCAGCCTTCAGTTGCCTGTTGGCTTGTTTTCTCTTGCTTGGGTTTTGGTGGCATGCCTTGAGTTTGCAGTCTAAGAGATCCTGGGTCACCTGATCATTCCTGAGCTGGAACTGGTATTTCTTTGTTCAGAGGCAGAACGTTGCTACGCAGATGCTGACTGTGGTGGCTTTTAGATTGGAACAGGGAGTTTGGGCACTCTGTGGCTCTGGAAAGTCAGTTGTCACCAGGTTAACTATGAGGCACCACCCAAGTAAGTCTTTCTTCTCAGGGTTTTTGAGCCCAGCAACATTGAGACTCTGACAGTTAGGGGCTAGTTTGATGGAGATGGTAGCGTGGTTTGGTTTTATTGTCGGTCCAGCAGTCATCAGTCATTTGCTCTGGTCATGGTGTGGATATCTTCGCAGTCCCTTGCTCAAACGATGATATAGTCTACTATATGTTGGCATTTGGAGTACGTTTGTTGCTATGTGGTCTTGTACTTGTCCCTATTGAAGAACAGGGTGTTTGTAATGATGAGGTCATGTTCTAAGCATTTTGTCAGGAGGAGGACTCTGTTAGAGTTTGTTTACCCCTGCCCTCCTTGCCTAACATTCCTTTCCATAGATTTGCGTCCCTCCCAACTCTGGCATTGAAGTTGTCAAGGACAATGAACCTATCACCCATGAGTATGCGAGACAGTCATCGATCCAGGCTGGAATAGAATGTCTCTTCTGTCTTGACTGTTTAGGGTTAGGGCGTAAACACTGATGACTGTGATGTACTACCTGTTGGCCAGGATGAGCCAAAAGGGGATTCGTTGAGATATCCAACCAATTTATTTCTTTCAGCAAAGCTGACCCCATAAAGACAGTGTAATTCTTTTGGTTTGCCTTCCCAGTAGAAGGTGTAAGCTTCTCCTGTCAGTCATGTCTCACTCAGGGTGGTGACATCGATGTTGTAGTGCTGGAGATCCCAGGCTATGACAACAGTACGATGTTCAGTTTTGATGTCTTTGGTGTTGTCCAAAAGAGTCCTGACCTTCCAGGAAACAAAACCCATTTGGGAAGGGTGTGGAAAGATGCCTGTGCATGGATTGTACTAATGCAGGGTGGTCGTTGCACAGTAACCACTACATGGTCTCAGCAGAGTGAAGACTTGACCCAAAGGCAGGGAAAATCCAAGACAACTGGAGACCAGGCTGTGCTGTTGGACTGGGTCTAAAAAAACTGTTATCTTCCACCAATCACTGCCACTTTGGAGCAGAAGGTGAAGCCCATAGTGGTAGCAACCCAGCGGATCAGGCCAGAATGCTGCAGGATCAGGTCAGACCACACAGGTTAGGGTCAGACTGATACAGGTTCAGGTCAGTCCAGCCCATAGGCTCAGGCCAGGCCATCAGGAAGCAGCAAGCTCGAGTCATGCTGCCTTGACACTGCAAACTCTTGTACATGTTGCACCTCAATACACATCCCAACACTCAGGTTTCTCTGAAGAATTTGATGGGTAGAATACTTTTTCTGGCTTTCCATGCCAGAATCTAGAATCCATTCTCTGAGTGGAATCAGTAGAGAGATTAGTGAACCACGGTCATATGATGGCCTCATTGCAGTTATGTAGTGAGTCCCTCTCACTGTCCTAGAGAGACACAGTTGTTCCTGTGGTCCACCAGATTGTTCAGTCTGTGCATTTGGATATCAAGTATGATGGTGATGATATGGATATCTGCCAATTTGTTCATATAAAAAATGAATCATCTGCTGAATCTGAGTCACATATACAGCTCCTTCTAAACCCACAACACTTCCACCTACAGTGACAGAAACAGCAGATACATGGGAACACCACCACCTGCAAGTTCCCCTCCAAGCCACTCACCATCCTGACTTGGAAATACATCGTCGTTTATTCACTATCTCAGGTCAAAACCCTGGAATTCCCTCCTTAGCAGCATTTAGGGTCTGCCTGCAGCACATGGACTACAGGGGTTCAAGAAGGCAGCTCATCACCACCTTCTCAAGGGCAACTCGGGATGGGCAATAAATGCCGGCCAGCCAGTGACGCCCATGTCCCACAAGTGCGTTAAAAAAAAATCCAGTGATTATTTGACCAGGAGCAATCAAGAAAAAATTCCTTTAACAGTATCTTTAATAACTGTCATTCCACCTTTTTATTTTCCCTGATCCAAGATAATCCTGGAGTTTGCTCCCCTTTGGAATATATAGTTGAGGAATGAATGAATTTGGAAAAAGTTATTTGAGAGGCCTGTCCCTTTAATGACTGCAGGGTAAAAGATCTTAATATAGAGCACATGATTCCATGCAGCCTGGTTTAGAATGTGGGTGTTGTCAGTGGATTGGTAATCCTGAGCCCCAGGCTAATGCTCTGAGGACACCAGTTCAAATCCCACCACAGTAATTCAATAAAACAAATCTGGAATATCAAGCAAATAATTGTGACAGTGCCAGCAATCATTAAATTGTTTGCAGTGCGAGATGACTTGTCTTCTTTAGCTCATCCCTAAATGCTCTTGAGGAGGTCATGGTGAGCTGCCTCTATGAATTGCTACAGTCTTTGGAGTGTAAATGTATGACTTGGAGGAGTATTTGCTCCATTGTGGTGCTCCATTTTTCTGAAAGTTTGGCTTGTCAGTACTTCCTCTGTTTTTTGAATAGGAAATATTCAACAAATTTGGGAAGGAAATGAGGCCAGTGGAGCTGCGCAGTGCACATTCTATCAGGTTTTCTTACTGCTTTGTTATTTACAGAGGAGGATGGTGCCATAACCTCATTCATACCTGTTTTTAACCCCTCCCTTACAGGAAGATGCTAGCCGCCTTTGATTTCTCACATGCAAAATGTCCTGAAACAACTGATTGTCCCATGTTTGGACATCAAGATCATCAGTCAGCATTGAGGCCATGGCCATAGTTATGGATTATTCGTTCATGCAATCCAAACTTCAGTTGCTCACACACCTTTAAGCTTGGTCCCACATCCTTCTGAAGCTATTGAGGAAATTATAGAGCAGTGTTTGGATCCACTGGGGAGATTATAGACTTGCAATTAAATCAGTCGGAGAGATTACATACAAGAGTTTAGATACACTGGCTTTATATTTGCGATGAAATCCTCTTTTCCTTGTATGGAATTTGTACTGTGTGAGCTGGCAAGATCTGAACACTGTAACATTCAGAGATCAGACAGTTCCAAAGGGTTGTTACTTTTCAGTTCTGGTGATGGCTAAATTCAATCCTATCTACCACTGAGGGCAGTGCTTGTTGCAAGATTTTCAATAGGTCACTCAAAACTGTTCAAGGATCACTGAAGGACTGTTCAAGGGTTACAGGCAGTGGAGAGAGAGCCAGAAGCAGGCTCTATGCAGAAAGTGCTGCTGTTTAGCTAAGCTGCCAAGTAGGCCACTGGTTCTGTGCACTTGGGGCTGAGGGAGGATTCCTAAGAACAGTTGAGGTAGCTGTGTGCAGTTAGGAAGTAGGGAAGTCCTAGGAGCCAGTTGATGCAGCTGAGCAAGATTAGAGCTCACCAAAAAAAAAAAACCAGGGCAGTACTGGTTTGGTGAAGTTAGCTGTGTGTGAGAAGCTGAAATTACATCTATAAGTGCTGGAATGCAGTTTTCAGAATTCAAGGGAGCATAGGCCCAGGAAATGGTGAACCACCAAACACGAGAAGTTGTAGAGGCAGTCCATGACAGAATAGCTTTTGAGGGAATTCCAAAACTACGTCTTTAAAACAAAAGAATTGGAAACCCTTGTAAAATTTGATGAATTTGAATTTGGTGACCTGGTGTCACTAACATTGGTGAGGGGGGCTTGCTTTTGAGATCAGTCTCGATTGATTGTGCTATTTGATGTTCTCTGTCGGGGGGCTTGATCATAGTTTGTTGGTTATCCATCTGTGCCTCATCTTAATTCTGAATTTTAGAATGTAAGTTGTATGTTTGATGTATATTGTATTAGTGTATTGTAATGATGGAGCAAAGGCAGGAGAGTGGAGTTGAGGATTATCAGACCAGTCAAGACCTCGTTCAATGGTGGAGCAGACTTAATGGGATGAATGGGCTTCTTCTGTTCCTAAATCTTATGCTGTCATTTTTTTTTTGGAGGAATGTATACAGTGATGTTTCCCCAGGTTGAAATTAGGTCCACTATTTTTCTTGGTCAATATTAGTAGTGTAGACTTCAGGATATTGGGCACAATTTTAAATTGGTGGGTAATAGTTGGAAGGGTTTTGAACTGTGCAGAGAATAGTGGCAGGCTTCAAGAGGACAGCAGTTGGCTGGTGAAATAAGTGTGGTAGATGAGTTTTAATGGGGGGAAACATGATATGATTCATTTTGGTTGGAAAAATGACTGGAGGATACATTTCTAAAAGAGTGCAGGAGCAGAGGCCATAATCCCAGAACACCATCAGTTACTCCCTCAGTAGAGGGAGACAACTGGTGGTGAGTTGAACTTAAGGGTCTCTAAGTCTCAGTTGAAAGTTGAGGTTGGGAAGAGCGGGCCTTCATGGTAACCTCAGGTGGTACAGGAATTGAATCTGCGCTGTTGACATCACTCAGCAGCCATCTCACAAACTGAGCTAACTACTCCTCGTAAATCATTAAAGATGGCAGGGCAGGTTTATAAAGTGGTTAAATAGGCAATCACAATCCTGGGCTTTATAAAGAGAGTACTAGAGTACAAGGGCAAGGCAATGACAATGAACATTTAAATAATGCTGGTTCAGCCAGAGCTGGAGAACTGCATCCCATACGGGTTTTAAGAAGAATGTGAAGAATTTCAAGAGGATGCAGAAAAGATTCACAACAAACAGGGATGAGGGACATCAGTGACATGGATTGACCAGAGAAGCTGGGGCTGTTATCTTTAAAGAAGAGAAGGTTGTGATGAGATTTGATTATGGTGTTCAAAACCAAGAGGGGTTTACTCTGAGTAAATCAGGAAAAACTGTTCCCATTGGCAGAAGAGTACAGAACCAAAGGGCGCCAGTTTAAGGTGATTGACAAAAGAACTGACAACGACCTGAGGAAAGTTATTTTTGACCAGTGAGTGTTAGAATCTGTAACATACTGCTTGATTAGGTGCTAGAGGCAGATTTGTCATAGCTTTCAAAAGAGGATCAAATAAATACCTGAAGAGAAAATCATTTGTGGGGCTACAGGATAAAGGCTAGGGAATGGGAACAGCTGAATTACTGTTGCAGAGAGCCAGCATGGACAAGATGGTCTGAAGGACATCTTTCTGTCATGTAACAATTCTGTTGTTCGTCCATCATTCATGTAACTTGCTAAACTGCTTTTGATTTGTCATTACTATTTTCAAATCACTGCACGATTTCTCCCCTCTCTGCTTCTGCAGATTATCAGCTCCACAACCTTCCCATTTCTGGCCTCTCAACTCACTGCACTGATGGCAGCCGTGCTTTTAGCTGCCCAAGCCTTCAAGCCATTTTCTGAAGAAGGGTCTAGGCCTGAAACGTCAGCCTTCCTGCTCCTCTGATGCTGCTTGGCCTGCTGTGTTCATCCAGCTCTACACCTTGTTATCTCAGATTCTCCAGCATCTGCAGTTCCTACTATCTCTCAAGCCTTCAACTGTTGATTTTCGTCCCTCAATGTTTCAACCTGTCTTTCCTTCTTTAAGCTGCTCCTCGAACCTCCCTCTTGGAGCAAGCTTGCAGTCAAATTTCCTAAAGTCTCCTTCCATGGCTTGGCATCCAATTTTGTTTGATATTTTGTTTGCTGATGTGAAATATGGAGGTACTTTGGAAATGCTAAACCAATGCATGTTATCACTTCAATGCAGCTTTTGCCCACCGTGTTTTAAGGCTGATAACATTTTCCAAGCACAATTCAACCCTACTGCGGCGAGGTGATGGTGTGGGGGTGGTTTGTGTGGAAATAGCAAACTGTCCATGAAAATATGACACCCAATTTGCTAGGGATGGTTTTTGAGGTTAATACCTTCAGGTTGCACTTCCAACTATGAACAGAGCAGTCTGTGTACACACTAAACAATGGCACCATGTAGCTCTCACTTACTGTATTTGCTTAAGATGTAAATATAATGTTTTATTTCCTTATGAGTCTACAGTACTGTGTGTTTGGGGGAAGGACAGATTGTATGGGGGTGGGGAATCAGCGAAAGATTGGCCAAGGGGCATAATGCAGAGGGAGAGAGGTGGGGAGAACAAGGGTGAATGGAAGAGGGAAAATAAATGACAGTGAGGAGGATAAGGAGGGAAAGTGTGAAAGAGACAGAGGAATTGGGAATTAGAGAGACTGGGGAGAGAGAGAGGGCAAGATGGTTTGGAAAACATGAGGAAGGGCAACTAAAAAGGTGATCGAGAGAGGGCAAGAGTTTTAGGGAGGGTGGGTGAAAGGGAGGTGGTTGGGTTGGATTGAGGGAGGGCTGAAGAGAGGGAGAGTGAGGTGGTAGAGTGAGAAGGTGGGCAAGTGACTGAAAGTGCCAGAACTTGAGGGCGGGTGTGCAAAATGAGGGCAAATGAGAGGGAGAGCAGGAGAAAGATGGTGAGACTGAGGGAGAGTGAGAGAGAGGGGTGAATAAAAACGAGGAGGATAAGTAAGTGGAGAAGGAGAGCGAGAGGGAGGAGGATGAGAAGGTGGGAGGAGAGAACTGCAGCTTCCGTGTTTCAAAAAGGAGCAGCCTGTGCCTGACAGTATGCCCTGCCCCTCTCTCTCTCTCTCTGGGTTGAGGAGGTGTACACCCGAGACAAATGTGAACTCTGAACTCTATCCCACTGATAAAAGGGGGTGGGGCAAATTTGCACAGTGAGGCTGCTGTCTTGCTGTTTTGGAAATCTGGAATGAGGAATACTATCTCGGAGCCAAAGGAAATTCTTTGTGGGTCTGGCTGCTGGGCCTAGGAAGAAGGAAACATGTAACTGAGCTGTGTACAAGAGGTGGAGGAGATAGCAGCTGAGCGAAGACTGTACTCTGTCCTGCTCCCAGTCTCCCATGATGGTGAGTGAGTGCAGACATTTCAAAAAGTTGTTCAGAAAGTGAGAGAATTGTATTTTCAGTTTTAACTTTATCAAAAGTCTGGGTTTGGCAGGAATCGTGGTGATTTTGTTAATGGCAGTGTTTTCCTGTTCTGTATATTGGTGCCAGTGAGTAAGCATTTACTTCGATCCTGCAGAAGTAAATTGAAGGATTTCGGCTTCGTCCTCGCTTTGTCTGCTGAATGTTTATACAGAGTGTGTTTCTCCTCTGTCACTCTTTCAGATTATCACTCTCGCACACCTCTCTTTCTCGCGCTGTCTCTCTTTCCCTTATACTTTTGCTCAATCCTTCTCCTTCTCTCTGTTTTTCTCTCCAACTCCCTTTTCTCTGTCTCACTGTTTGCTCCAAATGTTCTCTCTTGCCCTCTCATGCCTGTGCCCTCAGCCTCTGATCTTTTCTGCCTTTCACAGTTGCTCTGATGATCTCTCTGTTCCTCATGCCATTGCAACATCTTTGGAGTGTTTTGAACCTGAGGGTACTGAAGGGGGAATTGGTGGTGGTGAAGTTTAAACCCAGTTAACCCTTTGTTTGTCTCCTGTTCTCACAGGGGCAGGGTATTGAGAGGTGGCAAGCTGGGAAACTAATTGGGTGAGCTGATTGGCTCTGCAGAGAAATACACCCCTTCTCACCATCGTAGCAATTAAAGTTCTGAGCCAAAATATCCGTGAAAGAATTTTTCACCTCCTCACCAATTATTTGGTCAATTAATGGCTACATAAGGAGCCTCAACTCACCACCTCTTCAATAACCTGCCTTACTGCAGGTGAGAAAGTTGGCTAGTTTCCTAAGGGAGTCTATAGTCAGGTTTGGAGGGTGGTAGGGGACTCCAGTTGCTCCAGTCTGGGACCACCCAGAGGCAAGGATGGCAGGCAAGGGGTCAAGGTCTGAAAGTCACCATAGCCTTTGTCTCTGTCCGACCCCACTCCCTTCAAATTCCATCCGTAAGAAGAAAGAAAAAAGTTTTATTTACTCACCACTGGATCCACTGAGGAATAGACCTTGACCTACTTTAGGACTCAGTAGCTACTGATCTCTGATTGGCCAGCAACCTCCAGCGACTTGGGTGTTGAGACCTGTGATAGGACGAGATACTCACCCTCACTCACCTGTCAGCTCTTAACGATCGGGTAACTGTTACCTTAACATTGTGGGTGGTGTGTTAGTCACTATCTAATAAACTCACCCAAACAGTTAAAAAATACATGGAAAAATTCTGCCTAATGTCCCTGTTAGGATGGCCAATCTTGCACCAATATCACTGCTAACTCCAGGTGATGAGCATATTGTCCTATTGTTAACTTGCTTCTCCTGTGTCTCCATAACTACATGATTGAGCTCAGAAAATTAGTGTAGTGTTGTGTAACTGTTACCAATCCAGCAGTGGTGCTATGAGCTCTGCCAGCTCTGGGCAGACAAATTTACTCACATGGAACAGCCACCACTTTCTACCTTCTGCCAGTCTTTAGCTCCAATTCTGCTTTCTGGGTTGTAGCCAGATTTCTATTTGTTCTGCTACTTGTCCCCTGTCTCCACATGTTCTGACCTTAGTCATATGTTTATTATGCAGTACCTTATCAAAGGCATTTGAATTCCAAACACACTGAAATTTGTGTTCGCCAGCAATCACCCGGACTGGCTTGTACCATGAAATCAAAAATGCAGGTTAGTGAAGAGATATGCAAAATATGCTGTTTCCTTGCATTCCATCATGACCATCGCTCCCAATAAGTGGTCAAAGTATTTTTCCATGATGGGTTGTGAATACAATGACCAAAATCAATTTGTGGTAGTTGTCTTGACTTCAACTAGCATCTTAAACAGACCCTTGAGCTCCAAACAGGTCCTTCCCAGCAACTCTATCCTTCTGTCTTAAGGTTTTCCTCTCAGTGCTCAGGATGCTGTTTGCATCAGAACAGCTTTGGAAGTTATCCAGTAGTGCTGGGTGCCAGATACCATCTTCTAGTTGTTGAAATATGCAGTTTTGGTGTTAGGGCCGGGTGGGTGTGAGGTTTCAAGATGCTGGTTGATGGATAATTCTGGTTTGTGGGGTGCTAGATGGTGTGAATTTTACAGTATATTATTCCTCTTTATCCACCCTTTCTGTTACTACCTCAAAAATTTAATAAGGCAAGACAAGCATAACTTGCCCTTTATAATTCTGTGTTGACTTATTTATTACATTTGAAATGTATTTCTACTACATTTTTAAGTTGAGATTCCATTATCTTTCTGATTACCAATTTTAAACTAACTGGTTTATAAGCCCCTCGACTTGTTCCAGTTCCATCTCTTTTTTCAAAATATAGCAATCACATGAGCCCCAATCTGCTGGTACTTTCACACTTAGCTCTTTTCTAATGAATTTTTAGTCGTTATGCTGTATTTTCCAAGCTTGTTTTAGTCTGTGCAGATGCAATCCATCTCAGCCTGGGATTTTACCCCCTGATGTTAATCATCTCTCCCTTTTCTATCTTAAATATCTTTACACCTTTTTTGATTTTGTCATTGATGTCATGCCTCCCTGGTAAATGCCAAGGCAAACCAATTAAAAAAGAATCCAATTATGCTGTTGGCAAGTTTATTGTGTGCAACATTTATCTATCTCTATCATAACTTTTTTGCCATGACATTGACGTGCCTGCAGAATACAAACCCTCTGTAAGTTCATAGATATGTTATATATATGTCATATTTAAGTTCTGTTTGCTTTGTTTGTTATTTTTGTTTTTTCTTTGTACCCTAACCTAAGGCGTCCCAAAGTGGGGTTTCAAACCCCAAGTGTGGTCACAAGGTGAAATTTTGGGCTCCCAAGCTCTGAGACAGCAGTGGCCGCTATGTAGTTCCAACCAGGTCAAAGAATGTGCTCTCTCTCTGAAAGGCCCCAGCTCTCACGGCCCTCTCGAAGGTCACAGCAGGGGTTGCGACAGTGTTTATGCTTTGATATGGAGTCATAGTTAGGAAAAGGTTTTGGAAGCATTGACCTAACCTTAGTGCAGTTAGCTAATCGGCTACAGTATGAAGTAAATTAACACCAGTGGTAGGTTCAGGCCCTGGATCAGTTGTGAACCTTCACAGAACCTTGTTGGAGTGGAGTGGAACTATTGTGGAGTGGTGCCCCTCTTGTTATTTAACCAGAGTCTCTCTGCAATGTAGTGAGATTCCTGTGGGTCCTTTGTGGATTATGGATGTTTACCTCCTTAATGTATTCCCGGTTGTATTTCTTTTTTGTTTATGTTCTTAGTGCATGCATTGTTCTTTAGTTTCAGTATTGCTCTTAACCCTTCATTTATTCGTGGTGTTCCATTACTGATTATTTTGTCTTTGCCTTTCAGTGGGGAATGTTCATTCTGGGCTCTATTAATCATTGCTTTAAGTGTTTCTCGCTGCTCTTCCAATCTGTTTGTGGTGCATTTTGTACGACATTTCCAATACCTTGATTACCTTCTGCACCACATTGCCAATACCTCAATTATTGAAAAAATTGAAACTGTTCAATGAAGACAGATTTTTTAAAGAAGGAATTTGTAAAACGCCACTGTGAATTTTTGTGGTGGGTATTGCTCATACAACAAGCTCACACCAGATTAACCTATCGTGCCTGGCAATTTAAGGACAGTCTTACTAGGTTGGGAATCTAGACATGATGAGGCAGTGTTCTAATGCACAGTGCTGTTTCTCTTGAGATTTTTTACCTGTTGATTTCCATTCCTTCCCCTCCCCCACCTCAGCCAGAACGTGACTCACTGAGAGAGCACTTCCGTCTGCCTAAAGAAAGAATTTTTGAGATTGGCCAGTTTTCAGCAGAAATATCTTGGAGTGGGATTAAACATCATGTGGTTTCATTTGTCAGACCCACACATATCTTACAAGCAAACAAGAGTAACCCTTTGCTCTTACAATGAAGCAGATCCACCCACTGAATATCATCCTGGCTCATCCTCAGAGTGCTAGTGATGTGAAAAGGGGATAGTGCATTAACCCTTTAAGAGCTACAGAACAATCTTTTCTTTTGATGTTGCTTCACTGGTATAGACTGGTCATATAGGAACACCAAAACAGGAGGACGCAATTTAGTCCCTCAAGTCTACTCTCCCTCTCAGTCTATCTTGTATTGTAATGTGTTTCTTAATTGCATCTGCCACCTCAGTTCTGTATTCCTTAATAAATACCCTCGCCCAGCTAAAATCTAACTATTGCAAACTAGGGTCTTATTTGAAATAAAAACAGGAATTGCTGGAGAAATAAAATAGAAAGTCCTGGAGATCTTCAGCATGTCTGGAAGCATCTTTAGAAAGAGAAACAGAGTTAATGTGTCGAGTCCAGTATGACTTGAGCAACATAGTGGCTCAGTATTTAGCACTGCTGCCTCACAGCACCAGGGACCCAGGTTCGATTCCAGCCTTGGGTGTCTGTCGGTGTGGAGTTTGCACATTCTCCCTGTGTCTGTGTGGATTTCCTCCCACAGCCTAAAGATGTGCAGGTTAGGTGGATCAGCCATGGGAAATTCAGGATATTAGGGATGTGGGTCTGGTTGGGATGGTCTTTGGAGGGTTGATGTGGGCTTGATGGGCTGAATGGCCTGCTTCCACACTGTAGGATTCTATGGCTCTTATTTGGAGCTATAAAATTGTGTTTTTTATGCTGTTGCCAGAGGGGAAGAAGTAGGGAGTGGAACAGATGGTGAGGGTGCTCGTAGCAAAAACGAAGGCAATGACAATGGTGGTAAAGGAGTGATACACATGTAAAATAGGTGTAGATGTTAGGTGTGAAATGGAGAAAATGGGCTTGCTTTGTGGAGAGCAAAATTAACCAAATAGGAAAAAGACATGCCTGGGGAGGGTGGGGGATATCAGAAAAATGGGCGGCAGTGGTCATACTCTGAAGTTGTGGAACTCAATATTGAGTTCTAAAGGAAAAAAACTGAAAGGACTGTGGATGCTGGATATCAAAAACATAAACAGAAATTCCTGGAAAACTCTCAGCTGTTCTGGCAGCACATTTGGAAAGAAATCAGAGTTACTGCTTTGGGTCTAGTGACCCTTCTAGAGCTCTGAGTTCTAGAGGCCGTAAAATACCTAAGCAGAAAATGAGATGCTGTTCCTCCAGCTTGTGTTGTGCTTTGCTGGAACTCTGTAGCAGACTCAGGACAGAAATTTTAGCATGAGAGCAAGGTGGTTTATTGAAATTGCAATCAACTAGAAGGTCAGGGTCATTCCTGTGGACAGATCTGAGGTAAAAACTGAAAGAACTGTGGATGCTGGAAATCAGAAACAAGAACAAAAATTGCTAGAAAGGCTCAGCAGGTCTGGGAGGATCTGTGGAGAGAAATCAGAGTTTAAAGTTTCAAGCTCAGTGACCCTTCCTCAGATTTCTCTTCACAGATGCTGCCAGACCTGCTGAGCCTTTCCAGCAATTTCTGTTTTTGTGACAGATCGAAGCAGTCACCCAGTCTGTGTTTGGTCTTGTCACTGTAAAGGAGACTGTACTGCAAGCAGTGAGTACACTAAACTGAGTTGAAAGAAGCACAAGTAAACACTTATGTGTTTCTTCATGGGATGTAGGCTCCACTGACTTGGCCAGCATTTGTCACTATATCTAATTGCTTTCAAGAAAGCGGTGATAGGTTGCCTTCATGAACCACTGCAGTCCATGACCTACAGTGTTGTTGAGGATTTGATCCAGTGAAGGAATGGCGAAATAGTTCAGAGGATGATGAGTGGCTTGTAATAGGGACTTCTTGGTGACAATGGCTGGAATTGTCCCTGTGGGAACAAGATAGCAAGATGATTTCTAGCTTCTTGAGTGTTGTTGGAACTGCACTCAATCAGAGTGTTCCACTATACTCCTGACTTTTGTCTTGTAGATGGTGGACAGACTTTGAAAAGCCAGAAGGTAAGTTATTCATAAGTAATAAACATACACATTAGGAGCAGGTGTATTTGGCCCATCGTACCATCTCCTTTACTTGATCGAATCATGGCCCATCTGATTGTGGCCCCAACTCCACTTTCTTGTCTACCCCCAGTACCCTTTCACTCCTTTGTTAGTCATGAATCTATCTAACTTGGCTTTGAAAACATATAATGACTCAGCCTCCACTGCTCTCTGGGAAAGAGAATTCCACAGATTAACAACATTCTGAGAGAAAGAAAATCTTACCTTCATCTTAAGTGAGAGACCCCTTATTTTTAAACTGTCTCTTGGATCAAGCCTCTCAGCATTTGCCTTGTCAATTCCCAACAGGATCTTACATTTTTCAATATGATCACCTCTCTTTTTCCTAAATGCCAATTGGTACAAGGTGCATAATGTGTAGAATGTGGACTACTTTATATCCACAAATATTTATGTGGCTGGACCAGTTCAGTTTCTGGTCAATCCCTAGGATGTTGATAGCAGTGATAGGTGATGGTAATGCTATTGAATGTCCAGGAAAGGTGATTACTTTCCCTAATCATAGATGAATGGCATTGTTTAACATATGTTGTGCCATCAGTTTTCAGCTAAAGCCTGAATTTTGTCCACATGGTTCTGTGGTTGTCACAAATGTTTTCAGTATTTGAGGAGTTGTAAATTGTGCTGAGCATGGAATAATTATCAGCAAACATCCCCACTTTTGCTCTTATAATGGAGGGAAAGTCATTGATATGTGCTAGTTATGACTCCTAACCAGTGGAGACTTTCCCCTTAATTCCTTCAACTTCACTTTTAACTAATGCCTCTTGATGTCTCAAGGGTAGCCCAATGGCTCAGTGGTTAGCACTGCTGCTTCACAGCACCATAGACCCAGGTTTGATTCCAGCCTTGATTGATTGTTTGTGTGGAGTTTGTACATTCTCCCCGTGTCTGCATGGGTTTCCTCTGGGTGGCCTGGTTTCCTCCCACAGTCCAAAGATGTGCAGGTTGGGCCAATTGGCCATGGTAAATTGCCTGTAGTGTCCAGGGATATGCAGGCTATGTGGATTAGCCATGGGAAATGCAGGGTTACAGGGATGGGGGTTTGGTCTGGGCGGGATGCTCTGCAGGAGATCGGTATGGACTCAATGAGCTGAAAGGCCTGCTTCTACACTGTAGGGATTCCATTCAAATCTCTTAATGTTAAGGGCTATCATTCTCACCTCAGCTTTGGAATTCATTCATTTCTTCTGTCCACGTTTGACCCAAGGCTGTAAAGAGATCTAAAACTGAGCAGTCCTGGCAGCATTGGGTTTAACTTTGCCATATGAGTATGTAACTGAATTGGAGGTAGGAGACAGAGCGTTGGGATAAAATTGAACCCTAATAGACATGATGTGACAGTGTTCCCCACAAACCTGTTACAGTCCATCAAATTTTCACTGAAAACCTTGGATGAAGGAATGATAAGTTCGTATCTATATTTACAGAAAATGCTAATCTAGGAGACTTGGTAAATTACACAGCTGAGAGCAGGAAGTTACATGGGAATATGGTCAGATAGCTCAAGTGAGTCAGAAAATTGGCAGATGGAGTTCAATGTGGGGAAATATGAGGTCACTAATTTCAAATCCAAGTGAGTCAAATTGGGATAGTTTCCAAACAGCAAGAGGTTCCAAACTGTTGGAATTGGGCATTCATGTACACAACTCACAAATCAACATAGGAATATAGAAGATAAGAACTTCTGGCCTTTCAAGCCAGCTCCTCATTCAATAAGATGATCTTTTTAGATCACAAGACATTGGAGCAGAAGTAGGCCATTTGGTCCATCAAGTGTGCTCTGCTATTCAATGAGTTCACACCTGATAGTTCTCAACTCCACTTTCCTGTCTTTTCCATTTAACCCTTGAATCCCTAATTAATTAAAAATATGTCAATCCCAGTCTTGAATATTCTGAACAATCCAGCCTCGACAGTCCTCTGCAGTAAAGAATTCCGCAGATTTCCCCACCCTCTGAGAGAAGAAATTCCTTCTCATCTGTGTCTTAACTGGATGATCCCTTATTCTGAGATTGAATCCTCTAGTCCTATACTCAACCCCCACAGGGAATAACAACCTCTACGCATCTATCCTGTCAAGCTCTCTAAAGAATCTTAAATATTTCAATAAGGTCGCCACTCATTCTTCTCAGCTCCAGTGGGTACAGGGCCGACCTACTCAACATCTCCTCATAAGAAACTTCTTTTTTACCCAGGATCAAACCAGTACACTTCTCTGGACTGCCTCCACTGCCAATATCTTTCCTTAGATAAGGGGCCCAAAAGTGTTTGAAGTATTCCAAGTGTGATCTGACTGGTGCCTTATAATAGTTTGAGCAAAACTTCCCTATTTTTATACTCCATTCCCTTTGAAATAAACATTACTCAATTCCAAATTCCTGCACTTTCCTCATTTCCTTTCATTCTCTTAGTCCCCAAAAATCTTTGACCCTCAGTCTTGAATGCACTCAGTGACTAAGCTTCCTCATACCACTGGCAATGAGAATTCACAACCTATGAGGGAAGAACTTTCTTCTCATCTCTGTCCTAAACCCTGTGACTCTGTTCTAGATTCCCAGGAGCGGAAGGATTTTCTCAACATACAAATTTCTTACAATGCTTGACAGGATATATGCTTCAGCGGGATCAAATCTCATTCTTCTAAACTCTAGGGAATTTGGGCCAAGCCTGCTCAATCTCTCCTCATGGAATAGTTGTCTCTTCACAGGAACCAATCTAGTGAACTGTTGCAGTGCTCCCTCTAGGTGCAGGTATTAAAAAAGAATCAAAAATGTTAATGGAAGGTTGGTCTTTATATTAGCAGGGTGACAATATAAAGGGCAAGATGTTAGGCTTCAGTTTCGGAAAGTCTTGGTCATACTCTACCTTGAGAAATGATATTCAGTTCTGGATGTTGCATCTTTTTAATAAATAAAGCTGGAATGTAAAACTAGGGTCAGTAATGGTGACCACGACAGTTACCATTGATGGTTGTAAAAACCCATCTGGTTCACGAATGTCCCTCAGGAAGGGAAGAATGCCATCTTTACCCTGTTCACATTCACCACAATGTGGCTGATACATAACTCTTCTCAAAGGATGATCAGCAACAGTTGTTGACCTCATCAATGATGCCCACATCCCTTTAACCACTTCAAGACTTCCCAAAATACTTTATGTGACTGAAGTGTAGTCACGTTGTGATTCAGGAAACACAGCATCCAATTTGCATATAGCAAGCTCCCAGAAACAGCTACAAGGTTATAACCAGATAATCTATAATGTTGATTAAATGATCAATATTGACCAGGAAACCACATTATCTTGTTTCTTCAAAAAACTTTCTGTGGGACTTTTTTTTATCTCCACATAATTTTGGTTCAACATGCCATCCAAAAGATGGATGCATCAGACCATGCTGCACTCCCTTTGTACTGCACTGGGACGGCCAGCCTAGGTAGCATGCCCAAGCCTGTACTGGGGAGGTCTTGAACCTGCAACCTTCTCAGTGTTCTACCCACTGAACCATAGATGACAATTGTAGTATCTGTTGTCAGCTCACTAACCCTCTTCTAAATGCACAGCGTTTGACAAATCAAAATGGGAAAATAAACAGGACATAAATGCCAAATGCTCCCCTGACCTGGGCTGGAGGTATGATACTACCATATGCCTTCACCAATTAAGTATGTACTAAAAATCAACTGAAGGCCAAACACAAAAAAGACCATCTCCCTCTGCCAGGGGACGGCTGGCACAGAATGCAGATGATATGACCATCTCGCCAGTGCGTATTGGATATTTTCACTGGCACTTACAGTATTTCAGCACAGGAGCAGGACATACTCCAATTCTCACAAGGAAATAGGGAGTTCTAATTGTATCCTACTAATTCCCTGGGTCAGAGATGGGCATTGCTTTGTGTCCCTGCTTGATCAGCCATTTTTGTAGATTTACAGCTCTGACCCAAGCTTTCTCTGTTGCGGAGGATGCTGTGCACCCAGTTGGAAGTGGGACAGTCATTCACAGACTAACATGGTGAACGGGGCAAGTAGAGATGATCAACTTTTATTAACAGGGTAGGAATTTTACCAGTGATAAGTGTTCCATCCATGGAGTGTCAGCGACTAGCAGGCCTTTTGTGTTGCAAAGTTGCAAGGTTCAGTGAGGGGAGAGGGGTGAGTTTAATAGCAACTACAGAAAGCAGCCCTGATACTGCACTTCTTCAGCACAGCACTTAAAGTGGAAGCCTAAATTTTGGGCCCTAGATGCTGGTGTTTGACTTGAACCCAGTCTTCTGACTCAGATGCAAGAATACTGCCCACTGATTTTTGACCCACCGTGGAGGGTGGGTCCTCGAGAACCAGGGAAGAGAGCATTGGAAAACTCAGCTTTGGACATTGCACGTATCAGGGTCATGACCAGTATTCTGCTAATTATTCTTCTGCTGCGTGGACCTCCAAGGCCCATGCACAGCAGCAACTTCCAGAACCAAAGTCAGTGCTGTGAACAGTTGGAGCTGCTGCGCATGAGTGCAGTTTAGAAGGAACATAGTTCATAAGATTTTAAATTTCTGATTATATCTTTAGTTTAAGGTAAAATGAAAGGAATTGTGTGATCTGTTGAGGTCTGCATGACAACAGGTCTGGGTGATATAGCTGTTAGAGGTCAAAGAGCAGCTCAGGTTGTTTGTTAGAAAGAAGGTGTGTGGTGTTCACACTCAAAGACAATGGCAGCAGCATCTGCATGTACAATGGTTACACTGATTGTATAGCAAAAATCAAAGAACAAGTTAAGAATGTTGGACTGTAAATAGTTATGCTTTAAAATATCCAAGGTAGCTAATTTCACTGGAGTTTCATGGTTGGCTAAACAGTATTTCTACTTCAGTATGAGGCCCATGTGATTGATGGTGCCATGGAAATGGGCTTTGAGGAGAACGGGTTTCTCAGAGACCTCTAAAACTTAACAGACACAGAAGTGTGCCAGGATCTGGGAGAGAAGGAACCATCTTATGGGAATGTACATATGAGCCCATATTCAGATTGAAAAGAAGATTTGTGAGGAAGGTTCATCCAAGAACTGCAAGGAAAGGCTCTCACTGAGAAATATAGTCTGAAGTTAAAAGTTACAGAACTGCTAAAGGAAAAGGGCAGAAGTAAATCCTCAGGAGCTGAACTACTTAAGAGAAAATGTGAGGCATTCCTGTGAAGTGGTTTTTTGATTCTGTTAGAAGAAGGGGAATGTTCTGATCTGTAGTTTAAATTATAAGTTGACTACCTCAAAAGTGTTTCGTCAATAATACTCTTGGTCTGTTCATGACAATGAAAGTTGTAAAATGTGAATTTTTCTCATGTCATCCTTTCAGCTATCAAATGGAAATTTGACTTCCTTTTATTTTGTAAGCCATTAATCTCTATGGGGATCAGATCATGAGCCAACAAAAGTGTGGCCAAAAAGTGTGGGACTGAGCTAATCAAACAGGTGACTGATGTTAAAGAGTTGTGTGCACAGAGACTTTAGTTCTTTGTGACTATGCTATTGAAAGCATTTGTCCTGCTGCAGTTTGAACAAGCCTTTGGTCAACTGTCTCAGTTCTGAACATCTTACTATGGCTCCGTGCAAATTTTATTTGATAACATTCCTGTGAGGTGGCTTGGGACATTTCAATATTTTGAAGATCTTGTCCAAATGTAAGTTCTTGTGTTCCATTGATACTTGAGGAAGGTGGTCACACACTTGCTCTGAGTGTTCCCATGGTGACAGTGGATGCCTTATAGTAAGCCCATGGCTATTTCTGTTTATTTTTAAACCAGTTTAAAAAGCTCATGGATAAATCATTCTGGTCAGGTTTTAAGATGTTTGTGGTATATATTCCATACTGTACCAGCATGAGAATGAGTACTGCTGAGAAAAGAAGAGTGCTGTTGAAGCTATTCGTCTTGTGCCTTTAATAGTTATAGCTGTAATTATGGGCAACTTTAATCTGCATATAGATTTGGTAAATCAAATCAGTAATGGTAACATAGAGGAGGACTCCCTGGAGTCTGTACAGGATGGTTTGCTGGATCAATACTTTGAGGAAGCAGCTGGAGAACAGGCCAAGACAGAGAATTTAGTAATGAGAAAGGAATAATTGGCATTCAAACTGTGCAAGGCCCCTTGGGGTAGAGTGACCACAATACAATAAAATTCTTCATTAAGGTGGAGAGTAACAATGTTGATCCTGAGATTAGTTATGAAGTGCAAATTAGCTATGATAAACTGGTGAACAATACTTAATGGGATGACGGATGGGCAATGGCAAACATTTAAAGAGTGCATGGAGGGAGTGCAACAATTGTGCATTCCTGTCTGGCACAGAAACAAAATGGGAAAGGTGGCCCAACCTTGGCTAACAACGGAAATTGCCATAGAGAATGCATCAAGAAATAATCATCCGGAAAGTTTTTGTTAGTTGAAAAACCTGCATTGCTTGTACATGTGCTGAGTGCACAGGACAGAGCCCTGTATATGAATATACATAAATATGGCAAAAATGCCATGTTCATATCTGATAGCAGCAGCATGTCTGGATTGCTGTGATACAGTGATAAATGGACATGTCATTGTCTGAATCTGTAATCATTGAACTAATAAATTCATGTTGTTGATTTCAGCCTTTATAATACCATATGTGCTCAAATAGAAGCTGTCAGGGTTTCAACCATTTTCCGCAGCAGTTTCTGTGGCAACGAAACTGGTCGTCACATTCACTCTTGGACTACATACCTCTGGGAGTAAGCTCCTGGGCTATGGTAGTGATAAACAGCCACTGTATTCAAGATTTATATGTGTGCTTTGTCTTACTCGAGTGGCACTAAATGTTAGAAGTCTGTTGAAGTCAATTTTCACAGAACTGCAAGTGTGGCTTAGCCAAAACCGTTTTTCTTTATTCATTCATGGGGTGTGGGCATCCCTGGCTAGCGTTTATTGCACAATCCTAATTGCCCAGAGGTAGTTAAGAATCAACCACATTGCTATGGGTCTGAAGTCACAAGTAGGCCAGACCAGGTGAGGATAGAAGTTTCCTTCCCTAAAGTTTAATATAACTTCTGTTTTTTAATTCTGTCCCTCTAAAAATGAACCTGTGGCTTTAACAATCTGTGTTGTTACCTTGAGTTATCTCTTCATCCATGAGGGGAGTTTTCATGCCAGGCAGAGAACGGCTGAAGTTAAGAGAGTTTGGGGCTTGTGGAGGCACAGGACATCGATCCTTTTGCAGAAGTTCTTCCTGATGGGAACTAAACCTGTTGATAGCAAAGTAATTTGTTGTTAACATTTCTCAAATCTCTGATAACATTGGAAAAGTCTGTTGCAATTTGTGAAAATGCAGTGAATATCATTTTATTTGGCCCTCCTGATAAATGTTAACTCCCAGTATCTGAGCTTTGTTTTTCACTCATTGTTTGAAACCTGCTCTTTGAATTTTGTCTTCTGGTAGTTACAAGTTTCTATTCATGGCATGTGGGCATCAGTGACTGGGCCGACATTTGTTACTCATCCCTGATTAGTGTAGGTATACACACAGTGCTGTTTGGGAAGGAGTTCCAGGATTTTGGTCTAGCGACAGTGAAGGAACAGCAGTATATTTCCAGGTCAGGACAGTCTGTGGCTTGGAGGGAATCTGTTGCCCTTGTAGATGGTAGGGATACTGCCTTGGAAGCGTCAGCAAGTTTAAATATTCTGTTATGCCTGGTGAAGGGTGTGATAGGTGGAGGGGACTGCTCTCTAAGTGTTAGCAGATTTGGAAAAAGTATGATTATACCCAATTATGCTGCATCAGTATTTGTAGCTTAACTCTGATTGATTCCACATCCAGAACCAGCACTGACAAATCTATTATTGCATTATATAGCAATTTTAGTGTAATAAAATATCCCAGCAGTTAGTCAAATCCAACTTCCCCTTTAGTTTTGCCTCTTCGCGACCTCTAGAATTTCACTTTGGTAATTACCCTGCCTAGACTTAAGGACAATTTAGTAGCAATGTTCAAAATTACAAGGGGTAACAAAGATGAAATTGCTTCCAATGCATGGGGAATTGGTAATCAGGAGACAAAAAAAAACTTAAGAGAATTGGCATACAAACGAGGAGAAGGTGGGGAGATTTCCTTTTTAATCATTCATGGAATATGGGCCTCACTGGCAAGACCAACATTTATTACCCATCCCCAGTATTTAATGTACTGAGTTATGACCTGAACAGCATTGGATACAAGGGTGGAGGAAGCAGATTCCACAGTGACATTCAAAAGGGAATTGGATATATCATTTAGAAAAGAGCAGCATCATAGGGAAAGAATGTAGGAGCAGGTATAGGCTATTCAGCCCTTTGGGCCTGCTCTACCATAACTGATCATCTATCTTAACACCGTTATCATGTACTATCCCATTTCCCTTGATCATTAGTATTTAGAAATCTATCAATCCCTGTCTTGACTATACTCAATGACAGAGTATTCACAGCCCTTTGGGGTAGAAAATTCAAAAGATTCACCCACCTCTGAGTAAAGAAATTCATCTTTGTCTCAATGTCTTGGGAGTAATATTAAGTGAATTCCTCTTTCAAAGTGATTGTGCAGGTACAAAGAGCTGAATGTCCTCCATCTTACCTGCTGTAAGATTCTCTGAAAAATGAACTACCAAAATAAGCCTTACGTTTTTCAGAAACAAATCTCACTTGTTGAAGAACTTGTCGAATATTTGGTCAGATAATTTGCGTAATTTCATTTAATTGAGTAAAGTGTAGATCATCTTTATTCTTTTCCACATTCAGCCAGATCTCCTGAACTTCAAGAAGGGCTGGATGTCCATTCTCGATGATCGTGGTGAGGTGAGTGTCTACCTACAAAGTTGTACTGTGGAATTTTTCACAGAAGAATTAATTGTCGTTATATCTTTGTCAATTAGTCTAATTAGTAGATTAGCTAATCTACTACCGGCATTTTCAATCATTTTATGAATGCCCTAATAGCCTTTTTCTCAGTTGTTAACATAGATTTGATAGGGTCCTGGGGAGTGTTGTCAAATAGAAAGACCTAGAGGTTCAGATACATAGTTCTTTGAAAGTGGCATCACAGGTAGACAGGGTGGTAAAGAAGGTGTTTGGCATGTTTGTCTTCGTTTCTCGGACCATTGACTATAGGAGTTGAGACATCATGTTGAAGTTGTACAGGACATTGGTGAGGACACTTTTGGAGTACTGTGTACAGTTCTGGTTACCCTGCTACAGGAAGGAAGGATATTATTAAATTGGAGAGGGTGCAGAAAAGATTTGCAGGAATGTTACCAGAACTGGAGGGTTTGAGTTACAAGGAGAGGCTGGATAGACTGGAACTTTTTTCACTGGAGCATAGGAGGTCGAGAGGTGGCCCTGTAGCGGTTTATAAAATCATGAGGGGCATAGATAAGGTAATTGGCAGAGGTCTAGCATAGGGGATTTTAAAACTGAAGGGCATATTTTTAAGGTGAGAGGAGAAAGATTTAAAAGGGACCTGAGGGGCAACTTTTTCACACAGAGGGTGTTCGCATGTGGAATGAACTGCCAGAGGAAGTGGTAGATGCAGGTACAGTTACAATATTTGAACAGATACATGAAAAGGAAAGGTTTAAAGAAATATTGGCCAATTGCAGGCAAATGGGATGAATTTTGTTTGGGAAACTTGGTCGGCATGAACGCGTTGGACCGAAGGGTCTGTTTCCGCACTCTATGAATCTATGACTTTATGACTCCATGACTGTATGAATCCGTGACTAGATTTGCTTTGAAAGTGGCCTTTGACCGCAATCTTTCCCAAATATGGATAATGATTTGGATTTCTCTCAGATTCTGTTCTGGTCCATAGATTTTTGAAGGTGGCAGGATAGGATAAGAAGGCAGTTTAAAAGGCATGAGTTATTTTAGTTAAATAATCATTTGATAGCGACGGACTTGAGTATTGCTGAAAAAAGAAACATTTCGTCTCAGCTTTTTGTCTTGTAATCATCAGGACTTTTTATTCATTTGCGGGATGTGGGCATCGCTGGTTAGGCCAACATTTATTGTCCATCCCCAATTGCCCAAGTGGCAGTTAAGAGTCAACCACATTTTTGTGGGTGTAGAATCACATGTAGGCCAGACCAGGTGAGGACAACAATTTCCTTCCCTAAAGGACATTAGTAAACCAGATGGGTTTTTCTGGACAATTGGCAATGGTTTCATGATCATCATTAGACTCTTAATTTGCAAGAATATCAATGCAAAGGAGAACAGCAATTTTATACTGTATGAGAAGAGCATACTGATAACTTGGCAAGTGGACTCTGAGTGATATTGCCATGGCAGTAGCTGGGTGATGACTGACAGTTAACTGCCAAATTTTGTTTAAGGTTAAACCAGGCAGTCTGACTTTGATTGGTCATGGCATTGCCCTGAAGAATGACACAAAGAATGACTCTTCCTTATTTTCTTAAGTTGAAACCGGCACAATGTCTATACATGCTCCTTTTATCTACAACATGTAACTCTAGGCTCTCAGCAATCTGGTTGACTTTTAACTGTTCTCTGAGAAGCTCTAATAAGCATTTAGTTCAAGAGTAATTAGGGATAGGCAACAAATGTTGAGCCCACATCTAAATAATAAAGGGAAACAATTAATCGCTCTTTCAAAGAGCTGGTACATGTGTATGCTTAAGCCTAAATAAGCCTGTTCTGGCTGTTAGAATTCAAGCACCTGAATTCTTTTGTCAAAATGTGATCAGGTGGTTCTGCGAGCAGACCTTCAAAAGAATGGGAAGCCATTCATTGTACAGTTAGTAAAGAGCATGGTCAGTGTGAATGAGACTGCAGCAAAGTGAGACAAAGGCTGAGTGAGTCACTGACTATATCGTTAGAAATTTGGCTCAAAGTGGAAATTTGGTGCAAAGGGAGTCAGAGGTGCTTTAATTAGGATTTACTGCAAGAAGTAAATTCTCCAGAATGAGACGTGAGTGGGAGAGAATAAAAGGCACTGATTGAGAGACCGGTCTGTCATCAGACCAGCAGCGGAGTGACATCATGAACCAGTGTGAATAGACGGCAGGGAAAGAAACTGATTGGTGAGTAGGGTTGGTGAATATTTCTAGTTTTTAAAGTAAAAGTTACGTCCTCAGGTTGTGTTTAGGCCTCAAGTGTTTTCTTCTCTCTTAAAAATATTTGCTTAAGTATAATATTGTTAATGGTGAGCGTTTTTCTTTTCAATTTACAATATTGTTACGTGAAATGTAAGTATCAGGGAATCTCGAGTAATTAATTTATAACTTAAATTCAATAGTAATGGTAGTACTGGTGATGTATTGCTGCTGCATCACGTGGAAGCTGCTGGACACCAATGTGATCCAGTGCGAACACACCCGTAATGTTTGCAGCTCGAGGAATTTCGGATCCAAGTTGAGGACTTAGAGACCAGATTGCAGGCATTGCTGCACGTTGAGGAAAGGAAAAGGTACCTGGACACTTTGTTCCAGAGGGTGATAACACCCCTCAGAATAGGTAATTGATTGTAGGTGAGGCAAGTATGAGGACCCATGGGGCTACCATTCAGGAGCCTTGACCCTTGCAATTGCCCAGCGTTAGTGAGGTTCTTCTAAACTGTGCAGAAAAGAGTGCAGGGACAATGAGCAAACTGACAATGGCACTCTGGTACAGGGAGCCATTGAAATGGGGGAAGGAAATGGGACTGTAGTAGCAGTTGGGGGCACTATAATTGCAGTGATAAGTACTATTTCAGCAGCTTTGAATGGGAACCCTGAATGCTGTGTCACCTGCCAAGTGCCAGAGTTAAAGGCGAGAGAGGAACTTGGAGAGAGAGGGGAGAGACACAGTAGTCTACATCAGTAGCAATGACATTGTTTCCTGGAACACTTATGTTGGGAATCCAAACAGGGATCAGGCAATCTTGGATCTGTTGATGTGTGATGAGTCAGGATTAATAAATGATGTCAGAGGAAAAGATTCCTAAGGAAACAATGATCATGACATGGTAGGATTTAGCAGAGGGAGGAAATCCTTCTAAGCTTAAATAAGGGCAATTGCAAAGGAACGAGGGCGAAGCTGGTTGGGTTATAACGGGGAAGGAGGGCAGCAGCAAGGACAGTTGAGGAACAATGGCACATGTTTCAGAAAATAGTTCATGACTTACAGTAAAGACGTTTCCCGGTGAGGAAGACGGATTCTAGGATGGGGATAAGAGGCTGAGGGGTGGTCTTATAGAGGTTTATAAAATTATAGGAGCATGAATAGGTTGAATAGCCAAGGTCTTTTTCCCAGGGTAGGGGAGTCAAAACTAGAGGGCATAGGTTTAAGAGGGGAAAGATTTAAAAAGAACAAGGGTAACTTTTTCATGCAGAGGGCAGTGCATCTATGGAACAAGCTGCCAGAGGAAATGGTGGAGGCGGGTACAGTTACAGCATTTAAAAGGTACCTGGATGGATATATGAAAAGAAAGGGTTTAGAGGGATATGGGCCAAATGCTGCAAATGGAACTAGATTAATTTAGGATGTCTGGTCGGCATGGACGAGTTGGACCGAAGGGTCTGTTTGCATGTTGTATGACTGTATGAGTTTATTAAAGCATACAAGAGTATTAGTGGACTTGATAGGGTAGATGGAGAAAGGCTGTTTTCAGTAGTGGGAGAGTCTAGGAGCAGAGGGTATAACCTCAGAATAAGTGATCACCCATTTAAGGCACAGATGGGGAGAAATTTCCAATTTGTGAATCTGTGGAATTCTTTAGCACAGAGGGCTATCGGGGCTGGATCATAAAGTATATTCAAGACTGAGATAGACAGATTTGTAATCAGTAAGAACATCAAGGGTTATGAGGAAAAGGCAGGAAAATGGAGTTGATCAGCCATGGTCTCATTGAACAATGGAGTAAATTCAATGAGATAAATGGCCTCTTTCTGCTCCTACATCTTATGGTTTTATGATGGGTTGAATGGTCTCCTTTATGATGCTATAATTCAACAATTGCCAAAATGGAACAGTCTGGAGTCTTGTCCATGAACATGTGAGTTAACTGCATTAAAAAAATCATAATTCAAGATCCTGCAGCTACCTGAGTCTTGCCATGATCACTTTCCCTTTTTGCTCCAACAGCTGAAGCTCAGACCTTCCAGGAGTGGTGTGTATTGTGTGCAGCTCTGCTGTTAACTGCGTAAATGCCAGGGGCTGATACAGGGCCAGATGTTTTCTTACTGAGCCGCCGTCCTCAGGCATCAAATGATCTGATTGATTGATTATTTCTTTTTTTAGTGGAAGAAACACTGGTTTGTTCTGACAGACTCCAGCCTGAGATATTACAGAGACTGCACAGCAGAGGAGGTAAGAGTTTTGACTAGCTGTGAGTTGCACCCCACCCTAGAACCCAGTGCTAATTCATACTTTTAAAAAAGAGAAGGTTAGGGTTCATAAGGAAGGGCATGTTGAGTAGAAATGATCATGGCTCAGCCTGTGTAGGCCTTTAGTGGGTGAAATACTTTGCAGGTTATTTTGGTTACATGATATAAACTGGAGCTAAACACGTATCCCAGAATGAAAATCTATTTTTAGCAGCCAATTTTGGTTCTAATCACCGTAATTAGAAAAAGACAAATCCTCTGCTCATGAAGATAATTCGCAAGAAATATCAAAGTAAAGAGAAAATAGTATTTATACTGAGACGAGAGTGCTGAGTGGTTGGGTGTTTGAAAGTCTTGTTTTCGTAGTCTTGGTCCTAAATACTATCATTTGAATTGAAGGGATGAAACAAAACACAGGCACAATTAGCACCAGGTGAACAGTAAAAGGTCATATACCATTAAGGGCCCCTCAGAATCCAATGCAGTGACTGGTTTCCTCTGAATCAGTTGAATAGTTTTTTGGACTGGTTTCCTCTCATTCAGCTTCAGATCAGTGCAAAAGATAAGTCTGAAACACTCGCAGCAATTTTCAGCCATAAGTGCCGAGTGGATGATCCATCTCAGCCTCCTCATTTGGTCCCCAGCAATACAGCTACCAGTCTTCAGCCAGTTCAATTCATTCCACATGGTATCAAGAAATGGTTGGAGATACTGGATACTGCAAAGACTATAAGCCCTGACAACATTCCAGCAATAATACGGAAGACTTGTGCTCCAGAACTTGCTGCTCCCCTAGCCAAGCTCTTCCAGTACATTTACAACTCTTGACATCTATCCAACAATGTGGAAAATTTCCCAAATATGTCCTGTACATAAAAAGCAGGACAGATTCAACCCAACCAATTACTGCCCCAACAGTCTATTCTTGATCATCAGTAAGGTAATGGAAGGTATCATTGATAGTGCTATCAAGTAGCATCTGCTCAGTGGCGTCCAGTTTTGGTTCCACCAGGGCCACTCAACTTTTGACCTCAATACAGCCTTGGTTCAAACATGAACAAAAGAGCTGAATTCCAGAGGTGAGGTGAAAGTGACAGCCCTTGACATCAAGGCTGCATTTGGCCAATTGTGGCAAATTGTAGCAAAACTGGAATCAGTGGGTATCAGGGGGCAAACTCTCTGCTGATTGGAGTCAAGATAGTCATGGTTGTTGGAGGTCAGTCATCTCAGCTCTAGGACATCTCTACAGGAGTTCCTCAGGGTAGTGTCCTCGGCCCAACCAACTTCAGCTGCTTCATCAATGACCCTCTCCCCCATCATAAGGTCACCATTCGTGACTCCTCAGATACTGAAACAGTCCATGTTCCAATGCAACAGGATCTGGACAATATCCAGGCTTGGGCTGACAAGTGGCAAGTAACATTGGTGCCTTACAAATGCTAAGTTATGACCATCACCAATGAGAGAACATATAACCACTGCCCCTTGATATTCAATGGTCTTACTATCACCAAATCCCCGACTATCAACATCTTAGGGGTTATTATTGATCAGAATCTCAACTGGACTCACCGTATAAACGCAGTGGTTACAAGAGCAGGTCAGGGGCTTGGAATACTGCAGCGAGTAACTCACTTCCTGACTCTCCAAAACCTGTCTATCATCTGCAAGGCAAAGTCAAGAATGTGACAGAATACTCCCCACTTGCCTGGATGAGTGCAGCCCCAACAACACTCAAGAAGCTTGACACCATCCAGGACAAAGCAGCCCGCTTGATTGGCACTACATCCACAAGCATCCACTCCCTGCACCACCAATGCTCAGTAGCAGCAGTGTGTACTATCTACAAGATGCACTGCAGAAATTCACCAAAGATCCTCAGACAGTACCTTCCAAACCCATGACACCTCCATATAGGAGGATAAGGGCAGCATAGAAAGCTATGCTGATAGAGTTTATTGAGGGAGGAAAAGGAACTTCACATGGGGCTGAATGACCTGTTTCTTTGCTGCATCTTCAATTTAATTGTGTTTACCAAATGCCACCTCAGTTTAGCTGGCATCTGAAACCTGCATCTTGAAGAGAGGAGGATCGTGTGTGTTCACATTGTTTTGTGGACCTGTAGCCAACTGGCTGTTTCCAAATGGCACTGGCTTCCAGTGCTATTCTACCAGACTGTGGAGTTTAGCTTTAATCAAATTTTTCTTCTTGTCTTCTCAGGCCAATAATCTGGATGGAGAGATTGACTTACGAAGCTGCAGCAATGTGACCGAGTATCAGGTTCAACGGAACTATGGGTTCCAGATCCATGTGAGCATGCTCTTCTATAATTCTCAATGCATGCTTGGTGTTTTCCACAATCCAGTTTAACCTGAAGCCTGAGATCCCGACTTGGAAATTTTACAGAACTCAATGGCTTCCTCCACAATTCCTCAGCATTTTGGTGGCTGATCCAAGGAAATCCTGGGTCATGTTGATTTGCAATGCTGCAGTTTACGTAACAGCAAAGCACCAATTGATTCGCAGGAAGTATATCTCACTTACATAGCAGAGGGCTGCCAATTCATGAGCCAGTTTTACTGGTCTCTCCTTTTTCTGAACTTGTTCTTGCTTGATGCCAGAACCCAAGTGAATTTTAAAAACAACCGGTAGAATTAGAGACTTGATCCAGGGTTTGGATTCAGTGCTATTCCTCTGACTTCTAACTCTTTAGATCTTCATTTTCTCTGTTTGATTACAATGCCAGTTTCTGTCATATTGTTTTAAGACTTTAAAAGACCATTCTATGCCCCTGCTTCACCCACCTCTCCAGGCAGTGTCAATTTGAGTTTTTCCGGTCTGTTCACAATATTGAAACCGCATCCCCCCCGCCCACCGCCGCCAGCCATGAATGCCCATCTTCTCCTGTATTATTGATATTGTGAGGCCCATTAACCTTGCAAGACTTCACAGCTGTCTTGGCCACATATCATCCTGAGTTGGAGGACACCCGTGGTGGGTGAGTCAAAAGGTAACGTGGTCTCCGGAAGACTTCAGAAAAGGTGCCAAGGAAAATTGCCAGAACAGCACCAGGGATAAGCGATTTCAGTTTTCAGTAATTGAAGGGCAGCAATTTGCAGGGCTTTGAGGGGGAGAGAGGGGAATGGGACTTATTAGAAAGCTCTTTCAAACAGTAGACACAGGCACGGTGAATGGCCCTGAATTGTTCTATTTAGGATATCTGGTCGGCATGGACAAGTTGGACAGAAGGGTCTGTTTCTGTGCTGTATGACTCTATGACATTTCCATTTAAATAGGTGACCTGTTATTTTTAAACTGTGTACACTAGTTCCAGTCTCTCCCACAAAGGGAAATGTTCTCTCAGCATCTACTTTATCAAGTTCCCTCAGGACCTTATGTTTAGTCTGATAAGCAATGTATTGCCTGAACCTTTCAAAAGGGGTCGGATATGTATTTGCAATTCCTGCTGACCATTAACCTTCCCCCACTGACCATTAATCTGCCCCACTGACCATTAACCTGCCCTGTCTGACCATCAACCCTCAACAAGTAACCATCAGCCTGCTCTCATTGACCATCAACCAGCCTAGAGTGATTGTCCACAAATTAGCATAAAAAACAGGTTGAATTTTGCCAGATTAACAGGGATTTAGTAAGATGTCCTATTGGCTGTTGTTTGAAATAGCATCGCTAAGTTTTAACAAAGGGGGTTGAATATAAAAATAGGCAAGTCCTGAAGTAGTATTGTGTGCAGTTTTATTGCATTGCTTGAGAAGGGATATACATATCTTGGCAGCAGTTCAGAAAGGGTTTGGAATGAAGGCATTGGCTATCTAGAAAGTTTGAACAGAGTGGGCCTATACAAATTGGAGTGGTAATCCTTATAAAACACAGAAGATACTGTGGGGTCGTTCATAGGTAGATGCTTAAAGAACATTTTACTTTGTGGTGAAACTAGAACTAAGGGACATAGTTTAAAATTAAGGGTCTCCACTTAAGAGGGAGATGAGGAATTTCTGCTTTCATGGGCTCATTTTCCTTAGGATTCTTTTCCCTAGTGAAGAGTAGAGGCTGAGTCATTGAATATATGTCACGGTTGAGTTATACAAGGTTTTGATTGACAAGGTAACCAAGGGTTATCGGGGAGGGGAAGGAAAGTAGATTTAAGGCCACGTGCATATCAACCATAATGTTATTGAAGTGAGCTTGAAGGGCTGAATGGCCTACTCCAGCTCCTACATGTTATAGTCTTACAGTTGTTATGATGATGTTATGGGGCACAGCACAATAGAGAGGTATTCAGCTCATTATGTCCCTTCTGTCTCTTTTATCGAGCAATCTAATTAGTACTTGACCCCACCGCCAACCCTAAAAATCATCCTCATTAAGGCTGGATCTAATAACCTTAAGTGCCCTTGTCGCACCGTGATAGTGTTCATACCGCTAAGCCAGGAGACCTGGGTTCAAGTCCCCCCTGCTCCAGGTGTGTGTAATAACATTTCTGAAGAGGTTGATTTGGGACTGGGGTCGGGATGGAGAAATCCCCACATATGGGACAAGTTCAAGTCCCACACAATCCAAATGAATTTCTGAACAGGTTGATGTAAAAAAAATTCTTCATAGCCTTTTAAAATTTCTAAAGAAATTTGTATCCATCAACTAGATCTTAACCAATGCCTCTGTGTGAACGGATTTTTTTCTCATTTGCCTTCAACTCTCCTGGTCAATTATTTTTAAATCTATGACTCTTCTGGTTATTGACCAATTACTAGAGTAAATAATTACTCCATACTTTCTCAATTTAAACCTCTCATGGATTTGAAAACTTCTAATAGGTCACTCCTAAATATTCTCAAATCTTAAAGACCGATTCCAAATTCTCCAATCTCACTACTTAAGGAGGATTCCATTTCCCAGGTACCATCCTAGAAAATTTCTTCTGTAGTCCCTCCAGTGTCTTGATGTCCTGCTGAGGCCTAATCAACAGCTGCCTCCATTTACAAAGCCGAGTAACCCATGCATTTTCTAAATCAAAATGGAAAGCTGTGGTGCTGGCAGTGTCCCCCGAGAACCTCCCTGTGTAGTTTTCTTCTATCAGGAAAATATCTGTTCACTGTCAATCCTAGCCCCCTAAACTAAGCCAACTACATCTCTGCCATTGTCTCCTTAACCTCACCTTCTTCCTTCTTTCAGACAAAAGAGTCCATTTATACCCTTTCAGCAATGACATCTGGGATTCGGAGGAACTGGATCGAGGCACTTCGAACACACGTTCGTCCAACTACTGTACCTGACGTGACAAAGTAAGCTGTAGAGTACATGCCAGTGCCCATCTGGTCTCTGCTGGTGTTTCTGCTCCATATGAGCCTTCTCCCCCTTTACTTCATCTCAGCTGATCAACATTGTATTTCTTTCTCCGTTGTGCACTTTCCTACCTCACTATTGGCATTGTGTGTCCCGACATCATTACGACTGCTAGTGGTTCAACTAGGTGGCTCCTCAATACCTTTTCAGAGTGGCCAATAAATGCCAACCACTAATGTCCACTAATGTGAACTAATAGGACATAGAACAGTACAGGCCCTTCAGCCCACGATGTTGTGCCGAACTGTTATCCTACTCTAAGATCAAGCTACCCTGCATACCCTACATTTTACTATTCATGTGCCTATCCAAGAGTTGCTTAAATGTCCCTAATGTATCTGACTCTACAACCACTGCCGGCAGTGCATTCCACACACCCACCACTCTCCAATCACCACTCAACTAATAAATAACATGAACTACTCCTTTAAAATACATCCACACTATTCACCTATATTACACTGTATGGGAGCAAGCTGCACATTCCTTCCACTCTCTGGCTAAAGAATCCTCTTCTGAAAAACCCATTGCTTTTATTAGTCACTATTTTGGTTCTGATATAATATGTTTCCATATATTTCTGTGCTGAGCATTAAAGGCGCATTGAAAGCCTTAGACTGCTCCCTGAAGGTGTACAACACAGACCTCACCATCACAGCCAAGCACTGTCCCCACCTTAATCACTGGCCTATCACATTGCCAATTAGGTACAGGGTGGGAGTCACAGTCTAGAATGTTTCCTTCTCCACTCTCTGTGCACAAGTCACTGAGAACAGTGACCAACAAAGAGAAAGAAATGTGTGAGGAATATGAAGTGTAATAAGGGGAGGGAGTTGGATTGGTAAGGAGAGTGGGGTGGGGCAAGGGGATAAATTGAGAGGGTAAAGGAAGGGATCGGGACGGAGGTAAGGGGAGGGAGTTGAATGGGGAAGGGGTGGGAATGGCGTAAAGGGGGGTAGGGGGATAATTCATGGGTAAGGGAGTGGCGGGGGGAGGTGAAGGAATATGGGGTAAATGGAGAGAGGGTTGGAAGTAAGGGAAGGGTGTGAGGGGGCAAAGGGAAGTGTTGAAGATGAGGGGTATAAGGGAGATGGGGAATGAGGGGAGGGAGTGGGTTCTGTAGAATTCTGAATGAAATGTTTTGAAGTTTGGATCTCGTTTGTGAATGTAAATGAAGTCCCTCAGAAATACAGATTTCGGTAATGAATTGATTTAACTGTTGATAAGATATGAAAATGCGCCTTATTGGTTTCACTAAAAAGTTTTCTACTGTCTCTCTGTTTTTCCTGCTTCCACTTGCTGTTACTCAGGAGGAACACTTGGATGAAAACACCGCCTCCTAAATCCAGGTTAGAGTCCATGACAGAGTTTATTTTAATTAACAGCCTTCCCGCCTTGCCCTCCTCTCCCACTGCCTTCCCTGGATAAATTCTCTCAGTTCGGAGGGCAGAGCATTGAAACATCAGGAGTTGTAACTTTGAACAATGTTGTTAGTGCTTTTCACTCAGCAATTCCTCAAGGATTTTTCCAAAGGACACTACTAATTTCCTTTGCGCTATCATTCAGGCAACAGAGGAATATCCAGAAATTGATTGGGAGTAGAGATTTCTAGAGCTTCTTTACCTTTTTTAAAACCAGTATTATTTGCATAGGACACGACCAGAACTGAGCATGTTGGCTTATTAGCAGGGATCCAGAGGCCAGGCCTGATAGAATGGATTAGATTAGAAAGATTTAGGTTTATGGCACGGCTTTAATGACTTTGAATACCCCAAAGTGATGTTCAGCCAAAGATATGCTTTTAAAGTTTAGTTGCTGTTGCAAAGTAAGAAAAGCAGCAGTGAAAATGCACACAGCATGATCCAACAAATAGTAACGTGAGAATTCCAGGGTAATCTGTTTCTGTTAGTAATGTTAGTTGATGGACAAATGTCAGATAGGACACCAGTTGGAACTCTACTGCTCTACTTTCAATAATGCAACCATGGCTTTACACACGCCTGGGGACCTACAGGGCATTGGCATAACATCTCACTCAAAAGACAGCATCTTGAACAGTACAGCACTCCCTTAGTACTGCACTCTGTGTGTGTCAGTACAGATTTTGTGCAGAAGTGGGTTTTGAGCCCACAACCAACTGAAAATGTTTCCCAGAGCTGCCTATAAGTGGTTTGCCTATTAGGTTTGCTGAAGCATAAGTTGTGATGGGGTAGTAGTATGCTTCCTGGAATTCAGTAACAGTTTGTGTGAAGAATTGTAGATGTATTTGTATTAATCCTCTTAGCCATGTATAGATTAGAATTTCTATCTTCCGGGATGAGTGCAACTCCAATAACATTCTCCTGGATGGTGTCAAGCTTTTTTAAAAGCAGCCCACTTGATTAGCACCACATCCATCACCTTCAACGTTCACTGCCTTGAAATCGCCAATGTACAGTAGCAGTAGTATGTACCATCCACAAGATATACTGCAGCAAATCACCGAGGCTCCTTTGACAGCACCTTCTAGACACACAACAACCTCTACCATCCAGAGGGACAAGGACAGCAGGTACGTGGGACACTACCATCTGCAAATTCTGTTCAAGTCACACACCATCCTGACTCGGAAATAGATCACCATTCCTTCAGTGTCACCAAGTCAAAGTTATGGAACTCCCTCCCTGACAGCCCCTTGGGTGCATGTACACCCTGTGGACTGCAGTGGTTCAAGAGGTAGCTCCCTCTCTCCAGGACAGATGGGGAAGGTGAATAAATTCTGGCCCAGCTGGCCAAGCCCATGAACAAATAAAACAGTCCAAAAGTTCACAATTTTAACTCTGCCATGACTGATATTATGCTATTGCAGCTCTGTTTTTTAATGACAAAAAGTGAATATCCTGTCAGAGTATTTTTTAAACAAGTGTTATTGTGAAACTAACCATACCGAAAATTTAGAGGTTAGAAAAAAATCTGAAATTTGGGAAACCTGGAAAATAAGAGCAGGAGTAGGTAATTTGACCCTTAAAGCCTGCTCTGCCATTCAATATGATCATGGCTGTTCCTGCTTTCTGTTTCACTCCTTCTAGAATTCAGTGTCAAGAAATTTCTCTTCATCTCAGTCCTAAATAGCCTATCCCATATCCTTAGACTGTGACCTCTGGTTCTGGACACCCCACTCATCAGGAACATCCTTCCTGTGCTTACCCAGTCTAGTCCTGTTAGAATGTTATAGGTTTCTCTGAGATCCTCCTCATTATTCTGAACTCCAGTGAGTATAGTCCTCACTGATCCAATCTGTCTTCATACAACTATCCTGCCATCTCAGGAATCACCTTTGTTGCACTCCCATCTTAGCCAATAGGTCCTTAAATTTTATTTGAAAAAGTGTTATTTGAAACCAAGTTTAGCTGTCAATATTTGTGAATAAAGGAGTGACACCAAGATCAACATTAAATATTGAAACAGAAACCAGTTTTATCCACAGGAAAATATCGTTAATCTTAATACAAGAAATGAATCGATAGCATTTTCATAAGTAATATTTCACCCGCAATGTCTAAACTTATACATTAACTAATATTTCGGAGATAACAAGAACTGCAGATGCTGGAGTCAGAGACAATACAGTGTGGAGCTGGAGGAACACAGCAGGCCAGGCAGCATCAGATGTGCTGACATTTGCAATCGATGAGTTGATGCACTGATGTCATGTCACAATTGGATCCCTGGGGTATCCCTCTGCAGCAGGGAATTGCTGGCAGGTCTTTTTTTTCAACTGGATTGGGAATGATTGTGCAACAAATACTAACCAATGGGTGTGTACAAAGTGAGATTTGGCCAGCAACAAGTAGCTGATTGGTTTATGGAGTGGTGACCAGTTGTCAATGACAAAAGCTATCAGCCTGCCAAAACCTGTGATTGGTGGCAGGGTAACTGAACAGATTGTGGGTGTGAGATACTGGCAGAAACCTTCGGACCTTCAGAGGGGGAGGCAGTCGGTCTGCCTGCAGTAGGGTGGGGTGGGGTAGGTATTTTCGCAAAATTTAGGAAGCATCCGGATGAGCACTTGAAATGCTAAGGCACAGTAGGCTATGGACCAAGTGCAGGTAAATGGCATTAGTGTAGCTTGGTGTTTGTTGTTCGGCATAGACATGGTTGGCCGAAGAGCCTGTTTCTATGCTGTGTGACTCTATGACTAACCCATTCCTCAAAAGCAGGATTGATGTTTCCTGAGTCGGGGGAGAGTGAGATGTCTCAGGGAGGAAATCAGTAAGTTCCTGAACAGGGAGGAAGTGAGACAATCCATAAGTCCTCCTTGGAGCAGGATGGTGACAATACATGGGTGATTCCTTCAGCTTCCTGTCATGAGGACAAGGGTGGTTCCTCCAATCAAAAACTGGAGATCGAGGGAGTCTCTATTTTTCTATTCTCAGTATTTTCACTCAAACTCTTAGCCAAGGAACTCACTCTTCTCCCTCCTCTCCTCCCCCAACCCATCACCATCCTGAAAGTGGAAGTTGTGTTTTTAGGATTTTTCACTCCTTGCAAAAAGTAACAGGATTAAAAGAGGTGTCATTTTATACATCAATGTAACTTCAGGAACTTATGATTGTGTCGGTTGTGCACACCACTTTATTCCATTCCCCTGTTTATCTTTCTAATTCTTATACTCTTCATAATCAATGTAGTGAAACAAGTGAAACACTGGTGTATTGGCGGTGTCACTGGACTACTGCCCCAGAGTTATGGATTCAAATTTATGAATTTAAATTCTATTCATGAAATCTGATACTCTCAGTAATAGTAACATATAACTATCATTAATTATTATGATAGCCCATCTGGTTCATCCTTATCCATCCTTATCTCATGGAATCGCAGAATTGTTACAATACAGAAGGGGAGAAGCCATTTGGACCATTGTGTCTGCACTGGCTTTCTAAATATTCTGGCTAGTGCCAAACTCTTACCTTTCCCCATAATACTGCACATTGTTTCTATGTAAATAGGCATATAATTCCCTTTTGAATGTCTCAATGGAAACTGTCACAACCCTTCCAGGAAGTGCATTCCAAACCCTAACTACTCACTGAATGAAAACCTTTGTTCTCACATTACATTTGCTTCTATTACAAAACAATTTAAAACTGTACCATCTGGTTCTCAGTTCTTTTATGAGCAGGAGTCTAACTGCAATTATACAAGGCATTGGTGACACCACACATCAAGTACTGTGTGTAGTTTTGGTCTCTATCCAAGGAAAAATGTACCTTTCCTTGGAGGACATTCCTAGTTCTCGTCTACTATGGAGAAATTGAGCAGTCTAGAAGAATGAGATGTAATCCTAATTGAAATGCATTAAATCCTTAAGGGATTTGGTAGGGCTTTTCTTAATTCATTCAAGGAATGTGGATATCACTGGCAAGACCAGCATTTATTGTCCATCCTTAATGCCCTTGAACTGTGTGGCTTGCTTGGCCATTTCAGAGGGCAGTTAAGCATCAACCACATGTTCTGTTTGAAATCACATGAAGACCAAACTAAGTAAGGATGCAGATTTTCTTCCTTGAAGGGTATTAGTGAACCACTTGGATATTTAGGCAATCAGCAGTGGTTATATGGTCACCATCTGCCATGTGCGATTTGAACCCAAATCCTCAGAAATCAGTCAGGAACTCTGGATTACTTGTCCAGTGACATTATCACTACCACAGCCTTCTCTAAATAGGTGGATAGTGGGATGATGCTTCCATGGCTGGGGAATCTAGAATTAGGGGTCGCAGATACAGAAGAAAACAGTGAGCTTAACTGTGTGATGAGAAATTCATTCACTGCAAGGGTTGTGAATCTTTGGAATTCTCTACCACAGATGTGGTTGTGCAGTTATCAAGTTTATTCAAATCAGAGATTAGATTTTTGGATACTGAATGGGACTAGCCAGATTGTTATTGACTCCTTTGTCTGTCCAACTGTTCTTTCTTTCTTTGGGCTCTATCCCTATCCATAATTTACTCCTACCTACCCACCCCCTGCCCCTGCCCTACCATCTGCATATAAACCAACATTTACCTAGCTATCGTCAGTTCTGAGGAAGGATCACCAGACCCGAAACGTTAACTTTGATTTCTCTTCAAAGATACTGCCAGAACTGCTAAGCTTTTCCAGCAACTTCTGTTTTTGTTTTATGTGGGATTAGAACTGGGAAGTAGAGTTCAGGTGAAAGATCCACCATGATTTCATTAAAGGGTGAAGCAGGCAGCTCTTTCATCTACTCTTAATGTTTTTGTGTTATGTTCCATATTATTTTGCCCCTCTACTTTTTAATCTCACATTTTATTGTTGCATCTGTGGTCTCAATCGGGATCCAAACCTGTTGGTAAGACATAAAACTAAGACAATTTCTGTTGTGGATTGAGTTTATTGACTACTCCAACTGCTTCTACCCCCAGGATGAGAAGTACTCAAACAATGACTAGGCACCATCTGTATCTTCTTAACCTTAAATGAAGGCACTTGACTGCATAATTAACCTGACATTAACATGTTGCCCTTCTTCTCTAACCTTCAACAACTGGAAAGAGTCTAGAAAGAGAAGAATGAGAGTTGACTTCATTGAAGCAGTCAAAATTCTTAAGTGGCTCCTCAGAATGGCTGGAAGGATGTTTCCCTTAGCTGAGGTAGGGGTCTAGAACCAGGGGACACATCTCAATATCAGAAGTAGGCCATTTAGGACAGAGAAGAGAGGGAATTTCCCCACTCTGAGGTTGGTGAATCTTGAAAATTCTCTACTCCGGAGGACTTTGTAGACTTGGTCATTAAGTTTATTGATGAGGGTAGAGCAGTGGATGTTGCTTACATAGATTTTACTAAAACATTTGACAAGGTTCCTCACGATCTCTGGTCCAAAGGATTAAGAGACATGGGGTACACAGTGAGTTGGTAAGTTGAATGCAAAGTTAATTTGGTCATAAAAGACAGAGGGTATTTGTGGAGCGGACCAGTAGTGTTCTGCAAAGATCAGTGCTGGGACTCCTGCTATTTGTTTTATATATATTTGTTTTATATATATTATAAGTGATGTGGATGAAAATGTAGGTGGTCTGATTAGTAAGTTTGCAGATAACATGACAATTGGTGTAGCTGTGGATAGTGAGGAAGGTTGTCAAAGGACGCAGTAGGATATAGATCAGCCAGAAAGTTGGGCAGAGAAATGGCAGATGGAATTTAATCCAGACAAGTGTGGAGCAATGCCTCTTGGGAGGCCAAATGCAATTGGGAAGTGTACTGTAATGGAGCAATGCCTCTTGGGAGGCCAAATGCAATTGGGAAGTGTACTGTAATGGAGCATTGATATACAGAGGGATCTTGGGGTGCAAATCCATAATTCCTTGAAAGTGTCAACTCAAGTGGATAAGGTGCTAAAGAAAACTTATGGCATGCTCACCTTCATCGGTTGGGGCATTGAGTACAGAAGTTGGCAAGTCATGCTGTAACTGTATAAATCTTGTTACACTTCATTTGGAATATTGTGTGCAGTTCTGGTCACCACACTACAGAAAGAATGTGGAAGCTTTAGAAAGGGTGCAAAAGAGTTTCACCAGGATGTTGTATGGATTAGAGTGTATTAGCTATAAGAAAAGGTTAGACAAACTTGGATTGTTTTTGCTAGAGCATTGAAAGCTAAGAGGCAACCTGAAAGAAGTACATAAAATTATGAGAGGCATGGATAGGGTGGATAGTTGGAGTCTTCTTCCCAAGGTGGAAATGTTAAACACCAGGGGACATACTTAGGTTTAAGATGAGAGGGAGAAAGTTTAAATGAAATGTGCAAAGCAAGTTTTTTTTACACACCAGGTGGTAAGTGCCTGGAAGGTGTTGATGGAATGGTGGTAGAAGCAGATATGATAGTAACATTTAAGAGGCATTTAGACAGAATACATGAACAGGCAAGGAAGAGAGGGATTCAGACCGTGTGCAAGAAGTTGGGATTATTTTAGAATGGCATCATTGGTTGGTAGAGACATGGTGGGCCAAAGGATGTGTTCCTGTACTGCATGTTCTGTATTCAAATCAGAGATTGATAGTTTTCTAGATCATGAAAGAATGCATGCCTAAATGGTGAAAGAGGCAGTTCAACTGAAGCAGTCAAAAGGAAGTTACGACTGATCTGAAATGGAAGAATGTGCAGGGTAACGAGGAGAAGATAGGAGAATGGCACTAAATGAATTGGTGGTGCAAACATGGGCTGAACAGCTTGCTCCACAGTAACAGTTCTGAGATTCTGTGATATTAAGGACTGTGGGGATAATACAGGAAATTGATGTTGAGGTAGAAGATCAACAATCATGTAGCTAAAGGCAGAACAAGCTCCAGTGGTTCCCAGCATCACCAATAACAGTCTTAAGCCAATTCAATTTAATCATCATGATATCAAGAAATGGTTGGAGGCACTAGATAATGCAACGGCTATGATCCTCAAAACATTCTGGCAATTGTACTGAAAACTTCTGCCCTTGAACTTCTTACACCCATAGCCAAGTTGTTCCTGCAGCTACATCACTGGCATCTACCTGGGAATGTGAAAAATTATCCAGGTATGTACTATATACACAAAGTAGGACAAAACCAACAGGCCAACTACCACCCTATCAGTCTACTCTCAATCATCGGTCAAGTGATGTAACGGGTTATCAATAGTGCTATCAAGCAGCACTTGCTTAGCAATAACCTGCTCACTGACGTTGAATTCCAGAAGTAAGGTGAGAGTGACAGCCCTTGGCATGAAGGCTGCATTCGACCGAGTACGGCGTCAAGGAGCCCTAGCGAAACTGGAATCAGGGGGAAAGCTTTCCACTGATTGGAGTTGTACCTGGCACATCAGAATATGGCTGTGGTTGTTAGAGGTCAGTCATCTCAGCTCCAGGGTATCTCTGCAGGAGTTCTTGGGGCAGTGTTCTAGGCCCGACAATCTTTAGCTGCTTCATTATTGACATTCCTGCCGTCATAAGGTCAGAAGTAAGGTATTCACCAATGATTGCACAATGTTCCACAAGGGAGAATGCACCTTTTAATGTTGATTGGCAGTTAACAGCTTGGCTTTGTTTATATTTTAAACTAGATAGATTGATTTTCCTTGGTCAGGGCATTGCCCTGAGAAATGAATCAGCGAATGGCTGTCATCTATTTTGCTGATCTGAAATAGGCACAGTCTGTGTCCTTTCTGTCTGCAAAGAACCAGGGCCCTGTGTATTAATATATCCAGATATCATGTGTGCCACACTGCGAGTCTGATAATCCTAAATTAGGTGTTAAATAATTGCACATTCAGGACTTTCCAGCAAATGTCGTCCAATTGAAGCATCACATCTAATGTTAGACACTGTGTCACAAGTTTTAAAAGCGTAAGCTGATTAGGACCAGTGTGAAAAAGGTGTCTGCCTATCACAAATGAGTGGTGTGAATTTCAATATGAATTTCAGTACCAGTGTGATATAGGGAATATAGGGAATACATCCCAAAGAATGGTGGAGCATGTCCCTTAGCTGTTCACAATAAGCAAGGTACTGACCGTACCCAATCAGCCTGATATAAAATCTTCCTGCTTGTATTTAAATCTGCCCATCTTGTGGCCTGCCCCTACCTATTTCTGTAGCCTTCTCCAGCCCAGCAACGCTCAAGTTATGTCCCTGATGTATTGCTGATTTTTATCGCTCCACAACTGGCACTCGAACTTTAGCTAACATGACGTTGTAGAGGGAATTTGTTCTCTGAACCTTGCCACCTCCCTCTTCTTCAAGATGCTCCTTAAAATCTATCTCCTTCATCAAGCAATTTTCATCTGCTGTGAAATCTCGTTATATAGCTTGATATCAAGTTGTGTTTGATCTACACTGCTGTAAAGCTCCTTGAGATATTTTATTATTTCAACAATGCTTTATAAATGTCAATTGTTGTGTTCAGATGATGGTGACTCGTTTCAATAATCTCTTTTTCTGTATTCTAGTTTAACAGAGAGTAACAAGGAAAATACTTTCCGTGACACTATAGCACGAAGGAATGCAGCAAGACAGGAAGCAGCGATCACAGCTGACAAGACCCGGCTGGAGGTCCCGCGGAGCGCCCGCAGGCCAGAGGGCCATGAGCAGCTCCTGCCACCAGTGGAGAGTGTGGAGCTGGAGCCCGTGCAATCACCTGCCAAGGCAGAGGAGCTGACCCGTGAACAGGCCCAAAGGATCGCTGAACGTAGCAGGTGGTTCGAGTCCACAAACCTGAATGACTGCCCAAGGAAGGGGACAGAATGGAACTCCCCACTTGTCCAAATCTCTGAGGCCCTCAACAAGGACATTGAGGTGAAATGGCAGGAGCTCGAACGTATTCCGTTACGGGATCATAAGCAGGTCCCTATCATGCCCTTGCAATCTCCCAATCCTGGTGTCAATGACAATGGGGTCACCGAGCGACTGAAGAAGGAGGTAATGATTGAAATTGCATGGTGGGACCAGCATAGAGTTGATAGCACATGAACCAAGCCATTCAGCCCATCTTGTTTGTGCAGCAGACTACAATCTTCCACTCTTTACCATCACAACCTTTCAGTGCATCCTTCCATTCCTCTCTCCCTTTGTTATCTAACTTTCACTTAAACATATCAATGCTTATCACCTCAACCACTGCATAGGACCAAATCGCAAATTCAGACTACTAACTGAGAATTTAGGCTAACCAAAGATCCCGGCATGTTTTTGATGTTTTTTGTCAGCTAGAACTGTGTGGTAGATGCAGCACAAAAGTCTTCTCATGTTAGAAGACAGCAAGCACGAGTTCTGACTGTGAGCAAGTATCATTCTTGTTATAAGGGAAGACCATATCCATGCCCTATATACCTCACAGCCTGACTGTGTTCTCATCTTGTTATCCCTGGCAAGTTTCAGAAGGCCCAGATATCCCATACATTAACTGGTAGAGTCCTTGAATCAGATGTCTGCCCCAGATACAGAACTGAAAGGCCACTTTTCAAACTCACAAATGACATTCTACATGACTTTAACAAAACTACATTCTCCCCCGCAATCCCCCATCTTGACCTTTGACATGGTGGAGAACACCACTCTCCTCCAATGCCTTGTGGATGGGACTGTAATATCTTCTCTTCCTACTTCCGCACCAGTCTTCCATCCCCCAGCCCCAAGCTGCCCCGCAGTCATATCATCCAAGAGCACAGTGGATTGCCTCCGGTACTGCTAAATTATCAGGGTGCTTATCTGATCCTGAATCAGTGCAGAAATTTCTTCCAGTTAAATATTGAGAAGACCAAAGCCGTTTTTGGTTCTTGCTGCGAGCTATTTTTCCTTAGCTTCCGGCTTCATCCCATCCTGTCAGCTGTCCAAAATTATGCCAATCTGTTGGCAGCCTTTGAGTAGCATTTGATCCCAAAATGATCTTCTTACCTTACGTCTGTGAGGTCACTCAGGCCACCTATTTCCATAACATCACCTGACTTCATTCCTGCCTTAGCTTATCCACTGCTGAAGACCTCACCCATGCCCGCATTACCTCCACACTTGACTTTGCTATTGCACCCTGGCTGAACTCCATCAAGCCACCCTCTATCTTTATCTCATCCAAAACTCTGCTGGCCTTGTCGTAACTCATAGGAAGTCCTGTTCCCCTATCAGCCTTTGCTTGCCAGTCAAAGCACTGTCTCAGCTTTAACACTTTTATCCTCATTTTCAAATTGCTCTATGGCCTCAGTCCTCCTTACCTTTGCAATTCCAACCCACAACTCTTGAGATCCCTGTGCCACTCTAATTCTGGCTTTATGAGCATCGCTAATTTTAATCGTTCCACGTTCGCCTTCACTTGCCCAGACCCTGAGCTCTGGAATTTGCTCCAGTGACCTTTCCATCTTTCTGCCTCAGTTTCCCATTAAATTTACCTTTTTGAACAAGTTTTATAGGTCATAACACCTAATAACTTCCCACTTGTTGCAGTGTCATATTTTTGTTTTATAATGTTCCTATTTCATTATGTGAAAGGCATTACGTAAATAGAGTGGTCTCCATTAGCAGCTGTTGATTCTCCCAGGCTGACCTTTACCTATTCCTTTTCCTGCCCAAGTGATTTTCTCTCTCCCTGGAATCTCCACTTCTTATTACTCCACCCCCTCCATACACCCCACCCCATCTTCAGCATATATACTAACCTTTGCCGAGCTAAAATCAGTTCTGAAGAAGGGTCACTGGTCCCAAAACGTTAGCTCTGCTTTCTCTCCACAGATGCTATCAGACCTGCTAAATTTGTCCAGCAATTTCTGTTTTTGTACGTAAATCGAATGTTGTTATTGTTTTGAATGCGGGGATAAATCATCGACCACTTTCCTCACTACAAATCGGATGTGGATCTGCTTGTCCTGAAGTGTTTCACAAAACAAACCATTCAACACTGAGAGTGGCGGGTTCGATTTGTGTCCCTGCACTTTCACTTCTTAAAGACCCACACGCACTGATACGCCCTCCCCCTTCCACACACACACTGACCTCCCACATGCACTGACCCACCTCCCCCTCCATTCACATGCACTGACTCCTTCTTCCCCTATCCCCACATCTACTAAAGCCCCTCTTCCACTGACGCCCTCCACCTCCACCTCACACCCTGAGCTCCCCACCACATTTACTGATCCTCCTCCCCCCATTGCACTGAAACACCCTCACACTTGACCCATATGCACTGAAACCACTCCCCTCCACATGTACTGACACCCCTACCGCCCTGTATGCACTGATGCTCTCCCCTCACAATTCCGGACCCCCCCACCACTCCTATGCACTGACACCTCTCCTGCACGTGCCCTGACACCCATACTCCTCATATGGAGTAACACCTTGCCGTCACAATACACTGGCACATACTCCCCCTACCCTCACATACACTGACACCCCCTCCCATGGTCCCCATATGAACTGACACGGTTCCCACACATGCACAGACCCAGCTCCTCCTCCCTCCAAATGCAGGGTCCGAACTCCCACTTCCCAATGCACTGACCCTTAATCCCACCCCATGCACTGATAACACCTCCTGTTTCCACCATTAGACCCCCCATCCCAGAACATGCACTGACAAATTCTCCCCCCATATGCACTGATCCACCTCACCGAAAACCCACACACTGAAGCCACTCCCTTCATACACCCTGTCACCCCTTTCCCACATGCACTGAATCTCCTTCCCCACATTCCTTTTCACCCCTATTTCTCATATGCACTGATGTCCTCCCTCACAGTGCAGTGACCCTCTCCTCGCACAACCCCACATGCACTGCCACCACCCTGGTACTGTTCCCACATGCACTGATCCCCATCTTCCCCCATGGCATTGACACCTTGCCGCCTACATAGACTGACAACTGCTGCCCTCCCACCACACCCACCAACACTTGCCCCTATGCACTCACACACTTCTCTCCACAGGTGTTGATACACCCTCCCACTGCCCCCAGAGACGCTGAAACCACTCCCTCAACATGCTCTGGCACCCACTCCCCCAACAGCCACATGCACTGACCCCTCCCCCACATGCACTGACCCCTCCCACAACAGCCACATTTACTGACCCCCTTCCCCACATGCACTTACCCTTCTCCCCGCACATGCACTGATCCCCTCCCAACATGCACTGACCCCCTC
>NC_063368.1:3996382-4055554 GCF_021869965.1 Rhincodon typus
CACTGACACTGTCCCCCTACACCCGCAACTCCTCCCTCCACAAGCACCCTCCCCCCCCCCCACACCCCCCCCCACCCACACCCCCCTCCCCCTGCACTGACCCCTATCCCCACATGCACTGACCCCTTCCCCCAATATGCACTGACCCCCTTCCCCAGTATGCACTGACCCCCTACCCCCTACATGCACTGACTCCCTCTCCTGTACATGCACTGACCCCCTCCCCCAACATGCACTAACCACCTTGCTTCCAGATGCATTGACATCCCTCCCCCAATATGTACTGATCACTCACATCCAAATGCACTGACACACACCCATGACCTGCACCAACCCCTTCCACCCACACACACTGATTTTCCTCTCCCCCCTACACGCACTGATCCCGCTTACCCCCCCACAGGCACTGACCCCTCTCTCTCTCCATATCTACCGATCCCCTCTCCGTCTCCTCTGCCCTTGACATTAGAATTCTTTTCAGTGTTTGCATTTCCTGGTTGATCACCTCCTGCAACAATCAGGAGAGATTAAAGATTTAACCATTTTGAATCAATATTGTGCCATAGGGAGGTGTTTTGGGGAAGTACAAGTACAAAGAACTAAGGGAAGGGTCATTAAAAAAACTGGAAGGAAGAAGAGATTAAATATCAACAGGAACAGCAGCATGGTGGCTCAGTGGTTAGCACCACTGCCTCATAATGCCAGGGACCTGGGTTCAATTCCAGCCTCAGGTGACTGTCTGTATGGAGTTTGCATGTTCTCCCTGTGTCCTCCAGGTGCTCTAATTTCCTCCCATAGTCCAAAGAAATGCAAGTTAGGTGGACTGGCCATGGGAAGTTGCCCATAGTGTTCAGGGATGTGTAGGCTAGATGGGTTAGCCATGGGAAATGTGGGCTTACAGGGATAGTTAGTGTTGGTGCAGTGCTCTTTAGAGGATTGGTGTAGACTTGATGGGCTGAGTGGCCTGTTTCTGCACTGTAGGGATTCTATGAATATGGTGGGGAAAAACAAAAAAGGGAGTTAGTAATGGAATGGGTAAAGAAGTGACATATGGGTCTCGGAAATTGCTGAACTATAAACAAAAGGAGGTACATTTTACTCCTGTGATAATCTATAGATTTTGGTTTTGGAATGTGATACCCAATGCATTACATCTATCTGGGAATCCTGGATTATTGCTGTAAATTTGTATGCCTGGGAAATTTACAAGCTGTTTTTAAGGATCAAAAAAGTTTCCTGTGTTGCTCAACTTTCAGATCTCCTCCCTGAACGTACAGCTGGATCAGGCCAGGAGAGAGCTGGAATCTTTCCAGGAGCAAAGGTCTCGGCTCCATGGACAAGTAAACTCCATCGAGGGACTAAGAACGCAGATTCCAAAAGGCTTCATCTCTCAGGTAGGGAGCTTACCTGACACCAGGAATGTCTTTCTGCAGGAGAGGAACAACATGGGCAAAAACTGGTTGATACTGAGATCTTGTTAAGCATTTTTAACCCTATCAGTTCAGTTCACAAGAGCAAGGCTGATTGGATAATTCTTTCAAAGAGCCAGTACAGACAGGTGGGCCAAATGGTCTGTTTCTGTGTTGTGCTGTAATCCAATGCACCCTGAATGTTCTCCCATATTTTATCCTCTGTAGATGTGAAGTCATGCACAATTCTGCTGCCTATATCTAAACTTGTGATTCGTCCCATTTCCCTATCACCCCTTGCATTCACTGACCTACAGTAGCTCCAAATCAAGCAAAATCTAGATTTAAAAATTTTCAACCTTGTTTTCAAATCCCTCCTTTCTCACCCCTCCCCATCTCTTTCAACCCCAAAACTCTCTAGGATGTCTGTCATCTATTTTTGGCAGGTTAAGAAACTCTGATTTTAATCATTCTGGAATTTGATTCCAAATGCATTACCATCTGCCTGGGAATCCTGGATTATTGCTGTAAATCTGTATACCTGGGAAATTTACAAGCTGTTTTTAAGGATCAAAAAAGTTACCTCTTTCTCAAATTTTAGATCTCCTCCCTGAACGTAAGCTGGATCAGGCCAGCAGAGAGATGGAATCTTTCCAGGTGCAAGACTTTTAGCTGCCAGGGCCCCAAGGCCTGGAGTTCTCTTCCTAAATCTCTCCACCTCTAAAACTTCTCTTTCCTCCTTTAACACACTCACTGAAACCTAACTTTTTGATAGAACTTTTGGTCATCTGATCCAATATCCCTTCATGTGTCTCGGTATCACATTTTGTTTTATAATGCCCCAGTAAAGCTCCTTGGAATGTTCACTTACATTTAGTAAAATGCTCTTTCAAAATATAAGTTGCCTTTGTAGTATTCCAAGCTGCTTGGTGGCGTATTCTGCAAGTAACACAAACTGGCCTCTGGTATCTTATGGCCTCATGCCGCCTCTTCCAGGAGGATCACTGGGAATCAGTCATAGGAACAGGAAGAGACCATTCATCTACCAGGGCCTGTCCTACCACATTCAATTATCTGGCTCCTCTGTACGTTAACTCCATTTATCCACCTTGGTTCTGCACATTGAAAGCTCTTGTTGAGCTAAAGTCTACCGATCCCTGTTGTCATGTTTTAGGTTTCGCCTCCCTGCCTCAAAAGTGTTTCTGCCACTAGGAGTCCCAGATTTCTACTCCCACTTGGGTGAAAAAAGTGCTTAAAGTGCTTCCAAACGTCGTCCCTGATTAGCTCAGCTTGAATTTCAATATTACGCCCTCTATTGTTCAGGACTCACATTCCTTCCCCTCGCCCGGCCAAAGAAATTTCTCTCTATCCTATCAATCCTTTAATTATCAACCCCTCAATTTTCTATACTCCAGGACATGAAAGGCCCCTGTGCCTCTTTCTCCTCTCGCTTAACCAAATGGTACTGAGATTATTTTGCCTAGCCCCACACAATATTTGGCTCTCATCCCTCCAGTCTCTTCAATTTCAGGAAACCTGTGAGCGTAACTTCAGGGAGATGGAGGAGTCCCATCGGAAAGCAATGGAGGAACTTCAACGGCAACATAAACGGGAGTTAGAGAAGGTCCAGCAAGACAAGGACCGACTGTTATCCGAGGAAGCTGATGCCACCATTTCTGGTAAGAGCAGGGTGTCACAGATCCAGTACGCTCAACGTTAAGGGATGGAGGGAGATAACAGGAACTGCAGATGCTGGAGAATCTGAGATAACAAGGTGTAGAGCTGGATGAACACAGCAGGCCAAGCAGCATCATAGGAGCAGGAAGGCTGACGTTTCGGGCCTAGACTCGGGCCTGCCGTGTTCATCCAGCTCTATACCTTGTTATCTCAAGGGATGGAGGGAGGCAGCTTTTGATCACACTGTGGGTCTAAAGTAATCCGCCTGGTAATATTTTCATTAAGGGTTTATGTTTTACCCCCTCCTCCCACCCTATCTTCTGCATAAAAACCAGCCTTTTCATAGCTACCATCAGTTCTGAGGAAGGGTTGTTGGATCTGAAACATTAACTCTGATTTCTCTCCACAGATCCTGCCAGACCTGCTGAGTTTTTCCAGCAATTTGTTTTTGTTTCTGATTTCCTGCATCTGCAGTTCTTTCGGTTTTTATTCACTGGTTTATAATTCCTTGTTTTCTCTGTACCTCCATTTTTAAATAGTGGGGTTACATTAGCTACTCTCTAATCTGTTGGAACTGTTTCAGAGTCTAAAGAATTTTACAAGATAACCACTAATGCATCCACTATTTCTAAAGTCACTTCCTTAAATACTCTGGGATGAAGATTATCAAACCCTGGGAATTTATCAGACTTTCATCCCATCAATTTCCCCAGTACCATTTACCTACTAATACAGATTTGCTTCAGTTCCTCCCTCTCACTAAACTCAGTGTTCCCCACCATTTTTGGTACATTATTCATGTCCTCTTCTGTGAAGACAAATGGGAAGTATGAATTTAGTTCATCAACCGTTTCTTTACTCCCCATTATGAATTCACCCATTTCTGACTGTAAGGGAGCTACATTAGTTTTCACCAATCTTTTTCTTTTTACATACCTATAGAAACTTTTAGAGTCAGTTCTTAAGTATCCCCGCCCCCAAGTTTTTTCCTCCTTCACAATTAATTCCTCGGTCCTCCTTTATTGAGTTCCAAACTATTCCCAATCCTCAGGTTATTGTTTTTTATCTTAGCAATTTGTATGCCTCATTTTAGCGTCTCACTTCCCTTGTAACCATGGTTTGGCTACTGTTTTTTTGCACTCTTGTGCCAGACGGGAATAAACAATTTTTGTAGATCACCCATTTGCTCTTTGAATGTCTGTCTGCTATTGCCTACCCGTAGTCATTCCTTTCAGTAATATTTCCCAGTCCATCATAGCCAATTCATGCCTCATACCATCGTAGTTTCCCTTATTAAGTTTCAGGATTCCAGTCTTAGAATCAACTACCTCATGTCGAGTTTGAAGAATTCTGTCATATTGTGATCACTCATCCCCAAGGGAGACTCTTTCAACTATATTGCTCAGTCTAAGATGCCTGTTCTCTCATTGTGTCCTCAACATATTGGTCCAGAAAACCATCCCATGTACACTCTAGGAATTCCTCCTTTCTGATATTGTGACTAATTTACTTTGTCCAATCTATATATAGATTAAAGTCACCCATAATTACAAACGTTCCTTTACCACATGTATCTTGAATTTCCTGTTCAATGCTGTCTCCAATATCACCACCACAGCTGGTGGTCTCTATACCACCCTCACTAATGTTTTTGCTCCCTGATATTTCTCAATTCTACCAACACAGACTCTATATTGTCTGAGCTAATAAGTTTGCTCAATGTTGTGTTTCAACCAGTAATGCAAATCCACTGCCGTTTCTTTCTTGTCTATCCTTCCTAAATACTGAATACTGAATAGCCCTGGATATTTACTTCCCATCCCTGGTCACCCTGTAGCCCTATCGTCGTAATCCCACTGTATCATAATTTATCCACTTTATTTCAAATGCTCCATGTATTCAGGCACAAAACCTTAAAGTTTGTCTCTTTAACGTTCCTTGTCCTATTCCCACTATTTTTTTACTATGGCCTTGTTTGATTCGAGCCTTTGACTCTTCTGCCTTTCACTTCTGTTATTCCTTTTTCTGTCTTTTGTATTTGTCCTTGATTCTCCTTCTTCTGACTTCTTGCATTGGTTCCTATTCCCCTGCCAATTTAGTTTAAAACTTCCCAACCATTCTAGCAAATACTCCTCCTAGGGCATCAGTCCTGGTCCTGCCCAGATGTAACCTGTCCAGTTAATCTTGGTCCCACCTCCCCTAGGTCTCAATGCTGATGAATTGGAAACCCTTCTCCTCACACCATCTCTTCAGACACTTCTTCGTCCTATATATCATGCTATTTCTACTCTGACTAACACATGGCATTGGTAGTAATCCTGAGACCACTACCTTTGAGTCTGACTTTTCAGTTTGCTTCCTAACTCCCTTTATGATGCTTGTAGGACCTCATCCCTTTTTTTGACCTGTGTCGCTGGTACCAATGTATATCACCACCACTGGCTGTTCACCCTCCCCCTCCAGGATGTCGTGTAGCAGCTCTGAGACATTCTTGACCCTAGCACCAGGGAGGCAACATGCCATTCTGGAGTCTCATTTGCGGCCACAAAAAATGTCTGTCTATACCCCTTACAATTGAATCCCCCATGACCATTGCATTTCCACACTTCTTTCTCCTCCCCTGTGCAGCAGAGCTAACTATGGTACCACGAACTTGTCTGTTGCTGTTTTCTCCTGGCGTGATGCAACTCACACTTAGCCAATAGAAAATAAGACTCAACCCGCAGTCACTGTTGTAATATAAAAATATGCAGCCAATTTGCAGGCTCCCCCAAACAGCACTCTGACAATAACCGGTTGATTTGTTTTAGAGATGTTTATTGTATAATGGCTAGGACTCCAGAATATTTGACGTGCAGCGGAGAGAAGGCAGGATCTTGGTTTCTCATCTCATCCATGAGAGCACACAGCTAACAGTGCAGAGATGAGAGTGCCCCCACTAAGCCAAGGCTGATTGCAAGCAACCTCACGAATGGCACTGCTGCCTGTCAGCCAATTAAGATAGATTTGCTGACAGGTGATGACTAAGGTGCCCATGGCCATTGCAGGAAACTTCAGTGAGCTAACTTTCCAACTATATGAGCTCTCTGATGTCAATGACATTTCTGAGGAAAATTTTCAAAGTCTCTGATTAGTCCCATTTCACCCTGATTTACCACACAGCAGTGAGAACCAGTTTCATCTGATTTAAAATCTTAAACATTATTCTTAGCTGCTTTTTAGTACTTCATTTTCATTTTGAAGTACAGGAAGTGGTGTTTGACAAAACGTACGTGAGTGTTTTGAGGATACAGATGGTTCAATCTTGGTTTCCGGAAAAACTGTTTAATAAAAAGATAATCTGGGTCAATGTAAGCCATTAATAGTGACCCTAACACTAATTCCAGTGACCCCGAATATGTCTTGGGTTTTGTCAATCTCTTCACCCATTTCTTTCCTTTATGTAATCCTTGTTGATTCTACAAATCTACGTGATTCGCACCTCTTCCATAATATGAAAATCTTCCCTCATGGTTTAATTAAAGAAGTGTACTTTCTGTTTCCAGACTCTCTCTTTGAAATTAGTCATTCACCAACATCTGTGTTTGAATGAGCACAGAGGCATTCTTGAATGAGCACATGAGCCAATATGGTGAAGATTAGTGAGAAGCCAGAGAATAGTCTTTGAAAACTAGCAAAGAACAATGAGACAAGCAGTAACAGGGTAAAAGATATAATATGAGGGTAAGCTAGCTATTAATATAGAAGAAGATTGCAAGAGTTTTTGTAGATATATGAAAGGTAAAAGATAGGGATCAGTGGCCATTAGACTGCTGGAAAATAAGGTTGGAGAAGTAAGAATGGGGAACAAAAAAGTGGTGGAGATGTTGAATAAGTACTTTGCATCATTCTTTACGGTGGAAGACACCCATAGCAAGCCAGAGCTTCGACAGAGGTGAGTGTAATGGCTATCACTAAGGACAAGGTTCAGGGGAAACTGAATTGTCTGAAGGTGGATAAATCACCCGGACTGGTCTGACTACACTCTACAGCTCTGAAGGAGATAGCTGAGGAGATTGTTCAGGCATTGGTGGTAGTCTCTCAGGAATCACGGGAGTTAGGGAGAGTCCCAGAGGACTGGAAAATAGCTAATGTAACACCCCTGTTTAAGAAGGGAAGAAGGCAGAATGTAGGAAATTATAGGCCAGTTCGACTGACCTCAGTCTTTGGTAAGATTTTAGAGACAATTGTTAAAAATGAGATTGCTGAGTACTTGAAAGTGCATTGTAAAATAGGGCTGAGTCAGCATGGCTTCATCAAGGGGAGGTCATGCCTGACAAATCTATTAGAATTCATTGGGGAGGCAATGAGCAAGTAAGAGAAAGTAAAGACAGTGGACACAATCTATGTGGATTTCCAGAAGGCCTTTCACAAGGCTACTAAATAAGAGATGGTGTTAGGAGCAAGGTGCTGGCATGAATAGAAGATTGGGTGATTGGCAGAGGCAGAGAGTGGGGATAAAGGGATCTTTTCCAGGATGGTAGCCTTGAACCTGGGCTTCCCAGTCCAGGGGTAGGGACATTACTACTGCACCACAAGAAGGCCCTATTAATGTATTTAAACATATTTTCCTAGTCAACCTATTCAGAGATGTTATTACACACCTCTGGAGTTGATGAGACTTGAATCTAGGCCTCCCGGTTCAGGGGTAGGGACACTACAACTGTGCCACAAGACAGCCTCTTATTATTGTCTTTAAAATTAAGTTAAAGAAACTCATTTCAGCTGTGACTGGTTTTTGTTCTGGATTGCAGCCATTGAAGCTGTGAAGAAGGCTCATCGTGAAGAGTTGGAAAGATTGCGGAGCACTCAGAACATTTCAAACAACAGTGATTTGGAGAGGCTTCGCAAACAGCACCAGTGAGTACGGCTTACTCCTTGGGAATTTTGAAATGGTGTGAGTAGGGACCTATAGAGAGAAGCAGCAGGTAACTGAGGGAGTTGTATTTCTTAATGGGGTGTTAATTGTTTTCTAGTCCAAAATGGGAAAGTAGAATTTTATTCACACCCAGTCTTTCAGCAAATTAACTGGAGTCAGGGTGGGACTTAGGCCAGACTGGTAGCAAGAAGTCTGTTCTACAGCAAGCGCTGCCTAATCATTCAGCAAACAGTTACATTAAAGCAAAATATTGCAGCTGCTGGAAATTTGAAATAAAAAAACTGCTGGAGAAACTCAGCAGGTCTGGCAGCATTTTTGGAGAGAGATTCAATTAAAGTCTGTATGAACGACAGCAAACAGAACTTCAAATTCAGCAATGTCTCCTGACAAAAGAAGGATTATTTCTCCATTTGAATGCACTGAGTGGAAGATAATGACTTGCTACAAATTTTGTATCAATCCCAGTCACTTACACAATGTTTCATTTCTAACCTGGTTGGGAATGATAGTGTACAGAGTCTGTCAGGGTATGTTTGGCTGGGAGGACCGATTGTGTTTGTGCTGTTTTGTGTGACATCACTCATCGACGCTTTATTTATTTACTTTGCTGCTTTTCTGTAGGGAGGAGCTGGAGTCACTTCAACGGGAGCTGCAGGTGCTGTCAGAACAATACTCCCACAAGTGCCTGGAGATTAACTACCAGATGAAGGAGACGCAAATGCGGGAGAGGGACCTGTCACGGAGCCAACGAGAAAATGAGGAGCTGCTTCGACAAAACCAGGTAACAGGGGCATGGACAATTGCAATTGGGCAGTGATGCCCACACCAGAAAAGTAGCTTCTCAGAGAAGGAGGAGGATCTTTGAACTAAAATAAGGGACAAGAAAAGGCTTCTCAGCCCATCACCCACTGCTAAGAATCCTGATATTTTATAGATAGTGCCTTTTGGACACACAATGTGAATTCTGGAGGGTCAGCAACCCTAAGCACTACCTGGATTAAATCCTTCCATAGACCTGCCCCCTGCCTTGAGTATTTTTTTTTCTCTTTGGGTCTAAAAGCCAGGATGGTCCTCAACCAGAAAGTGTTGTAAGTACCAATTTTGGGAATTTCGGGGCACCGCAGTGATGCATGCAGACACACAAAATGGCTGTTCTGTCCCTTCCAAGCTCTGCTACAGCTGCCTCACTATGAATCTGTGATGAGTTTGACTGAGAAAAGCTGAATGATGTTTATGGTGGTTAGAATGTAGGTGCTTTGTGGCCATGACTAGTTCCCTCCTCAGATGGTAACCAAGACGAGAGAAATACATCCTGTGGCCTTGTGTCTTGGTGCGTCACCACGGCATCTGGGCAGGTCAGAATTGTCATTTGTCCTTACAGGTTGGGTTCAGAGCATCAGTCGCAGCAAGAAGTGTGAGTGTGGTATTTTGTCAGTTGTCCTCCAGAGAGTAGAACTCCACAATCCAGGCTGACAGTGCAGTGCAGTATTGACAGAGTACTGTACTGTCAGAGGTGCTGCCGATTCTGTCATTAAACTGAGGCTGCACATGCCTCGTTGCCCTTCTAGGTGGATGTAGTCATGGGTTTGGAAAGTGCTATCTAAGAAGTCTTGGTGAATTTCTGCAATACATCTTATAGATGATGAGCAAGCAGTGGTGGAAAGAGTGAAGGTTTGTGAACATGGTGCCAGTCAATTGGGCTGCTTTGTCCTGGATGGTGTTAAGCTTCATGACTGTTATTAGAGCCGCACTCATCCAGGAAACTGAGGAGTCAGGAGTTGTTATCTGCTGCAGAATATCTAACCTCTGATCTGCTCTTGTATATGGCCAATCCAGTCCAGTTTCTGATCTGTGGTAACCCCAGAATGCTGATTTTTAGGGATTCAATAATGATAATGCCATTGATTGTCAAGAGGTGACAGTTGGATTCTGTCTTGTTGGAGATTCTCATTGCCTAATATTTGTGCAGAGCGAACGTACTTTCCACTTGTCAGCTGAAGCCTGGATATTGTCCATGTCTTGATGTATTTGGACGTGGACTGCTTCAATATCTGGGGAGTGGTGAACAATATTGAACATTGTACAATCATCAGTGAACATTCCACTTCTGATCTTATGATGGTCACTGATGAAGTATCTGAAGATGGTTGGGCCAAGGACACTACCCCGAGGAGCACTTGCAAAGACATACTGGAGCTGAGATGACTGATTTCCAACAACCAGAACCATCTACCAATGTGCCAGATATGACTCTAACCAGCAGAGTCTTTTCCCCCAATTCCCATTTACTCTCGTTTTGCTAGGGCACCTTGACACCACGTTTGGTCAAATATGGCCTCTATGACAAAGTCAGTCACTCCCACTTCACCTCTGCCATTCAGTTCTTTTGTCTGCGTTTGCACCAAATCAGTAATGAGGTCAAGAGCTGAGTGGCCCTGGCTAACTCAAACTGAATGTCCAGTTATTGCCAGGCAAGTGCTGCTTGATAGCACTGTTGATGACACCTTCCATCACTTTACTGATGATCAAGAGTAGACTGACGAGACAGTAATGAGCCTGGTTGAGGATTTGTCCTGTTTTGTGTGTACAGGTCATACCTGGGCAACTTTCTACGTTATTGGATAGATATCACTGTTGTAGCTTGGCTAGGGGTGTGACTAGTTCTGGAGTATATGTCCTCAGTACAAGTGCTGGATTGTTGTCAGGCCCACCGGCTTTGCAGTATGTACTGCCTCCAATCTTCTGTTAAGATCATATAGAGTGAATCAAATTGGCTGAAGATAACATCTGTCATACTGGAGCCTCTAGAGGAGGCCAAGATGGGTTAACTACCCTGTACTTAGCACTTTAGCCTTATCTTTTGCATTGATCTGCAGGGCTATCCAATTATTGAGGATTGGGATGTTTGTGGAACTTCTACCTTCAGTGAGTTGTTTAATTGTCCACCGCCATTTACGACTGGATATGGCAGGTTGCAGAGCTTAGATCTGATCAGTGGGCTGTGGAATTGCTTAACTCTGTTGGTTGTATTTTATTTCCAAAGTTTTTATTGAATTCAAATTTCACCATCTGTTAGGTTTTTGCCAACATTACCTGGGTCTCTGGATTGAACTGAATTGAATTGAATGATTTATTGTCACTTGTATTTTACAGTGAATAATAAAGTAAAATACAGTGAAAAGCTTCAATTGTCACCGCAATCCGGCACCATTTTGAATAGTTTAAGAATAAAAAGATATAACTGAAAGAGAGTCTATCTTCATTGTACCACCTCTGCCATGAGTCCTGAGCCCTGAACCGGCTCACCAGTGACATGTGCGCCTCCACCCCTCCTTCAATGACTTGCCACCACCTGCAACGGACCCACTAACATAGGAATCGCCACTGTTTAGGTGTCATCTCTTCATTGCTGGGTCCACCTCACTGACGCTGAAGTCGGGTCCCATGCTGAACCCACACTTGCCCTGCAATCAGGAATCTCCGGTTCCTCTGTCACTGCCACCTCACCGATAACCAGGAATCCCCGCTCCGGGCCTACCACAAGCACCGTCAGGAATCCCTGGCTCCACAGCACCTTGATGATGCCAGGAGTCCCAGCTATTGGCATACTGCAACCAGGAGAACCTGCCTCCACTGCCACCTCACCAAGAGTCCTACTCCAGCCGCCTTCCTCCAAGATGTTGCCTTCTCCAACAGGAAGAAGATGAGAAAAAGACAATAAAGGGAAAAATGATGAAAAGGGTAATGATGAAGAAAGGAAGCGGCTGGTCTGGAGCAGCCGCCTCAGGAGCCCAAACACTGCCTACATTGCCAGTGCCGCCATTGTGGAACCTGCTCCATCGACCGTACCACTAGACCATCACTTCCCTGGGTGATGTCTGCTGCTACCAGCCCCCAAAACTTTCACAAACACAAAACATTGCAGCTATAACTTGTGTTGTTTCCGCCTTTGTATAAATATAGAATGATTGTCACTCTGAAGAGAAGCTGTAATCTTATCTCGACGATTCAGCTGACAGCACAAGTGAGTTTCCTGTTGTCCCCATCCCTTCCTGAGACGCCTGTCTAAGGCTTTCTGCAGAGTCAAGAAAACTTGAGTGCCAGCTCTCAGCACAAGGCCAAGCACCCTTACCTTTCCATCCCCGTACAAGCATTAACCGAACAGACAAACAGGACGTCCTGCCCCTTGGCATCCCGCTGTTCCTCAACAACTTTTCCCAAATTAGGTGAAAAATCCCCAGCCTGGCATAAAGATGTCTCTTATTTGTCACAGTACCCACAGTTTAAATCATTTCTTGTGTTAACTTTGTATCAAACCGTGAGAAGGAGCCTCCCAAGATGGCCTTCACGTTGTGAAAAGTATGTAGAAGCACTAGAAAACATGTTGTAAAACCAAATCTTTTTATTTTTCTTTATTTTTTCATTATTGACCAAATATGGGAAGAAGTCCTGCTTTAAACTAAGCAAACTGGAAAAGGGATGTTTCAGTTTTAAAACAAATTACTGGAACTCATTGTGAGTTGTATTTACACTGATTCTTACTTGAAGCAGTGGGGAGAGAATTGCTGGACTCATCAGCACCGTAGGCGTGTGTTCAGGGCAGTTTTGCTCAGAGGCTGTCTATTGTTTAGTTTTTCAATCAGGACCAACTCATTGGGTTAGGAATGTTCAATATGGCAACAACTCACTGTTTGGCTCCTGGGCAGATGGGCTGCCTATGTGTAAACAATACAGGGGTAGAAAGCTTCCAGACTCTAAAGAGAGGGCATCTCTCTCTTTCTTTGTAAAGAAGTGACAAAGAATTGGAAGATAGCTAACTATTCTCACTCACAATTTGCCTAAAATCTGTTGCCTCTCACCAGTGAATGAGATGCTAAACAATTAGCGTGACAACCATCCCGTGATTGCAGTAAGGAATTGTGCGGAACTGAAAAGAGGATATCTGAGATCAGAAGGACTCAGAGAAGCAAAACAAATTGGAACTCTGTAAGATAAATGGTTTAATTAATGATATTTATATTCCTTGTAATTGTGTATCAATTTATCATATTAACAATTGAGAGACCATAAAACCATGATAAGGAGAGAAATAATTGAGAGAATATTGAGGTGTTGGTGGTGTATGATAATGTTACCAACAGAATGGTAATTCACAGCCCCAGGATAATGTTCTGGGGACATGAATGTGAATCCCACTATGGCAGATAATGAAATTTGAATTTAGCAGAATCTGGAATTGAAACCAAGTGTAATGGCAACGATGTAACCATCTCGTTCGCCGATGTCCTTTATGAATGGAAATCCCAATCTGGTCGGCCTGCATGACTCCAGACTCTCAGTGATGTGGTTGATTCTTAACTGCCCTCTGAAACAGCTGAGAGAGCCAATTGATTTAAGCAAGACTATGGAGATGGCAACAAATGCCAAGTTTACTAGTGATAACCACATTCCATACAAAAATAAAAGGGGAGAAAAGTTGATTAAAGTGTTCAAGTTATGAGTAGGTTTAGTGAAACTGTTACCACTGACACAAAGATCAAGAACCAGAGGATGCTGATTTAAGGTGATTGGCCAAAGAACCATCAGTGACATAACCAAACTCATTTTTGTAGAAAGTGGTTAGGATCTGGGATGCACTCCTGAGAATTTTTTCAAACCAAATCTAATCATGGCCTTCCAAAGGCAATTGGATAATAACCATAAGAGAAATAATTTGCAGGGTGATAGGGAGAAGGTGAGGGGATGAGATGGCTGTGATGTCCTTGCGGAGAGTCAGCACAGACACATATGCTGAATGGCCTGGTGTAATCATTCTCTGATTCACTAACTAAATATCCCAAAGTAACTTGGAGTGAATGGCATTGGCGGAATTGTAACTGTAGGTTTGTCTTGATCCAGTTTCTCGCAGCTGTCTCATGTCTCAGTGTTTTCCCTCTTGATTGTAACTGTGCATATCTTTGCGCTGAGAGCATTGTGGCCAGAAGTCCTCTTGACAGGGAGCTGTCTGATTACATGGATACACACAGACAGACAGACAATTATCAGCAGAGCAAAACAAGAAATTTTCAAAGAAACTCAGCAGGTTTGGCAGCCAGCTATGGAGAGAAAGCAAAGTCAGCGTTTCGGGTCCAGTGACTGTTCTTCAGAACTCAAAACATGTTGACTCTGCATTTACTCCACAGATGCTGCCAGACCTGCTGAGTTTCTCCACCAATTTCTGTTTTTGTTTCAGATTGACTCACCTCCTAATTACAATGTTTCTGTCTTGTCTTTTGCAGGAGCTGAATGGCCAGTTATCAGAGGAGATTGCCCGAATACGTGCACTTGTGACAGGAAAGAACCATGATAACATTGGGAATTTACCTGTCACTGGTGACAGAGATACCTGTGAATTGGAGGTAAGACAGGAGCAGGTGGTGCAGACTTTTTGTTGAACCATACACCATTTCACAAAAATCAGTTCAAAACTTTGGGAGTCAATTCAGCCCATTGTATCTACACTGGCTGTTTAAAGACCTACCTAATCGGTCCCACTACCCTTTTCTTTTTCCTGCATAACCCTAAGAACCTACTGACCGAAACATTGTTAATAAATATTTATATCACTATGCATCAAGTTCCCCAGAATAAAAGGGAATTGATAAATGCTTAATACAGGAAAGATTTGAAAGGCCCTGGGCCAAGGAGTGGGGCAAATTGGTTAGCTCCTTTAAAAATTGGCCACACTTTATATGGAATGATACTATGATCTGAATCTACAACAGTAATTGTTGTTACGTTAGCAAGCACAATCCTACAAATAACGGTGGTATGACATTAATGAAGGGTGAAATCGTAGCCAGGAATTTAGATACCACCATGGATCTTTAAAGTCCACATGCAGCAATTGGAAGAGTTGATGGGCCTCATTGTAATGTTTCTATAGCAAATGAAGTCTGTCCAGTTTCAAGTTATAACTACTGGTGTATTACTAGGAAATAGCAAGAACTGCAGATGCTGGAGTCAGAGGCAACATAATATGGAGCTGGAGGAACACAGCAGGCCAGGCAGCATCAGAGGAGCAGGAAGGCTGACGTTTCGGGTCGGGACCCTTCTTCAGAAATGGGGAGGGGGAAGGGAGCTGGGAAATAAATTGAGAGAGGAGGGGTGGGGCTGGGGAAGGTAGGTGGGATGGTGATAGGTGGATGCAGGTAGGGAGTGGTGGGGATTGGTTGGTGGGATGGGTGGGGCGGATAGGTGGGGAAGAAGATGGACTGGTTGTATCAGTTCAAGGAGGCGGAAGGGAGGGTGGGTGGGGGTGGGGAAAGGTAGGTGGGGTGGTGATAGGTTGGATGCAGGTAGGGGGCAGTGGGGATTGATCAGCAGGAAGGGTAGGGTGGATGGGTAGGGAAGAAGATGGACAAGTTGTGTCAGGTCAAGGAGTGGGGGTGCTGGAGAGGGGGGATGAGGGGGAGGGTTGGACATGGGATGAGGCCGGGGCTGGGGAGATTTTAAAACTGGTGAACTCTATGTTTAGGCCATTGGGCTGCAGGCTCCCAAGGCGGAATATGAGGTGTTGCTCCTCCAACTTGCATGAGGTGTCATTGTGGCACTGGAGGAGGCCCAGAATGGACATGTCACCCAGGGAGTGGGAGGGCGACTGGAAGGTTTTATCATTATTAACTTTGATATGAATTATTATTAACTACTATTATTAACTTTGATCTGAATTGGGAGCTGAGCTTATTTTAGAATAACGTTTTCTGGGGATTGTCAACTTCAGATGAATATATCTCTGGAGGTTAAAATGAGCATAAGCATTAGGAGAGAGCATTCGGTCCTTGGTCCTGATACATCATTCAATAAGATCATTGGTCGAAGTGACTCCACGTTCTAGCCTGTCTATGAATAACCTTTCCTTGTCAATCAAAAATCTATCTCAGTCTTGAATATATTCAATGACCCAGCCTCCGCTGTTCACTGAGGAGGAAAATTCCAAACACTGACAACCTTCAGAAAGAAAAAATGTCTTCCTTATCTCATTCCTCCTGTTTCCTACCACCCCACCTGCTACAATGCTGCCATTGGTCACAAAGCACGTCAGTCTTCATAAATTGGCCTTCCCATAGCCAATCAGAAAACAACAATTATAAAATACCATGGCTGCTGGATGAAAGGATTTGATGAACGTTATCAACCTGAAACATTAACTGTTTCTCTCCACACAATGCTGCTGAAGTTGCTGAGTATTTCCAATGTTTTTTGATCCCAATCATTGAACTGTTCTGTTATCCATGGATCACCAGCTGCCATCCTGAAAAAGATCCCTTTATCCCCAGTTTCTACCTTCTGCCAGTCAGCCAATCCTCTATCCATGCCTAAAACCATGAGCTCTTATCTTATTTAGCAGCCTCCTGTGTGGCACCTTGTCAAAATTTGTCTAGAAATCCAAACTGATTGTGTCCACTAGCTGTCCTTTGTTTAACTTGCTCATTACCTCCTCAAAGTATTCTAACAGATTTGTCAGGCATGACCTCCCCTTGATGAAGCCATGTTGACTTCAGTTCTATTTAGCCATGCACTTCCAAATACTCTGCAGTCTCATCCTTAATAATGGACACTAAAATAATTAAAACAACTGAGGTCAGGCTAACCAGCCTATAATTTCCTGTCTTCTGCCTCTATCCCTCCCTTCTTGAGCAGAGATTTTACATTAGCTTTTTTCCAGTCCTCTGAGACCCTCCCTGACTCCAGTGATTCCAGAAAGGTCACCACCATTGCCACCACAATCTCCTCAGCTATCTCCTTCAAAACTCTGGGGTGTAATCCATTTGGTCCAGATGATTTATCCACCTTCGGACCTTGAAATAACTCCACAGAGTTGTCTACAGAAATAACTCCACAGACCTTGAAATAACTCCCATCACCAAGTTACTTTTTGTTTACATGTGGAAAGACCTTGACATTGATCCAGCTTCGTCAGAGCCAGCTCTCAGAGTGTTAGGATTCTGACCTTTATCTGTCAGCCAGGACTCCCTGATTGGATCAGATTAACAGCGCCAATCAGGGATCTTGAATTCTGTAATGTCTACCAGACTGACCACATTACAATCACTACAGATCTTTTATCTTCCCCAGTACCTTTTTCCTTAATGATGGCCATTACACTCACCTCTGCCCCATGACTCTCTTGAAGTTCTACTATTCTGCTGGTGTCTTCCACTGTGAAGACTGATGCAAAGTACCTATTCAGTTACTCTGCCATTTCTTTGTTCTCCATTACTACTTCTCTAACCTCATTTCCAGCAGTCCAGTGTTCACTCTTGCCTCTCTCTTACCTTTTTATATATCTAAAAAAAACTGCTACAATCTTCTTTTATGTTACTAACTAGCTTACCATCATATTTCACGTCCTCCCCATTATTGTTTTTTTAATTGCCCTCTGCTGGTTTTTATATGTTTCCCAATCCTCTGACTTCCCACTAACCTTTACCAGATTGTAATCCTTTTCTTTAGATATTTTCTAATCAACCTGGTCAAAGATGTTATTTCACATCTGTAATGACGGTGGGACTTGAACCAGGGCCTCCTATTTCAGAGATAGGGACACCACAGCTAGACCATTAGAGCCCTTTTGCTTTAATGCTGTCCCTGACTTCACTTGTCAGCCATGGTTGTCTCATTCTGCCCTTAGCATGTTTCTTCTTCCTTGGGATAAATTTCTGCTAGGCCTCACAAATTACCACCCAAAATGCCTGCCATTACTGCTCCACCTTCTTCTCTGATAGGCTCCCCTTCCGATCAACTCTGGTGAGCTCCACCCTCATGTCTTTGTAGTTACCTATAATCAGTTGTAATACATTACATCTGATTCAAGCTGGTCCTTGTCAAACTGCAAGATGAACTCTAACATATTGTGGTCACTGCCCCCCAGGAGTTCCTTCACCTTAAGCTCCTAAATCAAGTCTGCCTAGTTACATATCATCAGATCGAGAATTGTCTGTTCCCTAGTGGGTTCTATCACAAGCTTTGCCATTCAACCATCTCGTAGAAATTCCACAAATTTCTCTTCTTGGGATTCGCTCCCAACCTAATTTTCCCAGTCCACCTGCATATTGAATTCCTCCATCATTACTGTAATAGTGTCTTTCTTACATGGCTTTTCTATCTCTTGATTTATGCTGTGATCCATATCCTCAGTACTGCTAGGAGGCCTGAACATAACTCCCATCAGGGTCATTCTTCCTTTGCAGTTCCTCAACTCTACCCACTCAAGATTCTATGCCTCCTGACCCTATATTGCTTCTTGCTAGCAATTTAGTTTCATTTCTTACGAACAAGGCAACTCTGCTAGCTCTGCCCATCTGCCTGTCCTTTCAGTAGGATGGATATCCTTTGATATCTGGATCCCAGCACTGATCCCCTTGCAGCCACATCTCTATGATGCCCACAATATCATACCTGCCAATTTCACTTTGTGCTATTAGCTCATTTACCTTGTTTCATATACTGCATGCATTTAAGTGCAACACCCTCTGTCCTCCATAGACCGCGTCCCTTTGTTATAGTTGTCCCCTTATTGTTGTGTCTGAAATTAGATTCCTGACCTTTTCCATAATTTCCATCCTATTACTTGTTCTGGATACTTCAATAACCTCTCCTGTGCACCCCCCGAAACTAATTTAAAGTGCTTGTGACCTCAACCTACCTCAATTTGCATCATCAGTTCATCTACCTTATTGCAAGTGCTTCATGCATGAAGATACAAAGTCTTTAAGTTTGTTCCATTATTGAGTTTCCCTACTTTTATGGTTCCTTTGTACCATACGAGATTCACACATTCTGTCCCTTTTTTATTTTCCAGTACCAATCAACCCCATCACTAGCATGCAATTCTACCTTCTCCTTTACCTTTGATTAGCTAATTTTACATGCAACTGAACTTCGTGTCCCCCTCCACTATTTAGTTTAAAGCCCTACCTACAGCCCTTGTTATGTGATATGCCAAGAATGAAGTCCCAGCATGACTCATGGAGCCCATTGCATAGCACAGCTCCCTCCTTCGCCAGTACTGGCACCAATGTCCCATGAATTGAAACATATTTCTCCCACACCAATCTTTGAGCCTCTTTACCTCTTTAATCTTGTTAATCCTGTGCCATTTAGCTCGTGGCTCAGGTAGTAATCTGGTTCTGCTTTTTAACTTACTCCCTAGCTGTTCATATTCCCTCAACAGAACCTCTTTGTCTTTTTGCCTATATTGTTGGTACTTACATGGACAACGATAACTGGATATTTCCCCTCCGACTCCTTGTTCCTCTTCAGCCCAAATGAAATATCCTGAAACCAGCCATCAGGGAAGCAACACAGCTTTCAGAACTTTCGATCCTGGCCACATAAAACACTTGTCTTTTCCCTGACTATCCCCATTTACAGTTATATTTCTTTTTCCTTACTTCTCTTGCATGGTTGCCTGTACCATGGTGCTATGGTCAATTTGCTGATCCTCCCTACAGCCACCACAGTCATCCACAGCGGGAGCATGAATGCCCTATGGTCCCATTCCCAAAATCTTTATGTTTAATGAGTTATTAATCAACTGTCAAAAGAAAATGAAAAGAAGACTTTTTCTATAAAACGCAAGTTTTCACCTTTTTTTGCAATAGTATCCTGGGAATTAACGTCCAATTTCTGGAGACTCTCAGGAACAGGAAGAGGCCATTCAGTCCTTTGAGTCTGCTCCTCCATTCATTGAAATCATGGTCGATACGTAACTTAACCATCAGATCCATTCATGTCATTGGTAAATAAACACCTACCAATCTCAAATTTAAAGTTAACAATTGTTCACCCATCAAATGTCATTTTCAGAAGAGAGATTCAAACTAGGAACAAAGGAACAAGTTTAGGCCATTGTAACCATCGAGTCTCTTCCGTCATTTAATAAGATCATGTCTGATCAAATACTTCAATGCCTTTTACCCACCCCATCCCTATAACCATTTACACCACTAGTAATCTGAAATCTATCAATTTCTACCTTAAGCATACTCAAAGACTGACCTTTCACAGTCGCTGGGGTAGAGAATTCTAAAGATTCACAATACCCTGAGTTTAAAAAAACTCTCAGTCCTAAGTGTTAGTTTTTAAATTGTGCCACCTGGTTCTAGACTCCACAACCAGGGGAATCATCTCACCTATTTTGTAGGTTTCCATGAGATTACCTCTCATTTTTCATAACTCTAGAGTTTGCCCAGTCTCTCTTCATAGAACAGTCCTGCCATCCCAGGAACAGTTACTCTGAGTTCCCTAATTTCATTGCTGAATGATCTAGGTATGTCCCCTAGTCTTAGTTTCCTCAGTCAGTGGAAATAGCTCCAGTTTGTGTAATCTCGCATCTTAGTTTAATCCATGGAGTCCAGGTAATATTCTGGGAAATCTCCACTGACCAATCTTGACATTTTCTCTCTTTGTTTTCATGGAACGTGGGTGGCATTGGCAAGGCCAGCACTTGCTGCTAATCCCTAAGTATTCTTGAATGATTTGTTAGGCCATTGCAGAAGACAGATAAGAGTCTGTGGTCTCCATTGCTGTGAGCCTGGAGTCACATATAGGCCAGACTGAATAAGGGCAGCAGATTTTCTTTCCTAAAGAACATTAATGAATAAGATGGGTTTTTACAACAATAGTCACTATTAAAGACATGAGCTGTCAATTCCTGATTCTTATTGAATTTAAATTCCACCAGCTACTGTGGTGAGATGTGAACCCTTGACCCCAAAGCATTAAGCCTGGGCATTTGGATTACTAATCCAATTACATTAACACTATACCACAGCCTCACCTAATAGCATGTGTTCCAGCTTTTGTGTCCATTCCAAATTTCTTTTCATTGGCTTGAGAGTCTGAGAGCACCTAGTCCATCAAAGAGAATATTATGTCTGATTTTTTTTTGGATTGAAATACATTGCATTAATTCCTCAGCTACATGTTTCTACCTAAAGAGTCCCAATGTATTTCTGGTGCCAAATGCGTAATAGAATATTTGAGCCTTACCAAGGAAATCAACATTTTTCAACTGCCTCTGACAGTCTGTTGCACTTTTATTCCAGACCTTTAATGCTAAATACAGATATGGTTCAATTTCAGTTTGATGCCAGACAGGCAGTTAATGACCGTCATTGAACACAATGAGCTAGGCCTCTTATCCACATCACTCTGATGAGCCTGAATTATTAAAGGACTAGCAGGATCAAAATCCTCTGCTACTTTCTCACAAAAGGACCATGATGACTGGAAGCTCTAATTTTATCCACTAATTTATTCTGGCTTCAATAAAAGTTACTTAGAATAAATCTGAATGAGTAGTTGTAATATGTGCACACTGTTATCAACTGGTGGAGTGATCAAGAGTACGGTAGAGTATTATACCATGCGATCTCTAGTGTACACAGCAGCAGACTGTTTGGCCCATCAGACCTGCACCAGCTCTTCAAAAGAACAATCCAATTTATTCCCTATCCTACTATCTTCCCAGAATCCTGCATTTGTTTTCTCTTTATGAAATTTCTCAAACTTACTTTTCAAAATTTCAAGTGAATCTGCTTCTACTGTCCTCTCATGTAGAGAAATTCAGCTTGTTATAATTCATCATGTTAAAAACTATTCTCCTCAACTCATTTATTCTTTCAGCAATCATATAAGTCTCTATTTTAAGGAATAACATAAATTGTAAACAGCTTAGTTCACAGCCTTGTTTCTTGTGGCGCATTCTGCCAGCTTGAAAATTCTTGGTTCATCCTTATTCTGTGTTTCCTGTTAGTTAACCAATACTCTGTCAATTCTAACGTTTTGCCCCAACTTCCTTAGCCCTTATCTTGGGTATTAGCCATTTGTCTAACACTTTATCAAGTGATTTTTAGAAATCCAAGCGTACTGCTCTTCATGTTCCGTCCTAGTTACATGCTCATAATAAGCTAATAAATTTGCCAAATACAACTTCCCTCTTGTAAAACAATTTTTGACTTTTTTTGATCATATTACGATGCTAAGTGCATTGTTGTATGTTCCTTAGTGTTACATTCCAGCATTTCCCAATGACTGATGTCAGGTTAACTATCCTGTAGTTTTCTGTCTCCCTTTTTTTTCAGTATCAGTGTTACAGTGGTAAATTTCAGTTCATGGGATTTTTAAATATATTTATACTTTCTCAAAATGTGGAAGTTACTGGCTATGCCAAGAATTATTGCCCATATCTAATTGTTCTGAGGAAGTGACAGTGAATCAAGTTTTGGAACTGTTGCAGCCCATGGAGTATAGGATCTTCCATAATGTTGTTAGGGAGGGAAGGACATTGATGGAATGGTGATACATCTCCACATCAGGATGGTGAGAGCCTTGGAGCAGAGTTTGCAGTTGCTGGCGTTCCCATGTATATGCTGCCCTTGTCCTTCTAAATGTTAGAGTTCATGTTTTCGGAAGGTACTGTCAAGTCTTGGTGAGTTGCCGTAATGCATCTTTTAGATGGTACATGCTGCTGCAAATGCACATTGCTGGCAGAGGGAATTAAGGTGGTGGGTAAGATGCCAGTCAAGCAGGCAGCTTTGTCTCAGTGTCAAGTTTCTTGAGTGTTGTTGGAATTGCACTCATCCAGCAAGTGGGGAGTGTTCCATTACACTCCTGACGTCTCCCTTGTCAATGGTGGATAGACACTGGGGAGTCAGATGGTGAGTTACTTGCTGTAGAGTTTCCACTTTTGACCTGCATTTGTAGGTACAGTATTTATACGGCTGGCCCACTTCAGTTTCTGGCCAATGGTAAACCCTAGGGGCAATAGGTAGATTGTCTCTTGTTGGAGATAGTAATTGCCTGACACTTGTGTGACATTGCCATTTCTCTACTGTTACTAGGGATTTTTTTAAAATGATAGCCATTACATTCAGTATCTCTGCAGCAATTGTTTTGGAACTCTTGGACTTAGGTCGTGAGAATTTGTTGTCTTCTAGTCTTTCAGTTTATCCGATTTTTTTCTCTAATTATATTAATTATCTTACGTTCCACACCCTTTGTAGGTATTCGGTTACCCTCTATGTCTATAATGTAATTTGAGTTAACTATTGTCTCTTCGTTCCCTTTATTCTTCTTGATAACTTTTCCTGTCTGTGCCTCGATGATAATGATATTCATTTTAGTTAATCTACATCTTATAAAAATTCTTACAATCTGTTTTTATATTCCTGGCTATTTTACTCTTGTATTCTAATTTTTCCTTTGTTAAATCCATTTTTTGGTGGTCCTTTCCTGCTTTATAAAACTCTCCCAATCCTCAGGCTTATTACTTTTCTTTGCAACATTATAACCCTCCCTTTTTAACTTAACACTATCCTTAATTTGACTAAAAAGTCACAAATTAATCTTTCTTAGTAAGTTTTTTTTGTTTGCTTTTTCAATAGAATGTATTTCAGGAACTGCAGTCTTATCTACACAAGTTATTTTTGCAATGATAATCGGATGTCGTCCAAACTGTCTGATCTACAAACAGAAAGTGCTGGCAGCTCCATATTACTTCATATCTGCAGCAGAGCCTGTACAGAAGTTTACAACACAGAAATGGTCTATGTCAGTGTTTATGCCCAATTCAAACCCCTGTCCACATGACTTGGAACCCTTTTGAACCCAACGAAATCAAGTAAATATTTCCAAAGAGGTTGACAAGTTTGAGATAGGCAAGAGAATTAAGAGTTCAAAACCAAGCCGGATATACGGAGTTAAGATAGAGATCAGCCATGACTGTTTAAATGACGGAAGGAGCTCAAGGCGCTGAATGGCTTACTCTTGTCCCTACAGTGAAATTTTCTGTTCCATTCTCCCTCATGTGCTTATCTAACTTTGCCTACACACATCTGTTCCATTCACTTCAACCACTCAGTGTGGTAGCACACTGAATACATAAACCCACTCTCTGGGTAAAGAGGTTACCTCATTTATTAGTGCTTGTCTTATATTTTTGGCCATTAAGTACACACTAATGAGCAGAGACACAAGTGCCTAGCCATATAAATTTGTGGATGATGCATCAATAATTAAGTTCAGCAGCTGTACTATACCCTGGGAGAAATAGGAGGGAATTGCTATTGACAACTATTCTTAAAATAGCACTTCACACTGTCAGACTTTTGAAGGTTGGTCAACTAGAATCTTGTGTAAATGCCTAGGTCTCAGCTGAGAAGATAGTGCTGAGAACATAGTTAGTTCATGCAGCCAATTTTGTAATCCTGCTTGAAATAAGTCCATGAAGGCCAGTATCCCATCACCAAGTCACCCTTTATTTAGATGTGCATAGTACATGACACTGACCCAGCTAGCACAGAACAGACTTCTGGAGTGAACAGAACCCCCTGACACTCCTGTTTATATTTGTCAGCCAGGGCTCCCCGGTTGGACCAGGTTAACATCCCCAATCAGGGAATTCATATTCTGTGAGATCCACCTGGCTGGCCTCATTCCAAACATTACATTGCCTAGTTTCACACCCACACCCTCTCAATGGAAACTATCCAGACCAGTCTTCACTGCCCACATATAGTGCCACAGATGAAAAATTAAAATCAGAATGAATTGAGATCCTGGTTGGGAATAAGACTTCAGATTTAGAGATTCACTCTTCAAGATTTACTTAATCAGCTCTTTAGATTCAATTCTGTGGCTCAATCCCAGCTATCCATTATTCTATATATATTTTATACATATATATAAATACTTGTACATACACACACACATGCACGCGCGCGCGCGCGCACACACACACACACACACACACACAAACGGAGGACGCTCAGGATTAAATTCCAACAAATACCTCAAGCTTGGTATCCAGTTTTTACCCTTGGTTTAGATTCCAACCTGTCACTCAGATTCTACATACAACCCAGTTGAACCCTTTGTTCTTTGAGGGGGTACAGTTCAGAGGTTTCGGAGATGCTGTCAAACATGTCTTGGCAAATTGCTGCAGAACATCTTGTAGATAGCTCACACTGCTCCCATTGTGGATGGGTAATGGAGAAAGTGGATGTTGAACATGGTGGATGGGGCATCAATCAAGCAAGCTGCTTTGTCCTGGATTGTTTTGAGCTTCTTGAGTATTGTTGGAGCTGTTGTTGGAGGGAGACAATGGCATAGTGGTAATGTCACTGGATGAGTAATTCCCAAACCCTTGGCTAATTCTCTAGGAAAATGGGTTTAAATTCAAGCCATGGAAGATGATTTAATTTGAATTCAATTAAGATTACCATGTAATCACTCAATGGTCATAAAAATGTGTTGTCCTTATCCAGTCTGACTCCAGATCCTCAGCAATGTCGTTAACCCTTAAATGCCCTCTGCGAAATCTGGCATAGCTAATAACTAATGGCCTAGTCACATTCACATCAGTGATAATTCCCTTGCTCCTCTCTGAAGTAGTGCACAAAGTGTTATCATATCCATCATAGAGACCAGCCAGTGCTCTGGTTTAACATCTCATCTAAAATGTGCTCAAGAACATTACCAGCCTAGACTCTCTACTCATCCCCTAGAATGTGACTTGAATACACAAACATTCTGACTCAGTAGTGAGAGCACTACTCACTGAACAACAGCTCACACACAGAAAATAGTTTCAAACGTTGACCGTTTTTGTGTATAGAAGTTTCATAATTCAACTCCTGAAAAGTCTGTTTCTAATTCTCAGATTATGCCCCGAGTCTAGAATCCCTGATTAGTGAAAATTGATTATTTCTGTCCACTCTAACTGTTCTCCTTAATACCTTGAAAACTCTTATCCCCTTAACTTTCCAAATTTCAGACAATATAAACCTGGTTTCTGTAATCTCTCCTTGTAATCCAACCCCTGGAATCCATATATAATTCCAACAAAAATCCCCTGCGCTTCCTCCTAGGTCAGCGTATCCTTCCTAAGGTGCAGCACTCACAATTGCCCTCAATAACTCCAGGTGTGGTCAAATTATACAGCTACAGCATTACATTTGTCCCTTTGTTTTCCATTCTTTTTGGTTGAAAAGCCAGTATTCCAGTAACATTTATGATTATATTCTGCACTTCATCATGATATTTTAATGACCTGCATATTTAGATCTTCAAATCTCTTTGGAGTCCATTGCGTACAGCTTTTCACCTTGTGGAAAGTTTTAAGCTTCACAGTGCACAACCTCACATTCATCTACAATGGAATCCATGCTCATGGTCCTGATGGTCATTGTCCGGCACTTGTGCAGCATGAATTTTACTTCCTGCTTAGCAGCATAAGCCTAGATATATTCAGCAGCCGAGAACTGGTGAATGGTGCTGAACATTTTGCAACAATCCGAGAACATCCCCACATCTGACCTGATGGTGGAGGGAAGGTTCATTGATGAAGCAGCCGAAGATGGTTAGGCATAAGACACTACCCCAAGCAACTCCTGTAGAGGTGTCCTTGGACTAAAATGTTTGGTCTGCAACAACCACAAATGTCTTCTTTATGCTAGCTGTGATACCAACTAGTGAAGAGACTCATCCTGATTTCCACTGACTCCAGTTTTACTAATACCCCTTGATGTTATACTCGATCGAATGTTGCCTTGGGCAACCATTCACTCTCACTTCACCTTTGGAGTTCAGAGAAACATTTGTGCCACACAAATGCCAGGCAATGACCATCTCCCACAAAAGAGAATCTAACCATCGTCCTTTAATATTCAATGGCATTACTATCATTGAATCCACCACTATCTATATCCTAGAGGTTACCATTGACCAGAAACTCAACTGAACTAGCCATATAAGTACTATGGCTACAAGAGCAGGTCAAAGGCTAGGATTCCTGCAGCGAGTAACTTACCTCCTGACTCCCCAAAGTCTTTCCACCATTTATAAGATACAGTCAGGATTGTGATGGAATACCTCCACTCGCCTGGATGAATGCAGTTCCAGAAACACTCAAGAGGCTTGACATGATCAAGGCAAAGTAGCCTGCTGACTGGCTTCATATCCAAAACATCCATTCTCTCTCCCATAAATAGCAGCAGTATATTTATGAGATGCACTGTAAAAATTCACCAAGGCTCCTTAGACAAACTTCACAACTGCTACCCACTAGAAGGACAAGAGCAGCAGATATATGGGAACACCACCACTGCAAGTTACCTTTCAAGCCATTCGCCATTCTGACTTTGAAATATATCACCATTCCTTCAATGTCGCTAGGTCAAAATCCTGGAACACCCTCCCTAATGGCACTGAGAGTCTACAGCACATGGATTGAAGCTGTTCAAGAAGGCAACTTACCATCACTTTCGCAAAGACAACTGGGGATGGGTACTAAATGCTGGCTTTTCCATCATTGAATATGATATGGGGAAATTTGTGGAGCCTTCTTTTGCAGGGAGTAGTTTAATTGTTCACAACCTTCACAACTGAATGTACCAGGTCTGCAGAGCTTAGATCTGATCTGTTGGTTGTGGGATCTCTTAGCTCTGTCTATCACTCACGGTTTGGCACGTAAGTAATCCTGTTTAGTGGCTTCACTCAGTTGACACCTCATTTTTAGGTATGCCTGGTGCTGTTCCTGACCTGCCCTCCTGCACTCTCCATTGATCCCCTGGCTTGATGGTAATGGTTGAGTGGGGCATATGCCAGGCCATGAGGTTACAGATTGTGCTGGAGTACAATTCTGCTGCTGTTATGGCCACAGCACCTCTTGGATGCCCAGATTGAGTTGCTAGATCTATTTGAAGTCTGTCCCATTTAGCATGGTTGTAGTGCCACACAACACAATGGGTGTATTCTCAATATAATGGTGGAATTTTGTCTCCACAAGGACTAAGTGGTAGTCACTCTTACGAAAAATGTCATAGATGCATCTGCAGACCTCAGATTGGTAAGGATGAGGTCAAGTTTATTTTTTTCCTCTTGTTGGTTTCCTCACCACCTGCTGCAGACCCAGTCTAGCAACTATGACCTTTAGGACCTGACCAGCTCAATCACTAGTGCCTCTCTTGGTGGTGTATACAGTGAAATCCCCACCCAGAGTAGATTTTGCACCCTTGCCACCATGGTTCCTCCAAGTGCTGTTCAACATGGAGGAGTACCAACTCATCATTTGAGGGAGGACGGTATGTGGTAATCAGCAGGAGGTTTCCTTACCCATGTTTAACCTGAAGCCATGAGACTTCATGGATTTGGAGTCAATGTTGAGGACTCCCAGCGCAACACCCTCCCGACTGTACCCCACTGTGCTGCTACCTCTGCTGGGTCAGTCCTGCTGGTGAGATTGGACATATCCAGAGATGGTGATGGTGGTGTCTGGGATGTTGTCTGTAGGTACGATTCTGTGAGTTGCTTTACTGTTGTGTAAGACAGCTCCCCCAATTGTGCCATGAGCTCCCATAGATTAGTAAGGAGGGCTGTGCAGAGTCACCAAGGTTATTTCTGCCATTGTCTTTTCTGGAGCCTTGGTCAATGCTAGGTGGCCCATCCTGTTCTATTTCTTTATTAAGACTCCGTTACGATTGATACAACTGAATGATCTGCTCGGCCATTTCAGAGGCAAGTTGAGAGTCAACCACATTTCTGTGGCTCTGGAGTCACATGTAGGCTAGACCAGGTGAGGATGGCAGATCTCCTTTCTTGAAGGACGTTAGTGAGCCAGATGTTTTTTCTGACTATCAGCAGTGGTTTGATAGTCATCAGTAAATTCATAATTCCAAATTTGAATTCAGTTTCCACGATCCGCTATGGCAAGATTTGAAACTGGGTCCCCAGAACATTAGCTGAGTTTCTGGATTCGCAGTCTAGCAATAATACCACTAGGCTATTGCCTTCCCTTGATCACAGTAAGTAAGCAGTGGCAGACACTGGAAGTAATTCATGACTCTGAGCAAAAATACATCCGAGTGAGGAGAAAAGATTCTAAGAGAGGGATAAACCAACCACAGGTAACCAATGAAGTTAAGGGCAGTATTAAGCTATGGAGTCTTCAAAAGAAATGGATACCTGAAAAGCACAATCCATTGTTACCTCCGAGGCAGACCACAACAGGAAGACCCAACACAACCAGAATCACTAATCACCCTACCGTACATCAAGGACATTTCAGAGATGACCACAAGACTATTCAGACCCCTAGGTATCAGAGTAGCCTACAAACTGACAACCACCCTACGACAGCTACTGACAAATGTAAAGGATCCCATACCCAAAACCAGCAAAACTGGGGTAATTTACAAAATACCATGCAAGGACTGTGAGAAAAACTACATAGACCAAACCAGAAGAAAATTGCCTATACGGATACATGAACACCAACTAGCCACCAAGGGACATGACCAATTCTCACTAGTCTCACTACACACTGAGAACAAGGGACATGAATTCGACTGGGGCAACACATCCCTAATCGCACAAGCCAAACCGAGACATGCCACGGAATTCCTGGAGGCCTGGTATTCCAACCGGAACTCCATCAACAAACACATTGAATTAGACCCTGTGTACAAACCACTGAGAAACAAAACCGGAAGTAATACCAACCACTCCAGCAAACTGAGGCATATTAATAACCAGCAGGACAGAAGACTGACACCTCACCGGAGGCGCACTGACGATGCTGCCAAGAAGGGTGATGAAACGTTTGCAACCAAACCCACCAATTCGGCAAGCATGTCTACAACTGCAGATAACTATAGACCAATTAGCCAAACATCTATTGTTTGAAAAGCATTGGAATCAGTTAGTACTTGCAGAACATTTGGAAAATCATAATCTGATCAATCAGAGTCAGCATGTCTTCATGAAAGGAAAATTGTGTCTAAATTATTCGAGTTTTTTGAGGAAGTCTCAACCACAGTGGATAGAGGGAAACCAATAGATATGTGATATTTGGACTTCCAGAAGACATTTGACAAGGTACCTAAAAAAAGACTAAGTCACAAGAGCCCATAATTTTGGGGGTAATGTATTGGCATGGATACAGAATTGGCTCATTGGCAGGAAACAACAAAAAGGGGTTTTATTTCAGGTTGGTGACTCGTGACCAATGGAATTCCACTCAGATCAGTGCTGGAACTGCAATTGATTATAATATGTATTAATGACTTGGAGGAGGTGAATGTACTGTAGCCACATTTTTAGATGACAGTAAAATAGATGTAAAAGCAATTTGTGAGAGTGATACAAATAGTTTGCAGAGAGATACTGTTAGGTTAAATATGTAAGCAGAAAGTTGGCAAGTTGAGTATTATGTGGGAAAATATGAAGTTGTTTATTTTGGAAGAGAAAACTAAAGAACAATATTATCTATAAATTAGAAAAACTGCATAAAACGTATCACCAAGAGACCTGGGGAGTACTTGTGTACGAAACACAAGAGAGCTTGTACGCAGGCGTGGCAGGTAATAAGGAAGACTAATGGAATGTTGGCCCTTACTTCGAGATGGTTGGAGTATAGGAGTAGAAAAGTCTTACTGCAACTGTGCAAGGTATTGGTGAGGCCACATCTAGAGTAGTGTAGGCAATTTTGGTCCCCTTATTTAAGGAAAGATATCATTTCATTGGAGGCAGTTCAGAAAAGGTTCACTAGAATGATCCCTGGTATGGTAGGATTGACTTATGAGCAAGGGTTTAGCAGGTTGGGATTTAGATCAGAATTTAGAAGAACGAGAGGTGATCTCCTTGAAAAATACAGGATTCTTAAAGGGCTTGACAGGATAAATGCTGAGAGGATGTTCCCCCTCATTGGAGAGTGTAGGACCAGAGGGCATAGTCTCAGAATAAAGGGGCACCACTTTAAGACTGAGATCCTAGAATCGCTACTATGCAGAAAGAGGCCATTTGGCCCATTGAATCTGCACTGATCCTCCAAAGAGCATCCCACCCAGACCCAGACACCCACACTGTAACCCCACATTTACTATGGCTAACCTACCTTGCTTGCACATCCTGGACATTATGGGCAATTTAGCACGGCCAATCCGCCTAACCTGCACATCTTTGGACTGTGGGAAGAGTACCCAGTGGAAACCCACGAACTCAACAGGGGAACGTCCAAACACCACACAGTCAGTCACCCCAGGCTGGGATAGAACCCAGTGAGCAGTGCTAGCCACTGAGCTACCATGAGGAGGAATTTCTTCTGTCAGAGGGCTGTGAGTCTTTGGAACTCCTTGCCACAGAGAGTTGTGAGGGCAGAGTCCTTATGTGTACTTAAGGCTGACATAGATTCTTGATCAGTAGGGGAATCAAGAATTATGGGATAGGGCAGGAAAGTGGACGTGAGGAAAGTCAGATCAGCCATGATCCTATTGAGTGGTGGAGTAGGTTCAAGGAGCTGAATGACTTACTCCTGTATCTGTTTCTTTTGGCTTATGGTTTTAAGGCTCATGGGATTATATCTTGCTTGTTTTCTGAAGAGACTGGTGTATCCAAATAGCTTCCAGCAGGCTCTGAAGAATGTTCACTTAATACTTATAACTGAGATCCTATTCTCTGAACTTACAATAAATTAATAATGGGAGAACAACCAGGGAGCAATTAAACCTCCATCCTGTAGCTTTCATAGGCACAAACATTCTGACTTAAATATAATTCAAAAACAAGTTCAAACTTTGGTTTATCTTTGTTAGATTGGTTGTCTTCCTTTAAAGCCCCACTTAATATTCAATATCTGCCACGGTTTAAGCATAATGCATCTCTGGAACTGAAATGACTAGCGTTCTTTGAACAAGAATCAACCTGCATTTAACTTCCGGGCCTGGCCTCATAGACAAATATCAGTTTTTTTTTGTTCTCTTTCTTTTAAAATAAGTTGCTGCTCATAGTCCAAAGGTCACCTTTAGCTCTCAGCTCACAATTCACAGCTCCAAACTAAAAGTAAGAAAAATGAAATTGAAAAATCAGCAAGGGTTCTAACACTTGCTTGTGCATGGTCTTCAGTATCCGCACTGAAGAGTGAGATTTCATCTGTATACTCAGGAAGGAGCCAATTTTGCTAGGCTGGAATTATTTCTAAAATGTGCATGCTGTTCATTTGGCAATGCCCAAAACTCTAACTACAACTGTGTATATGTTGCTGTGGTGAGGAGATTAACTGGTTTAAAATGTATAGACGTAACACTTTGTAACAGGAATTACTGACTAGGAGATGTGTTTCATTTGAAGGAAATCTGTTCAACTCACAGCAGTCTCTACAAGCTCCATAAAAGATGTTTGTGAGTGCGTCAGTCTTGACATTGCCAATTGTCAAAGTTAGAAATGCAGGTCCCTTTATGGGCCAAATAGAACAGCTCCAGAAAGAACTGGGTTCTGAAGAGAAAAAAATATATAACTTTTAAAAATAAGCAGAAAAAAAGCTGGGCACGAAGATCCTCGTTAGTATGGTGGTTAGTATCCCCACCTTTCATGCAGGAAACTAGATTTTAATTCCTCGACATATGTGGACTGATGTTGGTGATAGCTGCGTGTAAATTAGAGTTGGATTCTTAGAGGATTGAGCACCATGGGGGCTGCAGTACAAGGTTTCCCCCACCAAAGCCAAGGATTTTGTCCCTCCCTTGTTTTACACACTTATTTGATTTTTGTTCTTATTGCACTTCCCTGTGGCCAGTGCTTCCGATTCAGATGAGTGGTTTTCTGGTGAGCTATTCAAAAATAAGAGCTAGGCTTCGGGCTCTTATGGTGCAGTGGCAGTGTTCCTATCCCTAGTCCAGAAGATCTGGGTTTAAATCCCACCTGCTCCACAGGTATGTCATAACATCTGAACAGATTGATTCAAAATATCATGAGGTGGGTTCCTGTGTGTGATGTCCAGCAGAAGCCTGGAAGCATTTTGGAATGGGTGGGTACCACAAAGACTGGAGTGCATTTTCTCTTCCTGACACGATTTTGATTTAGTCTCCCTAGTATTTGCTTTCAGTTTGTTTAAAAGGAACTAGATTCTTCCCCAGTGGGAAGTGGTCTACTGGATGTGGAAAAGGTCCAGAAGAGAACAGTGGAAACTGATGTTTGTGCTAAGTTATAAATATATAATAAAATCTTTGTAAATACAGTCATAGACATGTACAGCATAGAAACAGACCCTTTGGTCCAACTTGTCCATGCCAAGTTAATCTAGTCCCATTTGCTAGCATTTGGCCCATATCCCTCTAAACCCTTTCTATTCATATACCCATTAAATGTTGTAATTGTACCAGCTTCCACCACTTCCTCTGGCAGCTCATTCTATACATGCACCGCCCTGTGTGAAAAAGTTGCCCCTTAGGTCCCTTTTACATCATACCCCTCTCACCTTAAATCCATGCCCTCTAGTTTTGGATTTACCCACCCTGGGGAATAGACCTTGGCTATTTGCCCTATCCGTGCCCGTCATGACTTTATAAATGTCTATAAGGTCACCCCCCCCGGCCTTCGATGCTCCAGGGAAAATAGCCCCAACCTATTCAAACTCTCCCTATAGGTCAAACACTCCAACCCTGGCAACATCTTTGTAAATCTTTTTGGAACCCTTTCAAATTTCACAACATCCTTCCTATAGCAGGGAGACCAGAACTGAATGCAGTACTCCAAAAGTGGATCTTCAAAAGTCTTTTGCTGCCTAATGCGACATGTGGATATTGTTCTGTCAAACACCAAGGATTACTTCCCAGATCTTGAATATTTTAATGCCCCTTCACAAGTTGAAGGTGTTGTTAAATAAAAGTATCAAGACAGCTGGCCTCGCTAAATTTTGTCCAATTGTCAAACCTTGAAGTTGTCACCTAACAGATGATGTATGTGTGAACAAAGCTCAAGAAAAATCAATGCCTTGTGTCTTTTCAGTCTTGCTGCTATACCTCAATACTGATTTACTTTTGTTTGATTTTCACGTAATATAACATCTGTTCTATATCATGTGAGTGAGTTTGATGTGTCAGTACAATATAACCAATTTCATAGTGGGGGTTACTACATTGAAAATGCTATACATAATAAGTGAATCAAGGACTTTAATTATCCCATACAATCAACTATAACATATTGTAATCATCACTAATGTAATCTCAGATTGTCTCTAAAAAATAATGTGACTAAGCGATCATCAGCAAGTTGGCAACTCACACTTAATGTCTCGAAGGAATAGCACAATGGCTCAGTGGTTAGCACTGCTGTCTGACAACACCAGGGACCCAGGTTTGATTCCAGCCTCAGGTGACTGTTGATGTGGAGTTTGCACATTCTCCCCATATCTGTGTGGGTTTCCTCCAGGTGCTGTGGTTTCCTCCCACAGTCCAAAGATGTGCAGTGGATTGGCCATGGGAAATTGATGATAGTGTCCAGAGATGTGCAGTTTAGGTGGATTAACTATGGGAAATGAAAAGTTACAGAAATAAGGTAGGGGGTGGATCTGGGTGGGATTCTGTTTGGAGGGCAGTATGGACTCGATGGGCCGAATGGCCTTATTCAACACTGCAGGGATTCTATGATTCTATCTATAAAGAAATAGAAATATGGTATAATTCTTAAATCATAGTCACGAGACTACAGAAAATGGTAAAACAGAGGTTACATTTCAAGTTGCAGTGGGATTTAGTCAAAGTATCCCTTCATTTCAGTGAGCTGAAAGTAATGAAGGCAGGGTAATGTCCTGCCTCTGAACCAACAGGCTCAGGTTCAAGTCTCACCTGCTGCAGAGGTGTGTAATAACACTTCTGAACAGGCTGATTAGAAAATATCTGTGGTGCACTGGTAACTTGTGGCAACCTCTGGGCCAGAAAACCTGAGTTCGAGTCCCACCTACTGCAGAGATGTATCATAACGTGTCTTAACAGACTGATCAAAAACATCTAAAACACTGAAGGAAATCAAATGATGATTAGCCTGAAAATGGTTGAGTGCTGTGATGTTATAGTTGATACCAATTAATGACAATGCTGTTAAATGATAATCATTTGGGATGTCAATTCGTAGCTGTTCAGTGCAATTGATATCAATTGGTAGCTGAAATTTCAGTGTTATTGAGATCAAACGATGCTTGAATGAAAGCAGTTGAGAGCAACTAACGTCAAAAGTTGTCAAACATTTCAGGCAGCTCACTCCCAGTACCAGTTATTCCCTGTGTAAACCACCTCAAGCCTCTCCATTGGATTTTACACATACTCTACAATGCAGTTCTAATCTGGCTGTAAATTAAGGAAGGACTCTTTGTTGGATGTTTCTGGATGACATGTGATCTTATTCTGTGCTCATCCACAGGTATTACTGCGGATTAAGGAGAATGAAGTGCAGAATCTCAGGAGGGAGACTATGTGCCTACGGGATGAGCTTCAGTCTGTGCAATGGGTGAGTGCAGCTCACATTCAGGATGCTGCAGCAAAGACTCGGGACTGCACTTCTGTCTCCTGTGTATGTGTTCATTGTCCAGAATAACCAGGATGATTTCTGTTAATGAATTTCTTTTGCAGGATAAGAAGTATGCAACAGACAGGTACAATGAAATCTACACGGAGTTAAGTGTCATGAAGGTCAGAACGGAGCGTGAACTCAATCAGGTTAAAGAACAGTTAAAGCTGGCTATGGCTGCACTCAAAGAAAAAGACACCTTGCAGAACAGCATCACAAAATGAAGGTGGGTTGTGCTCCTCCGTGACCTGAGACCCAGTTCTGAAGGCTGGAGCTGACACTTGCAACATGATCGGAAGGACCTCATTTCTAAAATTCTGATTCTCTTTTTCAAATTCCTTCATGTCCTCATCTCTCCCTGTCCATGTAACTTCATCCAGCCCCACACATTTCTCAGATCTCTGAACTCATCTGATTCAGAGGCAAATTCGTAAGATAGACAGCGGCTGAGGGAATGTGTACGAAACACAGGAAATTACATAAAGTGAAATAATTAAGTCTCCAGGGATATTGCGAACTTGAGTTGAGATCCCTTCAGTTGAGATGAACTAATTCAGCATAGAGATTAAGCCTGGATCCATCTTCTTTTTTCCCAGTTGTTCCAAGTTAAGTGTGAGTTTGATATTCTACTAGTTTTTAAGGGGTTGTGCCAAAATTTGACTGTTAGCTTTGACTCTTTACTAATTTACCGAAGCCATGGAATTAAATTTGCTTGTCATTTGTTTAAAAAGTCTGCAGTGTTTGTTTACATATTAGTGATATTGAATAAGTTTCTGCAAGAAGCCTATATATCCAACTGGGCTTCAAGCCTAAGGATTTAGGAGGAAACTGAATAAACACACAAGGCAGAAAAGAATAGAAGGAAACGATGATTGAGTGAGATAAAGGAGGGCTGGGGGGTGACTCATGTGACTCCAGAGTGATGCCAGTGGAGCTCCATCACAGATGAGCTGCTGGCAGAGCTCTGTGGCAGGAGGAATTGTTAAATATTTCATGTGGAGTCATAGAAGTGATGAGCAAGGAAGGGCCCTGTGAAGCCTCGACTAAGCAGGGAGGGGCCCTTTACCATCCAAACACTGCCAGTTTGGTCCTGTCTCCAGGATTTCACTCAAAACTGCTCAACATCTGTGCTTTTCCTCTTTACGGTGTTATGTCCAGTTAATCTGGTCAGGGCCCCTATTGCCAAACTCCAGAACTAACCAAGGGGTGAGCTCCTTTGCCACATTCTAATCCTCTCATTTGTGACTGAGGGTTTCCTGCATGTCTAGATCCCATCTGCATTTCATTTTCTGAGGCATTTAGATAAATCTCCCTCTTTCCCTCCATTCTCTAGGGATGTCACCTGGAGGTTTTCCTGCTTTATGTTGGGATCGTGTGCCTTGTGAGAGTGTATCGGTGCCCTCATTCTAGGCACCCACTAGTATGAGACCATTTTTCTTTACCTACTCTATCAATTCCCTGCACCAGAAAGCCTGTCAACCCACCATTTCATCATCTCTATTCCAGTCTAGTTACATGTCATCTTATATAAGAACATAAGAATTAAGAACAGAAAAGGCCATTCAGCCTCTTCAGCCTGCTTAGTTGTTCCATAAGATCATGGCTGAGTTGATTATGGTTTTAACTCCGTTTTCCTCCCTGGCCATCTTCATCCTTGACTCCCATGTTAATCAAAAATATGTTTAATTCGATGTTGAACATATGTAATGACCAAGCCTCCATTACCCACTGGAGAAGAGAATTCCACAGCCTAATAATGGTGTGAGAGAGGAAATTCCTTATCAACCTCTGTCTTAAATGTAAGGCCTTTTTATTTTTAAACTCTAGCCCCTAGATTCTCCAATGAGGGGAAATATCATCTCAGCATCCACCTTGTCAAGCTCCCTCACAATCTTACACGTTTCAATAAGATCATATCTCATTCTTCTAAACTTCAATGTGTATGGCCCCACCTGCTCAAACTTTCCTCACAAGGCCAACCCCTTCATCTCAGGAATCAGCCCAGTGAACTTTCTCTGAACTGACTGCAATGTAAGTATATTGCTCCTTAAATAAACAGACCAAAACTCTGTGAGCTCTTGTAGCATTCTGGGTTTATTTGCCCTGGACTCCAAGGATCATTGGGCCTTGGGAGCCACATGAGAATCATGGACAATAGTTTGGTCAATACCTGAAATAGTTGAGCCAAGAGCATTTGATGCAACCTCTGGGTGTAAGCAGGAAAGATATACCTCATGAGTACCTAATATATTGATGAATTCAGAGAACGGAAAAAATAGAGAATTTGGAAAGGTGTTTAAAATTGTAAATGGGAAGGTCATTCATTCTTCTTGTTTTCTTTTGTCTTCCTTCACAGACCAGGGCCCTGGCATCACCACACAGGAAGAGAAGTTAAATTTAATGCTTAAGCCTTCAGTAATGATCCAAGATGGTGAAAATCCCTGTGAACAAGGAGCTGTGAAGAAGACAACCACTCCTTTTTCTTGCCTTTTCTTAATAAGTTCTCCCACTGTGGATTACTGCTGTGAAATTAAAAGTGAATAGACATATAGAAATGTATTCACACAGGTTATCAATTTAATCCCTTGCTGCCTTTGAAACCCTGTTTTCGGCTCCCAGCCAAGCACCCCTCAGTTTAGTTGTCACCACAGTGACGTTATGCTGACGGTGGTCTTCCATCATCCAATGCTCACAGATTGCTGACTGTATTCTGCAGCAAATGCTACTTGCTGGGTTGCTCATATAGCCCCCTCCCTTGCATTTCTCCCTTTTATCCCTGTGGGGCACCAGGAATTAGGGTTGCCAACATCCCCCAAATTGGTCATCAGAATGTTCATCTAGCCAATGGGAAAGCAAGCAGGCTCTATGTTACTCAATTAGACAGCTTTTGACTGTCACTCAAACTCCCAACATTTTTGTAATTATTCAAACAAATGTTGAGAGGCTTTTTAACTTGATATTTCTTCTCCAGGGCTTGCTTGTCCCTGAGCCTCTTGGGTAATCCTGCAAGAGTTAACAATCCTCACTGCAGATCCACTTGGTGTAACTGACTGTATAGCAAATCCCTTTACCCACTTTTGGTAAACATTGCATTTAAGAACAGCTATTTTTTAAAGAAATTGAAAGCAGTTTATTATTCCTATTAAATGTTATATAAAGCACTATTTGAGGGTAACATGTTGCAATGTTAAGACATAATAGGTGGGTCTTTAATAATAGCTTATATGGTATTTTTTGTGTATTTGTCCCATCATCAGTCAGATGCTCCCTTAAAGCCAGCACTTAGGCTGTGCCTAGGAACATAGGACATGGAACAAGGGAAAGCAGTCGATTGAGCCCGTTCCACTGTTCAGTCACGGAAGGTCTGCTTAATTCCAGCAGCCTCCCTTGGTTTCACAACCATTAGCACTAGCATTCAGCAGGAACTATTGAAGGGGATGTCACCTTATGTCTGCCTGCTGTCATGGAGTTCAAAGATAACTGTTGAAAGTCACATTGCAAGAGAACAGTGAGAAATCTCTTTTTGTTTCTCTTTGTCCTGTTCTCCTGGTCCCACATTTCACTGATTCTTGAAGGGTGTTGCTCATACACAGTAACAGCTCCTTGAGCTCCCTCTATCTGGACCTTACCCAAGTGCCCTGATATCATGTGTAGTTTGGTTTATGTAGATATGTGGGGGGCCTGAACATCAGCAGTCGCCTGTAAAAAAAAAACACCTTTACAGAGAGTCTCTGATCAATGCCAACAGAATTTCAGGAAGGTCTGACTGCTATGGATGCTCCACTTCTGTTAATATTAGTCGTGTAGGTACAAGATGCATGAAGGGAGCAGAGAAAACATTGTAAATGTAAATGGTCCCAAAGAAGGCAGAGAAGAGTTGGTTCAGTTACGTTTGGTCAGCTGTAGCCACTCATCACAATGTTTCAGTTCAAATGTCATGGATATGGTGAAATCCATGCACCAAAGTGCCTTTTTGTCTAATATGGTGTGTATACCACCTCCTTGTATGGAAACACTATTAATGTAGGTAGATATGGTTCAATCTTAACTACCCTCTGAAATGGCCAAGCAAGCCACACTGTTTTAATGTCAGTTAAGGATGGGCAACAAATGCTGGTCTTGTCTATGACCCTACATCCCATCAAAAAAATAAATTGTTATAAAGTTAATTCATCTCCAGTGAACATTGCTATATACAGGCTCAAGAAAAGCTAAGGAACATTCAAGTGATTAAGTTAAATCAACTGAAACTGCACAGTAAGGTAACTATTGCACCAGCTATCCAGCCGTTAATCCCTTTAGGCATGGCCTTGCAAGATTACCTAAGGAGTTTTGGAGCCCCCAATGATTGCAATCCTCACTCCCACGCCCTCTCTCCAGGCTGTCATACCCATCAGCAGGCAGGACCTGACTCATTGTCAGTCTTCCTGGCAGTCCCTCTTCCCTGTCAGATGTACTTGACTTCAATCTTTTATTGTCAGGAGCATGAGCCATGAACAAAACTGACCCATCCAATGTGTCTGATTTACCAGGCTGTTGTCCAATATCTGGTCCTGAAGGAGCATAATTTTCCTTCTGTCCTAACCACAAATTCCACTCCCTAACTCACCATCTACTCAACACCCGCCTGCGTTCACTGATGTGCACTGATTCCCAGTCCACCAAGCCATGAATTTTATAACTCTCATGCTTGTTCTCAAATTGTTACATAGCTTCACCTTCCCTCTTTGTAATCTCCCCATCCTCACAACTCTGTGAGATCTATGCATTTCCCTAGTTCTAGCCATCATCCTATCATTAGCAGATCTACCTGTATCTGCCTGGGCCCTAAGCTCTAGAATTCCTTCCCTAAATCTCTCTGCCTCTCTACCTATGATTCCCCTAAACTGTGTTGCCAACAAGGACCTGAATGTTCTCATGAGGGCTGCACACACGTTCGTCCCTTTATAATGCTACATCTGCTTGGTCACATAAGAATCTTTAAAAGACCTGCAGTTTTTTGTCACCTGTCTTAACAGCTTCTTATCTAATTCATGGGTAACCCTATTCCTTCTACCCAAGATATTTTGCTATGACAAAAACATTGCATCAACATGAGTTTTTTTTTTAGTGTACCTTCAGCCAGCTATCACATAAACAGTTTGGACATAATTCCTGCTACCCAATGTCTCTGACCATAAGTGTCTAGTCTCAATTTCTCCAATGCCACTGTAAGTTGTGGGTCTCAACACTCAAGAAGCCACTTGTTTTATTTATCAATATGCTGCAATGAAGTTACTGTTTTTGACATCAGATAAATACTTGCAACAAAGGGGAGGAAAAAAAACTGTGTACACAATTCTTTTTTATTTACTCATTCACAGGATGTGAGGGTCACTGGCAAAACTAGCATTTGATGTCCATCTCTAATTGCCGTTGAGAAAGTGATGGTGAAGCATCTTTTTAAACTACTGTAATCCTTCTGGTCTGGGAACACCCATAATAATGTCAGGGAGGGAGATCCAGGATTTTGATCTGATGACAGTGAAGAAATAGTGATATATTCCCAAGTCAGGATGGTGTGTGTCTTGTAGGGGAACTTGCAGCTTGTCGGGTTCTTGTACCTGTTCGCTGAGCCGTCCTCCTAGATATTATAAATCACAGGTTTGAAGGGTCCCGTCTAAGAAGCCTTGGTGAGCTCCTGTGGTGTACATTGAAGAAGGTGCACAGTGCTGCCACTATGCATCAACAGTATGGAAGTGAATGTTGAAGCTGGTGGATGTGATGCCAGTTGAGTGGCTGTTTTACCTAGGGGGTGTCACGCTTCTTGAGTATTGTTGGAGCTGCACTCATATAGGCAAATTCCATCACACTTCTGCTATATGTCTTATGGTTGGTGAACGGGCTTCGGGGATTCAGGAGGTGAGTTCCTAGCCTCTGACCAGATCTTAGCTGGTCCAGTTCAGTTTCTGGTCAATTGTTGCCGCAGAATGTTGATAGCAGGAACATTCAGTAGTGATGGTAATGCCATTGCATGTCAAGGGAAAATGGTTAGATTCTGTCTTGTTGGCAACAGTCATTGCCCTGACACAGTGTGAGCATGGATGTTAGTTGTCTTTTATCAGCCCAAACCTCAATGTTATTCAAGTCTTGCTGCATATGTACACAGACTGCTTTAATATCTGAGCAGCTGTGAATGGTATTGAACATTGTACAAACATCTGCGAACATCCCCACTTCTGACTTTATGTGGAGGGAAGATCATTGATGAAGCAGCTGAAGATGGTTGGGCCTAGGACACTATCCTGAGGAACTCCTGCAGAGATGTCCTCAGACTGAGATAATTGACCTCCAACAACCACAAGCATCTTCCTTCATGCCAGGGATGACTCCTACCAATGGAAACCTTTTCCCCTGATTTCTATTGACTTAAGTTTTGTGAGGGCTCCTTGATCTCGGTCAAATGCTGCCTTGATGTTAAGGGCAGTCACTCTCATCTCTCCTCATCTCATCCATACTGCAGGTTCTAATTTGACTCGTAAATCAGAAAAAATGCTTTACAAAGTTACAATAACGTGAGTTAACGGAAGAAGCACTGCAGGCAGCTGCCATGTATCAAGCAAGCCGCTGTGTGATATGAAGTTATTGCAATATTCTATAAGAGTATTTTTCAATGTAGAGTACACTATAAAATAAATGTTTAATTATGAGTGAAAATTTGAAAAGTTATTCAATTTGTGACTCAGCAACTTTCAGCTGCTCAGGATGCAGAAGTAATGTCAACTAATTCATAGGAAATAGGTGCAGGACAAGACCATTCAACCCAACAAGCCTACTCCAACGTGAAATAATGTCATGGCTTAAAGTCAAGTGGACTGTCCAACATCTTCACCACTCCATGCGATATAGATTGGAGGTCAGTGGGCAAGCCATACATAGTATTTTACAAGACCCCTTCACACCTTCAGACACAGGGCACCATAACACCATAAAGGACTACCCCAAAACAAGAACATCTAAACAAGCATATGAGGGAAAAGGAAACAAAGGGTTATGGTGATTAATTTTGAAGGGGAAAGATGGAAGGAGGCCAAGCGGAGTATGAACAGCAGCATGCAGTGATCAGGCCAAATGGCCTGTTTCTGTACTATGTAACCCTCAACCTTCATGCCCTGATGAAGCTTTGGGCCACTGGTCCCAGTGTGTGCTCATAGGGCTTGATGTCAGACTTTTGTTGGTAACACCCCTTTGAAACATTTTGAAAGATGTTACTATTTAAAAGCACTATGAAAAACATGTTTTTGTAAAACTTGCCAGAAACTTCGTAGCAAAGAACAAGATAGGAGTAGGGAGAGACAGTTGCATCGATATTCTTCTCCCAGCAGCTACTATACCATATGTAGGTTTATCCATGTGTTAAATGGCCTAATTTACTGTGAGCAATGCCACATGGGATTTATGTGCATTGGTACTTAGATACATGCTGCAACAGACCAGATTCTACAAATTCCTGTCTCCGTCATTGCTGAATTAGCCAGTCAGGACCTGACGCTGTACAGTTGAACTTGTGGTATATGTGCACCAGTTCCAGGGTCAATGTTGTACTTTCGAGCACATCAGGAACTCTATGACCCAAGGAAATGGCAGTGATTCAACATGGTGGACTTCTCTGTTTGGCAGGGGTTTGGCACAATGGGCCCATCAATTATCAAAGATTCCAAAGCAGTCACTTTTTTGCTCCTTAAATTATTTTGGGGAATGTTGGGTCGGATTGTGAGCTCCACCAAGGTCAGGACAGAAGGTGAATAGTGTGTACCAGTTTCACATTTCGGTCAAGGTGGTTTTGAGCCTGCCAAGGCCTTCTGCCCCCAATTACAGATACGGTGAGCAGCTGATTAGAGATATATTGAGGGTAAATGATGAAGGCTGCCCAGTACTTTGCCACAGGTTGTAGTGTGATTCCAAGTGACTGGATGGGATCTGAGTGCCAGCAGGCCCACAGCCTGCCTGAGCGGTGGGGTGCAATCAAAGGCTGCCATGTAGATCAATTCCACCCCTTGGGGCTTGGCTACTTGTTGTGTCTTTTTTTAATTAATGTATTTTGAAAGTGGCTGATAGGGAGTTGTTGAAGCTCCCTCACCCTGCTCTGCAGCCTTTGATTGGCCCTTCAACTTCAATAACCTGCCCATCAAAATCTATACTGTTTCCCTCGACAGTAAGCTTCCAACCTGGAAACAGACCTGACTCCAGTTCTCCATTCCACAAAAGCAAACATTCAGCCTTTACAGTTTTATCAAATTGAGAGAAACTTGTACTAGCGCAAATCACTTATGTTTGATAAGTCAGAATTAGCATCAAACACTCAGCACAGTTAGATTAGAAGTCAGACTCTACGTGTAGTTTGGCTTCAACTGCACACCACAATGCTACATCAATATAATCTCTTCTATTCCAGTTATTGTGAGGTTCAGTTTAATCCAGTTGCTAATGCAATTTGTGCTGTAGACCAATGGGATATGCAAACTTCCTCATGTTTTGTATCATCACTAAGATGTTGTTTTTCTACCCGTGTAACATCACCTCCACCTCTGTACATTTATTCAAAGCTTCACCTACACCTTCATTATCTCTAGTCTCATCTGTTCCAGTGCAGTCCTGGCTGGTCTCCCACATTTTACCTTCTTTAAATCTGAGGTCGCCCTAAACTCCACCCAAGTGCCATTCCTCTGTCACCCCCTGTGCTCACTGACCTACGTTAGTTTTTGGTCAAGCAATATCTAGATACTAAAAATTGTCATCCTTTCTTTCAAATCCTTACAATGGCTTTGTCCCCTCCCTATCTCTGTAATCAGCTCCATAACCGCCTGCAATATCTGCACTCCTTTAATTGGGCATCTTGTACATTCCCAATTATAGGGCCTCTATTGGATTCAGGTAATTAAAAATGGAACTTCTCCAAATCTGGATATTGTTTGGTCCGCATTGCAGTAAACTTTGACCCTAAATAACTGGGCTGAGAGATGTTTGGAGGTTGCCAACTGCTGACTGGCTTTGCATGCTTGACATTTCCTATGCTGGGGTGAACCATGACCCGACTTGACCCTGGCACTTTCTGCATCCCCTGTTTATGGATTAATTTTGATTTGAAAAACTCAAATTTGGCACGCACATGGTCCCAAAATGTCAGCTCAGACTTCCTATAGCTATACCTCATGATGTGGCTTGGTGGCATCTGTGAAGTGCCTCAATTTTACAGGTGCTATGTAAATATAAATGCTGAAGTAAATGAATTTCACATTGACTGCAAAAAAGCCAGAGAGAACCATCACCCCAGGACCTGGAGGTTCAGAACTTTTGAACACACTGCGCTGCTTGCCCCTTTGGTACCTACAAGTTATTGCTCTACTTTCAATTAACGAACAACTTTATTCCCAAATATTATAATATTAAATATATAAAATATGAGTTTTAATTCATTTGTTTTGCAGTGTCAGAACATTTTGCACTGACAATGGTGACCTTTTGAGCTTCTCGTTCTTTTGCCATCAAGGATGAATTACAGTGAAACTAGAAAATATAGCAAGGTTCAAAACCAGTTCAAATACCAGCTGCTAGAACTAGTTAAGACCAAGCCTGGTTGGTACAAAAGGGGTTAAGAGATACTGCAAGATGTTGCTTATACCTTACCTAGAATAACTAATGTATTGATGTAGATAAAATGGATTATGATTGGGTGGTTTACTAGGTAGTGTGTACAGAATCATGTAGTTGGATCTCCCTGGAATGCCTGGAAATGGCATATCTGTAACATAGGTAATTGATCAGTGTAAATGGACACTTTATTCAGAAGTGCAGTTCTCATCATGTGAAACTCAAGGAACTTGAGTCTGATTTGATCACTACAGGTTATGGGAGGGAAGAAAACTTCCCACTTCAGCACCATGTACAAGATGCTGTGCAGAAATTTACCAAGGTTCTTTGAACAGTACCTTCCAAACCCACAACCACACCAATCTAGAAGGACAAGGATAGCAGATACATAGGAATATCACCTCCTGCAGGTTTCTCTCCAAGTCACTCATCATTCTGACTTGGAAATATACCACTGTTCCTTCAGTGTCTCTGAGCAAAGTCCTGGAACCCCGTGACTAAAAGCATTGTGGCTCTACCAACACCACATGTACTGCAGTGGTTCAAAAAGACAGCTCATCACCAACTCCTCCAAGGCAGCTAGGGATGGGGAATAAGTGCTGGCCGAGCCAGTGATGCCTACAATCCATGAATGAATTTAAAAAGAAATATTAACCACATGACCTTCATTAGCCTTTCTGTTACATCATCTATAAATCCCAGCTGGCATTCCTTAATTAATCCACAATTACCCAAGTGAATATTAATAATATCCCAAGGTATCACTTTTAAAAATCATTCCCATCACCAAGTTAAAATGACTGGCCAGCAATTGCTTGATTTATCCTTGCGTCCTTTTTTGTACAAGGGTGTAACATTTGCATTTCTCTGGCGCCACCCTGAGATTAAGGGAAACTGGATGATTATGGCTAGTACTTCCAGTATCTCCAACCTAAAAATCAGCCCAAGCACATTGGATTGTGGACAAGTTTAGTTTGTGATTAAGCAAATGATTTTGAGCCGCAAGTTGAATTTCAGAAAACTGGCACAACTTTTTAAAGCATCTGATTGTCAACTGTGGCCAACAATGTCTACCCCAAGGTCTATTTTTTTCTCTATCCATTGACACAGGAAGAAACAGTTGTGTATAGCCAATAAATCAATGGCAGGACCTTATAACATCAACTGGCCTGAAAATTAGAAAATTAATGTCAGAATTCATACAAATATCATATGCTTCAGACTTGATGCACTTCAACAAACCAGCTTTCATGGTGATGTCCGTCAGGTGGGAGTGGACAGCTGAACCATCTTATTGCTTGGTCTTCCAATAATCCTATTTCAGAGATTTTCGTACAAAACAGATGTTGCTGGAAAAGCTCAGTAGGACTGGCAGCATCTGTGAAGAAAAATCAGAGTTAATGTTTTGGGTCCAGTGACCCTTCCTCAGAACGGATGGTAGCTCGGAAAATGTCAGCTTGTATGGTGGGAAGAGAGGTAAGGAGTTAACAATAGTTTGGGATAGACCCCAAAGAGAAAGAAGGAGAATTGGACAGACGAAGGAGTTGATAATCTGGCTGGGAGGGTGAACAGCTGTTAATGTGGCATGTTAGTGGCTAACAGTAGGTAGTGTGTAATGCCAGACTGTGTGATAACTCTGATTTTTTCTTCACATATGCTGGCAGACCTGTTGAGCTTTTCCAGCAACTTCTGTTTTTGTTGCATGTGATAACAATGTGTGAGTAGGGGACTAGGGCAAGGGAGAGTTCAGGCCATAAAATTATTGATCTTGGTATTGAGTTCGGAGGACTGCAGGGTCCCCAAGTGGAAAATGAGGTGTTATTCTTCTAGCTTGCACTGAGCTTTGCTGGAACACCGCAGCAAATCTGAGACAGAGATGGCAGGCAACAGGAAGCTAAGAGTCTTTTTTTGTGGGCAGGACGTAGATGTTCTGTGGAGCAGTCACTCAGTCTATGCTTTGTTTTCCCAATGTAGAGGCGACCACATTGTGAGCAGCAAATGCAGTAGACTAGATTCTGGGAAGTGCAGGTAAAGTGCTGCTTCACCTGGAAGGTATGTTTGGATCCTTGGATATTGGGGAAAGGGGAGGTAAATGGGCAGGTGTTACACCTTCGGTGGTTGCAGGGGAAGGTGCATGGGACTGGGAGGGGGTTGTTGGGAGTGAAGGAAGAGTGAACCAGGGTGACCCAGAGGGAACAGTCCCTGTGGAGGGCAGACAAGGGAGGGGAGGGGATTGTGTGTCTGGTGATGGCATCTCTCTGGAGGTGGCAGAAATGGTGGCTGAATGTCTTCTGGATGTGGATGTTGGTGGGATGAAGGACAAGGGGACCCTGTCGCTGTTGCGGGACAGAAGAGAGGGGGCAAGGATGGAAGTACAGGAGATGGGTCCAACCCAGTTGAGGGTCCTGTCGACAACGATCCTAGGGAATTCTCAGCTAAGGAAGAGATTTTGGCAATTTGTATCCCAACTGATGGTCTCTGCTCATATACAATTACATCGGGAAATAACCCTGTGTAGTTTTTAAATATGTATTTTTCACAGGATGTGGGCATTGCTGGTTTGGTCAGAATTTGTTTCCATTCTTAATTGCTCTTCAGAAGGTGGTGAGAGGCCACCTTTTAAACTGCTGGGGTCCTTGTGGTGCGGGGACTTGCACAGTGCTGTGAAGGAGGAGGTTCCAGGATTTTAACCCAGCAACACAATGAATTTTCAATTCATGATGGTGTGTGGCTTAGAAGATAACTTGCAGGTGGTAATGTTCATTTGTACTTTCTGTCCTTCTTAGTGATAAAGGTTGCAGTTTTGGTAGGTACTGTTGGTGAGTTGCTGCAGTGCATCTACAGTGTGTCAGCGGTGGAGGAAGTGAATGTAGAAGTTGGTGGATGGAGTCCCGATCAAGTGAGCTGCATTGTCCTGATGGTGTTGAGTTTCATGAGTGTTGTTGGAGCTACACTCATCCAGGCCATTGAGGAATCTTCTATCCCACTCCTGATTTGTGCCTTATAGATGTTGAACAGGCTTTGTGGAATCAGAAGATGCATTTCTGTCACAGGATTCCCAGCCTCTGACCTGCTGTTGTAGCTATGGCAAAATAGCAGAATCAACGTCATCACCCATTTTAGGATGTTCAGGGTATTGTTCAAGATAATATCACAAATGCAATGAGTGTCCACTAGGGGGAACTGAGTGGAACCAGAGGACCCTTCACAAAATACTGCAGACTTGCAAATCCTGAATCACCACAGAAACAAAAGTTCCACAAAGAGAAAAATCCTGACAAAGAAAAATCATTTGGAAAAGAAAAGATCCAGGAGATGAAAGATGAAGATCAGCAAAGCAAGCTAACATTCCTAGAGGAAACCATAGGGGGTTCTGGGCATTTATTCTACATGTAGAGGGTTTAATATAGAATTTAGGTGTGATGTTGTGGTGGCGGTTTCACTTTTAGCTGACAGTTGCCGTGGTTAACAGCAGTGATGTTCAACCAGTGAGCATCAAACGACAAGGTCCAGGGGCATAGGTTCTCGGGTGCATGGTCAGTTCACCTCCACAAAGGGAGACAAAAAAGAGGATGTGAACACTTCTCACATTATCTCATGAATAGGTGAGATTCAGGATCAAAACAGATCATATACCATTAATCACATTGTAAGGATCAAAAGACAGTGAAAATGCCTTTGAGAATACAGTGGTTCAGGTTTTTTTTTCTTTATTCATTCAGGGGATGAGGACATTGCTTTTAGGCAGCATTTATTGCCCATCCCTAATTGCCCAGAGTCAACCACACACATTACTGTGGGTCTGGAGTCAGACCAGGTAAGGATGGCAGTTTCCTGTTAGTGAACCGGATGGGCTTTTCCAAAAAGCAGCAACAGATTCATGGTTATCACCAGATTCTTAATTCCGGATATTTTTTATTGAATTCAGATTCCACCATCTGCTGTGGCAGAATGTTATCTTGGTTTCTGGATTAACAGTCAAGTAGATAATATCACTAGGCCATTGCCTCAAGCTACAATGGCTTGACTACATCCCAGGCAAGCTGCAGATATCAGCCAATACATTTTGCAGAGTAATGGAAGATCAGGCTGACAAGGAAGACTGAATCCACTTTGAAGAGTGGATTTACCACCAACTACAGAGAAAGAGAAATTAAAAAGAAATTCATGCAATAAGACTCATCAGAAAGCAGATGAGGAGTGCATTAAGATCAGACAGCTTTGACTGAATAGGTTGCCCAGATCTTGTTCAATAGCTCAAGTTCTGAACAAGCATCATAAACTTCAGACTGGTTATACTGAAGTGAATGAGGAAAGAAACCCTGAAATGACTTGATGACTCATGCTGAGGAATCACTAAATGCAGAGTTAGAGCTAAACAATCTATTTGGAAGCCAAAGATTTTGAAGGAAAGAAAGAATTTTATATTGTCTTGTCCAACGTGCAATCAACTGTCAGGCACCAACAAAGCTGTAATGTCTTCAAGATTTCCAGATAAAACTTGGCAGAGACTAGCGATAGTTTTATTTGCTATCAAAGAACTGGTGGACGACTGGAGGTGGAGTGAAGTTGTTGAAGGGGGAGGGAACATGTGGTTAGTGGCAGCTTCATGCTCAGAGCTGACAGTGGTGGGTTAAATGCTCAGCATGTCCAAATCCTTCCTCGCAACCAGAACTGTCTGCTGTTGTTCACTTGGTTGCTGTTCAATTTTGTGTTAGACCATAAGACCATGTGACATAGGAGCAGAAGTAGGCCATGCAGGCCATTAAATCTGCCCCACCATTCAAAGAAATTGTGGCTGGTTTGATAATCTTCAATTCCACTTTCTTGCTTTTCTCCTGTAAACTTTGATTTCCTCACTAATTAAAAATCACTGTCTTAGCTTTTAATATACTCTAATGACCCAACCTCAACTGCCCTCTGTGGTAAAGAATTCTGTAGATTCACTAGCCCCCATGAGAAGAAATTCCTCCTCATCTCTGTTTTATGAACTCTCATTCTGAGATTATGCCCTTTGATCTAGCCGATTAGCCAATTGGCTATCAGCCAATCTTCATTCAAGCTCAGACCATACTTCTGAGTTACTTTTGAATAACTATTAACAGTGTACAGAGGAGCGTACTCTGGGTGTACAGGTTCTAACCTTCTGGCAGGTGATCTCACAGTTACATCACAGTTACCTCAGAGACTTATCAAAATATTCATTGAGCCTTATCACTATAGTAACACTCTCACCTATAAGTCAGAGGTCATGAGTTTAACTTTCACTCTGGGGATGTGAAAAGTGGGAATAAAAAGAAGACTTGAATTCTATCCCACCTTTCAGATCCTTAGGGCGTCACAGTTTGCTTCACAGCCAATACTTTCAAAATAGACTCATTGCTGTAAAGTATGGCATGCAAGTCAAGTCATGCACAGCAAGCTCCCACAAATAAGAACATGATAATGGGGTTAGATATAATGTTTCATTGAAGCTGACCCTCCTACAATAGTACTTGAGGAAGTGCTGTAGTGTTGGAAATGACGTCTTTCAAATGTGATATTATACTGAGGCCCCCTCTGCCTTCTCAGGTGGATATTAAAGCACCCACAGTACGATCTCAGAGGAGAACAGGAGGGTGTAACTTGGCACCTGTGACTGCATTTCTCCCTCAATCAACATTGCAGAAACACATAAGCATATTACCAGTTACTGTGCTCAAATTTCCATCGAGACATCACTGTCATACTTGGTTGACTGCCTGCAATAAACTTTGGGATATCAAATGGTTGTGTCCGAAATCATCTAAATGCTGTTCTTTCTTTTTAAGCTGATTTCTGTGACGATTACTTTTCCGGATAAAACTGTAATTTTTTTTCAGAAAATGAATGTAACACTCCTTCAATAAGATCCATATTTAGCACTTGATAGGTTACGGTTTTAAAATTAGGACACCTTTTTATTTGTAAATTGTCATAGAGACAAATTCTTCCTCAGCTTATTATTGACTCTCCTTGCAATGAGCAGACCTTGGAAACCATGCTGCCATCTAGTGCCATAATGTGGAGTTGCCGGTGTTGGACTCGGGGTAGACAAGGTCAGAAGTTACATGAGATAGTAGGAACTGCCGATGCTGGAGAATCTGAGATAACAAGGTGTACAGCTGGATGAACACAGCAGGCCAAGCAGCATCAGAGGAGCAGGAAGGCTGACGTTTCGGGTCTGGACCCTTCTTCAGAAATGGGGGAGGGAAAGGGGATTCTGAAATAAATAGAGAGAGGGGGAGGCGGGTGGAAGATAGATAAAGGAGCAGATAGGTGGAGAGGAGACAGACAGGTCAGAGGTGGGATTGGAGCCAGTAAAGGTGAGTGTAGGTGGGGAGTTAGGGAGGGGATAGGTCGGTCCAGAGACAACGGACAGGAGGCAGGATGAGGCTGGTAGGTAGGAGGTGGGGGTGGTGCTTGAGGTGGGAGGAGTGGATAGGTGGGAGGAAGGACGGACAGGTTAAGGAGGCGGGATGAGGCTAGTAGGTAGGAGATGGGGGTGGGGCTTGAGGTGGGAGGAGGGGATAGGTGGGAGGAAGGACAGGTTAGGGAGGTGGGGATGAGCTGGGCTGGTTTTGGGATGCAGTAGGGGGAGGGGAGATTTTGAAGCTTGTGAAGTCCACATTGATACCATTGGGCTGCAGGGTTCCCAAGCGAAATATGAGGTGCTGTTCCTGCAACCTTCGGGTGGCATCGTTGTGGCACTGGAGGAGGCCCAGGATGGACATGTCGTCCAAGGAGTGGGAGGGGGAGTTGAAATGGTTCGCGACTGGGAGGTGCAGTCGTTTGTTGCGAACCGAGCGTAGGTGTTCCACAAAGCGGTCTCCAAGCCTCCGCTTGGTTTCCCCGATGTAGAGGAGGCCACAACGGGAACAGCGGATACAGTATACCACATTAGCAGATGTGCAGGTGAATATCTGCTTGATGTGGAAGGTCTTCTTGGGGCCTGGGATGGGGGTGAGGGGGGAGGTGTAGGGGCAGGTGTAGCACTTCCTGCAGTTGCAAGGAAAAGTGCCAGGGGTGGTGGGGGTGGTGGGGCTGGTGGGGAGTGTGGAGCGGACAAGGGAGTCACGGAGAGAGTGGTCCCTCCGGAAGGCAGATAAGGGTGGGGAGGGAAAAATGTCTTTGGTGGTGGGGTCAGATTACAGATGGCGGAAGTGTCGGAGGATGATGCGTTGGATCCGGAGGTTGGTGGGGTGGTACGTGAGGACGAGGGGGATTCTGTTTTGGTTGTTGCAGGGAGGGGGTGTGAGGGATGAGTTGCGGGAAATGCGAGAGACACAGTCGAGGGCGTCTTCAACCACTGTGGAGGGGAAGTTGTGGTCCTTAAAAAACGAGAACATCTGGATGTCCAGGAGTGGAATGCCTCATCTTGGGAGCAGATGTGGTGGAGGCGAAGGAATTGGGAATTGGGCATGGCTTTTTGCAGGAAGGTGGGTGAGAGGAGATGTATTCTAGGTAGCTGTGGGAGTCGGTAGGCTTGAAATGGATATCGGTTTCTAGGTGGTTGCCAGAGATGGAAACAGAGAGTTCCGGGAAGGAGAGAGAGGTATCGGAGATGGTCCAGGTGAACTTAAGGTTGGGCTGGAAGGTGTTAGTGAAGTGGATGAACTGTTCGAGCTCCTCGAGGGAGCACGAGGTGGCGCCGATACAGTCATTGATGTAACGGAGGAAGAGGTGGGGGAATAGGGCTAGTGTAGCTTCAGAAGAGGGATTGTTTCACGTATCCTACAAAGAGGCAGCCATAGCTTGGGCCCATGCGGGTACCCATGGCCACCCCCTTTGTCTGCCTCAAGTACTGTGGGATGAGGAGCGTAAGCCTGTGTGTCAGTGAGCTCATTTTTGAGAGGTACAGAATTTTTGGATGAGTTGAAGTTTGCTGAGATTGGAAATTGGACCATTAGTGGAAATCGCTGAGCACGAGAATTGTCAAGTCTGTGGTTAACAACGAGATGCCCTAAAGTTTCAGCAACAGAGCAACTGAGGCCAGAGGCTGGTGATGTTAAAAAAGTAGGAGGTCAGCTCAGGGTCATATACCAATTGGAAAATAAGAAGGTATTTAACATAGTGGATAACTTTTGAAAGGGGCAGAGGAGAGGTGGAAACAAAAGATCACACTAGCTTGTTTTTCTCCACTTGTTAATGGGATGTGGGCATTCCCTAATTGTGTCCATCCCTAAATGCCCTTGAACTGAGTGGCTCCCTTGGCCATTTCAGAGGGCATTTAAGAGTCAACCAAATTACTGTGGGACTGGAGATCCATGTAGGCCACATCAGGTGAGGATGGCAGATTTCCTTCCCAAAGAGATATTAATGAACCAGATGGTTCCATGATAAATCTATGATTTTATGACATTCGATGATAATTGTCATGGTCATCATTACTGAGATTATAGATTTACATACTGCATTTACTCATTGAATTCCCAGCATGGCAGCTGGTGAAATTTGTGCCTGTATTCCCAGGATATTGGTCTGAGTCTCTGGATTGCTAGATAGTGATGTTGCCTCTCATTATAAGCAGGGAAACGATGAAGAGATGGAGTAGAGTCCAAAGAAAAATGAAGGTCAGAAAAGGAGCAACAATAAATCCATCAATGTGTAGGCACAAGGCAGGACGAAGGAACCTGTGCAATCATTGGTCAGGGTCCCACATTTATTAAGTAGGCTTATTTATAGATACAAAGTAAAATATGCACAAATCTCAATGGTTTATCACTTCCGAAATAATTATCAAAATATGAATTGCTTTATTCCCATGTATCAACACACTTCCTGAGGCCTTTGATATGGTTTTGAAATATTAGCCTTTAATTAAGTCTGTTCCATTTCCTTTATTCAAATATTACTTAAAATGAAGGCAATCAGTCTCTGGCTCCCACCAGACCTGATAAAAGTAAGTTTTGACTAATTTGTGCCTCAGAGGGCACCAGAGTTTAGAAAGGTTATCAACTTCTCAGAGAGAGCACAAAGGAGATTTCCTAGAGTGGAACTAGAGACAAATTACCTGATGAGACTGAGAAACCCAAATTGTTCCCTTTTAAGCAGAGAAGATTAAGGGGAGATTTTGACAGTGATGTTCAAAATCTTGAAGAGATCTGAGAAATTAAATGAGGAGAAATAATTTCCAGTAACAAGAGATTGGTAGGCAGGTAACACAAGCAAAAGAACTTGAGATGAGAGGAAGAATTCCATTCTGAGTTATTCTGATCTAAATGTGTTGCTTGAAAGGGTGATGAAAGTAAATTCAAAATTTTCAAAAAGGAACTGGATGAGTACTTGAAAAGGTGACATTTACAAAGCTACAGGCAAGATCAGGGATTGAGGGATGGTGGTGATAGCCAGAAATGATAGGGTGAATGACCTCTTTGGCGCCAAGCTACAATTGATAATTTGCCAACTCATCATTCCATCATACCTGAGTAAACTGAGCAAATTGATGTTTTTCAATTCACTTTGACAGCTCCAAGCAATCGCTTTCTTCTCTTAATTTTGTTTGAGGTTCAACTGGAGTTCTAACAATTCCATATCCATCTTACTGCGGCATGCTCAGAATACCAGCTTTCATTTTAATTACAGAACATACTCTGACTAATGTTTCTCAGCTAATATTCATCTATTTAATTCTGTGTCCATATCCCACGCACATACTCAGCAGTTCAGCCTGGCTCTCAATTTCACACAATCTAAGTTCTGATCCATATTTCGACTCGTCTAACATTCTTATATTTAATTCTAATCTCTAATTTTGCTTATTGAATTGAGAAGTCACTTCTTCTGATGCTCAATGCTTCTATAATGCACTTATTGAAGAAATAACACTGTGAGTGAAACTTGCCTCTTTTCAATCTGCCAGCAACTTGAAGCCAGGTGACAATACTCCTGTGTGAATTACAACTCCCTAAAAGGTTCGGCCCAATTTATGTCATTCCACTCTTAGCTTCATGAGCACAGCATTTCATGTTTCACCTCTCTGTAATTTCCATGAAGTTGCTGCAGTTGCTTACTAACAGCCTGTTAAACTTGCCATAGAACATTGTCTAGCAATAAAGAGTGTAAGTAGTCTCTTAATAATGTGATAATTGTTAATCACAGAATCCCTACAGTGTGGGAGCAGGCCAGTTGGCCCATCGAGTCCACACCAACCCTCCAAAAAGCATTCCGCTAAGACCCCTGCATTATACCTGTAATCCTGCTTTTGCCATGGCTAACTCACCTAACCTGCACATCCCTGGACACTATGAGCAATTTAGGACAGCCAATCCACCTAACCTGCACATCTTTGGACTGTGGGAAGAAACTGGAGCACCCTGAGGAAACCCATACAGACATGGGGAGAATGTGCAAACTCCAGAAAGTCTCCCGAAGTTGGAATTGAGCCTGGGTCCTTGGCACTGTGAGGCAGCAGTGCCAACTTCTGAGCTACCATGTTGCCCCTCTCTGGCCCAGAAAGCAAACATTAATGATAATAGAGAGCTGATAGTCTCACGGTATTATCAACAGACTATAAACCCAGAGATCCAGGTAATGTTTCAGGATCTGAGTTCAAATTCGACCATGGCAGATGATGGAAACTGAATTCAATAAAAATCTGGAATTAAGAGTCTAACAATGGAACCATTTTTGAAAAAAATTCACTAATTAATTTCTTTTACCAAAGTAAGTCTGTAAGTAAGGTTGACTCTTAACAGCACCTTGAAATGGATAAATACCTAAATATGGGTAAATGAAATGGAAATAGCAAGCCACTACAAGGAAATAAAGCAGACAAACCACCTGGCATCGACCTAAGTACTGGAAACGACAAAAACAGCTCTGTCGACTCTGCAAAGTCCTCCATACTCACATCTGGAGGCTGTGCTGAAATTGAGAAAGGTACAGACTAATTAAGCAAAGCCTGACATTGTCATACTCATGAATAATACCTTACAGACAATGCCCTAGACACCAATTCCCCCCGACAGAACAGATCAAGGAGAGCTGGCAACACGGGCATACTGTTGAGTTGGAGTTGCCCTGGGAATCCTCAACATTGACTCCAGGCACCATGAAGTCTCATGGCAGCAGGTCAAACATGGGCGAGGAAACATCCTTCTGATTACCACATATCATTCTCCCTTGCCTAGTGAATCAGTACTCCTCAATTTTAACTGTACTTGGGGGGAATCAAGGCTGCAAAATGTACTGTGTATGTGGGTCTTTAACTGGGTGGGTAGCGGCACTACTGATTGAGCTGGTCAAGTCTTAAAGGGCATTGCTGCCAGGCTGGGTCTGCGGAAGATGGTGAAAAACAAACCAGAAGAAAAAAATGTATTTGAACTTATCCTCACCAATCTCCCAAATGCAGATGCATCTGTCCATGACAGTATCTGTAAGTGTAACCACCACACAGTCCTTGAGAGACAAAGTCCTGCCTTCACATTGGGAATACTTACATCATATTGTGTCGCACTAGGGTTAAGATTAGCGAGAGCTTGAGGTGCTGGGATGATAGAGGAATGACGATTGTGTCATGGACAGAACAGCCCCTTCAGAATTCTGCAAGGGAGGAGAGGGAGGGGAGTATTTTCTTGGTTGTAGCATAATGCTGCAAGTGGTGGAAATGGCAGAGCATAATCCTTTTAATGTGGAACTGGGTGGGATGGAAAGTGAGAATTAAAATATATCTAAATTTAATATTTTAAAAATAATATTTTAAGGTCTCCTAAAACCATTCACAGAATGAGACTCCATACTATTTTTTTATTGATTCATAGGGTGTGTGCACTGCTGTCTAGCCCAGCGTTTGCTGCCTTTCGTAATTGCCCTGGAGGAGGTTGTCATGAGCTGCCTTCTTGAACTACAACAGTCCATGTGTTGTAGATAGACTCACTGTACCATTAGGGAGGGAATTACAGGATCTTGACCCATAACACTGAAGTGACAATGATATATTTCCAAGTCAGGATGATGAGTGGTTTGGAGGGAAACTTGCAGGTGTTGGTGTTCCCATGTATCTGCACCCCTTTTCCTTCTAGATGGTAGTGATCATGGGTTTGGAAGAAGCTGTTAGAGGAGTCTTAATAATATTGCAATTGGAGGTAGTGGTACCAATGAAGGAAGGTGCTTTGTCCTAGGTGGTGCTGAACTTCTTCAGTGTTGTTGGAGCTGTACTCATTCAAGTAAGAGGGGAGTATTCCATCACACTCCTTCTTGTATCTTGTTGATTGTGGACAGATTTGGAATGTTAGGAAGTGAGTTACTCATCATAGAATTCCCACCCTTTGACCAATTGTTGTAAACACTGTACTTGTACGGCTAGTCCAGTTTAGTTTCAATGGTAACACCCAGTATGTTGACAGTGCAGCATTCATACATGATTGATTGTCAAGGGGGGAGGATTAAAATCTCTCTTGTTGAAGATAATCATGGCTTGGCACAGAGCACAGAGAAGTCCATTCAGCCCTAGTATCTGTTCTAGTTCTTTTAAAAATATATCCAATTAGTCTCATTCCCCACTCCTTCACCATAACCCTGCAAACATTTTTTCTCATTCCACCTTCCATTTCCCTTTCTAAAGTTTCTTTGTATCTGATTCTATTGCCCCTTCAAGGCAGCACATTCCAGATCACAACAACTTGCTGTGTCAAAAAAATTCTCATCTCTTATTTCTCTTGCGAATTGTATCCTCTGCAGATTTCTCCTGCCAGTGGTAACAGTATTTGCCTTAATTGCCCCATCAAAACTGATTTTAACTCTGAAAGTCGCAGATCGAACTCACCAAATAACAGATACAGAGAAAGCTGGAGAAATTCAGCAGGTCTGGCAGCATTTGTGGAGAGAGAAATAGTGTAATATTTTGAATCTGGTACGACTCTTATCATAGAATCATACAGTGTAGAAGAGGCCCTTTAGTCCATCGAGTCTGCACCAACACATATCAACACTGACACCTCAGAACTCTCCAAGTACTCCACTTACAACAACAACTTGTTTGTCCAGCACTTTTAATGAGGTAAAATGGGCTGAGGTGCTCCATAAGAGTAATAATCAAGCAAAACGATCAAGCCTAGCCACAGAAGGAGATGTTAGGTGTGATGACTAAAAACTTGATCAAAGAGGTAGGTTTTAATGAGTGCCTTAAATGAGGAAAACAAAATCAAGAGGTGTGGCAGAGGAATTCCAGAGTTTCAAACTGAGTGGCAGAATATGAATGCTATTCCGTGAAGCCAATACAACTAAAACAAGGAGCAGAATAGGCAGCTGCAGGCACAGCTACCAACAGAGAAACAATGGAAATTGGGAATCAATAAGGAAGCAGAACTTGGGGTGAGGAGTGGCACAGAGATATTGGAGGATTGTGGAGCCGGAGGGATTACCCTGGGATTTGGTTTCTTGCAAATTCCAGATAAAAGATATTTCTTCTTTCCATCAAAACTTTCCGGAAACAAAAACATCAAGCCATAATTTATACTCATTATAATTTTAAACTTCTAGGATGTCTGCCACCATTCAGTGGCTGGCTCACACACCCAGCATTGAGAGGGGAACAGAAAGAGAACTTTGTTAATGTTTTATAAGATTTGTAAATGTTTAACCATCACTTATTCCCACATTGGAGAGTGCATTGGATCTTCAAACATACAAATAAGGACCAGATGTAGGCCAATTGGCCTTTTAAGCCTGTTATGCCAGTCAATAACAGAGTAGGATGCTTCATCTAGAGCGCGTCTGCTCTGTCCTTTTCTCACCTCTCTTTTTTTCTCTTTTGTCTGTTTTCTCCTTTTCTCTCTTCTCGGCCTCCAGCCTCCTGGCATCCGACCTTGGAACTCTTGGTCTTAGAACGCCCAGACTCAGTACTCCCGGCCTCAGCGCAGATCTGATGAGGCTTCCTGGTGGCATGGCAGCTTCCCGGCCCGATGAGGCATCCTCCCAGCCCAGCATGACAGTCTCTCAGCCTGGGGTGGAGTTTCCTCAGCCCAGTGTGACAGTCTCTATTAGCCCGGCATGGAGTTTCCTCAGCCCAGTGTGACAGTCTCTATTAGCCGCGCATGGAGTTTCCTCAGCCCAGTGTGACAGTCTCTGTTAGCCCCGCATGGAGTTTCCTCAGCCCAGTGTGACAGTCTCTATTAGCCCCGCATGGAGTTT
>NC_063368.1:4055954-4088746 GCF_021869965.1 Rhincodon typus
GCTCCTATGATGCTGCTTGGCCTGCTGTGTTCATCCAGCCCTGCACCTTGTTGTCTGGGTCGTTCTGAACTTTCTTTTTCTCTATCTTAAAACATATTCCTAAAATCTGCAATGCTGGACTTCTTACTTCTCAATTTTTCTAAGAACTGTGACTGAAGAAGCTTTACCTAGGGACCTTTGTCTCTAATTTGGTACCGTTAACAGTGACTTGTACACTTTTCACCGTACTCATTTGAATACCTGTGACAGTAAAGCTAAATGTAATCGTAATTCTAAGGTCAAGACTAAACCATTTGTGCGGCCAAGTCTACATTCCCATCTGCTTCAACTTTAAAACTAGTTCTGGACTCATCCACAAAAGGAAACATAATTTCCATGTCCTACTTGTCAAGACCATTCAGGATCTCATATACTTCAATCAAGTCACCCCTCACTGTTCTAAACTCCAACGAAAATAAGCCAAGTCTGTCCAGCCCATCCTCATAAGATAACCCACTAATTCTAGATATCAATCTAGTAAACCTCCCCTGAACCACCTCCAAAGCATTTACATTCCTTTCTTAAACAGGAGATTGTAGTAATTGGGACCCGGTTGACCCCATTAACTACGAGGATCTTGATTGGGGTTGTTAACCTGGGCCAATCAGGAAAGCCTTGGCTGACCAATATAACCCAGAGATTAGAATCTCCTCAGTTGAGCACTGACTCTGAGCTGGCTGGTCACAGCCAGTATACTGTGCACTAGTAAATAAAAGGTGACTTGGTGATGGGACCTGGCCTCTGTGCAGTTATTTCAGTGGTGACTGGAGAAAACAGGATGTGCCTGGGGAACATTCACTTGCAACTGTCATCTTGGAGTTGGGGTAAGCATTTCTGGCATCATGCCTCTATTTGGGATGCTTAACTCATTTGACCCTGCTGTTGAAGACTGGGCTCAATATGTTGGGAGAATTTGATATTTTTTCTGGGCAAATGACTTTGGGGCAGAAGAAAAGCAATGAGTAATCCTTCTGACTGCGTGTGGACCTGCAACATTTTCAGTTATCTGGGACTTCACTTTCCCAGAGGTGCCCGACACTAAAAACTTCCAAGAGTTGACAGTTGGTTAAGGAATATTGCAAACCCAAACCTCCTCTAATCCTGAGACACTATTGGTTTTATTCAGCTGTTAGAGAACCAGGGGAATCTGTATTGGGATTTTTGATGAGGTTACAATGACTGACAGGCATGTGATTTTGGGTTTACCCTAAATGAGAGGCTGAAAGACTATTTGGTATGTGGGATTAATGATGTAACCATGCAGAAGTCTCTACTAGCTGAGGCCCAACTGGACTTTGAATGGGCACTGCAGCTGGCCTTTTCATTAAAAAAATGCAGCAAGTGGAGCATGGGAACTACAGGGCATCCCAATGGAAGTGGATACCCTCACCTGTCCAACTGAGTTTAGGGAACACCATGTGAGTGTAGGCAATTGCACAGCCTCACACAGGGCATGTCCTGAGCAGACGGACCCTAGGCCAAGCCACAGCAGAACCCCACGACAAAGCCCAGTCTCAGCCAAGTGGCCAATCAGTTCTTCAGGATCTGGGCCGGCAAACCATCGTAGCTATTGCCGGTATGTGGACTTGAGACAGCAAAGGAGTCCTACAAGGCCTGACTTGAGTAGGAAAATTCAAAGGCCAGTACCCAGGAGAGTGCATACCCTGGCAAGTTCCCCTACATGTGAGATGGAACAAATGAATTGCTTGGTGACACCCAAATCAAAGCAAATTAAAATTAATGTTTGGTTAAATGGTCACCCAGTTACAGTGGAGGTTGATACTGGTGCAGCTGTATCTGTGGTTGCAGAATCTGTCTTTATCAAAATTTGCTCTGGATTCTAACTTTGAACTTATGCAAGACCTCAGCAGACTAAGAACATACACTGGGGAACTGTTTTGCAAATTAAGGGTACAACTTCGGTTCTGGTCTCCTATGAGAAGTGGTTGGTGTAGTTACCATTGATGGTAGTAAAAGGCTTGGGCCCAAGTCTATTGGGGTGGAATTGATTGAGAAAAATTCACCTTGATTGGCTCAGCATTTTCGATTGGAAAATAGCTAGGAGTTTTTCAAGCAAGGTTTGGGACTATCAAGGGGGCAAAGCCACTTTGTATGTTGACCTGGATGCAATTCCAAGATTTTGCAAGAGCCACCCAGTGATCCAGCATCCACTGCCATTTGTGGAAGAGAGTTCCAAACCTCTCCCACCCTTTGTGTACAGAAGTGTTTCCTAACATCTCCTGAATGGTCTGGCCCTAATTCTCAGACTATGCCCCTAGTTCTGGAATCCCCCACCAGTGGAAGTTGTTTATCTTTATCTACCCTGTCTTTTCCTGTTAATATCTTAAAGATTTTGATCAGATCACCCCTTGACCTTCTAAATTCTAGAGAACACAGGCCTAATTTTCATAATCACTCCTCAATTTAAGCCCTTATCCTGTTCAGGTATCATTTTTGTAAACTTGTATTGAACTCCCTCCCAGCAGTGACACCCACATCCAGTGATTGAAAAGAGGTAATTATTGGCCACAAAACCGTGAAGATTCCACCACTCTTCTTTGAAGTAAAAGATATATCACCAGGAGATTAGAATCTCCTCAGTTGAGCACTGACTCTAAGTTGGCTAACCAAAGCCAGTGTACTGTGGCCTAGTAAATAAAGGGTGACTTGGTGATGCGAACCAGTCTCTGTGCAGTTATTTCAGCAACCAAAACTGTGCACTTTATTCAAGATATGGTCTCACCAATGCCCTGTACAACTGAAGCTACTCTGCAGATCAGAATTCCACACATGGATTAGGATCTTTGTTTAAGAGTTCTATGGATTCAAATATATTTGGAATGTGGAATTTACAAAAAAAGTCAGTTGTCCAGATGTTGCGACAACACTAATGCCTTATCTTGAGAGCTGAATGCTGCTTTCAATGTTCCCAGCTATAAAACGGTTGTCATTCTCTGTGGGACTAGCAATAAAGAACCTCATTAAAACAGCTGCTCATCACACAACCCACTCAATGGCAATGCATGAATATGAACACTATTAAAGAATTCGATTAAAACATGCCCAGAAGAATTACCTAGCCCAGTTCTTTTTCACCAATTCCTGCCTACGCATTTGCACAGACACAAGTTAACACCTTTCCACACCCCACAGCCAGTGAACCACACTTTGACAATAAAAAGACTTGCATTTATATAGCACCTTTGACAACCTCAGGAAACCTGAAGTCTCTAATCCTCACCATTTCAATAACCTTACCTTTACACTAATAAGAATTAGAACTAGGTTTATTGTCATCTACACTCAAGTGAGGAAGTACAGGAGTACAGTGAAAAGTTTATAAAGGCACCCCATGTGGTACCATCTTAGGTACAGAGTACCCAGGTACAAATCTTAGATACAAAATAGAGAAATAAAGAAAAAATGTTACATTATCTTACAGTTATTCATAGTATAAGTTAAAAAAAGAACTAAAGTTAAACATTGTAGTCTTTCTATAAAGGGCCTGCCGTAGATCAATGCAAGGGGCTTCCAGACGCGGTCTGATTGGCCTCACAAACTGCTGGAAACTGATGTTTGTGCTAAACTATAAATATATAATAAAATCCTTGTAAATACAGTCATTGAAATGTACAGCATGGAAACTGACCCTTCAGTTCAGCCAACCAGATATCCCAAATTAATCTAGTTCCATTTGACAGCATTTGGCCCATATCCCTCTAAACCCTTCCTATTCATGTACCCATCCAGATGCCTTTTAAATGTTGTAATTTTACCATCCCCACCACTTCCTCTGGCAGTTCATTCCATATACACACCACCCGCTGCATGATAAAGTTGCCCCTTAGGTAGGTTTTAAACTAGGTTTTAAACCTTTCCCTTCTCACCTTAAACCTATGCTCTCTAGTTCTGGACTCCCCTACCCCAGGGAAAAGACCTTGGCTATTCACCCTATCCATGCCCCGCATGATTTTACAAACCTCTACAAGGTGATCCCTCAACCACCTACACTCCAGAAAAAATAGCCCTAGCCTATTCAGAATCTCCCTGTAGCTCAAACTCTCCAACCCTGGCATCAACCTTGTAAATCTTTTCTGAACCCTTTCAGGTTTCACAACATCCTATAGGAGGGAGACCAGAATTGCACGCAATACTCCAAATGTGGCCAAACCAATGTCCCATACAGCCGCAACATGACCCCTCAACACCTATAACTCAATGCACTTACCAACAAAAGCAAGCATACCAAACACCTTCTTCACCATCCTGTCTACCTGCGACTCCTCTTTCAGGGAATTATGAACCTGCACTCCAAGGTCTCTTTGTTCAGCAACACTCCCCAGGATCTTACCATTAAGTGTACAAGTCCTGCCCTGATTGGTTTTCCAAAATGCAGCACTTCTAAATTAAACTCCAACTGCCACTACTTGGCCCAGTGGCCCACCTGATCAAGGTCCCGTTGAACTCTGAGGTAACCTTCTTTGTTGTACACGACACCACCAATTTTGGTGCCATCTGCAAACTTACTAACCATACCTCCTATGTTCACATCCAAATTATTTATATAAATGATGAAAAGCAGTGGACCCAGCACCGAACTTTGTGACACACCACTGGTGACAGACCTCCAGTCTGAAAAGCAACCCTCTATCGCCATCCTGTCTCCTACCTTCGAACCAGTTCTGTACTCCCTGGCTAGTTCTCCCTGTATTCTGTGATCTAACCTTGATAATCAGTCCGCCATGCTGAACCTTGTCGAACATCTTACATATAGATCACATTCACCACTCTGCCTTCATTAATCCTCTTCGTTACTTCTTCAAAAGACCCAATCAAGTTAGTGAGACACGATTTCCTATGCATAAAGCCATGTTGACTATCCCTTATCAGTCTTTGCCTTTCCAAAAAAATGTAAATTCTGTCCCTCAGAATTCCCTCCAACAACCTGCCCACCACTGCTGTCAGGTTCACAGGTCTATAGTTCCCCAGCTTTTCCTTACCACTTTTCTTAAATAGCGGCACCACATTAGCCAACCCCCAGCGTTCCAGCACCTCTCCTGTGGCTATTAATTCACAAAGTGAAGCTGTACAAATGTATCAAAAACAGAAGTTGCCGGAAAAGCTCAGCAGGTCTGGCAGCATCTGTGAAGAAAAAAATCAGAGTTAATGTTTCGGGTCCGGTGACCCTTCCTCAGAGCTGATTTACAGCATCCGCAGTTCATTTGGTTTTCATTACAAATGTATAGCTATTAACCCTGCAATGTCCATTGGTATCAGTAATTATCTCTACATGCATATGAAAATCCATGAAACTAAATTAATTCAATTAACCAGTGAATAAACTAGTGCTAATGCACTTACTGAGCTATAAACAAAATTTATGTAATGGGGGAAAAGATTATAAAGAGGAGATTCAGAGACTCTCCTCATTGTAGGGACTGGCTCTGAGCTGGCTGGTCCGAGTCCATGTACTGTGCACATGTATATAAAGGGTCACTTGGCGATGTGATACCAGCCTCTGTGCAGTTATTTCATAATGTAAAAAAACAAAATGACAAAATAAACATGTAAATTTCCCTTAAATGGGCATGATAACGCAAATCAAAACTTCAATAGAAATTCATCAAATGAAAATGTTGTTTTGAGGGAAAACAATGTGCTTCAGCCCCTACTGTGTCCATCATTTGCGGAAGGCACTGTATATATGTCCATAAGTCATTATCCAATAGATCCCTACCTTGTACAGTAAACATTAATTTAGGTGACTAATCACTACATTTTTCAATAAAACTTAACAATTAATATTCATATTGAAACAAAGTTTCAAAACAAATGGTTGAAGAAAAAAAGATTTTCCATAAGATACATTGATACAAGCGTGCCCTGATGCCTTGCATCAACTATTTTTCTTCTTTAACACTTATTTTAGGATAGCAAGTTCAATCCTTACTCTTTTAATCACTTACATTTTTTGTCATGTGAACCCTTAGCCCACTAACGATAATTATCGCCACAATATTCAATGCTCAATCTGATTTCATCCCTAGTTTCAACTTACCCTTAAAATATGTGCCAAATAAAATTTCATATCCGCTGCTTCCACAAGAGACAGTGTTTCTGCAGCTAAAGTAATTTTAACAACTCTTTTTTATAGTTTCTTATTTTCCCATGCTAAATAGCAACATTTTTCATTTTCACCCACTGAAAATATGACAAACCTACTACACTAAAATAACCAACAGGAAGGTTTATATTAAAAGCTTTACTTAGAATTTTGTGCTCTTTGTGGATAGAAGGATGGAAACTCAAGTATGAATTTATCTGTATTTAATTTTTTAAATAGTTTATTTGTTTTACAATGCTCATAACTTTACAGTGATTTATCGTAGTTTTCTATGTTTATGTTAATTCATGACAGGATGTGGGCATCACTGGCTAGGGCAACATTTATTGCCATTCCAAATTGCTCTTGTGAAATAGTGGTTATTTGTCTTCTTGAATTATAGAGTCACAGAGTCATACAGCATGGAAACAGACCCCTCAGTCAAACCAGTCCATGCCAACCATAATCCCAAACCAAAATAGTCCCACTTGCCTGCACTTGGCCCATATCCCTCCAAACCTTTCCTATCCAAGTGTCTTTTAAATGTTGTAACTTTGCATCCACCACCATCTCTGGAAGTTCATTCCACACACAAACTACCCCTCATGTCTTTTTGAAATCTTTCTCCTCTCACCTTAAAAATATGCCCCTTGTCTTGAAATCCCTCACCCCAGGAGAAAAACACCTACCTACACCCCTCATTATTTTGTAACCTCTGTAAGGTCACCTCTCAACCTCCTGTGCTCCAATGAAAAATGTCCCAGCCTATTTAACCATTTAACTCTGCTATGGGCAAGCACACCATAGTTCTGTTATGAAAGGAGTTCCAGGATTTTGACCCAGCAACAGTGAAGGAACAACAATATACTTCCAAGTCAGGTATGTGTGTGTCTTGGATGGAAACTTGCAGGTGGTGGTATTCCCAAGTGTCTGGTGCCTTTACCTTTTAGGTGGCAGAGGTTGGTGGTTTGAAAGATGCTGTGGTTTAGAAGATGCTGTTGAAAAAAAAATCAACACTGGAATTCAGCCTTGCCTGAGTACATAACCAGTCAACTGACCATGAATTTTCCCAATTGCTTTGTTTCATTTTTAGAGGTCTTATCATCTTCCTGTGAAGATCTAGCATGTTTAACTGAGATAGGAGAGATGTCGCAAGATTTACATTTAATCCAGACCTATTCAACTCAATGTCTAAATCAACAAATGTAAAACACCCTAAAGTCTGACTTCCCATCTGATCCTCCACTTTAACCTTAATAATAATGTTTCCCAAACTCCACGGAACTGTCCCACAAGAAATCATTAACATGTATTATGAAGATATGAGATTTCCTGTTTTGATGTCAATAAAACACTGTGCAATCTGTTTTTCATTGAACCTTGCCTACTTTCAACAAATCAGGTATCAATGAAAAGAAAATATACACTCTCGAGACATTATTCAGGCCATAACCGAATTGATTTCATTTCTATGGGGACAAAATGTCCCATTTCTACTATCAAGGCTTCTGGAAATTATTGCTTTCCAACAAATACTTTAAAGGCAGCTAACGTCATCTCCAAAAGGAGTTCTGTTTTCAAGATCCCAGTTAAAACCAACAGCCATTCCGTTTGCAATACTTCAGCACAATCTAGCGGTTTAAATGTGAACAGTGAAAAAGGAATTTCCAAATGGAACTTCTCCAATCTTTTATGCAATCTTTTAAGGTCTATGATATATTCTTCCACGAAATGATTGTCTCATCTTTTGAAATCTACCATAGTTTGACTATAGATCATCACGTTGGTAAGTTTCATCCATGACACTTAAAGGAGATCCAAGCCTTCATCAGTATCCAACATATTAGCACCAAGCTCACAAAATACTCTCCTGATTTCACTTTGTTACAAGTAAAATGGGAGGAGTAAACTGTCTTTCTCCAGTTCAACTTCTCCACAGGTCACAACATAAATTTAATTGTTACTCAGTTTCCAATGCGGCTGATTGTAAAAGAAAACAATGAACTGTGAATGTTGAAAGTCAGAAACAAAAACAGAAATTGCTGGGAAAACTCTACAGGGTTCTGAAGAACAGTCAGTGGACCCGAAACATTAACTCTGCTTTTTCTTAACAGATGTTGCCAGACATGCTGAGTTTTCCCAGCAATTTCTGTTTTTGTCGCAGAACGTAAACTTTATTAAAATTAGACTTAAAATAAAATGATCCAACCATCAGTTTCTTTAGTAAACATAAAATTAATGATTAATATACCAACTTATAAGTAAAACTCATACCATGAAGATGCAGAATTAGTTAACAAATATGCACAGTTTGGACTATGAAAACAGAAATGTTTACCCCTCTAAATAACCCAAAATATATACACACGAGGTAAAGAAAGAGAAGAATTTCTGCAGAAATTCACTATGGGGTAAAAACACTTTAGACCAATAATGCTGAGTTCTTGAAGGCAACAAAAGGATAAGGTATGAAATTTTCAGACCGTATTCGATATGGTGATCTGGAACATGTGGACTGGTCACTAGACATGTGCAGTTAGAAACACACAAACATTAAAAAAGGAGCAGAAGTAGGCCATTCAGCCCTTTGATCCAACTCAGTACCTGTTATTGTTTTCCTCCTCCACACCCTTGGATCCCTTTAGCCCTAAGAACTATATCTAATTCCTTCTGGAAAACATTCAATGTTGGCCTCAACCACTTTCTGTGGTAGATAATTCCACAGGCCCACCACTCTCTAAGTGAAGGAATTTCTTCTCATCTTAGCCTGTGATCACCTTAGACTGTGATGCCTGGTTCTGGACTCACTTCCCATTGTGAACTTCCTTTCTTCATTTACACTGTCTAGTCCTGTTAAAATTTTGAGTTTCTTTGAGATTCCCCTCATTCTTCTAGGTTCCGGTGAATATAGCCCTAACTGATCCAATCTTTCTTCTAATGTCAGTCCTGCCATTCCAGGAATCAGTCTGGTGTTCTTTTGTTGCACTCCCTTTATAGCCAGAACATCCTTCTTGAGATAAGGAAACCAAAACTGTACATAATACTCCAGGTGTGATCTCACCAAGGCCCTGTACAATTGCAGCACAATATTCATGCTCCTGTAATTGAACCCTCTCACTCTGAAGGTCCACATACCATTTGCCTTCTTCACCACCTGCTACACCTACATGCTTACTTTGACTAAACCCTGTAGAAGGACACTCAGTCTTGTTGCACCTCTCCGTTTTACCAATCTGTCGCCATTCAGATAATAATCTGCCTTTCTATGTTTGCCACAAAAGTAAATAACCTCACATTTATCTACATTATATTTCATCTGCCATACATTTGCCACTCACTCATCCAAATCACACTGATGCATCTCTGCATTCACTACACAGTTCAACCTCCCAGTCAGCTATGTGTCTGTAAAACTTGGAGATATAGTACCCCTCTGGTTGCCACTCGAAAAATGAGCCTTCATTCCTGCTCTTTGTTTCCTATTTGCCATCCTGTTCTCTACCCATGTCAATACACTACCCCCAATCCTATGCACTTTAGTTTTACATGCCTAAATTCTTATATGGGACCTAATGAAAGCCTTCTGAAAATCCTAGTAAACCACATCCACTAGCTCCCCCTTATTTACCCTGCTAATTATCTCTGGGATCTTGCTCAAGAAACACAGTATCAAGAAGTCTAACAGATACTCTTTTAAGAGGCAATTAAATTTCACGCTGGATCCACAAGAAAGGTAATTCAGAGAGGCAGGCATATGAGTGGAGTACCCAGTTCTACACCAGGCTTCCTCCAACTGAAAAATTTCCATTGCCTGCAGAACATTGTTCAAACACAACAGCCATAAATCCCAGTCAGGTGACCTCCAAGCTCAGCAAGTAACATTCGCAGCACACAAATGCCAGGCAATGACCATGACTATCTCTAACAAGACCAAATCGAACCATTGTCCCATGATATTCATGGCATTACCACTGCTGAATCCCCCACCATCAATATCTTGGGGGTTACCACTGACCAAAAACTGAACTGGATTAGCCATATAAACATTGCGGCCACAAGGGCAGAACAGAGGCACAGAATTTTGCTTTGGGTAACCCACCTCCTGTCTCTTCAAAACCTGTCCACAATCTACAATGGACAAGTTAGAAGTGCAATGACAAAGGCTCCACTTGCCTGGATAAGCAATTCCCAAAACACTCAAGATGCTCGACACCATCTAGGAGAAAATAGCTCACTTGATTAGCACCACATACACCAGCTTGAACATCCACTTGCTTCACTATTGACACACAGCGGTAGAAGTGTGCAAAATCTACAAGAAGCACTACAGTAACTCATCAATGTTCCTGAGAAAGCACCTCCCAAAACCATGATATCTACCAACTAGAACAGCAATGGTAGCAGATACATGGGAGCACCACCATCTGCAAATTCCCCTCCAAGCCACTCATTGTCCTGACTTGGAAATATATCAATACTCCTTCACTGTTGCTCAAACAGAATCTTGGAACTCCCTCTCTAACAGCAGTGCAGTGGCTTAGCAATTCAAGAAGGAAGCTCACCATCACCTGCTGAAGGGCAATTAGGGACAGACAACAAATGCTAGCACAACCAGCCATGCTCACGCCTAAGGAACTGACACCCGCAACTGTGGGCAACTGCTCATGCATCTAATCCAGAAATGCACACATGCATAATTCCAGACTCCAGGGAGAATTAGGATGCATGTCTGGGGGGGTGGGGGTGGGGGGCAGGGGGTGGGTGGGTGGTGGTGAGGACCAGGACATTGGGGAGTTGGTGCGGTAGTGAGGATGTAAGAGTGGGAGGACTGAGGATACAGAAAGGGAAAGGAGTGTGAATATGGGAAGGAGGAGGACTGAACGTGGAAAGGAGGAGTGAGGACATGGGAAGGGGGGACATGAAGATGCAGGGATTGGGGAATGTGGATGTGGGAAGGGGAATAAGTGAAGATGTGGGAAGGGGAATAAGTGAGGATGTGGGAAGGGGGAATGAGGACATGGGAAAGGATAGGAGTGAGGATGCGTAAGGGACTGTGAGACATGAGGGTGGGGGTGTGGGAGTGAAGATGTGGAAAAGAGGATTGAGGATGCAGATAGAGGGAAACGAGAATGTGGGATGGTGGGATTGAGGATGGAGGAAGAGCAGAAGTGAGGAAAATGGCCACAAAGTACAGAAGGAGGAGAAGGGGAAGGAAGGCCCGCGAAGCTCCCTAATACCTCCCTCTCTCCTCCTTTTTCCAATGTCCCTCTTCCTTCTCTCTCACCTCTGTCTCTCTCTAACCCTCTCCTCTCTCCCTTCTCATTCACAGCCACATCCCATTTAAACCCAAACCCATTTAAATGTATATGCATGCGCTCAGGTGGTACATAGCGCACATGCACTGGTATCAGCAGACATAACCATAGAGAAAGTGCACCTACTCTTGTTCTTACCAAACTCACCAAACAAGCTAGACATCAAGAAGACATGTCATGGAAACCACAGCATTACTTGGCAACTTAAGCTGAATATTAATAAGGTTAGTTGTAGCATTACTCTGGCATGTAACAAATGGAACCTGGGGAGCCACCTTTCATTTAAGACTGACACAGATGCCTGTGGATCAGAGTCTAAGGATGAGAGTCTTCAATGACCACAATATCCATAATAATACCAAGATCCTTTTACGTAAGGCATTCGGCCTTCTGACTCTTCTACATAGGTCCAAAACTTGGACTATATAAAGACACCACTTCAAGGCACTGGAGAAATAGCATCAATTCTGAACCAGATTCTCCACATCAGCTGGGAGGACAGGTATACTAAGATCAGCATCCTTGAAGGACACCGTATTACTAGCATGAAGGCCATGATCATCCAAAGCCAACTCCACTGAGCCAGTCAGGTGCTTGGGGTGCCCGATTTCTGAGTCTCAAGGTAAATCTTCTTCACCTAACTCAAGGAAGGTACTCAAACAAGAGAAGGACCAAAGAGCCATTTCAAAGCCCTCCCCCACCAAAGGCTTACATCAAGAAATACCTCAATGGGTGCGACAGTGGCTCAGTGGTTAGCACTGCTGCTTCACAGTGCCAGGAACCCGGGTTTGATTCCAGCCTTGGGTGGCTGTCTGTGTGGAGTTTGTACATCCTCGCCGTGTCTGCACAGGTTTCCTTCGGGTGCTCTGGTTTCCTCCCACAGTCCAAAAGATGTGCAGGTTAGGTAGACTGGCCATGCTAAATTGCCCATTGTATGCAGGAATATGCAAGTTAGATGGATTAGCCATGGGAAGTGCGGGGCTACAGGGACAGGATAAGCAGGGGGGTCCAGGTGAGATGCCCTTCAAAGGATCAGTCTAGATGTGATGGGCCGAATGGCCTGCTTCCACACTGTAGGGATTCTATGAAATTTAGCATAGACGTCAACGCCTGGGAAACCCTCACTCAGAAGAAACTAACTTGAAGGAACTTCCTGTCTGAAGGGACACTTTTTTTTGAGAACACCTTTCAGCTTGAAGAAGTACGGTAAAGGAACCTGAGAAAGAAATCCCAGTGATCTCAGAGACCAATTCCACATCCTGAAAACACCTGCCAAATATGCCTTTGGAGAAAAAGCTCAAGGATCTGGCTCACCATCTATGAAGGACCCACAGAACATATGACCAGAATTTCCTAGGTGGGCAATCATACTTGTTAGCGAGTGATTGCTGATGACAACAACGAACAAACAATAGTTCCCTTTAATCAGTAACTCACTGCAGCCTCATTAGAAAATGACCTTTACTGCTTGTAAATGTCATAAAAGATATAGTAAGATACTTCCAATAATGAGGTCAGCCTTGCCTTACTTCTTGTCTGATTCTGCCACAAATCTTGCCAGAGCCCACATCATTCAGACGCCTATAAGATACCATCCAATATTTCTGCGTCACTGCCTCACAGAAATATTACGATTTTCACCTTTGCCACTTGTTCTGGGTGACACTGCCCGACATGGCTGAGGTAATAACATCAATTGAAGCAATTGTGGTGTAGTGGTAATGTTGTCAGACTAGTAAGCTAGAACCTCGTGGTCTGGAGGAATGGGTTCAAATCCCCTTGATTTAATGGAGTTTACATTAAATCTGGAATTTAAATAAAAACTAGGATCAATGATGATCATTTTAAATATCCATTTTGCTTCACTAATTTTCTTCAGAAAATGAAATCCATCATCTGATCTGGCCTACATGTGATTCCAGACCAGATGCAATGTTCATGGCTCTTGACTGCCCTCTAAAATGGCCATGTAAACCACTCAGTTCAAGGGCAGTTGGGGTTAACCATCAAATGCTGGCTTTCCCAGTGACATCCAAATTTCACAAAGGATACGTTTTTACAATTCAAACATAGCATTTCCCAGCTGTCAGTGTCAATAATTTGGCTGCTCCCAGTTTATATTAAGTTAGTTGAAGTCACCCATTAAAATAACTTTCCTATGGTCATATATCCATCTTATCTCATCCCAAAAAATGGAGATGGTTCATCTGGTTCCAACATTTCTGTGAGTGTCAATCCTCATCTGCCACTCAATATGATCACAGCTGACCTTGGGGCTTCAAACCACTCTCCCACTCATTCCCCTTATCCCTTGAGCCCTGAGAGACCAACACTCTGTGTACACCATAAATAAATGGATTCAATGATGGAGGATCCACAGGTCTCTGGAATAGAAAATGTTAAACACCAGAGGTTAAATGTTGGTTAGACAGAGTTCATGTGTATACTTTCCTAGTTTCACATCACAAAACACCAACACCACCAGAAGGTAATAGAGGCTGGGTCATTGCATTTATTGAAAGTTTAGTTAGATAGATTTTTGTTAAACAAGGGATTCAACGGCTATGGGTTTCAGACAGAAACATAAAAAATAGTAGCAGGTGTAGGCCATTCAGCCCCAAGCCTGCCACACCATACACTACAATCATTGTAGATCAGCTGCAGGCTTCAACACCTCTTTCATGCCAGCTCCTCATAGCCTTAAACTATACAATATTTTAAAACTCTTACCTACCACTTCTTTAAATACTTTCAGTGATCTAACCTCCACAATCCTCCAAGGCATCCACAACTCTCTGGGAGAGAATTCCAGACATTTACTGCCCTTTGGGAGAAGAGATTCTTTTGCATCTCAGTTAAATAAATGTTCCCGTATGTTGTAATGATGTCCCTAGTTTGGGAAACCTCCACTTGTGAAACTATCTTCTCAACATCTACCCTGTCAAACCTGCCCAAGATCTTGTACATTTCAATAACATCACCCTCGTGCTTCTAAACACTAATGAATAAAGGCCGAATCCATTTAGCTATCCTTGATAAGTCAACCTCTGGGAATAAGTCTAGTGGTCTTTTAGTGGTACGTGGCAGCCTCTCGGCCAGGCACGGCGTCGGCGTGGACTTCCGGTCTTGAGGTGATTTCTCAAAGTGTGGTTCCACCGTGGCTAAGCACTTAAAAAAGACTATAAAGTTTGTACTTTCAGGTTTATTTCTTTATTTTCTGCTTAAAACTAAGAAGGCATCACTGTACTATAATTTCTACCTTGTTCTTAAGATTCTGTACCTGGGTAGTTGTGCCTAAGATGGTGCCTTGTGTGGCAACATTATATGCTTTTCACTATACTCCTGTACATTTGTACTTGAGTATACATGACAATAAAATCAAAATCAGAGGAAGTTTACTTCAGGGGACAAAGTTTGGTGTCGAAACCACAGGAATGGCCCTTCATGAGTAAGAGGCATAGTTGACATGAGGTCAGGTCCTGTGACATACAAAGTTCAGGTAGGAGAGGTGATCCTGAACAAGCATGTGAAAAACAGCAACCTTGCAAACAGGGCAGGGACTAACCATACCCAGCCCTTCTGATCATCCAGAAGGCTGTCAGAACCTGTATGCTCTCCCCCTCCACCTAACATCAAAGAAATGTGAGGACGAGATGGATACGGCAGATATTGCAACCTCAACGCCATTACCGCCTGAAGAATTTTGGCAAAGATGCCACAGGCACAAGAGGTGGACTATGATCTGTTACGCACTGCCAGTATTGGAGGCACAGTCGGAGGAACCGGACCTGGTACGAAAATGCCCTAGGAGAAGCTGCAGAAAAAAAACCAGCCTACATCCCAGTACGTTTTTGGGGTGGGTGGGGGGTGGGTGTGGATGTACGGATTGGAACAAGGTTGGCCAGGTAGACATCATAGAATATGAGTTCCCTGATTGGAGCTGTTAACCTGGTCCAATCAGCGAGTCCTGGATGACAGATATAAACAGGAGTGTCAGGGGTTCTGCTCACTCTAGCAGCTGGCTCTGTGCTAGCTGGACCAGTATCAAGTGCTATGCAAATGCAAATAAAGAGCAACTTGGTGCCGGGATACTGGCCTTTGTGGAGTTACTTCACCTGCCATAATGAGCAAGCTGATAATGATGTCAATTTAGACCTCTTGAATATAAGATCACATGAAATAGGTGAAGGACTAAACCCTTTGGCCCTCAAACCCTCTCAACTATTCAATAAAATTATGGCTGATCTGACTGTGGTCTCAAATCCACTTTTTTACCTGTTTCCCTTAACTCGCCTATCACTCAAATGTCTAACTCAGCATAGAATATATTCTATGACCCAACCTCCACTACTCTCTGGGGAAAAGAATTCCAACATCATCTAACCTCCACATTTTTTTTCTACAATGTGGAAACAGGCCCAAGTCTACATCAAACCTCAGAGCATCCCACCCAGACCCATTCCCCTGCCCCTTTCCCTGTAACCCACCTAATTTACACATCCCTGAACGCTACTGGCAATTTAGCATGGCCAATGAACCCTACCCTGCACATCTTTCGACTGCGGGAGGAACCCAGAGCACCCGGCGGAAACCCACGCAGACACAGGGAGAATGTGCAAACTCCACACAGACAGTCGCTCGAGGGTGGAATCAAACCCAGATCCCTTGCACTGTGAGGCAGCAGTGCTGACCATTGAGCCACCGTGCCACCCCTTCTATCACACAAATCTGTCCCCTTTGATTTCCTGCTTTTATACACCAAAGAACTGCCACAGCCCTGTCACAGCAATGTCAAGAGAAAGACAGAAACAGAACAGCACTGAACAAGCACCATCACTCAATCGCAACTGCCAATGCAGATATTGGAACTGCACACATATTGACGGTTAGTATAGAGGATCAGCACATTGTCAGCATTAAGGTAGATACGTCCTTGGGTCCTGATGCTATCTATCTCAGAATATTGAGGGAGGCAACAGGACAAATTTCTACAATATTGACAGACATCTTTGTATCCTCTTTGGCTACAGGTGAGGTCCCAGAGGACTAGAGAACAGCCAAAGTTGTCCCATTGTTTAAGAAGGTTAGCGGGGAATTACAGGCATGTGAGCCTCACATCAGTGGTAAGGAAATATTGGAAAAGATTCTCAGGGACAGAATCTATACATACTTAGAAGCAAACGGACTTATTAGCGATAAACAGCATGGTTTTATGCGGGGGAGGCTGTGCCTCACTAACTTGATTGAGTTTTTTGAGGAGGTAACAAAGATGATTGATGAGGGCAAAGCAGTTGATGTTGTCTACATGTTGTCTACTTCAGTAAAGCATTTGACAAGGTCCCTCTTGGCAGACTGGTACAAAAGATGAAGTCACATGGTATTAGGGGTGAGCTGGCAAGATGGATACAGACTGGGTTAGTCATAGGAGACAGAGGATGGTGGTGGAAGGATGCTTTTCGGAATGGAGGGCTGTGATTAGTAGTGTTGCATAGGGATCAGTGCTGGGACCTCTGCTATTCATGATCTACATAATTGATTTGGGGGAAAAATGTAGCTGGTCTAATTAGTAAGTTTGTGCACGATACAAAGATTAGTGGAGTTGAGGATAGTGAGGAGGATTGTCAAAGGATACAGCAGGATATAGTTCGGGCATGGGCAGAAAAATGGCAAATGGAGTTTAATCCAGACAAATGTGAGGTGATACATTTTGCAAGGTCAAGTATAGGTGGAAATTATACATTGCATGGTAGAACCCTTAGCAGTATTGATATGCAGAGGGAACTGGGTGTGCAGGTCCACAGATCACTGAAGGTGGCAGCGCAGGTAGATAAGGTAGTGAAAAAGGCCTATGGCATGCTTGCCTTCATTGGGAGGGGCATTGACTATAAGGATAGACAAGTTATGTTGCAGGTTTGTGGAACTTTAGTTAGTCCACACTTGAAATATCGCCTACAGTTCTGGTCACCGCACTACCAGAAGAATATAGATGCTTTGGAGAGGGTACAGAAAAGGTTTACCAGCATGTTGCCTGGTATTGGGGATTTTAGTTATGAAGGAAGGTTGCTTGGACTGGGTTTGTTTTCCCTGGAACACGGGAGTTGAGGGGAAACCTCATAGAAGTTTATAAGATTGTGTGGCATGGATAGAGTGGAAAATATGAGGTTTCTTCCCAAGGTGGAGCGTCAGTTACTAGGGGACACAGGTTCAACGTGTGGTGGCGGAGGGGGGAGAGTTTAAAAAAGATGTGCGAGGCACGTTTTTCACACAAAGGGTGGTGAATGCCTAGAAAGTGCTGCCAGAGGAGGTGGTGGAAGCAGATACAATAGCAGCATGCAACAAGCATCTGGATGAATACATGAATAGGAAGGGAATAGAGGGAAACGGATCCTGTAAATGAAGGCACTTTTACTATGGAAGGGCAAAATGTGTCAGCGCAGGCTTGGGAGCGGGGGGGGGGATGGTGTGCTGAAGGGCTTGTTCCTGCGCTGCATTGTTCTTTGTTCATCAGGCAAAAGTGGTCTGCAGCCTAACTAGGGATCAACGTCAGTTCATTTTCCAGACCTCTGGAGGATGAGGTCATGTAGAAGTTCTGCTGCTGAGAACCCCGATAGTGTAACATACTGGGCGCTACACTGAAGAGAGTATGCTTGAAATACTGGGCTCATTGTTTGGGCCTGCCAAGTAGTCAAGTACCACTAACGAGGAGCATTGAGGAGTTTGGCTCTGGATTGGCAAAAGCAGTGGCACAGAGCTTGCCCTTTCTGTAGCCTCTGCTCCATCCGCCTGTCAGACGTCGGACCCAGAGGCATTGACACTATTGCCCGCATACCTGTAGCAGCCTCCATATCAATAGGTCACTCAATCGTCTGCTCTCACTGTGATGGCACACCAAAATGTCTCCAAAATCAGATGTTTCTTTAGTGGAAAAAAGTTCAAGTTTTACTTATTTGTAAACAAGAGCTGGCCCTATCAGAATTGCAGAAGTCATCTTGCTGCTTTGAACTTTTATTTCTCATTTCTGGACAATACAGGTGTTGCTTGGATCAGTGTTGGCTATTCATGGTCTCCTGTCACACGGAGAGATATTTATTTCTTTATTCATTTACGGGATGAGGGCATCACTGGCTAGGTAGCATTTAAATCCCATCCCTAATTGCCCAGAGGGCAGTTAAGTGTCAACCACATTGCTGTGGGTCTGGAGTCACATGTAGGCCTGACCAGGTAAGGATGGCAGTTTCCTTTCCTAAAGGGGACATTAGTGAACCAGATGGGTTTTTCCAACAATCAACAATATATTCACAGTCATCATTAGACTCCTAATTCCAGATATTTATTGTATTCAAATTCCACCATCTGCCATGCTGGGATTCAAACCCGGGTCCCCAGAATGTTAGCTGGATCTCAGGATTAACAGTCCAGCGATAATACCACTAGGCCATCACCTCCCCTAGGGAGATGGCAGGATAATACCATTTCCATGTCTCATACACGGTGAAGGGAATCTGCAAACCTCTAGTCTCTCACTGCTCTGTACATGTAAGGGTCACCTCAGAGAAAAGAAAACTGAACATCAGAAAAGAAAACTCCCTCCTGGATCTTTTGAGAATTTGGGCTTGTCCTACATAAGCCACCTCCATTCAAATCATTGACCGAGTGAAGCCCAGTTCAGCTCTTTGTACAGATTCCATTCTTCACAGGCCATTACCATTATCGCTGTTTCCCATGTCCCTGGAAATTCCCAACTCATGCACTCCAATTCTATGCACTTCTGTTTACCCTCCCAATTTCCCATGTGGAACCTCACTGAATGTCTTCTGGAAATCCACATAAATAGTCACCCATAGAGAAAATCTAGCCAGGATCGTTTGATAGTTCCCCTTCACAAATCCATATTGGCTCTCTGGTATTTGCCCAACTATTTTGCATGGTCAGGAAGATCATGTCCGAAGTGAGACACAACCCGGGCTTGTATATCGTTCAGGGAATTTGGTTACAATGTGGGAATTCGGTGCAGAGGTGCTTTTTGATTGCTTTTTTTGGCTCATGATTTGTAAGGTCTTCTTTTAACATGATAAATTGAAGCCCAGGATTAGGGGCTCAGCACAAGATTGTGACAGGATAGGTAAACTGTAAGTTCATTGTTGGTAGTGGCTACTAATTTGACTATCTATTACAGGTAACTTCCAGACTGACAGTAAATAGGGGAAATATTTACAGGTTACAAACAAAAAGACAAATACGTTTTTTAAAAAATCACATTAACAACTAAGTAATTAAATTAGAGATGCTAGGCTAGAGGATATGTTGTGGAATGTGGAAGTGGTGGATTGTATTGTGGTTCATCTGTAACCAAATCTGTAGCTTGGTTGCTTGAGGAACTCTGGCTCAGAACTTCAAACACTGCGACATATCAGGGAGGGGGAAAGTTACCTGGATGCTTACTTCAGGAGACAGTCACACCCATTAGATTAACTACCTTGAATTCGTTCACTGGTCAGGGACAGGAGGGAGTGACTACCACTGAGACAGGTAGAGGGATCTAGGAGAGAGTGCTGAGGGAGCCTGAGCCCTTGAGTTTGTCTAACACATTTGAGATTCTTGCTCCCTGTATGGATGAGAGTGAGGTTGGAGGGAGGGTGAGCTAACTGACCATGGTACAAAGGTATAGAGAGCCATTCAAGACAGGGGAGAAAAGATAAATGTGGTTGTAATCAGGGATAGTATTGTCAAGGGACTAGAAACTGTTCTGCGGCCAGGGTTGAGAGTCCCAAAAGGCTGCGTAGCCTACCTGTTGCATAGCTTCGAGATATCTCTTCTGGGCCTGCACAGGAAGGAGAAGTGAGAAGGGAAAGATTCAGTTGCTGTGGTCCATGGAGGTACCAATGACATAGATAGAAAGAGGAAAGAGGTTCTTCTGAAGGAATATGAGCAGACAGGGGCTAAATTAAAAAGCAGAACCAGAAAGGTAATAATCTCTGAATTACTACCTGAGCCACAAGCAAATTGACACAGGGTCAACAAAATTAAAGAGGTAAATGTGTGGCTCAAAGATTTTGTGTGGGTAAAACGGGTTCAAATTCATGGAACATTGGCACCAGTACTGAATAGGAGGGAGCTGTTCCAATGGGACAGACTCCACCTGAATCATGCTGGAACCAGAGATGTGGTGAATCACATAACTAGGGTGTGGATAGGGCTTTAAATTAACTGGTGGGGGGTTGGGGGTTCAGTGCTTGGAAAATTAGGGAAAAAGTTAAAGTGGGAGGACTCCTTAGAAGTTCTTAAAGTTTCCAGAATACATAATAGAACACAGTGTATGGGAAGGGTCAAGAATCTAACTTCAGGCACAGCAGATAAGGGGTCAACTATGAAGAGGGGGTCAGTCAATGCAGAACTGAAGGTGTTGTACTATGCACATAATATACAAAACAAGGTAAATGAGCTTGCAGCACGATTCAAACTGGCAGATTTGATGTTGTGGGTACCACAGAGATGTGGCTGCAAGGGAATCAGGGCTGAGACCTAAATATCCAAGGATACACAACTTATTGAAAGGTCAGGCAGATGGACAGAGGAGGCAGGGTTGCCTTGTTAGTAAGAAATGAAATTAAATTGATAGCAAGAAGTGAAATAGAGTTAGAAGAAATAGAATTTGTGTGGCTATAATTGAGGAACACGAAGGAATAAAGACCTTAATGGGAGTTGCGTATGTGCCTCCTAGTAGTAGTCACGACGTGGGGAAGTAAATAAATCAGGAGACAGAAAACGCATGTAAGGAAGGCACTATTACAATAATCATGCGGGACTTCAATATGCAGGTGGACTGGCAAAATTAGGTTGGTAGTGGATCTCAAGAAAAGGAATTTATGGAATGTCTATGAGATGCTTTTGGAGCAGCTTGTGGTAAAGCCCACTAGGGAACAGGCAATTCTGGATCTGGTGATGTGTAATGAGACAAACTTGATTAGGAAGTTTAAGGTGAAGGAACCCCCTAGTGGGTGGTGAACATAAAATGACAGAATTCATCCTGCAGTTTGAGAGGGAATCTCAAGCTGGAATCAGATGTAACAGTATTACAATGGAGTAAAGGTAACTGCAAAGACATGAGAGAGTAGCTGGCCAGAGTTGTTTGGGAAGGGAGCCTAACAGGAAGATAGTAGAGCAGCAATTTCCAGGAGTAATTTGGGAGGCACAGCAAATGTTCATCCCAAGGAAGAAGTAACACACTAAGGAGAGGATGAGGCAACCATGGTTGACAAGGGAAGTCAGGGACAGCATAACAATAAAAGAAAAAGCATACAATATGGTGAAGATTAGTTGGCAGCCAGGACATTGCGAAGGTTTCATACCACAAGACCTCCCACCTTATGCACCTTAAGTCATACATCATCTCATATATTTCCAACCCTAAAGTGCCCTATCGAGTCCCCAGCAGAACAGCCCACCCACTGTGCAATGAACCTTCAGTTGTTTTTAACCCCATGCTAGCCATGACAAATTGTGCACAACAAGGTACAGATCATTGATGAAACTACAACTGTGAACAATGTCATAGAAAGAGCAAGTCATAATTTTGTAGCATCTTTCACAGCTTTGGAATGTCCCAAAATTCTTTGCTACCAATCCAGTGCTTTCAAAATGTAGCTACTATTATGAGTTGGAAACACAGTAGGCAGTTTGCACATGGCACGATCTCGCAAACACCAAAGTAATAATGACCCACCTAAATGTTTTGTAATGATGATTTTTAAGGGATACTGCTCAGACCACCTTCAAAGAGTGTCCTGGAAACAATTCAGAGGGAAGATGCCAGTTTAATGTCTAATCAGAATGATGGTGCCTCCAACAAGAGTATTCTCAATATTACAGAGATAGTAGGAACTGCCAATGCTGGAGAATCTGAGATAACAAGGTGTAGAGCTGGATGAACACAGCAGGCCAAGCAGCATCAGAGGAGCAGGAAAGCTGACGTTTCCGGTCTTCATTTTCTGAAGAAGGGTCTCGACCCAAAACGTCAGCTTTCCTGCTTCTCTGATGCTGCTAGGCCTGCTGTATTCATCCAGCTCTACTCTCAATATTATTCTGGATGAGTACATTGGAATTTTAATTAAAGCCCCTGGAGTGGGATTTGAAACCACAGCCTTCTCTCGTCACTAAGAATGCTTCCCACTGAGCTCTGACTCAGGAATATATCAGCAAATGGCAGCATCAATTAACACAGGAGATTTAGTCAGCAACTCAAAATGTCCATCAATGTATGCATAGATAATATAGTATGCGGTAGTTCGAGGCAGTCCAGGCTTACAATTGCAGCATTTCAAGCCCTGTAGTAAATTTTGATAATGTAAATTTACACTAAAAAAGCAGGTATTGGGAGATAAGAGGAATTGTTTTACTCAAAGTCACTGGGATTTGGAATGAACTGCCTGATGTGTAGCAGAAGCACATTTAATGGTAACTTTCAAAAAGTCAAAAATCACACACCACATTATAGTCCACAGATTTATTTGAAAACACAAGCTTTCGGAGCCTCACTCCTTCTTCAGGCCTTGTCCACCCCAGTCCAAAACCAGCACCTCCATAACATAAATTTCAAAAGGGAATTGACTGGATGAACTCTTCAAGGAGAAAACTTTTTAAGGCTATGGAGAAACAGGAGAAGTGGGGTTAATCTGATAGCTCTTTCAAAGACCTGACACAAGAATGATAGGCTGAGTGGCCTCTTCTGTGCCAGAGGACTCTTATTAGGTTTATTGGTTTACATCTGTAATTGGGGTGGTTGTCTTATGAGGAAAGGTCAGACAGGCTATGTTTGTATCTGCTGTAGTTCAGAAGAGTAAGAGGCAACTTAATTTTTAAAAAATAAGATTCTGAGGATCTCAACAAGATGAATTTGGAATATTTCCACATGTGGGAGAATCTAGAACTAGGAGTCACTGTTTTTAAAAGTGTTGCCCATTTAAAACAGAAATGAGGAGAAAATGTTTCTCACACAGGACTTGGAGTCTTTGGAATGTCTTCTTTAAAAGGTGAGTCCTTGAATATTTTTAAAGGCAGAGGCAGATTGATTCCTGATAGACAAGGAGGTGAAAGATTACCAGGGGAAGGTGGTGGTACAGCAGGCCTGAGTGGCCTATTTCAGTTCCTAATTTGTTTGTTCATATGAAAATGGGTCAAATTTCAAGCTTCATTGAATGCAGCAAGGCATGGCAGTCAGCATACATCACAAACTTCCTGTTTGTTTAGTTTCACCGAAAAAAGTGTAGCACTTTTTCCCCAGCTAATGTTCAAAGTTTTCCCCAATCAGACACCTTAGATTTCTTTGTGGCTTTCATTTGAAACAATACCTGAAACATTCTGCATGGATTTCATTTCTTGTACAAACTCTTCAATCAAGTTACAGCCAAAATTGTGCTCACAATCATGAAGATTTCATGGTTTTCGATTTGGTTTCCTCAAATCTTCCAAGAATTTTATAAATCAATCACTTTTTGAAGTACTGACCTTTGTAGAGGAACAAGATCTTAGAGTTAATTAAAGATTTGGGAAGGTGAAGGTTTTCGTCACACAACTGACAGGGTTGAACAGCCTAGAGGTTTCAAAAACAGAAGTTGCTAGAAAAGCTCAGCAGGTCTGGCAGCATCTATGAAGAAAAATCAGAGTTAACGTTTCAGGTCTGGTAACCTTTCTTTGGACCTGAAACGTTAACTCTGATTTCTCTTCACAGATGCTGCCAGACCTGCTGAGCTTTTCCAGCAACTTCTGTTTTTGTTTCTGATTTACAGCATCCACAGTTCTTTTGGTTTCTGTACTGTTAGAGGTTTCCATGATTACAAAAAAAACTTCATGGACATGTTATTTCCACTTACTCAGATGGCAACAACAGAAGAGTTGCATTTACATGGTGCCTTCCATGTTATTAAATGTCCCAAAGTGCACAGCAGCCAATAAACTACTTCTGAAATGTTGCCCTTGTTTTACAACAGGGATGGGAGCAACCAACTTGGGCACAGCTAGATCTCACAAACATTTATTATTGTAATAGCCAGATAACCCACTATTTCCAGTGATAACAGTTGAGGGACAAATTTGGCCAGGATGCTGGCGACAGTTTCACCCACTTCTTCAGGTACAATCAGGATATCATTACGTCACTCTCAGAGGACAGGTGAGCCTCAGCTTACCACGTTATCAGAAAGTTGGCAGCTCTGATGGTGCAGCACTTTTTCAGTACTACATTGGAGTGTCAGTTCGCATTTTCAGTCTGGGCTTGAACTTCTCCTTCAGAGGCAAAAACAGTGGGACTGATTTGGATGTGAGGGCACTGGAACTAATTTGTACATGAGGGAACTGGGACTGATTCATAGGCTCATTCGGAGGCAAGGGCACTGGAAATGATTCAGTTTCAAGGGCACTGGTACCAATTTGGACACAAGGACTGATTCAGAGATGAGGGAACTGTGACTGAGTTAGATGTACAGGCACTGTGGCTGATTAGCGGCAAGGGCATTGGGGCTGATTCAGAGGCAAAGACAGTGGGACTGATTCAGGGGTGAGAGCACTGGGCACACTTCAGAGGCAAGGGCACTGGGACTGATTCAGGGGTGAGAGCACTGGGCACACTTCAGAGGCGAGAGCACTGGGCACACTTCAGAGGCAAGAGCACTGGGAATGATTCAGGGGTGAGAGCACTGGGCACACTTCAGAGGCGAGGGCACTGGGAATGATTCGGGGTGAGAGCACTGGGCACACTTCAGAGGCAAGGGCACTGGGAATGATTCAGAGGCAAGTGCACTCAGATTGATTCAAAGGTGAGGGCACAGGGACCAATTCAGAAGTGACAGCACTGGGATTGATTCAGAGTTGGAAGCACGGGGGCTGATTCAGAGGCGAGGGCACTGGGACTGATTCAGAGGCTAGGGCACTGGGGCTGATTCTGAGGCTAGCACACTAGGACTGAGTTAGAGGTGAGGGTACTGGGGCTGATTCTGAGGCTGAATCTGAGTATGGGAGTTGGCCAACCTGTCTGTGCTAAACCTTTGACACCACTAAATAATTAGCCGTATTCCCTTTTGCTCATTACCTCCATATTCCCCTGTCCCCATTTTCCCTTTCAAGTTCAAGAACAAAAACAGAAGTTTTTCAAGAGTCACCAGACCAAAATGTTAACTCTGATTTTTCTTCACAGATGCTGCCTGACATGCTGAGCTTTTCAAGCAACTTCTGTTTTTGTTCCTGATTTACAGTATTCGCAGTTCTTTCGGTTTTTACTCCCTTTCAGGTTCCCTGTCCTATTTTGAAAATTTCTGCACTAAAAGTCTGCATTACCCTCCAAACGTTTTAGGCTCCACCCCCGCACCCCTCCAAATATTTATACCGATTGTTAAAATATAAAACGGAATATAAAATGCTGAGAGAACTCTGGCAGCATCGATGGAGAGAATAACAGAATTAACATTTCCAGTCCTATGATTATTCTTCGGGACGAGAAAATGGGAATCATTCCCTAGGTTGTTTGCCCAACTCGAATCGTGGCTGTTCCGGGGCCCCGGACCTCCTCAGCTCGGGCATGACACATAGAAAGCCAGAATAAGATGCTCCTATACAAATACGCTGGTTCTCTTAAAACAAAAATCACTGGGTGTACATTTACAGCTCATCCAGCTACAAGGGTGTGACTACTGAAAATAAGAGGAGACCGGGTGGAGAGGGAGCAACAGAGCAAGAAAGAAGATTCGATATGCGAGAGAAAAATAATAAGAAAATGAGTGAGAAAGGAACGATTGAGTAACAGAGGAAGAAGTTATGGGGTTGGGGGGTTGGAAGAGAAGGCATGAAAACACCGGGACAAAGAGAAAATAATAGGCAGGGGGAATCCAGAAAGAAATGATTATAAAGCAAAAATGCAGGAGAAGCAAACTGTACACATGTAACCAGCGTTTGAAAAGATAATAGAGTTGAGAGACAGTGTGTGTAACCGGCTTCCAAACATACGCAGTAACAGACATTGACCCTTGGTGATATAAAGTTTTCACTTCTGAAAGGTGATACAATTCGGAAGAACAGTTTAAACGCTCTTGCTGCGAATAACACTGGATATTGCTTCGAAATATCTTGAATATTCTGTGAAATCGGACACAACTTATTGTGCGTGTTTTTTTTCGAAAAAAATAAGACCCAGAACGCAGTAAAATCCAAATAAACACATCCTCAACGCACACGTTTCAAACGTGCAAAACAAAAAGTGGTTTTCATGGAAACGTTCGTATTTTCTTCAATCGTCAGTCTCTCAGTTTCACCGGTTGATTTTTGGAACGATCTTGCTTCGTTATCAAACTATTGACTCCCATCACATAACTGCTGAAGGGGCCAAGTTTGTTCCTTTAACGGTTAGCATGAAAGCCGGGGTCTTCTTGTGTGACACAGTCACACAATCCAAGATGGCGATTCAAGACTGCCTTAACCATTTTAGGTCGTACACTTCGGTTTTCTTGCAACCTCAACACTAACACACATCTGTTTCACATGCAATGCAACTTCGCACTTCACTAATGGGACTTGTCGAAATAAACTTGTTCAATTTGCAAACGTTCATTCTGCTGGTTACACTGCTGGTGCACAAACCTGCCACATTCGTGTAAACAAAGTTGCATCTGTCCATGCACTGACTCTGAAATCCTAAATGCAACTCTTTGTCTGCAATAGGTGGTAACTGGGAGGGGAAAAGCCACCGGGTGCGGACCAAAGCCTGAAATTGGCGTCTCCTGCGGTGCATCGACTTGCACAACAGACCCCTGGATCTCTTGCTCCCACCCTTTTACAATCTGCTGCAATTAGCAGACTGTCAGATGCACTGGATTACAACAAAAGCAACTTTACATTAGAAGACCTACTTCCAGTAATCAAAGCACAAAGTGCAACGCAGTATTAAAATAAAAACAGACAATATGCGTCCTGGAATAATTCTTGGAAAGCTGTAATTAAACATAGACACAAACATAAAATATAATCGGAGCTTTTTTTTGGAGATGTGATGTTTAAGCAGAGAAGCAAACATAAAACACCTATATGTAACAAAGGGCTTGAATTATCTTCCTTTTGGTTATGGGAAATGCAGCGGATTAAACACAAAGCAAACATAAATATCCTTTATATATATAAAATAAGTCTTTTTTGGAGTTATTGGAAGGGGTATTTAATCCATATGCAAACATAAACATACCTAATATATGAGAACTTGAAGTATGATATTTTGAGTTGCTGAAAGGGGTTTTAAAGTTACAAATGTACACAGCCTTTATTTTTAAAAAAGTTTTTTTTTAGGGTTGGTATAAAAAACGTGGACAGGTGAATAAAAATAGATGCAAACGTAATTACCCCAAGTCTATATTAAAGAGACAACGTGAATTCTCTGAGTGGCTCCTGCTGTAAATAGGTGAGGATGCCTGTGCTATCAGAGAGTTTGACAGAGCAAGGTTACTCAAACTCCGCTACAAAGTTGCCCAGATCCTAACCAAACTGTGAAGGGGGGTGTCCTTTCAGGGGGGGAGGGATGGCAGGGACTCCCCTTGCACTTTGCACAAGTTGGAAACTCGCTGAAAATTAATGGGGAATAAAAGTGTCAGGAGACGTCACGGAGTCAATGGCGGAGCCGGCCACTTTTCCTGTGTTAGTTGCCGAAATGTGGGGCTGGATTGCGGGCATGCCCGGTGCCCACAGCCTCCCGGCTCCCCGTCATGCCCCTGGCCTGGGCTCTCCCCCAGGCAGGAGGCCGGTCCCGGAGTGCCTCCGGCACCCGACCGCGCCGCTACACCGCCCCAACTCGCGATTTTCCTCGGCACCTGCCGCCTCCTGTCGCCGTCCGGGGGCTCTCACTCCTCCGTCCGGCTTCCCCGAGCTCTCCCCGCCGGTCTGCCGCCGAGCTCGGGGTACCGACTTTCCCCCGGGCCGGTCCAGGCCAACGGCGGGCGCTTGGCAAGGCCCCGGGCCGGCGTTTTGTGCCGCTAAAGAAACACAGATGGCGGGCAGGGTTCGCCATTTCTGCGCGGCCCGGAGCTGCCAGCAGCTGGTGTTCTCACTCAGGTCCGCACCGAGCTTATAAACACCCAGCCGGAGCTCAGAACAGGAGCTGCTACACACAAGGAAGGAGCTGAGTGTGTCAGGAGCATAGCTACTGCACACACATACACACACACAGATATACACACACTGGGGCTGCCAACTGCCTCCTGTTCCCACCAAGAACTGAAAAAAGAAACTTCCAGGCTCACCAAACATGACCGAGAACTCCACTCCGGCTCCCCCCAAAGCCAAGCGTGCCAAGGCAGCCAAGAAGACCCTGGACCATCCGAAGTACACGGACATGATCGTATCTGCCATCCAGGCATTGAACAGCCGCTCTGGTGTCTCCCGCCAAGCCATCCAGAAGTACATCAGCAGCAAATACCAGGTGGGTGACAACGCCAACTTGCAGATCAAGCTAGCGCTCAAGAAACTGGTGCACAACCAGGTTGTCAAGCAGACCAAGGGCCTTGGCGCCTCAGGCTCCTTCCGGCTAGCTAAAAACGAGGAACCAAAGAAGGCAGTAAAGAAGGTGGCCAAGGCACCGAAGAAGAGCCCAGCTGCCCGCAAAGCACCAGTGGCCCGCAAGGCAGCCAAGCCAGCAGCCAAGGCGAAGAAGGCAAAAGTGGAAAAAAAGAAAGCCAAAATGCCAAAAAAGAAGGCCGCCACGCCCAAAAAGACCAAGAAAGCAAAACCAGCAAAAGCCAAAGCCAGGACCAAGGTGAAGAAAACAAGTGTGCCGAAACCGAAAGGAAAAAAAGCCAAGAAGTGATTCTGATCAGAACATGTAAACGTGGACTGCTTTTGATTTTCAGTTTAATTCTATGGAAACTTTGTGTACATACAGTTTAAGAAAAGATTTTTTTTAAATTTAATAAGGACACTTTTTATTTTGTCAGCAGCTCTTTGTGTCTTATGTTTAAAAAGATATGGACGCAGTAATCATCTGAAAATAGTTACATTGGGACTGTGGACAAGAAATGTAAATGTTGGACGTTGCCGTGGTTAACCTTTGCTCTAGACCTATTCCGTCTTGTCTTACTGCCCTGGTGAGGAGTGGGCAGGGCATGCATGAGTGTGGGTGTGTATTTACAGTACTTCCAATCCCAAAGGAAGGGCGTAAATTCACAGACAATTGCTGAGCAAAGACAGCCCCCACTAATGGACAACATTACAGCAGTCCATTGCATTGTTCAGCATTTATTTTCCAAATACTTTACTCAAGTGAATTTGTTTTAGACTTTTAAAGCAGGCTGGAACTGTGCTGCTAGTTTCTAAGAAAACGTAAATGTGAATGATATTATAGAAAAGTGCAGAGTCAATATTTTGAGAGCTTTCCCTCTCAAAAACAAATTCTCTGTTTGAATGTTAAGAAATCATTGTGTCGACAGAGAGCCAGAGTTGGTTCATAAAGCTGTGTAGTTAACCAGTTTCTTATTTAACTTAACTTAGTAAAAGGGGTCTTGCAAGATGCAGTTACCAGGGCACAATTCCCCCACTCACCACATTTATATTTGAAGAGATGGCATAAGAGAAACATTCTGCAAAATGCAGAGGCAGGCCATTTAGTGACTGCTTGCAATGGCAAAACAATTTCACACTGTCCCGACATCCCAGCGTGGTAACTGTTTCCATATACTAGGCTGTGTTTAGATCCTTACGAGCTTTGCTGGCCTGAAATGATATTTGGGTGTTTTATAGAGGGTTTTCAAGGTAGAGTAGTACTTATGTTTATTTTGAGATAGAAATTGCAATAATCATGCAATTCCGAAAGTTAATGATAAAAAAACCATAGAAAATTAGAACTAAACAGTTTAGTTTAACTTGGCCAAAGAAAAATGGAAATTCCTAACTGAAAGGCACTCACTTATAATGTGGCTCCAACAATGTGATTTGTATGTGTTCTTTGCACAAATTCACTGTACTTTAATCATTAGGATTTTCTCCCCATACAAGCAATTCATATTTATCATTAATGATGTCTAGTTTATTCCATGGTTTACTTATTAGGACATTCCTTCTCAAACAGTCGTGTGCTGTTTCTTGTTAAACTCTGCTTTAAATTTTTAAATACACTTGTTTTAATTGACAAATAATCAAACTTCATATCTAATTGTTTGATGGCATGGTGTTTATTTTTTAGCTGAATCTATCTGAAGACTGACTGTAATTCATAAGCTGTCATCCTGTCAGTGTAAATGGTTGGCCACGTGGACAATATTGTATTGTGTTGTTTACAGGGTGCCCTGTACCTTCGTATGTTTATAATAAATAAAGCTATGTCTTGATTTGGAAGAGACTGCCTGTTACAAATCGATGTCTCCTGCAGTGGGTGGAAACGAGAGAAATAAGGGGCTTGTGATCATCAGGATCTAGGGGAGGGGTGGGTTTTTCTACTAAGAGCCAACATTGACTCAATGGGCTGAATGGACACGATGTGCCAGAAAAAGTCTGTAAATTGCTCTTTCACAGCTCCTAGCAAATGTAGAAACGTGCGAGATGTCCAAGTGTACACCATGGATATTATAAATAAATGACTTGTTTATTAAAAAAACATCATGAAGACTCAATTGTGCCGATGTTACAAATAAACAAGTAGTTATAATCTACAACCTGTAGACAATCATTGAAATGAAAAAAAAAGGTAATAAAAGGATTACATTGTTATAAATATTACAGTATAGAAACTATTTCAATATGTTGCATAATGCAGGTCTCCTTAATTTACGGAATAAAAATGAAAAGTCTACAAACTGTATTTTGTATTAAAGTCTATGGCTTATCTGTTGTCAATCTGAGCTCATTAAATTCTCTTACTATTTACATATAAGAGTTTTACAAAGTAGGACTGTCTTGTATTCAAATCATTTTGTATCCTTTTGTGAAACTGAGTCTTTTGTTCTTAATTCTGTGGCACGTTTACTTTCATGGGGTTGTGACAAGTGTGAGGGTGGGGGAGATTAAAGGTGGGGTTTAGGTTGAGTTTGACTCCTTGATGGCATTTCCATCAAAAGTTAGAAAGGCACATGACACAGTGCAGCAAAGGAACAAGGCTTTCAGCCCAATAAGTCTCTGATGTGGTGTTCGTGTTCCACGTAAACTTCCCCATACCCTATCTGCACATCTTTTCAGTGCTTTCACCCTCAAGTACTTACATAGCTTTCTCTTAAAATGTCAGCTGTGGCTCAGTGAGTAGCATTACCAAGTTGTCCAGTTGTGTTTTCATAGCCCACTCCACAACACTGAAACGTAGACTTGAGCACAAAAACCTTAGCTGACATTCCTGTGAAGTACCGAAGGAGGGCTGCATTATTGGCAGTGCCAGCTCTCAGATGAGGTGTTAAACTTAGGTCCTGATTACCCTAACAGAGAGAAGAAAAAACTTCTGCGGCCATAATTTTGAAGAAGGGCAGGGGAAATTTCCCTTGGTCTCCTGGTCAATACGTACTTCACATACAAACATAACAAGAACAAATTATCTGGTCATCGTCACGTTTTTTGTGGGAGTTTGCTGTTGGCTACCGTGTATCCTACATTCTAAGTGTGACTACACTTCAAAAATACTTTTTGCTAGCTGCAAAGTGTTTTGGGACTTTGGTCATAAAAGGTCCTACAGAAATATATTTTCTTTCTTAAAATGAATGTCATCACAGTCCCTGTTTTTAAAATTCATTCTTGGGACATAGGTGTTGCTGGCTAGCCAGCATTTATTGCCTGTCCCTAGTGGCCTTGAGAAGGTGGTGGTGAGCTTTCTTCTTGAACTGCTGCAGTCCATATGCTGTATGGACACAATGCCCTTCGGGAAAGAATTCTAGGATTTTGACCCAGCAACAGTGAAGGAGTGGATATACTTCCAAATCAGGATGGTAAGTAGCTTGGAGGGGAACTTGCAGGTGGTAGTGTTCCTATGCCCCTTCTTGTCTCATTTTTTACATACCTCCTGGAGTTCTGGAAAGAGTGCAGCAGCAGCAATGGCATCACAGAGAGCATGGTAGCAGACATGGCTCCCCAGCAGTGTTGCCTGGAGGTCCGGGACATGGAGCGGCTGTGGGCCTGAAGCGATGTCGGCTGGAGGTCTGGTGCAAGGAAGCAGCTGTGGGCCCAGAGCAGTGTCGGCTGGAGGTCCGGTGCGGGGAAGCAGCTGTGGGCCCACAGCGGTATCGGCTGGAGGTCCGGTGCGGGGAAGCAGCTGTGGGCCCGGAGCGGTGTCGGCTGGAGGTCCGGTGCGGGGAAGCAGCTGTGGGCCCGGGGCGGTGTCGGCTGGAGGTCCGGTG
>NC_063368.1:4088756-4161563 GCF_021869965.1 Rhincodon typus
GGGGAAGCAGCTGTGGGCCCGGGGCGGTGTCGGCTGGAGGTCCGGTGCGGGGAAGCAGCTGTGTGCCCGGGGCGGTGTCGGCTGGAGGTCCGGTTCATGGAAGTGGGTGTGGGCCCGGGGCAGTGTCGGCTGGAGATCCAGCGCGGGGAAGCGGCTGTGGGCCTGACCCCCACATAGTTAGAGTGAGCCCAAAGGATTGGTCCCCTGGCATTTGCAGTGTAAAGAGCTAGAAGCCTGAGGTTTCCTGGAAAACAGCCCAAAGCACAGGAGACCAAGCCCTTGCAGGGAGTGCACTTAAGAAAGATTGTTGAATTTTCATTTTTATTCCCTATTTTTCCACTTAATACTAGGAAGGACTACAATGTTAACTTTTAACTTGATTTATTTATTTTTCTATTTCTACCAAGAACAACGGTAATGCTTTACTTTTAACATTGTTTCTCCATGTTACTACTTGTATCTAAGTTTTGTACTTTGGTACCTTTGTACCTAAGATGGCGCCACGTACGGCAATATTGTACATTTTTCACTGTACTTGAGTACACATGACAATAAAGCTTCAATCAAAATCAAATCAAATTATGTATATGCTGCCCTTGTCCTTCTAGGTGGAAGTGGTCATAGGTTTGGATGCTGCTGTCTTGAGGACCTTTTAATGAATTTCTGCAGTGCATCTTGAAAGTAGTACACACTACTGTTACTGAGGGTCGGTGGTCAAGGGAATGGATGCTTGTGGATTTAGTGATAATCAAGTGGGCTGCTTTGTCCTGGATGGTGTTAAGCTTCTTGAACGTTGTTGGGGCTGCACTCATCCAAGTGCAAGTGGGCATATTCCAATACACTCCTTGTACCTTGTAGATGGTTAGCAGGCTTTTGGGGGGTAGGGTTCAGGAGATGAGTTGCTCGCCACAGGATTCCTAACCTTTGACCTGTTCTTGTTACTGCTGTATTTATGTAGTGAGTCCAGTGACTTTCTGGTCAATGGTAACCCCCAGGATGTTAATAGTGGGGGATTCAGTGATAGCAACACCATTGAATGTCAAGGGGCAATGGTTAGATTGTCTCTTATTTATGATGGTCATTGCCTGGCATTTGTATTGCACAAATGTTACTTGCCACTTGTCGGCTCAAGTCTGGATATTGTCCAGATCTTGTTGCATTCGAACACACACTGCTTTAGTATCTGAGGAGTCGCAAATGGAACTGAACTTTGAGCAATCATCAGTGAACACTCCCACTTCTGAGCTTATGATGGAGGGAAAGTCATTGATGAAGCATCTGAAGATGGTTGAGCCTAGGATACTACCCTGAGGAACTGTTGCAGAGATGTCTGGAGCGGAGATGATTGACTTCCAATGACCACAACCATCTTCCTTCTTGCCAGGTATGACTCCATGTGGTAGCAACCTGTGCAATATATCAAGCTTCCACGTGATGCCACACATGGGAAAGCAATGACCTAGCGGCATTAGCACTGGACTGTTAATTCAGAGACCCAAGTAATGTTCTGGGATTCAGGTTCAAATTCCACCACAGTAGATAGTGGAATTCAATAAACTTCTGGAATTAAGAGTCTAAGGATGATTATGAAACCATTGTCAATTGTCAGAAAAACCCATCTGATTCACTAATGTCCTTTAGGGAAGGAAACCGCCACCCTTACCTGGTCTCTCCTACACCAGACTCCAGACCCACAGTAATTTGGTTGACTCTTAACTGCCCTACGGACAGTTAGGGATGGGCAACAAATGCTGGCCCAGTCAGTGATGCCCGCATCCTGTGAATGAATAAGTAAAAGAAACAGAAGGGCTGTAAAATCCTGACTTAACTCATTGTGCTAATTATCCCAACAGATGCCAAGTGCTTTGCCACCAGGGCAGATCACTTGACTCATTCCTGGATGACAAAGGTTGTCTGAGGAAGCAATGTTGGAATTTAGAAGGTTTAGAGGTGATCTTGAAACCTCTAAGATTACGATGGACTTGACATGGTATATTCTAAGAGAACATATTGTCTCCTAGGACAGATTAGAACTAGGGGACAGTTTAAGAATAAGACATCTGAATTTTTAAGATGGAGATGAAGAGATTTTCTTTTCTCTTAGATGGTCATAAGTCTATAGAATTCTGTCCCTCACAGAGCATTGGAGGCTGAGTTCTTGAATTCAATCAAGGCCAAGGAAGATTTTAAAATTCATTGACAAATAGGCATTCCTCGCCCATCCCTAGTTGCCCTTGAATTGATTTTTGATTGAGAAGGGAGTCCAGTGTTGAAAGCTGTCAGGAAACTGGGGCTTAGATCACAACCTGATTGGCTACAATTTCATTGAACAGTGAACTAGGCTTGAAGGGTTGAATGGCCTAAAGCTGACATTCCTATTAAGCTACATAGTCAAGCTACCAAGAAAACCTCCTTTCAATGATGGCTGCTGCAATGAGTGGGCAAAACTGTGGAGCTCCATGTGAGGAATGGTAAGGTCATCTACTTTGGATCATAAAAATGATACAAGAATAATCAATCAGACTTTTTCTAAAAGGTTAGAAGCTAGAATTGTGGAGGACCAGAGAAAGACTGCCCACTGAGTACAAAATCACTGAAATGTTGTTTTAGAAACACAGGAGCAGGAGTAGGCCATCTGGCCTTTGGATCCTGCGCCACCATTCAATATGATCATGGTTGATTATTCAATTCATTATTCTGTTCCCTGCTTTCTCCCCATACCATTTGATCCCTTTAGACCTAGGAACCATATCTGACTCCTTCATGAAAATATTCAAGACTTTCTGTGGCAGACAATTTCACAGCCTCACCACTTTCTGGGTGAATAAACTTCTCCTCATCTCAGTCCTAAATGGCCTATCCCATATTCTTAATCTGTGACCCCTGGTTCTGGACTCTGTCCTTCCTCTGTTTATCCTGTCTAGTTCTGTTAGAATTTTATAAGTTTCTGTGAGATCTCCATCATGCTTCTAACGTCCAGAGAATGTAGTCCTAACTGATAGTGAATGTTCTTTCTTCATATATCAGTTCTGTCATCCCAGGAATCAGTCTGGTAAGCCTTCATTGCACTGCTTCCATAGCCAGAATATCATTCCTTAGTTAGGATGGACACAATAGTTCAGATATGGTCTCATTAAGGCCCTCTACAACTGGAGTGAGACCTCCCTGCTCCTGCACTCGAATTTTCTCACTGTGAAGGTCAACATACCATTTGCCTTCTTCACTGCCTGCTGCATCTGTATGCGTATTTTCAGCAACTGGTGTAACAAGGACATCTCGGTCTCGTTGCACCTCCCTCTTTCTCAATCTACTGTCGTTCTGATAATAACCTACATGCCTGTTTTGCTACCAAAGTAGATAACCTCATATTTATCCACATTATACTGCATCTGCCATGCATTTAACTACTCATTGAACTTGTCCAAATCGTACTTTTCCCTTTACTGTGGTATTCTTGCAAATTTTCCTGATGAGTACAAAATAACAAGCTTCAACAAAATGAGCCTTTTCCCAACAATACACAAATCACCCAAATATACTGGAACGGTTAAAAAAATGGGTTGTGTGCCTTTAGCACAAGAAGGTTTGAATTTAGAAGTCATAACAGTAGACTGCATCTGGAACACCAAACTCAGTTCTGGGCACCATATTACAATAAGGGTATAAATGGCCTTTGAACGGGCTTAGTTCAGATTCACAAGAATGATAACAGGGTTAAAAGGATTGAATGATTAGGAAAGGCTGTATAGGTTTGTATTACCTTGAATGCATATGAGTAAGTGATGATGAAAGAACATAATGGAGAGGAATTATTATCTCTCGTTGGATAGTCCAGGGACATAATCTTATCCTTACAGCCAGACTGTTCAGAATGATAACAGAAAGCAGTGATATTAAGGATTACAGATTCAAAGGCAGGGAGGTGGAATTCAGATACAGATCAGCTATGCTCTAATTGAATAGCAGAGCATGTTTGAAGGGCCAAGTGGCCTCCTCCTTCTGTTCTTATGTCATTGTGCTGCAACTTGTCAAGAAATAAAATGTCACAAAATGAACTGCTTCTGAAATTTAGTGACTGCTGTAATATGATATTGGTAGGAAGAATAATAAACAGAACATGGCTGGAGTTGGAGTGGGGGTAGAGAGAGAGCTGGTTGGACATTGATCATATTTTGTCAGTGAATGGAGCGAGTTCTTCAAAATGGGCAGCGTACCAAATTCTTCATTGATCAAGTATAGTTCATTAAATAAGGAATTGGGGGTAATCATTTTACCTCTGCATATTGTTTGTATCAAGACATTCCACGCAAAGTAACATGATCTGTTATCACAGTGTGGGAAAAATACAGGCTCCCTCAATAATCAGTGATTAACAAATACATTAGCTTGTCTGTTACTTGGAAACGACATGGGACCTTTGTTAAAATAGAGTATGTTTAGTGATATTTGGTCCTTTGTCTTGCTTAACACTATTGCAGTGGCTCACTTTGACACAAGACATAGGAAAATACTGCATTAGATCCACTGCTATTTTCTAAACTGGAATAACACAAGAGTGTACAGGCATCTTGTATAGATCATGACTGGCTCCCAGCTCAAACACAGCAGCACAATAATCCTGGGTTTTGGGTATTCTCCATGTGGGACATATAGAGCTAAAGCCAGGTTAGTAGCTCAGGGCTTGGAAGAGGAACTTGGTGATCAAGATATCAGACCGGATTCCCCAACTGCAGGAAAAGTAACCTTGAAATTTTATTGTAGCTCTTTTAGCAACATACCCCTGAGAAGGTAAGTCAATCGATATAAAAGCTGCATTGTTACAAGATGAAAAAATTTAAGAGGATGCACTTTTGAAACCACCTAAAGAAAGGTGATTTTGAAGGGAAGCTATGGAAATTATACAAATGTATTCATGCATTGAATGACGCAGCAAGGGTTTAGTATTCCTCAGATAGGTCCAAACTTTTGAAAGTAGGCTGTGATAAGTTTAAAACAGAGCCAGCGATGTTCTACTGGTATCACAAAGTGAAACTAACAGGCATCTTTATGGTGCATGTGATGATTTTATGTGGAGAGGTTGTATGGAATTCGAGCGTTGTGTGAAAGATAAAATAATAAGTAATTTAAGATTAGAGGTGTGGCTTTGGGGTCCTTTCAATGAACAGGGTGAGATAGTAAGCAAAATAAGTCAGGACCAACTTTGGAACAGTCATTCTTGGGATCCTGAGAAATCAGGCCAGGTCCTCAGAGAAAGATGATTTTGCATTCAAGAAGACATGGCTTGTTTGATTTAACAAGGTGTAGAGCTGGAATGAACACAGCAGGCCAAGCAGCATCAGAGGAGCAGGAAGGCTGACGTTTCAGGCCTAGACCCTTCTTCAGAAATGGGGGAGGGGAAGGGGTTTCTGAAATAAATAGGGAGAGAGGGGGAGGCGGATAGAAGGTGGATAGAGGAGAAGACAGGTTGAGAGGAGACAGACAGGTCAAAGAGGCGGGGATGGAGCCAGTAAAGGTGAGTGTAGGTGGGGAGGTAGAGAGGAGATAGGTCAGTCCAGGGAGGACGGACAGGTCAAGGGGGCGGGATGAGGTTAGTAGGTAGGAGATGGGGGTGGGGCTTGAGGTGGGAGGAGGGGATAGGTGGGAGGAAGGACAAGTTAGGGAGGCGGGGACAAGCTGGGCTGGTTTTGGGATGCGGTAGGGGGAGGGGAGATTTTGAAGCTTGTGAAGTCCACATTGATACCATTGGTAAGTTGCTTGATTGTTTGTTGCTTGTTTGATTGGTAAGTTAACCCGGTTATGCACTCAGACCTGACCCAATGCCAGTATGTACCTTGGAACTGAGTAGCATGATGAAACGTGCTACTGTTGAGAAAGTCCTGAGAGCAAAGAAAACATGAAAGAAATTAAAATTCAAAAAATGAACACTCAACTTTCTAGCTAGATGATATGCAACTAGCTCTTTTTGACTGATCACGTACCAATCTTCTGAACAAATAGTCACATGCAGTAGAGATTATTATATTCTTGATGGGAAAGAATAATAAATATTCAATTAACCTGAGAAGCCAATAAATTAAGATAGATAGTTAAAAGTAACTTAGCTGTTGAAACATTGGTAGAAGTAGAAGCTATAGATACAACGGTGTATTTATCTAAAAAAATGCTAATCAAAAGGCAATGTAAGAAATGTTTGCCTCTAGAATGTTATTTGGATAACCATTCTCTTTGAGGCAGTGTACATTTGACAAATATTGAGGATTAACCTTGCTAGCATAAATAAATGTTAGACAGAAAAAAACCTGCCAAAATAAAGTGGGTTGATGGAAGTCACTTGTTGTCAGACCGTTTGTCATAACATTGGTGCTTGCTGCAAAACATCATTGGAGATCCTGAAAGAGGGAGGCCTGGTGGTGTGAAGAGGCATCAAAAAATGAAAAATAAAAGTGGGTCATTTTTGTTACTGATGATTGTATTATAAGGGAAGATATAGAATATGAAAGCCATAATTTTATTTTTCATTAGTTTTATTCAAGGGTTGATGTCTTCAAATATTTCTCTTTAAAGAGAGAAGGGTTATCTGTTAACATAGCAAGTGGTTAAGCAAGTAACTGAGTTTTATTGATTAATTAGTTGACTGAGTAAGTATAAAGTGTGAATGAGAGGGCTCTAGTGGCGCAGTGGGTTAAAGTCCAACCTGCTCTAGAAGTGTGTCAGAAAATGCCTGAAAAGGTTGATTATAAACATTTAAATTGGGAGTGAGGGGCTCTGTGACATAGTGGTACTATCTCTACCATTGGGCCAAAAGGTCCAGGTCAAGTCCAACCTCAGAATGTCACGGCCACTGTAGTGATTGGAACCAGGTGGATCTTATTGACTGAGCTCCTTGATTGGGATTGTTAACCTGGGCCAATCAGGGAGCCCTGGCTGACAGATATAAACAGGGGATTCAGAATCTCCTCACTTCAGGGACTTAAGAATAACAAACAGATGTCTCAGGGGTTCTAAAATAAAAACCAGGGGATTCAGAGAGTCTCCTTACTTCAGGAACTGGCTCTGAGCTGGCTGGCTACAGCCAGTGTACTGTGTACATGTAAATAAAGGGTGACTTGGCGATGGGATACCACCCTCTGTGCAGTTATTTCAGGTACAGTGATGTATCATAGCCGATACAAACAAGTTGTTTCTAAAAAGTAAAGGGGAATGGAAAGGACTGGGTGTGAAAGGAATTGTGAGGCTGAAACAGCTTCGAATGGCAGGCAAGCCCCAGGTAAACAGAGGAAGAGCTTCACTGCTGAAGTGTGGCATTTCAATGGACACTGGGAATCATTGGCCCAAGGCTATCCAAAATGGAGTAGGAGCATCCAGGAAGGCATTGAGCACCTCAAGATTTGCCATCAGGAAACAAAATAGAAGCTAAGCAAACACAATGAAAGGACCCCGTTGCCATACCAATGCTCCAGCCACCCCTTCCCGTGACCACCTTCAGCCCCAAGTGTAACAGAGGCTGCACTAGCCGCGGTCTGAACAATCACCTATGGACTCACCCAGAGAGTGGAAGAAAGTCATCTGCGTCTGCGAAAGACCACCGATGATGATGATAAGGATGAAGGGCTGAGTAGTTAATAAACTCTTACCACAAAGAAAGTGAAATAACTCCACAGAAGCCAGTATCCCGTCACCAAGTCACCCTTTATTTACACGTGCATAGTACTTGACACTGATCCACTACCCTCAGAGCTAGCTCTGAGTGAGAAGCTCTGACACTTCTGTTTATACCTGTCACCCTGGGCTCTTTGATTGGATCAGATCAATGACCCCAGTCAGGGAATTTATATTCTCTGAGGTTCACCTGGCTATCATTGTTATAATTACTACAAAAGGTGCCGTGGTTTCTGTTGCACCAAACTAACCTCAACCTGCCATCCCAGGAAAGTAAGATTCCAACAGAGATCTGAAGACTTGGGCCATTGAAATCAACTCTTCACACTCTATATTCTGCACTCCACAACATATAGCCAAATCACATAGCCTCTCATCATAGGACATCTCCTCGCAGGAACCAATCTTATGGTGTCACCTCTGTTATAAATATATCCTTTATTAAATGGAGACCAAAAGTGCAGACAAAAGGAAAGACTTGCAATTATGTAGAACCTTTCATGGGCTCAGAATATGTCCAAGTGCTTTACACCCAATATTGAATGAAGCTCTACTTGTACTGCTGTAAGGTAAAAAACTGGACAACAAATTTGCACGCCATAAAATACCACAAGTGCTGTGTTAATGACCAGTAAATGACCCAGTATTTTAGGTGTAGACTGTTAATTGGGTGTGGCATGAGGGATGACTACACTTTTCTTTAGAATCCCTACAGTGTGGAAGCTAGCCATTCAGCCCATCAAGTCTACACCGACCATCCAAAGAGCATCCCAATTAAACCACTCACCCCCATCCCCCCTTCCTTAATCCACATCGCCTGCACACGATCGGACAATTTAGCACAGCCAATCCACCTAACCTGCACATCTTTGGACTATGGGAGGAAACCAGAGCACCTGGAGAAAACCCACAAAGACATGAGGAGAATATGTAAACTCCACATGGAAAGTCACCAGAGGGTGGAACTGAACCCAGGTCCCTGGCACTGTTAGGCAGCAGTGCTAACCACTGAGCAACCATGCCACTTTCTTGAACAGTACTATGGGATGGTACTAGCCTAATTAGAGAGACAGATCAGGCCTTCATTCAATGTTTCACCTGAAGGCAAGAGAAGAATGACACTGTCTGGGTCAACAGGTAGAAAAATAGAATTACGTAATTTAGTTTAAAACTATGTACAGAAGCCTCTGTTTCTCTGCACAGACACTGTCTAATATGCTGAATAGTGTCAGCATTTTCTGCTTTTATTGTAGATAATCGTAGCTATTTCAATCACAGTCCCAGACAACAACATCAAAAGACACTGAATAGACTCAACTGTATTGGTTGATCTGCAGTGCCATAGTGATTCTGTTAGTACTTGAATATATAGACAACTTGGTCTCATCTTCAGCTTCCTGTATTACCTTCACAAAGTCACTTATTCTGATGCTCTCCTGGCCAGTCTCCTGCCTACCACCTGCTGTGAAATTGATTTAATCCAAAATGCTGTTGCCTTTGACCTAACAGACCATGTACAGGTACGATGGACCAAATAGCTTACTGCACTGTAACAATTCAGTGAATTCTTCTTCACTATTATCCCTGCTTATCTTAACTCACATAGCTGCAACGGTGCACTTTTAAAATTCCTAGGTTTATTTTCAGATTCTTCCATGACTTTGCATCCCCCACCCCATCATGGTTAACTGCTCTAGCCACACAAGCCACCAAGCTCATTCCAAGTCTCTAACAAAAACTGAAAATGCTATTAGAAAATGTGCATGCAAAGCAGCAACCATCAAAATGACGAAAAAAAGCAGAGCAAAGCATACTTTGAAGGCAAGGTGAACCTGGTAGAGAAAAGGGTAGGGCATCTGGTGATGTTATAAATTTCCCAGCCAAGAACATTCCTATGCCCCAGATATTCAAATCCCCACTCAATGGTGGATAAGGCCAGCCTGACCATGTACAGAATGTTGCTAGATACAGGAAAAACTGGCTGGTACCATGTCAATTAGTTCAAGGCCTATGGAGGCCAAAGCAACAGCCACCAACTCCACGTGCTTCTAGGAGAACTGGGATAAGCAGACCCTAACCCGAGTCCTTTCGAGACCCCAGAGCCTAGACCAGTCACTCATCCAGACATAATGCAAATTGCTGATCAAGATCCAGGACCAGCCTCAGTTACACACACACAAACACACTCCCCAATTACATTCAACCCTCGTTCTCCACTAATCCACCTAGTCATGGAAGAATATTGTCATAAACCTTTATCACTGTAACCCAAATTTACCAGTCCATCTAGGTTGTACAGGGCTACAACACCATACCATATGATTATAGCTATCATCATTTTCATCTTTTGGCTATTTTTCACCTTGCCTACGTTTTAAATGTGCAAACCTCTGCAGGTGACAATACATCTGACCTGCTTCTGCCCTCCTATTTTGGATTAACAAATGTCAGACCTGTGAGGCCTGGCACACCCCCACACAGAATTAAATCCACCCCTAGCCCTCCATTTTGGATTAACCACACACGCAACTGACTGACAAAGAGGAATTGGGAGAAATTGATAAAAGCAAATTTTGAGAGAAGCTTAGCTAAACGTGGGCCAAGATCAGAGTTAGGAAAAATCTCCACAGGTGGACAGGGTGAGGAGGTATCTAAACTTGGTCAGCTAATTTTAAGGATTATAACAGATGCTACTTTGATCCCAGATCCAGGATGACAACATACAAACTGTTGGTCTACACCATTGGCTGGATTGCTAAGATACAATTGTAGGAACTGCTAATTGAACAAGAGTACACATCCTGGCTGTATATGGTGTGCCCCACCAGAGGCAGGCGAATGTGAGCATGGTGTTTTGTGTGTCCAGTCCAACAAACCCATGTTGTTTGGGTGTAAGAACCAGTGAGGTGTATCTCAGAAGAGAAATGGTGTGATGATTCTATGGCTTTAACAGGTTTTTGTGTCCTGGTTTTTTTTAAAATGAAGGTTGAGATAGAGATAGAGGTTCTTAGCAGTCTGTTTCTATTTTTTTGTTTTGTCTGTATTTTAATTATAGCGTATGAATAAAGTGTGTTTTGTCTCAAGCCTGGTAATTTGACCAATTGAATTACATCCAAAACACAATGCCTTACACTTACCTTTAAAATAAGAACAAGTTAGGGTCTAGGCTATCTTCTTAATATATTTTGAGAGATGTGGTCTGGTCCATAATAATGGGAATGCAGATTATTGTTACCTGAGCACAGATACCATGGGTGACTGGGGTTTTTCTACAAATGTATATACAGAAGTGGGAGGTTTGGCTACAAGTCGAGAGAAAGAGCTAGAAATTGGACAACAATGTCCTGGGAGAGTCATACAGTGGAACTATGTCCTGTACAAAATTAGAAATGGGCTAAAACCAGTGCACCCCCACACATTTGTCTGAGGACTACCCCAGGACCACAAAATGTGATGGTTTTATAACACATAGGCAAAACCCTGTGACCTCACATACACCACAAATTGATACCAGTGGTGTTAGATATATCCAGAACCCAGGTGCCAGAGTGGTGCCTTTCCCAACTTCAGAAATTATAGCTATATTTGACTCATAGGCTGTTAGGATGAAAAACATGGATTGACACAGGGAAGGCCAGACCTGGGCCTGTGGGGTGTAGTAAACGAGATATGTTGAATGATTTGGCAACAGCTCACAAAGCAGCAGTGTCCACAGTCAATCCCCACGATCTGGCTAATTTGAATAATAAGTTCAGACTTTTAACCCAGCAAGATAAATAGCCCTTGGAAAAAACTTAATCTGGACAGTCAGCAGGATGCCAAGGGAGCAAAATAAAAGAAAATCAGGCCGACAACAGCTGGTAATGGTGCTGGAATGGCAAGCCAGGTCAATACATGAAATCATCCAAGGAAAAATAGTGTGCTGTGAGCTGTAGACGATAGAACAGTTGAGGGAGAACCTCCAGCAGGCTAACCAAGGTCAGGTCCCAGCATGAATCCGTGATGAGCAGATAGAGCACTTGTACTATGGGGAGAGACGCTCCAATATTTCAAATAGTTAATTAGACAATTGACCAACAACAGGTTTAACAACAACTATAAGGCGACCATAACAAAAGCCATGGGAAGAGTACTGGGGATCCCGATCATAATGGGTTACACGTCTTTGGAGTGGAAAATGGCAGCAGCATTATCAGAGCAGGAGCATAGTTAGAATATGACAGAACCTTCCAAATGCTGTTGAGAAAGGGGGAAGGCTCGTAGGTACCACTCTGGATAGATGTTAGTAAACAAATGAAGTAATCATGTGGCCCTACCCTGTACATTCAAATGAACACGCCTTGTGTGGTTTTCAGGCAAATGCCATACTAAATTGTACTGAACACAGGGTAGCATATAGGGCAAAGGAAGAATACACAACTTCCTTAAAACACAACCACTACAGGACCTTCATGTTAGGCCACACATACCTTGCCAGTGTAGGCCTAATCAAGCTCACAGACATCCACAGGAGTGAGATCTTTGACAATGTTAATGACGAACTGAGACTAACTTTAGGTTACTATTAGGACAAGTACAACACTGGCTACTACCAGAAAAATTACAACAGGTCCAGACACAACTCGCAAATGCACATAAGAGAGTTTTGCTACTTTAATTCAGCAGATAGCGTTTTGAATTTGCTCTATCAGGCAAATTAATGTGACTCATTGGTGGGATGACTTCTGAGACTAGGGCTCAAACATACAAATACATCTGTGGGTATGTTTCCTATCATACCCGACTGCGTTGTTCATCCTGTCTTCTTTGATCTACCTTATTGTTCTCGTGATTAAATTTGTCTGCTGGAAGAATGAACCTATCAGAAATTAACCATGGACTCCACAATCCTACAACCAGAAGCCAAGAGATTAATGAAACCAGAATGCGAATGGACCATGTAAGTTGTTGCGCAGTATTAACTTTATCAAGTGCTGCTTGTTGCCGAAGAGGTTTGCAGGCAATTAGTGTACAGGATATTGTTTATGTACAGTGGAAACCCAGATACTCAGGGAGTTAGACTATCCGTCTGAGACTTGCTACATGCCTGCACTACAGCATGGTCTGAGACTGCGATCCTATTTTCACTAGATTCTTCAAGGGATCAACAGGAGGGACTGTGGTGGAGTGACTACAGACCCAAAATTGGACATTCTAAATTCACCCACAGCTGGAGAAATCGAGCCTGACAAAAAAATTAGCCAAACTAAGTTAAAGAGCAGCCAGCAGCTATCAGCTTTACACTTCTCCTGCATGGCAACAGCGAAGGATGTTGGCATCACCCTATTTGATGCTTTGAACTGCACTCATGAACCCAGTGGTCAAAGGCCACAGAACAATCAGGAATGTTTGATGCGAGTGGGGCTAAAAACACACACCCGAAAGCCACCTTCTCAGTGAAGATTCTCAGCAAAGATTCACAGCAAGACTCGTGGTGAAGAAAATCCAGGAAAAGATCCACCCTGACCTGTGAGGCCTAAAATTATGGAAGAGAGCCAGCTCGACGCCAGTGAAGGAGGAGATTCCAATGACCCAGCTCAAACATGTAGATCATTGCAGGTAATATCTTTCTCAGATGGATACAGCTAAATAGATAATTGAGAGAATATTGTGGGAATTTGGGAAATGCTCACATTTTTAATCAGGAATATTTTGTTAACAAAATCGAGCTGAACCGCAATTCAAATTCTGTGTCCCTTTGTCTGCCTCACTGACAAGTGCTTGGGTGAAATGTTTTTAATACATAAACTGGTTGAAGTGATCAAAGCACAGACAACAGCTGTTAGGGAGGGAATTCCAGGACTTTGACCCAGTGACAGTGAAGCAATGGCGATATATTTCCAATGGTGAATTACTCATAGGGGAACTTACAAGTGATAGTGTTCCCATGTATCTGTTGCCCTGATCCTTCTAGATGGAAGTGGTTGTGGTTTTGCAACATGCTGTGTGAGGAGTCTCAGTGAATTTCTGCAGAGAAGTGATTTTATAAAGGTTTTTAAAATCATGAGGAGCATGAGTAGGGTACATAGCCAAGGTCTTTTTTCCAGCATAGGGGAGTCCAAAACTAGAGGAGCATAGGTTTAAGGTGAGATGGAAAGGATTCAATTTGGACCTGAGGGGCATTTTTTTTCATGCAGAGGGCAGTACATGTATGGAACGAGCTTCCAGCGGAAGTGGTGGAGGCAGGTACAATTACACCATTTAAAAGGCGTCAAGATGGGTACGTGAATAGGAAGGGTGTGGAGAGAAAGGACTAAGTGCTGGCAAATGGGACTAGATCAGTTCACGATATCTGGCCCACCTCGTCCATGCTGACCAAAGGATCTGTTTCTGTGCTGTATAACTATATGACTCTAGTTGATGGCACATACTGCTGCTACTAAGCATTGATGGTGGATGAAGTGAATGTACGTGAATGTGATGCCAATCAAGTGGGTTGCTTTCTCCTGAATAGTGTCAAGCTTCTTGAGCATTGTTAGAGCTGCACTCATCTAGGCAAGTGGGGATATTCCATTACATTCCTGTCTTGTATCTTGTAAATGGTGGACAGGCTTTGGAGTGGGGGTGCAGTGTCACAAGAAGAGTTGCTCGCTGCAGGATTCCTCACCTCTGACCTGCTGTTGCACCCACAGTATTTATGTGGCTAGTCCAGTTCAGTTTGTAGTCAGTGGTAACTTCAAGGATGTTGATAGTCAGGCAGCAGCAGTGGTAATGCCATTGATTGTCAAGGGCCAATTGTTAGATTCTCTTTTGTTAGAGATGGTCATTGCCTTGAACATGTATGACACAAATGTTACTTCCCATTTGTTAACCCATGCCTGGATACAGGTCTTAGTCTTGCTGCGTTTGAACACAGACTGTTTCTGTATCTGAGGAGGTGTGAATGGTGCTGAATACTGTAGTGCAGTCATCCACACACAACCCAACTTCTCACGTTATGATGGAGAGAAGGTCATTGGTGAAACATCTAAAGATGGTTCAATCTAGGATACCACTTTCAGGAATTTCTGCACAGATGTCCTGCAGCTGAGATGACTGACCTTCAACAACCACAACCATCTTCTTTTGTGACAGGTCTGAATCCAACCAGCTGCACTTGTCCAAGTAAGCAGGTAGTACGCCACTATACTTCTGACTTGTGCCTTTTAGATATAGACAGGCTTTAGGAGTCAGGAAAATAGTTAAGCACAACAGAATTCCACACTTCTGGTCTGCTCTTGCAGCCACAGTAACTATATTGATATAGGTCAGTTAGATCAGTTGGCTGGTCAGCTGGCATGCAATGCCGTGTTAATGCCAACAGCACAGGTTCAATTTTCATTCCAGCTGAGGTAACCATAAAGGTCTTACCTTATCCCTTGGCAGACAGCATGGTGACCCTCAGGGCAAACTCAACACCAGTCATCTCTCCCTAATGAGAGAGCAGTCCTCTGGAGAATGCAAATTTACCTTTAATTATGTGGCTGATCCAGTTTAGTTTCTGGGCAATGGTGATTTATAGGATGTCAAAAGGCGGTGGGGGGTTAAATTCCTTCTTGTTGGAAGGAATCAGCTGGGATTTATTGCCCGTCCCTAGTTGCAGTTGAAAAGGTGGTGATGAGCAACCTTCTTAAACTGCTGCAGTCCACATTTGGCATGAATATCAATTGAAATTTATCAGCCAAAGCCTCAACATTGTCCAGGTTTTTGCTGCATTAGGATATGGATTACTTCAGTATCTGAGGATTTGCAAATGGTACTGACCACCATAGGCAATCACTACGAGCAACCCCACTTCCGACAACATGATAGAAGGGCATTGATAAAGCAGCTGAAGATGATTAGGCCTAGGTCACTGCCAGGAGGGACTCATACAATGTCCTGGGGCTGAGATGATTGGCCTTCAAGAACCACAGCCATCTTCCTTTGTGTATGCTTCCAATATTGTGTGCTTAATGGCTGCCATAGACTGCAACCCAAAGGCACTTTCAGCTGGTCACGTGCCTATGGCAAGCCATTACACTTAATACCGTTGTATTCATCCAAACATCCCCCTTTCCACAAGAAAAAAAATTGCACACACTATTCAATTAACTAATAAATATTCTCCCAAAAAATGCTCATTAATCAACAAAACTATGCGTTAACCCTAGTTAGTTCCATTTTTCTCAATGGCTGCACATGCATTACATAAATGTTGAATCTTATTTCTTTCTGGCTAAGTATCAGTTATATTAAGCTTCTCCAGGGGTTTTGTGCCTTGAGCCACAGTGAGACTTTTCGCAGTTTCTTACCAATTTCACCTCATTAACTACCTACCCACCCTCTCACCCGATTCTACCCACACCTTATCACAGGCCATTCCCAGAACAACTCACCACTGCCTGGATATCTTGGAATTGACTGGCATCCTTGGTGCCAGCTCCAATTTAAAAAGCCTATTTTGCACCCGCACAATCAGTGTCCTGTACCGATCCTGATGTTTGCCCTACACATGGCATAGAAGGGAAAGTTGGTGCCCCCTTTTGCAGGTAAGGACTTGGAGGTCCTGCGGGTTAGGTTGGAAGAGACGTGGGATGTTCTCTTCCCCAGGACAGCAGAACAAGACTTGACACTAGACCGTGGTACAAGGTCAGCCCCCCCAGATCAGTGTAGTCTCAGTTGTTTGGAGGAACACACTGCTCTGTAGAAAGAAGGTCAATGGCCTTCTCCATACCACCAGTATAAGTGTCACCATCTTCTCTCTGCTCCTATAACCACTTCTCACTGAGGCTCATGCTCTGCCATTCACACTAATGTCAGCACCATCTTCTCTCACTCACCCTTACCCTCCCAATTGACACCATGAACCCTACCTGCTTTCCACACTGCCTATTAATTCATTCGGCACCACTAACAGCTGGGCCAGCCACTTTCATCTTCCCTAGTACTTACCTTTCAATCATTTCAGTTGGAAAATAGCCCACAATAGGTCAGAAAGAGTCAAGATGAGTAGAGAGTTGCCTGACATTTGACTTCTCACTCCTTATGACAGTGATCCTGACCCCGAATTCCATGAGTGGCTGACTGAATGTGTCCAGGCCCCTGAACTTGTATGAGAGGCTGCCCTTGGCTTACTGTGCCAAGACACCCTGACCAAAAGCTATCTCCCTTGACTTAACTATTGCCTACTGACAACCATGACAAGCTTTCTCTCTTTGTGTCTGCGCTAAATGGCAAGGCAAAACAGCAGTACTGTGAATGTGATATCTCTGGCTTACAGGCAAGGTGCAAAAAGGCAAGGCACGGAAAGGAATGTTAGGCAAGGCAGTTGTAAGCATTAAGAATAGGCTCAAAGTGAGTGAGCGCTATGAGAACAAACGAACAGCCTGAAGATGCAGTCTGGTCCAGGCCGTGTACTGGGCTCATGTCCCTGAATGCAAAATGTTGTTGTTGTAGCCTTACAATAATAGTTGCCATTGCCCCTTGAGGTGAAGCATTGAAGTGTAAAGGATACTGTAAGTGGATCAGAGATGTTCCATGAGGGTTTAAAAGACTGATACATGTCAAATGCCAATGTCCACATACATGGGGTGCATGCAGCTGGTGTACATAGAACGTGCCCTTAGATGTTTTCCCCAACCAAGTATCCACTTGGTTGTCCTTCCGTGTAAGCAGGGAGCTTAAATTGCCTAGTACCCATTCCGACTTCCAAGCTGATATGCCATCTTGGCACTAGTTACCTCTCAGTGATTTTACTGGAAGCTGCATATTAATGTGGTGAGATGTGCAGATAATTAGGCTCTTCCAAGCAATAATCCCTCTTAATGGGCAAATTGGTGCTCCCTACCATGAGTCTTGTATTGACATCAGGAATATTGCAGCAAGTTGTTCCTGATGTTGAGATAGGCCTCGCCAGATGTCTCGCCGCGTGACTCTGTCACATTTCTCACGATAGTCCATGTCATTTGGGCCCCTATAAGATACCACCAACAACCTTTAAATCATGAAGGTTATCTAAAGTATATGTGTGCATTGTCAGTGGCCATTTGTCTGGTTTCTGCTCATTTCTGAGAACTGTACTCCAGGAGTTGGGAAGTCATGTTGAGGTTGTACAAGACATTGGTGAGGCCTCTTCTGGAATACTGTGTCCAGTTCCGGTCACCCAGTTACAGGAAGGATATTATTAAGCTGGGGAGGGTTCAGAAGAGATTTACCAGGATGTTGCCAGATATGGGAGGTTTGAGTTAAAAAGAAAGGATGCATAGGTTGGGATCTTTTTTCACTGGAGCATAGGAGATTCAGAGGCTACCTTATAGAAGTTTGTAAAATAATAAAGTTATAGACAGAGTTAGTGGTAGTTGTCTTTTCTCTAGGTTGGGCAATTTTAAGACTGAGGAGGGGCACATTTTTAAACTGAGAAGAGAGATTTAAAAAAGGCACGAGGGACAATTTTTTTTTTTTACACAGAAGTGGTTCGAGTGTGGCAAGAACTTCCTAAGGAAGTGGTAGATGTGGATACAACTACAACAGTTAGAAGACATTTGGATAAGGACATGAATAGGAAGGGTTTGGAGGGATAGAGGCCAGGAGCAGGCAGGTGGAACTTATTTAGTTTGGGATTATGTTCGGCATGGACTGGTTGGACCGAAGGGTCTGTTTTTGTGCTGTATGACCCTATTACTGTATGAGTGTTCTTGCAACAGCAAGTGTTGCCGCTAATCTATTTCTGGAGGAATGATTAGACTCTGGGACTAACGGCTGTTCTGTACCCTGTTCAAGTGGAGCGATCGCATTTTCCTGAACAGCTTCCTGCAGTGAAGTCAAGACTCTTCTTGTTGGATGTAGATGTGTGCAGTTGCAAGGATATTTGTGGTCATTCATGTTCACTGCACATGTTCGAGGTGATAACTGCTCAACACAGGTCCCAAGTTATCACATGGGCTGACTCTTTGAATATTTGCACCCTCACTGGCTCTCCATCTCTCAGTTCTGGAAAAAAAATCTGTATTGTTTTATATTGATTTTGTCACCACACTCATTACAACTTCAGGCTTCAGGTTTTCTCACCATTGGAAGAGTAGTTTGGGTACAATATGTATCATTCTTGGGACTTAATTTAGTTTTCATATCTTTAGTACATGTATTTCCTCCACTCAACACTTGCCTTGTAAAAGCCTGTGTTGGATTTGCTCAATATCTTTATGATCTCTGTAGTGATTTTCTCTGCTGTCTCAGTCTTTCCATTTGACTGGGGACAGTGTGGAGATAGTGTAGGGTGTTGACTTTCCCGATCCTTTATGAAATGGCTGAATTCTTCACTCATGAATTGAGGGTTGTGTTATTCATCACCAGGTATAGAAGAAATTCACTGGAGTAGCGTAGACTGGAGTTGTCCTGCAGAATTCCAGACACAGCAGGCTCAGTGGGAGCTGCCCAGGAAATGGAAGATTCTGATGGCCAATTCCCCTGCAAATGGAACCCACCAAAATAATCCATTAAAATCATAGAATTTGGAGGGGTTCCTCTGCAGCCAAATTCAAAGTTATAAAGAAAACATCAGAAATCTACTCTTGGATAATGATTAAACTAAATCCCAACTTACCAAGCACCCATCACAAATGCAACTTCCCTGTGATTATTGACAACCACTCCATCCCTGCCCCTGAACCAACTTCCCTGAGACTATTGACAACCACTCCATCCCTGCCCCTGAACCAACACAATTCCACCCTCAAATAAAACAAAGAACTGCAGATGCTGGAAATCTGAAACAAAAACAAAAATTGCTGGAAGAACTCAGGAGGTCTGGCAGCATCTGGTGAACAGAAGCATGCCTAATGTTTCGAGTCCAATGGCCCTTCTTCAGAATTGTTAGTATACACAACACCTTTTCCCAGCTACTAAAGACAAGAGCTGGGGGGAAAGGAACGAGCGGAGATAGAGAGAATGACAAGCAGACAAAAGGATGGATGAGAGTACGCCACAAAGAATGAAAAGCTGACAAAGGGTGTAGGTGTAAATGAATATGTAGGTGAAAATAGGCTGGCTGTGCTGAAAGCAGCCTATGTCATGTCAGGGCCTGGGGTATGAGGGTGGTTAAAAGGATATAGAAGGTGTCGGGTTCTAAAATCATTGAACTTGACTTGAGACCTGAAGACTGCAGGGTCCCTGAATGGAAAATGGGACACCCCACCTGCTGGACCGGTTATCTACATCACTTAACAGATCCAACATTTCCCTTCCCCACACAGGGCCTGATACATTTTCTTCAAACTCCCCTTAACACAATCCAAGTAACAGCTGAAAATGCTGGAATTGCTCAGCAGGTCAGATAGCATCTATGGGCAGAGAAGAAGAGTTGACATTTCAGGCTTTGTAACCAATGATCTATCCTGGTCCACCCATGTCGACGCTACAGTCAGGAAAACACACCAACATCTCTACATCCTCAAAAGGCTAAGAAAATTCAGTATGTCCACATGACTCTTACCAACTTTTACAGATGCACCATAGAAAGCATCCGATCCGGATGCATCACAACTTAGTATGGCAACTGCTCTGCCCAAGACCGCAAGAAATCACAGAGTTGTGAATGCAGCCAATCCATCATGAAAACCAGTCTTCCTTCTCTTGACAAACAAAACCAAAAATTGCTGGAAAGGCTCAGCAAGTCTGGCAGCATCTGTGGAGAGAAATCAGAGTTAACATTTCAGGTCCAGTGTCCCTTCCTCAGAACAGATGGTGGTTAGGAAAGTATTGGTTTTTATGCAGAAGATAGGGTGTGGGCAGAGGTAAGGAGTAAACGATAGGTGGAGATAGAGGCCAAAAGAGGGAAGAGTACAGCTGGACAGACAAATGAATGATTAACAATCAGGCTAAGAGGATGAATAGCTATTAATGGGGACTGTTAATTGCTAACAATGGGTTGTGTGTAATAGCAGACTATGTGATAAAAAGGCCTGGGTGTGTAGGGGTTTGAGGTAAGGGCACGGGAGAAGCTCAAGTCGAGACTGAGTGAAGTCCAGGTGTTGCTTTACCTGGAAGGTGTATTTGGGCCTTTGGATACTGAGGAGGGAGGAAGTAAATGGACAAGTGTTACACCTTCTGTGGTTGCAGGGGAAGGTGCCATGAGACTGTGCGGGACTATGGAGAGTGAAAGAGGAGTGGGCCAGGGTGTCCTGGAGGGAACAGTCCCTGTGGAAGGGTGACAAGGGAGGGGAGGGGAGGAGAATACGCATCTGATGGTGGCATCCCACTGGAGGTGGCGGAAATGGTGACTCATGATCCTCTGGATGTGGAACTGGTGAATGGTAGGTGAGGACAAGGGGGACACTACATAGGAGGGAAGACAAGGAGTGAGGGCTAAAGTGCAGGGCTGAGGGCTCTGTTAACTACAGTGCTGGGGAATCCTTGGTTGAGGAAGAAGGTGGGCACTTCGGAGGCCCCCTTGTTAAAGCTGGCATCATCAGAACAGATATGACAGAGACAGAGGAACTCGGAGAATGGAATTGAGTCCTTACAGGAAGCAGTGTGAGAACAGGGTCCTTCCATTGACCCTATCTAAACTTCTCACTGCCTCAGGAAAGAAATCAACGTAATCAAAGATCCCTCCCACCCCAGTCATACTCTCTTCCACCCTCTTCCATCAGGCAGAAGATACAACAGTTTGAAAACGCACGCCAAAAGATTTGAAAACAACTTCTTCCCTGCTGTTATCAGATTTATGAAAGGACTTCTCGAACATAAGGGCTGATCCTTCTCTGCTCTTCTCTAGCTGTAACACTATATTTTGCATTCTGTTCTATTATCCTGATGTACTTAAGTAAAGTGTGTTTTGTTTGATTAGCACACAAAACAATACTTTTCACTGTATCTCAGTACATGACAATAATAAATTAAATCAAATCAAATTTCATTAAAGCAATTTAAACACCTGTACTGGTCTCGGGATTTTCAAATTGAATTTTGTCACCCATTTACATAAGCTATTAAAGTCTAAGCTATTCCTATATAGATTCTAGAAAACAGATTCTATCAAAATCAGCTTTCCTGCTTCTTTGATGCTGCTTGGCTTGCTGTGTTCATCCAGCTCTACACCTTATTATCTCTTATCTTCTATCAAAATCTGATCATTTCTCAAAGATAGTTAACAAATCATCTTTTGAGCAAGTTTCATACAAACTTTACTAGACAACCCAAAACTTCCTTACTGATAAGTACAAGCTTCCAAAATAAATTTCCTCTGATTTTACTGCTAAGAACAGAAACAACAATGGCCGACATTGGTTCCTCTTTTATAGGTATGTAACCTGTATCCATGCATCCACTTCATTCTCCTACTGCTCATACAGTTCACACAGACGGAAAAAAAAGAGAAATCAGCCCCTGGAAATTCATACTTGCCTTTTGCCATTTCCCACAATGGCCATCAGAATTGTCATTTCCTATGTTTTCTTCTTCACAGTTTCCACTCTTGACCTTCATGGAACCATCCTCAATTACTATGTCTTAGTCTATACAGCCCAACTATGAAGGATATAACTACAACTAACCTTTACACACTCTTATCAGCATTTATTTACATAATTACAGATTATAAATGAGTGCCTCCTAATCCAGCAATCATATTTCAGTCTGTTCCTATTTACAGGAGAACAAGTGATTCTTCAGCTAATGGCCACCGTCTGCCTATAACTAAACATATTAACGTAAAATTAACATAGCCTAGTAAACTTTTGTTGTACTCTGTCCTGGGCAAATATGTCCTTCTTTAAGTAAGTAGAGCAGAACTCTAAACAGGTGACATGTGACCTCACTGGTGCATTCTATAATTCTGCTAAGACTTCTTCACTCGTTGAATGTACTCCAATTCTTTACTACAAACTAATGTATTATTGCTTGCTGCACATACATGTTAACTTTGTGTACAGACTGAATGATTTATATTTATATATTAAAAATTATTTGACTTTTTCTTCGTTTTCTCTACCAAAGCAGATAACTTCACATTAAAAGAAAAAAATATAAACCAAGAGTAGACTGAGAAGAAGGATTAAATCATAGTGAGTGAATTCAATTCGAATCAGGCAAAGAAAGATGATCAACTTCCAGTCTCTCTCTCTGGGCTCCATCTCCAGCAATCTGCTCACTACTTTAACCCCAAACTCATATCCTGTCATCAGCATTCATACAATAAACCAGAAGAAGTTCTCAAGAAGGGTCACCAGACGTGAAATGTGAACTCTGCTTTCTCTCCACAGAGAATGCTGGACCTGCTGAGTTTCTCCAGCAACTTCTTTTTTTGTTTCAGATCTTTGTTTTTAACAGCAATGACAGCAGTGTTTCCTGGCCTTGTACAGGGTCTTCACAGCATGAGATGATGGCTGTCCTCAGCTCTTTGATATGAACTCTTTGGAGATTTTGGTGAAGGCATTGTTGGACATTTACTAGGCTGCTTGAATCTTGAAGCCAATCAACTCGGGCTTTTCTCTGAACTATTTCTTCGACTTCAGTTGCTTCTGCCAGCATTCAATGGATACTGAGGAACGATGAGCCAGTGGCCTGTCCAGCAGTTGATTGCACTGGCCATCACTTTGATAATGAGGGCACTCTTTTGGTCTCAGGTTTGAACAATGACATCGATCATCTGTCAGTGCTTCGAATGTATATCTCCAATAAGTCCTGAACTCGTCTTTTCGGCAAAAGAATGTGTTGGTAATGACCAGCTGGTGTTCTGCACATTTTGTGAGAAGGAGAATCCCACTGGAGTTGCAATTCCTGACTCCTTCCTTTCTAAAAGTTCATTTCCAGACTTGGGCATACTTTCCCATCCCTGGCATCGAAATCCCAAAAGGATGATAATTTTACTTTCCTTAGGGATGTTGGTGAATGTGGTGTCCAGGGTGGAATAGAAGCTTTCTTTGGACTCATCTATGGTATTAAGGTTTGGAGTCATAGGCACTCACAACTGTTGCCTGCTGGTTTGTGGCAAGTTGTAGATAGAAAGTAATGAGGCAATCATTCATGCCAATAGGGAGCTCTGAGAGTTGGTTGATGAGTTTGTTCTTGATAGCAAATCCAATTCCTTGTGGCCTGGGTTGATTTTTGGGTTTTCCTCTCCAGAAGAAGGTGTAACCATCACCTAATTCCCTCAGTTGCCCTTTGTCTACTCTTTGAATGCCCTACAGGATGGCAATATCAATGTTGATTCACAGACAACAAGGCCAATTCTTCATTTTGTGGGATTGTTGTGCTCATTATTCATAAGGGTTCATCGATTCCAGGTTCCGAGATTGAGACTGACTTTGATTTTCAGACTGCAGGTACACAAGCCCACTGGATGTGTTTTTCCAGCCAGGTTGGTGACAGAGCAGACTACTTTTAGGCATTTTTTCAAGCCCCTTCACCGTGTGGGATGAGCAGAGTGGATCCTGAAGACAGCTGCTCAGTCATGAAGAAAGCTGCCAAAACGTTTTCCTGTTCCTACTCCAAGAGTGAAATGACTGAATCAAACTCCAGCACCTATGTGTTGATTGAAGCTAGGGACTTACAGATCGCTCAATCCTCCTTGCTAATCATTGCAGAGATTGTGTTGTGTGTGTGTGTTGAATTCCTCTAGGCAGATCCCTTGTGTGGGAGATCTTACGTTGTGAGAATGCTTTTGCACATCAGTAGACACATGGCCCTCGACAGAGGGTTTATCCAGTTCCAGTAGTTGTATCAATCACTACCAAAGTCTCAACAAAGTAGTGAGACCAGGCAGACTACCTCGCATCGATCTAGGTACCAGAAAAGACAATGGTAAAAAACAGATCTGTAGACCCTGCAAAGTCCTCCTTACTAACAGTTGAGGGCTAGTGCCAAAATTGAGAGAGCTTCGCAACGACTAATCAATGATATAGTCATACTCATGGAATAATTCCTTACAGACAATATCCCAGACATCACTATCATCATCATCTCTGGATATGTACTGTCCCATTGGCAGGACAGACCCAACAGAGGCGGAGGCCCAGGGATATACATTCAAGAAGAAATTGCCCTGGGAGTCCTCAACATTGGCTCTGAGTCCTCTGTTTCATAGTTTCAGGTTAAACATGGGCAAGGAAACAATGAGGGACATAACGTGAATAGCTAAGGTCTTTTCCCTAGGGTGGGAGCGTTCAAAACCAGGGGACATAATTTTAAGGTTAGAGAAAGATTTCAAAGGGATCTCAGGGGCAACTTTTTCAAGCAGAGGGTGGCTCATATGTGGAATGAACTGCCAGAGGAAGTGGTAGATGCAAGTACAGTTACAACATTTAAAAGACATTTAGATAGATACATGAATAGGAAAGGTTTAGAGGGATATGGGCCAAAGGCAGGCAAGTGGGACCAGTTTAGTTTGGGAAAATTGGTCGGCATGGACCGAATGGTCTGTTTCCGTGCTCTATGACTCCTGCTGATTACCATGTACCATCCTCCCTTGGTTGATGAATCAGTGCTCCTCCATGTTCAGCAACATTTGAGCAAGTGCACAGAATGTACTCTGGGTGGGAGTTGGTCAGGTCCTAAAAGACATAGATACTAGACTGGGTCTGCAGCAGGTAGCGAGGGAACAACAACCTCATCCTTACCAATCTGCCAGTTGCTGATGCATCTGTCTATAACAATATTGGGAAGAATGAGCACTGCACAGTCCTTGTGAACTTGAAGTCCCACCTTTACGTTGAGGATATCCTCCATCGTATTGTGTGTTACTATCACTGTGCTGAATAGGACAGACTCCCAACAGATCTAGCAACTCAAGACTGCCGCAGGAGGGGAGAGTTGAGAAAGAGTCTGGGAGTGAGAGACAAGGGATACAAGGAGTGAAGTGACTGGGACCGAGGCAGAGCTTCCCCCTGTCTGCTGCCTTGCTGCCATTTTCTGCAGTGCAGTGTAGAGCATAGTGCAAATGCTGATGGTGGATAGCCACTTGTTTGTTAGGTTCTCAATGGATGAGTTTTTAGCTAAGCACAGGGACTGGCTGGACCAGTCTACATAAAAATGTTGTTTTCCCCACAAATCCCAGAAAATAATTTCAAATAGAAAACACAGATGAGGCTTCTTGCAGCTGCCGTTTTGTTCCCTTGAGTGATATGACAATGCAAATCTATGTGCCGGTGTGTGCACAGACACCTGGCACTCATAACAAATGCAACCAATCATCTACTGCCCTCTTGAAAGACTTGACTGAACCTGCTCTGCCACACTTGCATTGTAGACCTGAACCATAGACTGCGTAGTAAAAACATTTCTCACATCACATTCACTTCTGTGCCATCTCATTCCCAATCCTTTTATTTGTGGGAACAGTTTCTCCTGATCTACTCTGTTGAGACATTGATCTTCTTTCTCTTGAACTTTGGGATGCCATGGTGTTAAGTGGATATGCAGCTCCAATCAAATATGTTGATTATTTGTTCAGAGATAATCTCTGTCTATAGAGTGAAATAGAAACCTTGTGAATTTTGACAGGAATAATCACATAATCCTGGAGGTGCCAATGCTCTGATTAGAATGCCTTCATGTTGGTTTGAATTCATCCCTTTCACAGAAGAGGGTATTTGTTAAAATGAAGCCATACTGAGCACACTCTTATCCGTTGAAGGATGCTGTTTGCATTGGTTTTTCTCACCCATTTTTCCCAGTGGCTCTCTCCAAAGTCATAGCCAACCCCATCATTTAAAGCTCCTTGAAACAATGATATTTTGTTCCCATGGGGTGAGAGTGAAGACTTTATCAAGGTCAGAATTGAACTTTTATTTAAAGTCTGCATTGGTGTCAAGGGCATGGTTTAGGTGCTGATACGCTTAGAATATTAATTATGGTTGAGCTTTGGATGCATTTGGGAGTTCTGGCAATGCATCCAAAATCCTATTCCAGATGTCAGTAGACTAGTAACCCAGAGTCCCAGTCTACTGTTCCGGGGACATAGGTTCTAATCTCACCATGGCTGATGATGGAACTGGAATTCAATAAAAATCTGGAATATGCTTCCTTAATGATGACGATGTACCCACTACCAGTAATAGTGACCATAAAACTTCAATGATTGTCGTAAAAACCCACCTGGGCATTAATGTCCTTTAGGGAAGGAAATTGGAGTCCTTACTGGTCTGACCTACATGTGACACCAGACCCAAAGCAAAGTGGTTGATTTGTGGGCAATTAGGGATGGACACTAAATGTTGACCCAGCAAGTGACACTCTCACCCTGTGAACAAATAAAAACACAATTCTGCGGACAAGTGGTTCACTTCTTCTGACGGTGTTAGTTCCTTCAGCTGCCTCTGCCCAGATAGGCAGGCCTCATTGAAGGCCACAATGCTTTTGGAACCTTGATAGCTTGTGATACAATTATTTCTGGATGAGGTTAACTATGAATGTTCTAATATCCCAAGTTGCAAAGTTTTCTTTCTTTAACCATGAAGGTGCGATTCCCCAGCCAGAAGAAAATGAGACAGTCTATTTTTATGGCACTTTCCCTAGCCCCCTACCCATTTGGGGTGGGAAGAGGGTATTCTGAAGGAGACTGCTCAATCATACATGCTACTGTCCAAATCCACCGCTGTCCTGACACAATTTAAAAATGCATGAAGGTCACTGGCCACCTATGAAATCCCAGGTACACAGCCCAGTCCCTGTTGTCAATTCTACATCACCACAGGACTTAACAACCGCACCCTGTCAGAAACATGTGCAGCCTTTGTTTAATGTGGGGACCCAGGATGCCATCATTACCCATACAACCTTGGCAAATGTCAATTAGATTTTAGAGACAAAATCACTCAAGTGATCATCAGAGTGCACACACATATTCAACATGTCAAGGTGGTGGTCCATGGAATGGAATAATAGTCAGAACCAAATTAAAACAAGTGATTAATATTCTTCTCTATATTCATATCAATATTGAATTTGTGTGATAAACAATCAGTCATTTTAAACACTAGTGATTAACAATTAAATCTAAATAAACACAGACAATTAATGATCAGATTCATATTATACACTGGTGATCAAATGATTAGTATTAAATACTAGTGACAAATAATTAAATCCATATCAAACACAAGTGATTCATGATCAGATTATTCTTAAACTGAGGTGATTGTGAATCATGTGTGTTTAATTATATGTCCCATTTCTTGCACATTGGAATTAGTTTAGCTGTTAATCAGTTCCCTGGCACAACACCTTTCTTTAATGAATTACTAAATATATCTCTGCAATAATTCCCGAGATTATTGTAAAATACCTAGATACAGTCTATCCAGAAACAGGGGTATTATCTTCTTAGAGCTTGCATATTCAGTGGCCTAATGGATAAGGCACTGGTCCCCTTTGTCAGGGATTGGTAATTTAAGCCCTATTGGAGTGATGATGTAGAGTGGTGGTTGAATTGGCTTTCTCTTCATTCATGTTCAATGCATGACTTTTCTTATTCTAAATGCAATCATCTCATTACTCACCCCATCATTCATAATCTGCCTGTTCTAAGTTCTTCATACATACTGGAATATTATTTAATACTTCTGACATCCCTCTTTCGTGCCCGCATTATTCACTTAATGGTCTTTTTCAAATCACTATCTTCTGTTTTAGCGCTGTATCTTTAATTTTTTTGTTTTATCTTCCTTGATAAATTAATTTCATAGTCTCTGCCTCCCTAATTGTTTTTGACTCATCTCTATATTCACTTCAATCCTGTAGACCACTAAAGATATTTTTTTAAATTCTTTCACAGGACTTAGATATACACTGCAGTTTGTCATTCAACCCTAATTGCCCTGGAGCTGAGTGGCTTCCTAGGATACTGCACAGGGCAGTTCAAATCAACTATATGGCTGTGGACCTAAAATCATGTGTAGGCCACACCAGGCAATTAGGCATCCATGCAGATTTCCTTCACTAAAGGGACATTTAGTGAACCATATGGTTTTTACCAACAATCGATGATAGTCTTAGTAATGGTGACCATTGAACTACATGCATATTCCCAAGTCTGTATCGCCAGAACATCTGTAAAGGTCCGATGGATTACTAGTGATACTACCATTACATTACCATCTTAAAGTTAAGAAGACATGTGGGATACTCATCTTTATTGGTTGAGGTATTAAATACGAGAACAAGGAGGTTATGTTGGCGCTATATATAATGTTAGTTAGACAACAAGTGGAGTTATGCTTGCAGTTCTGATCACCATACCACAAGAAGGATCTCATTGCACTAGACAGGGTACAGAAGAGATTCACCAGGTCGTTTTCCTTACAGAAGAGAAAGTTTGGTAGGGTAGGTATCTGATTGGGGTATACAAAGTTCTGAGGGGCATGGACAGAGTAGGAGAGGCAGGGGGCACAGTTTTAAAGATAAGAAATAGGAAGCTTAGAAGGGATTTGAGCATTTTCTTTTCGTCCAGAGGGTTGAGAGTATTTGGAACTCACTACCTAAAAGGGTGGGAGAGTCATGAACACTCAAGATATGCAAGAACTATCTAGATGAACACTTGAAATGCATAACATACAAGGCTATGGGCCAAAAGCTGGAAAATGGCATTAAAATAGATGGATGTTTGATGACTGGTACAGGCACAATGGGCCAAAGGTCAAATAGTAGCTAGAGAAGAGAGATTCAAGAACAGCAAATCCTGATAAGGAAAAGGAACGTCTCAGTGAAGCCTGTGGGCAGAGGCCACTGAACTACTTTCTCAGTTGTACCCTCTATCCTTAACATGATATTTTCAAGTCTCACCCTGACTTAGTTATCAAACTAACTGACAAATATTTTTGTCTTGCATACTGACTTCCATCTTGCAGTGGCTGAGCATCAACTCTCAGACATTTCTCATCTTCCCTGGACCATGACATTATCACTGAACATCACTGTTTCCAGCACTGTCAGTGACCTCATCTTCTCCGGATATCATCTTTTCACAGATTCCCTCCCCAAAATTCCCAACACCACACAGCCTGCTTCTATCTCCATCCCAAAGTCCACAGAGCTGCGCTAGTAGGCATATTGACCCACTGAAGACATTTCTTCCTATCTTATTTCTCCTCTTGTCCATTCTCTTCCCACCTTCATTTATAATTCTTCTGATGCTTTATGTCAGTTCCAAAAATTGCAGTTCCTAGCTCTAGCCACTGCCTCTTCACAAGGCACACAAGATCCACCTATACAGCCATACCCCATCAGCATGATCTGAGACCTCTCTGCTTCTTCCTGGAGGAAGCCTGAACAGTCCCCTACCACTACCACCCTCCTTCACCTGGCTAACTCATTTTCACTTTGAACAATTTATCCCGTAACAAGTTTCATTTTCTCCAAGTAAAAGGTTTTTCTCTGGGTACTTGCAATGGGTACCAGTTATACTTTGTTCATTTGTAGAATAAGTGGAATATTCCTTATTCCAATCCTCTTCAGACCCTTTCCCACAATTCCTCTTCTGACATCAACTTAGCGGCTTCCTGCTTTCATCTTGCCTTCAGTAGATCAACAGTAGAATAATCAAATCATCCATGGCTAATTGCATGGCAAAGCAGACACAATGAGCCAAATGACCTACTTCTGCTCTTACATCTATGGTCTTGTGGTCACTCATTTTATGACCAAGAACACTGATTGTTGTTAATGAAAGCTCACACTGGCTGTTCGGTATCAATCTTGTTTCTTATAATTGTGTCAACATGTCTCTCACTCTCATGTCATGCTCAGCTTGAGTGGGTCCATGTATCAGCATGTTATTTAGTGGTGAACAAATGTTGATTTTTTTATTCATTCAGGGTTGTGGGTATTATTGGCTAAGGTCACATTTATTGCCCATCCCTAATTGCCAAGAGGGTTGGTAGGGATTATCTGCATTGCTGGAGGCAGCAGTTTCCTTCTGTATGGGCATTAATAAACCAGAAGGGCTTTTCCTCCTCCAAACAGCAATAGTTCCGTGATCAAAATCAGTCTCTTAAATTGAAGTCAAATTCCACAGTCAGCCATGTCAGGATTTGAACCTGTTCCCCATAACATTACCTGGGTCTCTGAATTAATCGTCAAGCAATAATACTAATAGGCAATCACCTCTAAAGCCCTCTAGAATATTTGATGTTGATCCTTGAATGTCTATGGTGTTGACATTACACCAATAGTTAATAGGTTAAAATAGAACCCTTCAAATGGTGTTTTGAACATCATGCCTAATTTTTCTTTATGTTCATTTGTGAGAAGTAGGCATGCTGGCTACACCAGCATTTAGTAAATTCCTAACTATCCTTGAGAAGGTGACATTTGTTACTATCTGGCAAAGATGCTCGAGACTACATAGAACTAGGCAACACATAATGGTTATATACTAATTAATATGCTGGTGCATTTCAGTTTTTGGTACAAATTATGGTTCAGAATTTTGATATCTAATTGTCGTTCTAACAAGACATATTTTCTTTTCCTTTCAGTCATTAGGGAACACAAGATGCAACAACTTAGAGACGCCCAGGTTCCCGGAACCTTACACTCCTCCCCTTCGCTCTGACTCCAGCCTCTCTCCCAACTTCTCTTCATCCCAACGTTGATGAATCTCAGGCATGACAGCACAGTGAACTCTTTGCCTCTGTGTCCGTTTTGTTTTATATTCACAAGATGAGGGTGCCGCTGACCAGGCAGCATTTATTGCCCATCCCCAGAAGGCAGTTAACAGCCAACCACATAGCTGTGGGTCTGGAATCACATGTAGGCCAGACCAGGTAAGGATGGCAGTTCCCTTTCCTAAAGGACATTATTGAACCAGACGGGTTTTTTCCGACAATCAACAATGGATTCATGGTCATCATTAGACTCTTAATTCCAGACTTCGTTTTGTTGAATTCGAATTCCAACATCTGCTGTGGCGGGATTCAAAGCCAGGTTCCCAGAACATTACCTGGATCTCTGGATTAACAGTCCAGCACCTTCCCCTGGATAAGAGTCCTCTCCTGTCTCACAGATCCTTCTCTCACCTCCAGTACTCTCCCTCCACCTGGACTGCTCCTTCGGGGTTTTTAACTGCACTCCACCTGTTCAACAAGAACTGTCAACATGACACTGGTCACCTCAATTTCTCTGCCCCACCCCCTTACCCATTCCAACCTATCTCCCTCTGAATAGACTGCATTCTGTGCTCTCAGACACAACTCCGACTTTATAATCAAGCCTGCTGACAAGGGCGGTGCTGTTCTTGTCTGGCATACTGACCTCTACATTGTGGAGGCTGAGCGTCAGTTCCTAGATACCTCCTGTTTATCTCCCCCAGACCATGACACCGCCATGAACCACCAGGCTACTGTATACACAACGATCTCCAATTTCATTTCATCTGGTGATCTCCCCACCCCACCTCCAAGCTCACAGTCCCCAAACCCAACAGCCCCATCAAGACTTCTCTGATTCTGAAACAACCTGCGTCCAAATGTGGTAAGACCTGGGCAACATTCAGGCTCAGGCTGATCTGTTATATCAACCCAGTTGGGGCCTCAGTATAATGTCACACCTGAAAGACAGCATATCGAGCAGTGCAGCACGCCATCAATACTGCACAGGATTGTCAGCCTCAATTTTGAGTACAAAGCCCTCGAATTAAACTTGAATCCACAAACTTCTAACTCAACCACTGATCCGCCACTAACAATCAATGTCAGAGTTCAATGGCCATAACAGTTTAATGATCTTACCAGGTAAACGAATTGCCTGTGGTTGTGCAGTAGCTGAGATAATCTTGGAGGTGTGCTTCACATCCTCATCATCCAGAGCTACAAATTATAATGACAGAAGTTAAATTAGGCTGTAATTAAATACAAGAAGCCTCTACAATTCCAACTACACATTACTTATCCTATCATTCCAAGGACCCAGCTCAGATTTTGTGCAATATTTCAGGGAGAAGACTGGTTAAAGGCATTGCTGACTGCAGTCAGAGCTCCAATATCTGGAGATTATTTCGAGCACGGAATCCTGCAGCTGTCCCGTTAACTCAAACAGCTTTTTCGAACTGTTAATACACTGGAAGCAAATACTGGGGAGACCCAGCGCCTGAGGAAGTGAGCGTGTAAACTAATTTAGCCAATAGTAGTGGACTTACATAAGCTGCAGGTTAACTCTCAGTCTCAAAATTAAAACTACAGAATCATCAGCACAAAAAAATGGCTATTCGGCCCTTAGGTAGTGTTCATGCAGCACATGAGCATCTAGCTTATTACAGTCTTTTATTAATCTATTTCCCCTTGTATTTATCTTGCTTTCACACGGAGTGCTTGGGATGAATGGTATAGATGGGTTTAACAGGGAAGTAAGTACCACATTCTCAACACTGTCTGGATAAAGGAGTTTCTTTATTCCCTACCCAACTTCACTATTTGATTTATTCATGATTAAATCTACTTATTGTGATGGCCTTGTGGTGCAGTGGATAATGTCTCTACTTTTGAGCAACAAGCTCCAGGTTTGAGTCATACCCCAGAATTTGACGGCCCAAGGAAAAGGTGTTCAAAATGCAACCAAGCAAATTGAGTATCAGCCTGAAAGTTCTTCCAACACACACCAACAGCAAGCAGCATGAGCAGGAGAGATTCTTGGTTAGCTGTGGGATGGAAAGAAATTGGAGCCTCTACCATCACTATGCACAGCTCCAGGCTACAACATGCATGTTGACAATAGCAAGTCAGTGAGTCTGAGTGAACTGTAAAGCCACATCTTACATTTATAATCCCAAGATCTGGATTTCCCCACAAGTGGAGACATACTCAATATTTTTTCCCTGTCAGACCCTTTCAGAATCTTAATGGCCTTAAACAGGTCACTCCTCAGTCTTCCCCTTTTTTGCTGAAAAGAACCCCAGCCGATTCAAACTTTAGATGTAACATCTCGGTTCTGATATCATTCTAAGAAACCTTTTTTGCACCCTGTTCAGTGACTCTATGATCTTTTTAAAATGATAGAGACCAGGACAGAAGTATGGTCTGTTCAAATTTTGATAGAAATTTAATATAGCTTCTCTTTCCAATTTTGTGCTTCTAGAAACAAAATCCAGTGCTTGATTTGCATCTTATGGTCTTGTTAAATCACTGCTTCTTTTAATCATTGGTGAATGTGTTTTACTTGTCTGTCCCATACTCTTATCCTAACTTCGACATCACCTTCCAAGCTCAAAAACTCTACCCCTTGAAGGACAAAGGCAGAAGATGCATAGGAACACCAGACCTAGAAGTACTCTTCCAATCCATATCCTGACTTGGAACTATTGTGACCAAATTATGGCTTTAAGAGGTTTATTTTGTCCTGGTATTTTTTTTTTAAATGAAGAGAAGTTTATAGTAAAGGTTACGAGCAGACTGCTTCAAGCCAAAAGAGTATACAACTTTTAAGAACAATTGAAGCAGCCTGAGGGCTCCCACAGAACCAGGAATTTTAGATTAGTTTTTAGTAGCAATTGCTGGGGTATTGGAGCTGGATGTGGAAGCACTTATTCCTCTCTCAGCTACAGCTAAAAGCTGTTCTCTTCCTGCTGCTAGAATTGCATGTGAGACAATCTATTTTACTGACTTTGCCTTTGCCAAGGGTGTGTTTATGGGATGTAACTATATTGAAATAATAAACTACTCTAACTGTTCCAAGTATTTCAATAGAGTTACATTTTAGCCAATTCTTCTATTTTTTTTGCTGTATTTTAACTATAGTGTATGAATAAAGCGTGTCTTGCTCCAGGCCTGGTAGTTTGACCAATCAAAACACCTGACACTTGCCATTAAAATAAGAAAATGTTAGGGTCTAGGCTATCTCCCTGATATGTTTTGAAGGGATTTGGTCTGGTCCATAACACCATATCACAGTTCCTTTAGTGATACTGGGTCAAAATCCTAGATTTTGTTCCCTAACACCATTATGGATGCCCCTACACCCCATGGATGGCAGTGGCATAAAAAAAGGCAATTAGGGATGTGAACAGCCAGCAATGCCCAAACCCTATGAACAAATATAGAAACAAACAGCAACACCTCAGTTAAAATTACACAGTAATAACGAATATGACTGACGTCTGCTCTCATGACCAAAGATCAATTCCACCCTCCAGAGCAGACCAGTGCCTGCAATTCAATAGCCCATGCTAAATAACAGATCATAGACTGAAGCTTCTGCTAGCAAAGTACCAAGAGAAATCATTTATCTCAGAATCATAGATCAGTTACAGCATAGCAGTCCATGGTACTATCAGGGCCATGCTACCTGTCAGGGCACCTTAGCTTGCCCCACTCATTTGTGTATAGATACTCCAGCTTCCTTTGCTGTTGCACTCCGCTTTTAGAATAGTACCTTTATGTTATGTTGACCCTCCTCATTCTTCCAATCGAAATGCACCACATCATACTCCTTGGCATTTTATTTAACTTTCACCTGTCTGCCCATTCCACCGGCCTGGCTGTGTCCTCTTGAAGCTTATCATTGCCTGCTCACAGTTCACAATAACTCCAAATTTCGCCTCATCCACAAATTTTGAAATTGCTCTTCGTGCTCCGAAGTCTAAGTTAATAATGTAGATGAGAAAAAGCAGTAGTTTTAGTGCTGGCCCTTGGGGAATCCCCGTGTATACCAAACTCCAGTCTGAAGACCAGTCCTTTGTTGCTACAGATACAATCCCTCAAATCCAGCTACCATAAACCAAACTTTTTTTTAAGCTTCCATGCCTGAATTTTGATTATTACTCAGTAAGTAAAATAATTTGAATTGGCTTATTCGGCTAGGGACCAACTAGTAATGAATTTCACTTTTCCCATGCTATGAATGGTCCATACTTGATTAGGCCCAAACCACCCAATCCTCCCAACCCAAGACTAGCAAGATCCAAAACGTGGGACCAACTCAGTCCCAAGGTGACATGTATTAAGACATTGGCCTACTAAAGGGAAATAAAGACACCAATATGTACAATGTCCTATCTATGCCATCACGTTCCTTCTGTAGGACAGAACAGCAATAAACCTTTCAGAGCACAGAAATGCCAAAGAAATTGGAGATTGAGGACAATCTACAACACTCAACCCACCCCCTCACTCAAAAAAGGTATCAAAGGCTCATCCAAAATCTGGCCTCACCAACCTACCTCATCATTGTTTGAGACATTTTGCTAGCCCCAAATTAGCATTTCCTATCTGAGAACTTTGAATACTATCACATAGCAATTATTTGACTGGACTAGTAACCCCATGAATTTGTAAAAAAACAACAGTGACTACACCTCAAAAACAATGTGACATCCTGAAGGTTATGAAAAGTACTATTGTGAATGTTAGCAACACATCCAAAAACATTCATTCTTCCCACCACCACTCAGTAGCAGTGTATGCCATCTACAGAATGCACCACAGAAATAGCAAGGCTCCTTAGACAGCACCTTCCAAACCACAATCAACACCATCTAGAAGGTGAAGGGCAGCAGAGATATGGGTACAGCACTACTTGCAATGATCTTCCAAGCCACTCACCATTCAGACTTGGAAATATATTGCTGTTCCCTATTCCCTTAGCGTTGCTGAATCAAAGTCCTGGAAGAAGCTCTCTAACGGCATTGTGGGTATACCTACACTAAAAGAACTGAAGTTGCTCAAGAAGGCCAGCACTTTCTCAAGAACAAACTAGCAAAGGGGAACAAATGCTGTCCCAGTCAGTGAAGCCAGCAACCCATAACTGAATAGGAAAAAATATAAATGCACATCTATCATTTTCTTTTAAGCTCCTCAAACTTCATTTCCTCATTCATAGGATGTCAGCATTGCTGGCAAGGCTAGCATTTGTTGCTCATCCTTAATGGCAGGTAAAAGCATTCCAAATCCAAGCAATCATATGTAGGCAAGACCAGAAAAGAATGGCAGATTTCCTTTCCTAAAAAAGGACATTAGTGAATAAGATGGGCTTCTATGACAATCAATGGTAGAAAAATGCATGACTCAGTCCATGAAACTGACTAATTCCCATTTGTGTCTAGTCTTTTAGAGGGATTTCTGCTGTGAGGCCTATAGCAAGTTCTCTCGCTACATCTTATCAAACTCACCTCATTAACTATCAACTCCACCCTTATGGTGTCCCTTGTCTCTGACTTTGGACCCCTCTTAACACTCACTACTCCCAGATCAACTCGCAACTTAGCAGCTACCCCACAATTGACTGACATCCCTTGCGCCAGCACTACCTTTAAATAGCATCCAGGCAAGCACTGTTAGTCTGGAACTGCCCTGCACAGTTCTTGGCATTTACCCCAGGCATGACAAACAAGGGAATATTAGGCCCTGCTGTGTGGGGAGGGATCTGGGGGTCCTGTTGAACCCTAACCCTAATCCTAATCCTATCGCATGCTGCAGCTGTAAAACTTCCAATTCCCCAGGACCAACAGTGGTGGCCTCAACACCATATTATGCCAATCTAGCCCAAGGTTAGCACGCAAGTTAAAGCAGTCTCAACGATCTGGAGGAATGCACAGATTGGTAGGAAGGAGGTCAATGACTTTCTCCACTCCGCCAGCTTACATGTCACAATCTTCCCTCCAATACCACACTCACACTATCCCTGTTATTGTACACAGTTCCCACCAAGGCTCATGCTCTACCACTTTCACTAATGTCTGCACCATCTTCTCTGACTCATTGTCACCCACCCCAACCCCTGATACCATTAACCTTGCAAGCCCTCTGTGCTGTTTACTTACTCTTCAGTACACACCCCCCCGCCAACCTGCACCAAAAGTAATAGCTGTGCCACTCCTTCCATCTCCTGTAATACCTGCCTCTCCCTCATCCCAGGGGGGAATCAGCCAACCATAGCACAGAGTCAAGACAGACCGTGCGCTGCACAACATTCAGTCTTTCACCCATTATGTTGAAAATATCTTAACCTGACTGTTCCCAGTGGCATGCTCACTAGTTCCAAGTCAGTGGACTGGAATTGGAGGTATTTCTTGAGCTGTTGGGACCCTGTCAGTGAAGCTTATCCCCCTTAAATTGACCAAGGCCTGCTGACAATTATGGATTTGAGTCTGCACTAAACAGCAAAGCAAGGCACAAGCGATGTGAACCTGGAATCTTTGACCAAGGGAGCAAATTTCAAAAGGCAAGCAGGTGTAATGTGAGCATCCAGATAGGTGAGTGAGCATACTAGTGTCTGGAAATGCAGCCTACTCCAATTCATGAGCTGCTGCATGTCTCTGAGCACAGTATCCTTGCAGCAACATTATAATGATAGTTGTTGACATAGCCCAAGGTGCAGCATTAAAGTCCAGAAGCATCCTGTAAGCGGATCAGGGATATGCCATGACAGAGTCCCTACAGGCTGTCACATATCAGATGCCAAAGTCCATGGACATGTAGTTTATGAGTACCCATGTTGCAAGCCCTGAAATGTTTGTGCCTGGTGTCCAACATGGAAGTCTGTAGAAAATGACAAACTGAATTCGCCAGCTGCCATTTTTATTTCCACGTTACATTTTCTCAACGGCTAGCTTGTTTGGTGAGGTTGGTAAGATAGGAAGCTGAATATTATTGAGATGAATTCGGCCATCAACAAAGCATTTAATAAGCCCAAATCCCCCTAAATTGGAAACTCACCACACCACTTGTCAAAACAAAAAATGGTATGAGGTGCTCCCAACATCAAGATGGGCACACTGGACATCTTGTCTGACTGCACAAACCTCGTCACAGCACATGTCACTTCGATCCCCATTAGATTCTGCCCATGGTCACCATTACTAACCCTAGCTTTCAAATCAAGATTTAATTAACTGAATTTAAATTTCAACAACTGCCATCGTGTGATTTCAACCGGCATCCCCAGAGCATTAGTCTGGTGCTCAAGATTACTAGTCCCGTCTTCTTTCAAAGAAATCATGTGAATCCCCTGTATGTACCGGCCTATTAAGCGCCCTTAGCTGTGACGTGTTAGTCCCTAATGCAGCACCACTCCCTATTCAATTTGTAAATTCAAGGGTGCCTGAAGACTACTCCCTAAACACTTCACAATCATTTATCTTTAAAATGTTCACTTACTCATCCCCATGCACTGTCCAAATAGAGGCATAAAGTGTCTGGGAATGTACCTAAACCACCAGTCAATCACAAAACTTGACATCTCAAGCATTAACAGCTGCCACGAAACCCTTGGACTTTCAGGAACCCCATTATTCAGAGCCACAGCTGGTAATTCAGTCAGCTGAGTTAAACCCAGCCTTCAGCTGTCTTTCCAACAGGCTCCCAATTGTTGTTTAGAAACTGCCAGATTGACTAACCATTTGCACTTGTGGCACAGTGGTCATGTCCCTACGTCTAGGCTAGAAGGTTTAGGTTCACGTCCCACTTGCTACAGATGTGCTTTCTAACAGGTTAATTTAAAAATAGTTTTTAAAACTATGTCACCTCTTGTTTACAGGCAGATTTATACGCTTTGCTTAACAACTCCCCGTAAAATCCAGCACTCAGTCTGTGCCTACTCACTCCCTCAAGAAATGTACCACCTGAATCTCAACATCATGGATGAACATTTGGAGGTGAGAATTGGGTGATAAGAACGTTTTGAAATACTAGGAACAAGGTGATGCGACAATCGCTTTATTAGACTCAAAATGCTGCAACTTCATCAGGTGTATTTCCTGTAGTTCTCCTTGTGGTTGACAGACTTATACATTATCACTCGGCATCTGACTGCAGTAAATGTAGCACTCTGGATGTACCACAAATAATGATTTATGATTTATAAATAATAATAGCCCACTTTTATAAATAAAATGTTTATCAATTTAATAGTTCCAATCATTAATTTTTTGCACAGACAAAATATCAGCAATTGACTTTTCTGATGTAACTGAATACCTTGAAACTAAAGAAACCTTTAGTCTGTTGCATTTCCTTAAAATATTCTTCTTCTGCCTGTCTCTTGTGAGGAGGTTACCAGTCACCGTACAGCTCATTGAAATTGCCTGCACGTGGAGTCTAACATGGGGACATTGTTGTACCGTGGTTTCTCTCTAACCAGGGAATTCTCCCATTTGCCACATTCATTTTTGAATTGGTTTGACCACTCTACAAATACATCTTCCACAACCATCAAGTCCCGGAATGGGCTCTTCAACCTAGAGCTTCTGGCTGCAAGGGGTGGAATAGTATCCACTCACCACAAAACCTTCACTCAAAATAGCCCTCACACTAATCACCTAAGTGTTAAGAGGTTGTGCGTCAATCCTGTTTAGCCATTCACTCAGTGGCGAGTTGGCACACTACTCAGGTGATGTTTCCCTTGATGCTCCTGGTGTCATAGCAGTTATGCTTGGATTATGCTAACATGGTGTCACTTATTGGTGACACTGTCGAATTTTCATTGCTTTGGAGTGAATCTGTAGATGTTGTCTCACTGGTGTGATGTTGTTGGTATTATTCATAATCTTTTCTGTTTTTTCGGACTAAGGTGCAAAACAGGTTGAATACAAACATTAGCTTATCCATTGTTTCAGTTTCAAAGACGGGACTTTGGTCTTAGGAGCAGGGCTAGGTCATTTGGCATTTTGGCCCATTTCCTCCCCCCCTCCCTCCAATGCAATAAGATCATGGCTGATCTATAGTTGTGGTCTCTACAGCACTTTCCTGTCTCACTGCCGTAAATCCTAAACTCCCCTGTCAAAAATCTAATTCAACCGTAAGTAAATGCAATGATTCAGCGTCTACTGATGTCTGGGAAGGGAAAGTTCACAGACCAACAATCTAATGACAGAAAGAAATATTCTTTTCATTTCAGTATCAAAACAGTGGTCTCTTAAGTTCTAGTTCCAGTCTCCACCATGAGGAAACATCCTTCTGGACATCCACCCTACCCATTCCCTCTTATACGCTTCAACAAGATGGCTTCACAATCTTCTCAAATCCAATAGATACATGCTCAATACATTCAACCTTTCTTATACCAGGAGTGATTTTATGGTCTCAGCATCAATAACTTTTGCTGCATTCTAGGTTTTCGTGATTGTACCCTATACATCTAGAGCTTATGCTTTCAATGTGTCAAGCAGGGGTTAATGTTTGTTAAGTGTTGTGATCGCTTCCTAACTGTGCATCAGTGAGTAATCATCTTATTTCCTCCCAGTCACTCAGACAAGGTCATGTCAGAAATCGTTGGCCAAGTGCTGCACATAGTAGAGCAAGCCCAGTACAACCCAAGAAGTGACCCAACCCAAACACAGCAGTGCCACTACTAAGCCAAGCACAATGACCTCACTACCAATTCAGGTGTACAACTCCAGCCTCCAACCCAGACACATTGGGAAATGAAGCCCCACTCCCAACACAGGCATAGCGACTGCCCCACACCTCCAATGCAAGCACAGTGGAACTACCAACATGGGCACAATGACCACAACCCCATCAGCTCCAGCCCCTCAACCCAGAAAGACACAGTGGCCCGACCTCTCAAACCAAGCACAGCAGCGCCACCCAGACATGACCATAGCAACTCCCTACTCAAGCACAATGGGACCCCCAGAGCCCTGGGTCCTAGCTACTGGATCCTGATGAAACCCCACCCCCACGTCCAGGCCCTATACGCTGAGGAAGTCTCTTGTTTGACAGAGTAGTCATACACTTTCTTCCATTCAACAGCCCTGCAGATTATTTCATCTCAACCTAGACAGGCAATCAGGCATATATTTTGGTCCCTTGCCTCTCAGCACTTTGTGATGGGTCTCCTGACTGTCTACAGATGTCTTGCCATAAAACGTGTAGCCTACTGTATCTTGATGAAGAGATGTTGATGTTGATACTAGGTCACTCAGTGAATTGGGTTCCATTGTCATGGATTACTCTTTCAAGAATCCCATGTTGGATGATCATAATGAATGGCTTAAGGCTCAAAGTGCCAAATGGAATAATCCTATTTTCTACATTTCTTTGAATTCACATTTCTACAATAATTATTGTAGCTTTTAGATCTTTCAACTTTCAGATAAAAGATAACTTTTGAGTAGCAGCCTGTGACTATGAGATACCGTCCTTGACTGCGAAAATAAATCACAAATCAGCTCCTGCACTATGCTGTAGTTGGACAGTATCAGCGGTTATCCTCCATTTTGCTTTGTGTTTGGGTATTTGTGGCATTAATTGCATTTACACATCATCCTCAAAACGTTTATGCACATGTCTATCCAGTACACAACTGATCTGGCTCGGTGTTTACACCACTCCATTCCCATGGGGCATTCATTTAAATATCAGGAAAAAGTTCTTCTGGTATTGCTTTGGGTCTGGTTGCAGAATACTATCTTGCATTGACCTGTACTGCTGTATTGCTGGATCATATCAAGACATCCCTCGAGCACTTGGTCAGAAAATGTTTGTAACTCATCATGTTGAATCTTACTTTTCTTTGACTAAAGTTACAGTTCTATCATTTTTTGGAGGGTTCCTTGCCACAAGGCCTAGTAAGTTCTCTCGTTGTATTTCACCAAACACACCTCATTCATTGCCTACCCTGCCCCTGTTGCATCATTCATGTCCAATTTTTGCCTCATCCTACCACACAATTCCCAGAACAATTTGCTACTCAGCAAATACTCTGGAATTCATTGCATCCCCTGTGCCTGATGTATCTTTGAAAGGCCACCCCACATCTGCTCAAGCACCGTCAGTCCAGAGATGACCCACGATTTGCAACATTTGCCCTGAACATGGCAAACGGAGGGAAATTGGTGCCTTATTTTGCAGACAGTATCCTAGAGTTCCTAGTGGACAAGCTGATGCTAATACAGGATATCTTCTTCCCCCCAGGATCAGCAGTGGAGACAACATCAGACCATGCCAGCCCTGTTTGAGGTTATCACCCAGGTTAAAGCAGTCCCAGCCACCTGGATGAAACAGTAGGAAGGTGGCGAACATCCTGTGCCACACCCAGCATATAATGAGGTATGTGCCACCATTTTCTTTCTGACACTTCTCATTCTGTCTCTGCTACAATACCCACCTCCCACTAAGTCTCATGCTCTCATGATAGCCTGCAATATCATCTCCTCCCAATCTGATGCACAGATACCCCAGCATGATCTCTATGCTTCCTATTCACTCGGTCAAGATATCTCCACGCTACAACTACAGTAATAACCGTTTCACCCACTTTTATCTCCTGTAATACCTGACTCTCTTTCATTCCAGGAAGAAAACAGTCCACAGCAGGGGACAGACAGTCAAGACAGACGGTATGCTGCCAGTCATTTGGCTCCTCATCCCTTTAGGAGAGTATTCCAGCTCGGACTTTCCCTAAAAGGCCCTGGACTAGTATCAGAAGCTACCTTTTACTTACTGTATGGGAAGTACTGAATGAAGACTTGACTCACAGTCTTGATGACAACTACATCAAGATTCCTGGCTTTGTACCTGTGGTAAAAGGCAAGTCAACAACAATATGAGCCTGCTAGCTCCAGCTGAGGGGCAAAGCCCAAAAAAGGTTAGACAGGGCAATGCAAAGCAGTGATGCTGTGAGCATCCAGGTAGACTCAGTGAGTGGGCACTACGACAGTGAGCGAAGAGCCCAAAAAAGGTGCTAAGAGCACGTCCCTGAGTGCACAATGTCCTTGCTGCAACATTACAATGATAGTTGCCAGTCCAGCTTGGAATGCAGCACTAAAGCACAAACATATCCCGTAAGTAGATTAAATATGTGCCATTAGGGTTCTCAGAGACCAGCACATGTCAGATGTCAATATATGTGGATGTGGTGTTGCCCGTGCCCTTGCAGCATGATCGAAGATGTTGGTGCTTGGTCTACAGCATGGAGGTTTGTTTGGAGCAAGCAACGAGGTAAATTCACCAGATGTTTGCTCTGGTTTTCATAGTGAGTTTTCCCATGTTGAGCTTGTTTGGTGAGTTTGGTAAGATGGGTGTCTGAATATTGGCGAGGCAAGTTTGGCTGTTAACAAGGTGTCTAATAATGACCATCAATTTGGCAACTTGCTGCTACTTTGCAAGGAACTTGACATGCTGCTTGTGAAAAGCGGAAAAGGTGAAGAAGCTCCCAATGTTGAGATAGGCCTCACTGCATCTGTTGTCTGATACCGTCACTCATTTTGCCATAGACCATGTCACTCAGATCCGTATAAGATTTTGCATTCAACTTTCTGGGTCTCATCTCCAATTTGATCCATTTCAGTGGTTTTAAAAGTAACAAATCACAAAGTGATGAACTTTTATCCTTAGATCTCTTATCTCATATCACTTGAAGACAAACATTGGAGAGAGGTATCTGTAAGCCTTGTTTCTCTTCCTGGCTTATATCTCCAGGGTAAAACTGTAACTGCGAAGCCTCAATAGTAACCTCTATAGTTTTGCCGAAGCTCGATTCAGATTTTTTTGTACATTTGCTTAAGTGCATGATCTCCGCTCGATGCTTTCTTCCATATGTAACTTCTCACATCCACACATGACTACCAAGAACTCTTTATGTTGGCATTTCTGTTCTCAGCTTAAGTAAGAGTCTTGGACACAAATTTTATTAATAATCCCTCTTATAGCAAAGACGTTCCCACTGTTTTATGGAAATAGTTATCTGTGGAGCGACCAGTTTATATCTATTGCAATATGACAGACTAGTCTCCTTCAACATGACTTCTTTGCAGTTGTTAAAACTCTGCTCAAGTGACTCTGACCACTGGCACACAACACCTCCTTTCATCAGCAATTATAGGTTTGCTGTATATTCTGACGTGACATATGAAAGAGCTCGTTATGTTCCGAGAAGGATCTGGAGGCCAAAGTGTTATAACAGCAGGAGCTTTACTATGGAGACATTTACTCTACAGACAATGTTAGACTAATTAGTTTCTATTCAAGATGACCAATTATGTCATCATTACATAATGTGATCAGACTCTTCAGAGGAGAGTCCATCATATTTACACAAATACACAACAAAACTAGAGTACTGGATCAAGTCAAGGAAACTTCTCTACTCTCTTTTCTCTCAGTTTGGGAGGCACGGTTGCACAGTGGTTAACACTGTTGCCTCACAGCGATAGGGCTCTATTCCGGCCTTGGGTGACGGTCTGTGTGGAGTTTGCACAATCTCGTGTGTGTGTGTGTGCGCGCGCAGTCCAAAGTGAGGGTTAGGTGGAGTGGCCATGCTAAAAAATTGCCACAGTGTCCAGGAATATGCAAGTTAAGTGAAATAGCCACAGTAAAAACCCCATGCAGGGTTACGGAGATGGTGGGGTGGGGGCGCTGGTTGAGTGAAATGCTGTTTGACAGGTCAGTGCAGATTCAACAGGCCAAATGACCTCTTTCTGCACTGTTATGATTCTACAATTTTTCCAGCGTGAGGTAGCTGTGATTTTCTCAGGACTCAACTTGATTCTGTTAGGTACATACATCTGCCTGAGGAACTGACTGTCAACTTCACAATGCTCTTGTGCACGTTTCACTTGATCATTGCTTTCCTGGTCCTCTCCACGGCCTCATGCATATGTTAGCCATGATCTTTTCCATCTACGTTATATATATCTTTGACTTCTTGCAGTAATCCAGAGTTTCTGCACATCTTTCTCTGCCTGCTGCGCATTCTTTTATTGCTATTTCATTACATCAACCTCAATACCCTTCTCTTGTCTGAGCAAACAGCTTGCCATTTGTGTGGTCAGCCTGTCCCTTTGTGGCGTCATGTGCTCCAGCAGTCTCAAACCTGCAATATTTTAAACCTGTTTTTTCCAATCAAATTTCTTTGCACTTCAGGGTGCACAAAGTCCCAGATGAGATGATTTTTCAGCTGTTCAATCTGTTCCCTTGAAGTTTTCTCTTCTAGCTTCAATATTTAATCTTGTTAACAAGATATCAGCAGGTTCACCTTGTTTCCAACTGAGTTTTGAAATTCATATTTGTGGATCCAATTAATTGACTTGAGATGTGTGCCGAGTTTTTCCAAAAGTGGCAATGTTTTCACCCCCAAAAGGGAGCATGACCATCACTGAATCACCCCACTATCAACATCCTGGGATTTACCACTGACCAGAAACTGAACTGGATCAGCCATATAAATACTATGGCTACAACAGCATGTCAGAAGCTGGGAATCCTATAGCAAATAACTCACATTCTGTCTCCCCAAAAGGCTGTCCTTCAGAAGGCACAAATAAGGAGTGTGATGGATGAGTGCAGCTCTAATAACACTCAAAGCTCAACACCATTCACAACAAAGCAGCCCACTTGATTGACACCTCATCCACCTTCAATATACACTATTTTCACCACTGGCACAGCAGCAGCAGAGTATATCATCTACAAAATGCACAGCAGCAACTCACTAATACTCCTTCAACAGCACCCTCCAAACTCATAACTGCTACCACCCAGAAGGACAACAGCAGCAGATGTGTGGGACTACTACCACCTGCAAGTTCTCCTTCAAGCCACTCACCATCCAACTTGGAAATATATCATCATTTTACTGCTTTCACTGAACCAAAATTCTGGAACTCCCTCCCAACAGCATTATAGGTCTACCTGTACATGAATTACAGCAATTCAAGGCAGCAGCTCATGACCACCTTCTCAAAAGCTTTAGGAACAGATAATAAATGTTGATCTAGCCAATGATACTGCATCCCACGAATAAATAAAAGAAATTTTCTTCACTTATCTCACAGCTAGTAAACACATTTAACCCTTTAATCTCCTGTCAAAGGGATGTAGCTAACTTTTTCATCTTCACAGGTCCCTATTAGAAAACTAATGAACGTCAGTGCAATTTGTTTAAACTTCTTAAGTGCCTCCAATGACATTATCAGCTTTCCAAAGCATTATGGGCTGGAGCTGTGCATTCGTTGCTGAGATGGTGGCCATTTTCTTTTCTGTCTGTCTCTAATTTGGATTAATTTTTCCAATCCAATTTCAGAGATAAATCCACTTAAAATGTTTGGGCTTTTCACAATTCCCGCTAACAACAGCTATATGTTTCCAGAACTTTGGAGGAAAAAAAAATTAAACTTCAAAACATCGGCACTTCATTGAGAGTATTCCTTATGGTTCTCATAGTTGCTCATCACCTGACTGCAGTGTAGCAGTAAATGTGGCACTCCGGTTGTACAAACAATTTCTGGTTCTTTACAAGTAATATACAATATAACACAACTAACTGTCATCAAGAATCTGCCTCCATTGCCCAGCTGGGAGGAAACAATTTTCCCGGTGGAACCCCTATATTTTGCTGGAGGTAGATCTAGAGGCTATCTCAATCTTTAGACCTCAAGCAGGAGTCAAAGCAGGCTGGCCCTAGAGTGACCTGCTGAAGAGCCTACCTCAGCCACCATTTTAATCAACAGTTCCAACTATCCTTTATGAATGTCGACAACAGTTCCGAGCCATAGTTACCGGCACTTAAAAAAAGCAGGAATGAGCTTCCTAGGCCTCAATGCATGCATAAACAACGATGCTGCATCTCCCTTCCTCTCTCTACAGACTACTTTTTTTGACATTCCTCAAAACTCATTTTCCACTTTAAAGCCCCAAGAAATTCTCAAATTTACCTTGTAAGAAGCTTCCTGGCCGTTTGTACCACTATCATAGCTGTTCCTGCTTCTTGCTTGGCATACTTGAAGAGGGCTTTGAAAGTCTGCCTGTCGACCCGCCTGGGTGGGTATCCTGCAAGGTCTCACCATAGCCTTTCGATATGGGTAGGTGGCTGTAATAAGGGAATGACTTGCACCTGTGCTGCTAGTGGCCATTTTGTTTTGCCATTGCATCTTCATTGATTCAACTTTGGAACCACAAACTCCAGCCCCACGCCTCTAAGAGTATCTTACACATCACCAGGTACAGAAATAGTTCTTTTAAAAAACCTGAAAACCTAAAATATTAAAAGATAAAAGTATTGAAATGAGCCATTCTACACTTCACAGAACAGTTTCTTTTTGAGGAAACCTCACAAATTTTCAAATCTCTAGACTCCTCCACTTGAGTAGTCACTTTAATCAACCATTCCATCAGCATTACTTTTGATGTTTTACTGAGGACAGAACCTTCACTTACAATGCTGTTCTTGTTTCCTACATGCAGGCCCTTCCTTCACTCCTACAAATCTGATGCCTGAGTGGCTGAGTGCACCTGTTGTATATTTGGCTTTGGTTCTCCATCACTAGATCTAATCTGGATTGCACTAACTGCAACAGAACCTCAAAGAGGAAATCGTGCATTTTTATAGCCCCCTCCACCACCACAAGTTGATCCAAAATGAAATCCTTTTCGAAATATAATCACTGCTGTAATGTAAGAACCCCAGCAGTCAATTTGCAGACAACATTGAATGTTATAAACTCACAACCTCAGCACCTCAATGGTTGAAGGCAGCAGATAAACATGGAATGTTCCCCTCCAAACCACTCAACAGCCTGACAATGAAATATGTTCCTCCAGCGTCATTACTTCAAAATCCAGGAAATCCTCCCAAACAGCACTATTGATCTACATAGACCACGCAGACCACAGCAAAAAATAAGGCAGCTCATCTTTTCCAGGGAAATTAGGGACAGGCAATAAATATTGGTCTAATCAGCAACACTTACATCATGTGAACCAAATAAATTTTCGACAAAGAATAACTTGATGATGAAAAGATCTATTTTAGTGATTTTGATTGAAGGATAGATATTGCCCAGGACATTACAGGTGATAACCAGGTGGGAGAGGGGTACCTAGATGGAGCTGGGGATCTAGGCATCTGGGGGGGGACCTTGTGTTCGATTTCCTCCACCACCTCACTTCTCCCTATCTCTGCATCCTTCCTCCAGTTCTACAACCCTCTGGGGTATCTGCATTCCTCCAACTCTGCCCTCTTCCACTGTTCCACCTTTGATGGCCAAGCCTTACTGTACAGGTCCCAATTTCTAGAATTTCCCCCACTAAATCTTATCTCAACTTCTTTCAATGCTGTCATTAAAACCTGCTTCATTGATGAATACTTACTCCTGTAAAATACCTCGGGGCATTTTATTCCAGGGAAAAATAGTGCTATATAAATGCAGGCTGTTGCTGTTTGTTTTTAATACCTGTGGACAACAATAATGGTTGGTTGAAAAGTGTGAACATTCCTCACTGGTATCCATTGAATGCTTTTCTGGAGAACAGGCCTTCTATTTACTAGAGATTCCAGTTTATAGCAACAGCAAAGGCAGAATTATGTAATCACAGAATTTGAGAAGACGAGCAGAAAAGTAACCCATCTTAATCTTGAACTGCAATTGGGAGTACTATTTATTCCTGTTACATCAAGACTCTGTTGAAAAGGTTCATCATGTTAAATGGCGGCTTTAATAATAGAGCTGGATAGAAGACAAGCAAGTGCAAGATAAAGATGATTTAGGGCCTCGATCAAGGTGGTTCCAGGGTTATTAGGAAACCGGATTAAATTTGATAATATTGATTATGCGGAAGAAGTTTACAAAGGGGATGAGGACAGTGTAGGTTCGGGGAATAGTAAAGGCTAAAGGGGTGACATCGGTTAAAGAGCTCGAAATTCAAGAGTTTTAGAAGGGAAGAAGTCAAAAGGCAATTTTAGAAAATGAGGGATTCCCTCAAAAATTCTGGAAACACCTCCAAGTTTTCAAGCACTGTCTTCAAAATGATTTACCCTGTCAGCATCGACAGCAGATCCTTTGTCCTTCATGATAACAAAAGAATGGAAGGTCCATTGAAACAAATACAAGAGCTTTTATCCTCCAGAACAAACCGCTGTTTTTCAAGGAAGGCTACAAAGCGCGCGCGGAGTGGACCCTACCGGTCACTCAGAAAGCAGTGGCCATTCTACAAGATGGCGCTGCTGGAAAGTGTTGGATAATCGAAAAATGAGGCACCTATTACCTGAAAGAAATCAGACCCCGCATCGTGTGTGAGTGCGAGGCTCATACTGTGTGGGGAATTGTAATTATAATGGCCCATAGATAACAACACGAACCTGGAGGTGTTTCACTCCTTCATCGGCGGGAATAGCGAGGGGGAGTAGCAGCAGTTGGTCATTAGGGGAGGGGGAGGCAGGGGTAGCTGGTAGGGTTAGGGGATGGGAGGACAGGGGGAGTTGGTGGCGATTAGAGGAGGAGGAGGATAGGGGGGGTTGGAGGGGATTAGAGTAAGGGGAGGACAGGGGTAGGGATTCTGCTTCTCTCTGTGCCGATGCTGCCAAACCTGCTGAGTTTCTCCCCCAATTTATGTCCTTATTCCAGCCTCCACCTCCATCTGGCAGCCTTGGAATTTTAAATATGAACAGAAAGAGGCCATTCAGCCCATTGAGCCTATCTGGCTATTTAATATGATCAAGACTGATCAAACACTTTTGCTTTTTACTCATCCCATCCCCATAACCCTACGTTTCACTGGTAATCAGAAATCTGTTAATCTTAACATACTAAAAAACTGTGCACTCTCTAGTGGAGAATTCCAAAGGTTCACAGCTTTCTGAGGAAATAATTTCTCCATATCTCCAATGTAATTGGTATCCCCTTATTTTTAAATTGTGCCCGTTTCTAGACTTTGAACCTCTTACTATTTAAGAAATACTCTACATAACTGTTTCTCTTACCAAAGTGATAACCTCCCATTTTTCCTTATTAAATTTCATCTGACATCTTGTTGCCATTTCACTAAACATGTCCTAATCCTCCTGGAGCTATCTTGCATCTGCCTCACAACAAACATTCCCACTTGCATCATTCGCAAATTTTAGAAACACTACAGTTAGGTCCTCACCACCAAATTATTGATATATTTAATGAAGAGCTGGGGCCCAAATATTGACTCAAAAACAAATAGCTGGAGAAACTCAGCAGGTCTGGCAGCATCTGTGCAGAAAAAACAGAGTCAATATTTCTTGTCCATGACCCTTCTGCATTCTGAAGAAGTCACTAGACCTGAAGTGTCAACTCTGTTTCTGTCTATGCAAATGCCTGACAGACCTACTGAGTTTCTCCAGTTATTTGTTTCAAATTTTCAGCATCTATAGTTGTTTGTTTTTCTTTGCAATTTTTTCTTGTATTACCCCACTAGTCATAGCCTGCCAATGTGAGATAGACCTGTTTATTGCTACTGTCTTTTTTCTGTCTGGTAGCAAATCATTTATCGTGCGAGTTGGACAGGTGGTTTCTGATACTGAGTGATACCAACAGTACGGGTTTAATTCCCGCAGAGGCTGAGGTTACTATAAAGGCCCCACCTTCTCAATCCCACCCGTCGCCTGAGGCTTGGTGATCTTCAGGTTAAACCCAGCACCAAATGTTTCTGTCTAATGACAGAGCAACCCTATGGTCTTGTGGGATTATGGTGACTTTACTTCCTTTTACTATGCAGGTACAGTACTTACTATCCCATGTGCTTTAATCTTTCTAATCAGCCTCTTGTGAGGGACTTGAAAATCTAAGTATACAATATTCTTCGGCAATTTTTATTAACGTTGTTAGTAACATCTTCAGAAAATTCCAGTAAATTTGTCAAACATGATTTCCCATTCACAAATCAATGCTGACTATGCTCATCACCACAGATGCTGCCAGACCTGAGCATCTTTAGCACTTTATGTTTTTATTCCTGACCCCATTTCTCTGGCCCACAGATGCCCAATCTAGTAGCATTGGTAAAATATATGTACTCTTCCTGCGACCTGTGGTGGCCGGCTGACATGATGGGCTGCTACTATGCAGACATGAGTGCCATTACAGCGTATGGATAACTATTCCATTCAAACAACAGTGATTTTCCATACTCTGGGTTTCTGATCTCTGCTATGCCACAAGGAAGGTAACAAGTGGAAATCATACAATGAAAGAGGAGAGCATTAGAGAAAAGCTTTTGTGACACGGAACTTCAACAGGGTTGAGAAGATAGACCCGGTTTTAAAGTTTTTTGTCTTTCACTGTCTGGACAAATGCCAAATTTGAAATGGAGAATAAGGGTTGATATGTTGGTAAATTTACTCTGGCTGAAGTATTGCCAATTTCAAGCTTTAGAGACTACAAACATCTTCAGTCACTTGGTTCTTTCATAACCAAGAGATTTGTTTACACAAACAATTACAGTTTAATGACTGAAGGCTGTCCAGGTTGGTCTTTCATGCACCCTCTCATTCTTATGCAGTCTGGTTTCTTGTTAAAATTTAAAACGTTGGGGTGAAGCCTGGACAGGCCAACAAACTTGCTCAAGCAAGACAGCCACACGGGGTGATGTCAGAAAACGTGACCAGATCAGACAAATGGGACAGAACTGAAAAGGAGGCCCAGCTCAAAAGGTCATCTTTTGTGATTGTATCCTTGTCGCATGCAATCCTTTGATGAAGAGCCATCCAAGATGTGTTGAAAGGTCAGTGAGCTAATGGTGCGCAAGCTATGGGGTGCCATAGCTCCTTTCATGATTTAAGTGTGAACCCTGGCAGATGTGTGAGAGACTGGACCACCTAGTGCTGGTAATGCTACTGTGATAGCTGCAATGAAGTGATAAACATTGATTACACATGAAGGGTCTGATGGAGATGCCTGGTAGCTAATCTGTGCAACTGTCCCCTACAGTGACAACCTTACAATGCTAACTCGCTCAGGAGGGTGAAGCATTGAGTAGATGGTGGTATACACTCTGGTGGAGCCGGTGGGACATTTAGTTTCTTGCTGAACTGGAGCCAGGTTCTCTTGAGCCACTCACCATCTCTGTCCAAGCTACCTTCAGCAGTCGGGATGGCCTAGTTGCCATCCCTAGAGAAAAGAACTTTCTACTAGGCAGCCTTAAGGAGAACACTAGGAAGGCAATGCTAAAGTTTGGTACTGCTTTTTGTCTGGTCTTTAACATCTCCAGGAGTGATTGGGGCTGATGACCAGAAGTTGACTAATGATCCTGAGTTACAAAGAGTGAAGTCCTGTCCAGGTCTTTTTTAAATATGGTGCCTGAATGTTGTATTCAGGAAGTTCCAGGAGGAGGCAGATCTTTCTGCTGATAAAATTTAACATATGGCTCTAGCTTACATTTGTAGTGAACTGGGAAGAATATAATCATTCAGGAACACTGACTCACTTGCCAGCAGAAATTGCTCCAACTTTTACCTCTGCCCCTCAGAAAATAAAATTCTGCCCCATGTCTCTCTTTTCAGCCATATTGAACAGGGAAGATGTCATTGCTGCTTCTTCCCGTTATTAATGTTTCTTCCATAAACTCTGTTCCATCGCTCTCTGCCTCTCCAAAGCAAGTCAACCAAAACCCTAACTAAGCATCTTGTGCCTCACTACCCAGAGGGCAGTTAGAATATGGAACTGACTTTGAGTAGTCACCAAGAGGAGTTGAGGGGAAACTGGCTAACTACATAAGGGAGATCAGGATAAGCTGATCAGGTAAGATGAAGATGGGTGCTTGAAAACATGTTTGGAGCACAAATAGTACTATAGACCGGTTCTGGCAGATACTGTGTTTCTGTGCTGTGAGTTCTATGTAATTTGGCTACTGAAAACTTCAACCAAACCTTTGTTACCTTTAAACTCAATGATTTCAACACCTTCCTGGACAGCTTCCTTTGCCACCTTAAGCTTGTTCAAAATTCTGCTGCCAATGCCCTCAGTTACCTTAACATTTTGAATTCCTTTACAGCGTGGCCTCTCCATACATCTGTAATGTCCTTCAGCCTTATAATTCTGAGCAACCTCCTGCTTCTGTTGTTGTCTGGAGCTCTTCCTGCCAAGAGATCTGTTTCGTAGTACATCATGCTTCTCCAACTTGTGCTATCCTCACACACCTACTGTAGCCGATATTCAACAGCTCTGTGGCATCCATCAATGAACTACAGTGAGGTTGAGCCCTCTACTGCTTGCCACTTTGCCTCTAGAAAACATCTTTGCTTTTCTCTAACACTCGTCTCTTCTGCATCCTCAATATTAACCACTGGACCATCATTTGCCATGCCTTGGCACTCAAATCTGGAATCCCTCCCAATATGCCCCCACCTCTCCACATTTCCCCTGTTTTAAGAGGTGCCTTACAACACTTTGGCCACCCATCTCTTGAAATGGTTCAGTGTCATATTTTGCTTGTGGAGTTCGTTGGGACATATGTTGCATTAAAGGTGCTATATAAGTGCAAATTATCGATATTATTGTGACAGGACTACAGTGCTGATGCTTAAGTTAGTATAACTATCCCCTAAGGATGAGGAGAGTAACATCAAGCCAATGTTCCAACTCCTGAGACTATTTTTGTTTATATTCTACATAATTGTATTGTTAACTGTTCACTTCCTACTTATCAGGATGGATCATATTTAAGGAGAATGGATCAAGAAGAGGCCATTCAGCCTCTATTTTTACAACATGTGTACTATCCTTCTCGCGATGGTGATGATAATAGACACTATTTCAGCTTTTTAACATCCTACGAGAAATTACTGTCCTACATTCCCAGAATATTGATCCACTCTCAAATCTCTTCAACAAGGACATAATAAGTTAACAAAAAGGTATCAAATATAAAGAAGAAAGCATTTGAGTTAATGTCTTAAACTGTTGGAATTAAAAGTAGATAAGTTAGTTTAAACTTGTATCATACAAGTATATGCATTAGGAGCACGTGTAGGTCATTCAGACCCAGGGGCTGCTGTACCATTGTTTAGATCATGGGTGATCTGATTACTTCACATTCCTGTCAAACCCCAATAATCTTTCAACTCCCTTGTTTATCAGCTTTGGTTAGACCATACATGGAGCACAGAGGACATTTCTGGACTTCACGTTACTAAAACGATGGAGAGGTTTTAGACAAGGTGATAAAAAGTTCTGAGGACAATGATAGAACTAAGAGGTTCTGGCTGTCACAGAAGTCTGAGCAGACTCAGGCTGTTTTCTCAGCAAAAAAGAGGGGTAGCCTGACAGAGATCTTTAAAATATGAAGGAGCTTGATATGATCAAAATGAAAGATGTAGTGCACAAGCTCAAATGAAATGATCAGATCTCCAAACTGCCAGCTTAATATATTGTCTTCTCAGTTTTTTTATAAATTCACTCATGGCACATGGGCATTGTTACCTGGGTGAGTGTTTACTGCATGCCCCTTGATGCCCTTGAGAAGAGGGTGGGTGGTGAGCTGTGTGCTTGAATTGCCGCAGGCCATGTGATGTACATATATCCATAATTCCAACAGGGAGTGAATTCCAGGATTTTGACCCAGCCATAGTGAAGGAATGACAATATATTTCCAAGTGAGGATGGTGAGTGGTTTAGAGTCCTAGAGGTGTACAGCACATGGTGGGGGAATTGCAGGTGATGGGGTTCTCCTGTATCTGGTGCCCTTGTCCTTTGAGATAGAAGTGGTTGTGGGTTTGGAAGGTGCTGCATAAGGATCTTTGGTGAATTTCTGCAGTGTATCTTATAGGTAGTACACTCTGCTGCCACTGAGTGTTGATCGTGGAGGGAATAGATGCTTGTGGATATGCTGACAATCAAGTGGAGTTATTTGTCCTGAATGGTGTCAAGGTTCTTGAATGCTATTGGAGCTGCACCCGTCCAGGCAAATGAGGAGTATTCCATCATGCTCCTGACTTGTGCCTTGTAGATGGTGAACAGGCTCTGCTAAGACAGGAGGTGAGTTATTTACTGCAGTATTCCTAGCATCTGACCTGCTCTTATAGCCACAGGATTGATTTGGCAGGTCCAGTTCAGATTCTGGTCAGTGGTAACCCCCAGGTTGTTGATATTGGAGGATTCAGCAATGGTAATACCATCGAATATTAAGGAGTGACAGTAAGATTGTCTTGTATTGGAGATAGCCATAGCCTGGCATTTGTATGGCATTAATGTTGCTTTCCACTTTTCAGCCCAAACCTGATTGTTGTATTTGTCCAGGTCTTGTTGCATTTGGATGTGAATTATACTGAACATTTTGTAAATTTGGCAAACATCCCATCTTTTGACCTTATGATGGAGGGAAGGTAATTGATGAATCAGCTGAAGATGGTTGGGCTTAGGACACCACCCTAAGGAATTCCTGCAGAGATGCCCTGGAACTGAGATGACTGACCACCAACAGCTACAACTATTTCCTATGTGCCAGGTATGACCACAACCCACCCCCCGATTCCTATTGATTCTAGTTTTACTAGGGCTCCTTGATGCCACACTTGGTCAAATGTGGACTTGATTTCAAGGGCAGTCACTCCCACCTCATCTTTGGAATTCAGCTGTTTTGAACCAAAGAAATGAGGTAAGGTGCTGAGTGGCCCTGTTGGAACCCAAACTAGGCAGGTTATTGCTGAGCAGGTGCTGCTTGATAGCATTGTCAATGGGTCTGGGTGGCATACTCTTTGGAGGTTTGGTGTGGACTTGATGGACTGAATGGCCCACTGTAGGAATTCTATAAATAAGGTCTCTAGTCAGTTATATCTCAAAGAATGCGAGAGATCATCGGCCACATCTGAAGGCCCAGACTGTGTAATTGTGCATTGTTCTTGAGCAGACAGGTGCCTGCCCACATTACTGCTGAATCAGTCTGTCAGCGCAGACGGAGGCCATTCAGTTATTCAGGATTGTGCTGGCTGTTTGAATTAGCAACCAATCAATTCCAATTCCTTATTCCATTTCTGTAGCCCAGAAAATATTTTCCCTTCTAGTATTTTCCCAATTCTCTTTTCAAAATTACAGTTTAATCTGCTTCCATCACTCTTTCAAACGGTACATTCCAGATCACAGTAACACTCTGTGTAGTCGTGGTTTCTCCATATCTTCTGGTTCGTTTCCCAATCCCCTAATTACTGACCCTCATGTCGCTAGAGACAGCTGCTTACTTACTTCATCAGAACATGATATTGAGCAACTCTATTAAATTTCACCTGAGCTTTCTCAGCCCTAAGGAGAACAATCCTGGCTTCTCCAGTCTATTCACATACTTTATCCCTGCTACCATTCTAGTAAATCTCCTCTGCAGCCTTTCCAAGGCCTAAAGTGTAGTGTACAGAATTGGACACAATTCTCCAGCTGGGGCTTAGCTGGTGATTTGTAAACATTTGGCATGATTTCTTTGCTTTCGTTCTCTGTTCCTCTATGAATAAAACCAATGATCCTATGTGTTTTTTAACAGCATTCCCTCTCTCCCTGTTCTAAAATCCTCTTAAACCATTTTCATCTTAGTTTAAAAACTGTAGTAATTTACAGTATTTGCCCTATCCACAGATATGTTAGCATTTTAATTTGCATCCCTAATTGCCTTTAGTGGTGAGCTGCCTTCTTGAATCATGGCAGTTCACACAGTGAAGGTACACCTAGTGTTTTATGTTTGTGTAATTTGCTGCGTCCATTTAGGGAAAGGTAAGAATCAACTGGTGTCCCATGCAGGTCAAACCAGGTAAGAATGGCAAATTTCCTCACCTGAAGGGATTTAGCTTTTAACAGTCTCATTATCAGGATTACTGAAACTAGCATTTTATTTCAGGTTTATTAACTACATTTAAGTTCTGTCACTGCCATTCGATGATAATTAGGTTCATGGTCCCGGAAGATTAGTCTTAGTCTCTCTATTACTAGTAGATAACATTACCGCTTCCAGATCACACACATGGACCACAGAACAAGATCAGGATTACACACCCAGACCATACACTAGGATCATACACCGAAATCACATACCCAGATCATTTCCTTGGATCACACACCAGAATTATATGCCTAATCATAGTCTGCAATTACACGTCATGGATCACACACTGAATCACATGATGGAATCACAAATTATGCATCTCATGCCTGGGGCACACAGTGGGAGATGTTAACCTAAGGGCTGAGGAAGGGTCAGTCTTTGATCAGAAATTTTGTGGAGAATTGGGAATTACTGATTCCTGTTTGCCACATGGTACGTTTCTAGGGAAATTGTAAACAGGACACTGCTACTTGCATTCATCACCTTGACTAGTGCAATCCCTCCTCAGAACATCTGCAAATCAAGTTTAAAAAGAAAATTCAAATGCTAGAAACATACATGGCTGCAGCAGTCCCACGTGAGAAATAAATCAAGTAAACAGCATAGATATTGACAGACACCTAGCTACTCTATGGAAAATGAAAGTCTAAAGGGGTAGAAGGAACAAAGCCATCCAGGGGTGTAGATACATCAAATACCAAAATAGCAACATAGAATGCCAGTTGGTCAGTATGAAAAATTTAAAAATCACAAAACCATGGAACTCATTTCTCGCCTGTTAGAATTGAAAAACAAAGGAAGAAAAATGATAAAATTTTATAGATCCTTGGCGAGATGGCATATGGCGTACTGTTCGGGTCTCCATAATAAAAAATGGATATAAAATCATTAAGGGAGACACAATTAAGGTTGACAGGAAGGATACCAGAATTGCAAGAAGGTAACCTACCAGGAAGTACAAAACTGGCTAGGCTTTCATCTCTGGAATAGTAAAGACTGAAGGCTGAAATAACAGAAGTCTTTAATTTGATAGTCACTGAAAAGGTGTTACCACTTTTTGGGCAGGACAACAACCACAAATACAAGATAGCCACTAATCCATTTGTTATGAATCAGACCAAACCCCTTCAAAATACATTAAGAAGATAGCCTGGACCCTAAATTTTCTTATTTTAAAAGTAAATGTAAAGTGTTGCATTCCAGATACAATTCAATTGGTCAAACTACTCAACTTTAAGCAAAACACACTTAATTTTTACATTACAGTTAAAATACAGACAAAATAAAATGAAAAGAATTGGCTTAACCGTAACCATCAAAATTCTTAACAAAATAATGTATATTAACTACTCTAATTAACTGTTCCAATATAATAACATCCCATAACCATGCCCTTGGCAAAGGCAAAGTCAGTAAAATAGATTTGTCTCACATGCAATTCTAGCAGCAGGGAGATAACACCAGCATTTTACAGTAACAGAGGGAGAAATAAAAGCTTCCACATCCAGAAAATGAAAACTTAAAATCCTGGTTCTGTGGGAGCTTGACCCACCCATTCAGACTGCTTCTATTGTACCAACTTTTAAAAAAAACCCAAGGCCTGTCTACTTTACAAGCTTCACAAGATGTCTACTTTATTGGCTGTGAGCAGACCGCTCCACTATTCTGTCTCAACTTTTATTCATTAATAAAAGGACAAAATACACCTCTTGAAGCCACAGTATCATCAAAAATTCAATAGAAGATTGTTGAAGGATTTCTTCACTCAGACAGTGGTGAGAATCTGGAAATTGCTACCACAGGGAGAGGGTGAGGTGAATAGTATCAGGGTATTTAAGCAGAAACAAAAAAAACTGCATGAGGAGAAAAGGAGTAAAGGCAAATGAGGGTAGGGATGATGAATACATAGAGTCAGAAATATACAGCATGAAAATAGATCCTTCAGTCCAACTCATCCATACTAACCAGATATTCTAAACTGATCGAGCCCCATTTGCCAGCATTTGGCCCATATCCGTCTAAACCCTTCCTATTCAAGTACCCATCCAGATGCCTTTTATATGTTGTAATTGTACCCACCTCCACCACTTCTTCTGGTAGCCCGTTCCATACATGCACCACCCTCTATGTGAGAAAGTTGCCCCTCAGGTCCCTTTTAAATCTGTCCCGACTGACCTTAAACCTATGCCCTATAGTTTTGGATTCCCCTACCCTGGGAGAAAGACCTTGGCCATTCACCCAATCACTGCCGCTCTTGGTTTTATAAACCTCAATAAGATCACCCCTCGGCCTCCGACACTCCGGGGGAAAGGAGTCCCAGCCTATTCAGCTTCACCCTACAGCTCAAACCCTTCAACCCAGCCACATCCTTGTAAATCTTTTCTGAACCCTTTCAAGTTTAACAACATCTTTCCTAAAGCAGGTAGAAGGAGACTTATGTAAAGCTAAGCACCAAAAGACTTGGCAGGGTAAATGCAAGAAAAATTTTTTCCCTGTCCTGGGGACATCTAAAACCAGGTGACACAGTCTTAGAATAAAGGGCAGGCCATTTAGGACTGAGATGAGGAATTACTTCATTTAAAGGGCAGTGATTCTTTGAAATCATCTATCCCAGACCATTGTGTATGTTCAAGTCAGAGATTGATAGATTTCTGGATACTAATAACATCAAGGGATATAGGGACAGTGCAACAAAATGCTTTTGACATCGGTGATTAGCCACTGTGAATGTGAACACGAAGGTGAAGCAGGCTTAAGCTGAATGGCGTACCCAGGTTCCTGTGTTGCTACCAGGATGGTATAACAAATGTTTATTTTTATTGAACTCATATTAAACATGGGAGAAGAAACCTACTGCTGATCAGCACATATCATCCACCCCCATTTGAAAGAGAATCCATTCTCCTTCATGTTGAACATGCCTTCATGGGAAGGACACAGAATATACTCTGGATTTTTAAAAATTTGTTCATGGGATGTGAGTGTCGTTAGCTAGGCCAGCATTTATTAGCCATCCCTAATTGACCAGAGGGCACATAAGAATCAACCACATTGCTGTGGATTTGGAGTCACATGTAGGCTCAGACCATATAAGGATTGCAGTTTCCTTTTCTAAAGGACACTAGTGAACTAAATGTGTTTTTCCAACAATCAGCAATGGTTTTTTGGTCATCATTAGACTCTTAATTCCAGATTTTTATTGAATTCAAATGATACCATCTGCCATGGCGTGATTCGAAACCAGGTGCCCAAAACATTACCTGGGTCTCTGGATTAATCGTCCAGAAATAATATCACTAGGCCATCGTCTCCCCTAAATGGATGATTTTAGCCACCACCAAGAGTGCCTTGGCAGCATCACTGCTGGCCAAGCTAGTCAAGTCCTAAAGGATATTGCTGCTAGACTGGGTCTGCGGTGGGTGGTGATGGAGAAGGGAGAAAAACATACCTGGCCTCATCCTTATCAATCTGCATCTGTTCCAACAGTATCACTAAAAATGACCACTGCACTGTTCTTGTGGAGACCAAGCCCTGTCTTCACAATGAGGGTACACTTCATGTTGTGTGGCATTATCACTGTGCTAAATGGGATAGACTTCAAACAGATCTAGCAACTTAAGAGTGGGCTTCCTTGAAACTTTGTACACAATTAGCAGCTGTAAAATTGTTTCCAATGTAATTTGCAACCTCATGGTCTGGCATATTCCTCAGTCCATAATTACCATCAAGCCAGGGGATCAACTCTAGTTCAATGGAGAGTGCAAGAGGGTATGCTAGCACTAGCACCAGGCATACCTAAAAATTAGGTATCAACCCAGTGAAGCTACAAAGCAGGACTACTTGCATGCAGTTCTGCCATACACTGTTGTGAATGGTGTTGGACAATTAAAAAATTCACTGGAGGAGGATGCTGCATAAATATCTAAACCCTTAATAGTGGGCAAATCCGGCACATTAGTGCAGAAGATAAGACAGAAGCAATCTTCAACCAGAAGTGCTGACTGGGTGATTCATATTGGCTTTCTGCAGAAGTGCCCAGAATCACAGATGGCAGTCATCAGCCGATTTGATTCACTCCATGTGATATCAAGAAAAGGCTGCAGGTACTGGATACTGCAAAGGCTATGGGCCCCTGACAACATTCCAACAATAGTACTGTAGACAATTGTTCCAGCTTTTGCCACACCTCTAACCAAACTGTTTCAGTACTGTTACAACATTGGCATCTACCTGACAATGTGAAAAATTGCCCAGCTATGTCATGTATACAAATCCAACCTGCCAACTATTGTCCCACTTCTCATCTGGTTGGAGTCTTACCTGGCACAAAGGAAGATGGTTGTGGTTGTTCGAGATCTGTGCTCTCAGCTCTAGGACATCTCTGCAGGAGTTTCTCAGGGTAGTTTCCTAAGCCCAACCATTATCTGCCTCTTAATCTTAAATATTCACAACTCCTCATATACTGAAGCAGTTCATGACCAAATGCAGCAAGACCTGGACAATATCCAAATTCAGGCTGACAAGTGTCAAATATCATGCATGCCACATAAGCATCAGACAATGACCATCTCCAACAGGAGAGAATCCACCTAACACCTCTTGACTTTCAATGGTATTACCATCATCAAATCCTCCACTATCAACATCCTGTGGATTAACATTGACCAGAAACTGAACTTGACTAGCCATTTGAATTTTGTGGCTAGAAGAGCAGGTCAAACACTAGGAAAACTGAAGTGAGTAACATTTCCTAATTCTCCAAAACCTGTCCACAATCTACAAGGCACAAGTCAGGAGTGTGATGGAACACTCCATGGGATGGATGTATGCAGCTCTAACAACACCCAAGAATCTTGACACCATCCTGGACAAAGAGGACCACTTGATTGGCAACACATCCACAAACAGTCAGTCCACCACTGACACTCAGTGGCAATAGCATGTACCATCTACAAGATGCACTGCAGAAATTTATCAAGGCTCCTTAGACAGCACCTTCCAAACCCATGACCACTTCCAACTAGAAGGACAAGGGTACAGATACATGGGACACCACCTCCTGCAAGCTACATCCCCTATAATTTTTACTGTGCTGAATGGACATCCTCGGTCTACATGTGGCAGCAGCTTCCAAAACTAGATGTCAATGCATCCATATGTTGATTGGTGTTTGCAGACCTCCATTTGGCTGGATGTTCCCCTCCAAGCCACTCACTATCCTGACTTGGAAATATATTGCTGTTTCTTCAGAGTCACTAGATCAAAATTATGGAGCTCACTCCCTAACCACATTGTGGGTCTACCTACCCCAAGTAGATTGCAGCAGTTCAAGAAGGCAGCTCACTACCTTCTTGTGAAGGAAATAGAATGTACAATAAATGCTGGTATAAACGGCAATACCAAATAATATGAGTGAATAAAAAAATGAAAAGTCACTTGCCATCAAATACGAACCTAAATGTTACAAAATCAATTCCCATTACAAAAAGCAGAAAAACACATGTGCAAGGCTAATCTGCAAACTGGTCCCTTGTGACAACCCTTGAACTGTTTTCATCCAGTGAAGCCTAATTTTTTGCGCATGCACATTTAGCAGGTGGCTTTCTATGTGCCAGGCAATTTATCAAAGTCATTCCATGAAATGAGGTTTTCTTCTGTGTCAGGGATTTTTGGAGCAAAGAACTATTGGGTCGATTTACCTACATCTCCCCAATAGTTCATGGGATGTGGATGTCACTGGCTGGGCCAGCATTTATTGCTCATCACTAATTGCTGTGGAGAGAGTGGTGGTGAGCTGCCTTCTTGAATCCTTGCAGACCATGTGGAGTAGGTACACCTACAGAGCCACTAGGGAGTGAATTCTAACATTTTGACCCAATGACAGTGAAGGACCTGTGATACAGTTCCAATTCAGGATGGTGGTGCTTTGGAAGAGTACTTACAGGTTGTGGTTCCCATCTATTATCTGTACCTTATCCTTCTGGGTGTTAGAGGTCACAGGTTTGGAAGATGCTGTTGAAAGAGGTTTGATGGGTTCTTGCAGTGCATCTTACAAAGTGCCGAATGGCCTGTTTCCACACTGTAGGGGTTTCTATGAAGGCTTCTGTGCTGTAAATGCTCTGCAAACTTAAAATGTCACAAATTCCAGACATTATAAAGACCTTGCGACCAAATACGGGTTCTGCATTATGGCGACCATTTGGTCTGTGTTTTCTTTTAAATTTTCTTCACTCCTGTCTGGTCGTGAAGGTTTTCACTCCACCCAATCTGATCTTCCTACATCACCAGGCAGATGGTCAGTGTTTGTTCTCTTATATGGCCCTTAACATCTTAACACTCTAACATACACCAAATTTCTGAGTCTAATCCTCCCAAAAAAGTAAATTGCACAAGGTGGCATACATCATGCCTGTGCTAGATTCTTGAAAAACCTATCCAATTACACTAACCCCTGCTCTTTCCCCAATGACATGCATATATTTTCCCTTCAATTTGTCCAATTCGCTTTTCAAAATTACTGTTGAATCTACTTCCATCACTCTTTCAGACAGGGCCTACAAGATCACGCACAAGCTGTGTAATCATGGTATCTTCATCTCCCCTGGTTATTTTATCAATCCTTCAGTATTCCCTGCTTAGTGACCCTTCTGCCACTGAAACCGGCTTCTTAATAGCACCTTCATCAAGCATGATTTTGAGCAACCCTATTAAAGGTCACCTTTGCCTTCTCAGCCCTAAGGAGAATAATCTCCATCTCTCCAAATGTTTTATTTCCTACCCCTGGACCAGGAGGCCCCACCTGCTCCAGAGGTGTATAACAATGTCTCTGAACATGTTGAATAGAAAAGTAAGTTGAATTTTAAAAAATTATAAAGCAGAGGTAGTGTCACTGCTCCGAACCAGATAGGCCTGGGTTCAAATTCACCCTACTCCAGAGATGTGTGACAACATTTTTGAACAGGTTAAATAAAAATGTATGAAGCAGACTCAGAGAACTTTTTATCCCGAGCTAGGACATCTACGTCTGCCATGAGTAGTTGTTCTATAATGATGTTCTTTTCTAGTCGGGCTTTACTGAGTTATTACAGCAGAGTAAGTTACCATGTCTACACTGGCCCTTTTCAACTGATGCATTGTAAAGTCGTGAAGGGAGTTGGGTTAAGAAAAGCAAAGATCAGACTGGAATCATTAGAATAAATCCATTCATTGTACCATTCGGGTAAATCTCCTCTGCACCTTCTCCAGGGTCTTAACATCCTTCCTAAAGGACGTGGGACTCAGAATTGGACTACAATTGATGTCTTAGTCACTGATTTATAATGTTTCCACTTAACATGGGGTTGAGAATGCCTAATTCTCAACCTGTCTAACAACTTTCACAGACTTGTGTGCATTATTCACTAGAGCAAGTAAAACTGGATTCCATCCTTTCAAAGCTTCAGATGGCATGGCATGATAAATGAAGAGTATGTGCACTGCATTAATATTGAGTGACAACAGGATGTGTCATTTTTGAAGATCCCTGTGTCTCCCCTAACTTAATAAACTACCCTCCATGTTTACATAATACTCCATATGGCCAAAAACAAAGTAGAATTCTTATTGCTAATACTGTTTCAATGTCACAATTGAACTATCTGCTGAACGCAACTCCAGCAGCTAATCAGAAGAACAGCTTCTAAACTCTACATAGGAAGCACATTAACCCCACTAACAACAGGAATTTACATTTTTGTTGTGCCACTAACTGAGTAAAATATCTCTAAAGCAATTATCAAATTCAATTGACGCCAAGCCATGTAAGGCAAAAGTTGGACAGGGTGAACAAAAATTTTTCAAAGACCTAGGTTGTAATGAGTATTTGAAAAGAAGGAAGAGAGAGAGTGAAAGGTGTAGAGGTTTAGGAAAGGAATTCCAAAGCTTAAGAAGCAGGTAGCTCCCAGACATCACCAGAATTAGAGCAATGGGAATGAGGGATGTGCTAGACACCAGAATTGGAGGACCATGGAATGTTGGAGGGTTGTAGGTTGGAGGAGGTTATCATGATAGGTGGGGGGAGGTGAAATCATGAAGGTTTTAAAATTAAGAATGAGAATTTTAAACTCAAGGCGTTACCAATGGTGAACTAATTGTCAAACAATTCCTCTCTAATTGACAGAAGCAGGCAGAATAGTAAATTCCAAGTGTAGACCTGTGCACAACTTGATGGGAAATGGGGGAAAGGGGAGATAATTCCTTACAATCTTTTGCTTGTTACTCCGATAGAAAATTTGATATTGATGAACGTTGCTGGAAGCAGCTTCACACAATCCAGTAAAGGGTAACTCAGCAATGTCACAACCCTCGCTGACAAAAGCATTCAAAATCTTTAGATCAATTTTTAAATTAAACAGAAAGGAAGAGTATTTCTTTAGTGCTGAGGGTTTGAGAAGTGCTGGTATCCAAATGACCTGTGTGTCCTTATTCATGAGTCACTAAAATTTAATGTGCTGAATGCAGCAATCAATTAGCAAGGTGGTATGTTCATCTTCGTCATAAGGGTATTTGAGTACCTGTTTTGCTGCAGTTGTATAGAGCCTTGGTGAAACCTTACCTATTGTGCACAGTTTCGGTTTTAATTAAGCAAGGATTTACATGCCATTGAAGGAATACAGCAGAGGTTCACCAGATCAATTCCTGGGATGGTTGGATTGTCTTTTGAAGACAGTTTGAGGAGACTGGGTCTGTATTCTCCAAAGTTTGGAAGAATGAGTGGTGATCCTATTGAAACTTATAAAATTTTTCACGGTGTGACAGTGTGGCTGTAGATCAGATGTTTTCCCCAGGCTGGTGAATCTAAAACCAAGTGACATTACAGTATAAGGGAAAGGCCATTTAAGACTGAGATGAGGAGAAATTTCTTCTCTCAGAGAGTAGTGAATCTTTAGAATTCTCTATGTAAGAAGGCTGTGGGAGCTCAATCATTGAGCAGGTTCAAGACAGGAATTGATAGTTTTCTGGAGACTAATGACATCAAGACATATGAAAATGATGAAGGAATGTGACATTGAGGTGATGATTAGCCATGATCTAATGGAATGGCAGAGCAGGCTTAATGGACTGAATGCCCTACCCCTGTTCCATGTAATTTTGTAACTTTTAGTGACTAACTTATTAGAAAGTTCGTAAGTAGATGACATTCTTGAAAAATCTTATCTAGAATGATTGCCAGATTAATCTGGCAACTGACACTGGAAGCCTGACAGTAAATGCTGCGATGCTGCAAATTTCTATTGCAGTTGTTGCTTTAGTTGTGAATATTTGGGCTCCTTGAGGTAAATGATATTAACAGTGGGAATTGGAATGCTTTTCCAGTTCAGATACCTGAGTTGGAATATAATGCCTGGCCCTGAGGTGGGTTTGGACTTGGGGTTTGGGGCATTTACTTAGGCAGAAGGGTGGGAACCACTCCACCAATACATCTGGCACAATTACATTTCTGGTTGGACAATACATGGATAGAAATTGCTGGAGAACCTCAACAGATCTGGCAGTATCTGTAGGAAGAAAGCAGAGTTAACATTTTGAGTGCAGTGATTCTTCATCGTAACTTTCCCTAGAGTTTCTCCAGAAATTTTCTGTTTTGGTTTCAGAGTTCCAGCATCCACAGTTCTTTGTTTTATCTTAGATACGTGGATAGCTTTGTTATCATCTAGTAGGGTCTGGCACGGGTGCCTGAGACCAAATGGAACTATGGAATATGTAAGACCATAAGACATAGACCATTCAGCCCATCAAGTCTGGTCCATCATTCAACTAGATCATGACCGATCTGATAATTCTCAACTCCTCTTTCATGCCTTGTCCTAGCACCCTTAATTCCCTTACTGAATAAAATCAGTCTATCTCAGCCTTAAATATACTTAACAAGCCAGCCTGAACAGTCCTCTGCAGTAAAAAATTCCACAGATTGACCACCTACTGAGAAGACACTCCTCCTCATCGCTGTCTTAACTGGGTGATGGTTATTTGTTAACTAAGGGATAATTGGTTGAGAACTGAATATATACACAAGAACCAAGTAATCAGCCCAATAGAGTTTTATGATGTGTAAATTGGAATAAAACTGAACTAGAAAGTATATGTCTTGTCTCCATTTAGCCAACTTTTAAGCTCTGGTGGGAACAAGACTTCCCACTCCACCATCAGTTGAGGTCCTTGGTTGGGCAAGTAACTGTCCACTTAAGGGCCTCATTTGCCTTTGCTGGTTATATACCAGCAGCAAGTGAGGGGCTTGCCATGCAGAAAGTCTGAAAGGCAAAGCCCTGTCATGTTTAGGGTGGGGTTTTGGCTTGTTTGAAGGCATTCAGTGCCTGATCAAAGAAGCGGGCATCAGGAAGAATGGGGGTGTTCCACTAACAGCAACCCCCCTGCAATGTCTGTCAGCCATCATATCCCACCTCCTGCGACCCTGACACATACACCTTATCTTGCCTTCATTCACCTGAGGCCTGGAACCCTTGTTGGTCCTGTACCCCTGGTAGGTGCATCACCAGCAGCTGCCATCAGTGCCATTGGCACTGGATGTAATGAAATCATGTAGGCTTCTGACTCAGGGGCCATTCTTGTGAGATGGAAGGTGTGGGGTCCTTTATCCAAGGGAAGACCTGTTGCTGGCCACTCCATACCACTGTCCTTATCATCTAGTAGGATCTGGCAGGGGTGCCTGAAACCAAATGAAACTATGGAATGTATATCACATAGAGCGGAAGTAGACCATTCAGCCCATCAAGTCTGCTCCACCATTCAATGTGACTAGGGACTCTCATTAGCTTACCACTCTCACCTCCTTCATTAACTACCATCTCCAGTTTCAGCATCAAGCATTCCTGGGTATAGATCAGTTAAGTGCAGAGTGAAGTTCCCCTTACTCTTCCCTAACCTTCCTCAACCCCAGTGTCTGAAAGGTGGCCCTCTTCTATTCATCTGACATCCTTTCACCTTCCCAGTTATCTTTTAGCTTCTCTCTTTGAGATTAACAATGAAGAGAAACTTTCATTACATAGGAATATAAGAAGGCCATTGAGCCCTTTGAGCTTGTTCCTCTCTACAATCACGTCATGGCTTAACATCCCTACCTTAGCAAAAGTCTGTCAATTTCAGTTCCCCATTGAGCTCCACTTTGAGAAACAATCACAGGATTGAGAGGGGGAAAATGACTTCACCAAAAGTTTTGTGAATCTTTGGAATTCCCTACCCCAGACAGCAGTAGATGCTTGGATTTCAGGTATATTCAAGTCAAAGATTGGATTTCTAGGCACTAAAAGAATTAAATAATATTGGCTTGAGGGGTCAAATAGCTTCAACTTGCTCGTATTCATCATATTCTTTTTGAAGCAGAGAGTTCCATTGTGTGATGAAGTGCTTACTGACATCACCCCTTAACAGTCTGATAAGGATTTTGAGGCTTTGCCTTAATGTTCTTGACTCCACCACCACCTCCCCACCTCCAATCATCCCTTCCATCCCACCAGAGGAAACAGTTCTCTTTCTACCTGATAACTTCCTTTGATCATCTTATACACCTCAACTAGATAACCTCCTACACTTAATGGAATATAACAGAGAGGGTCACCCTTGTCCACTCAGAACTGAGTCAAGATTGTGCCAGTGATCTAATTTGGGAACCAGACAGCCTTTAAAGAAGACTTTCATCTTTCCAATAGGGCCTGTTTTGAATACCACTTGTAAAGTTAAGTAGCATTCCATTTACTGCTGCTGCCAGTTCCACTGAATTTTCAAAGTTAAACAAGGTCTGGTATGGAATGTGAAGATATTGGTGACCACTAACTCTATGCAGAAGACAGGATTATTTTGCCAGGACCTTCCATTTTCTCAATTCCGTGAATGTAATTAAAACTGAACAGGACCAGCCATTTAAATACTCTTGTTTACAACAGCAGGTTAGAGTATGAGAATTGTGTGGTGAGTAACTCAACTTCTGTCTCTCCAAAGACTGCCCACCATCTACAAGGTATAAGTCAGGAGTATGGTGAGATATACTCCACTTGCTTGGTTGAGTGCAGCTCCGATACTCAAGAGGTTTGACACCGTCCAGGACAAAGCAGCATGCTTGATTGGCACCACATCAACCATCTTCAACTTTTAATCCCTCCTGGATGCCTAGCAGCAGCAGTGTCTGCCATTTACAAGATGTACTGCAGCAACTCACCAGAGCCTCTTTCGACAGTACCTTCCAAACCTGCAAGCTGTACCATCTAGAAGGCTGACAGCAGCAGATACATGGAAATACCATCACTTGCAAGTCCCCCTCGAAGCCACTCAGCATTCTGACTTTAAAATATATCACCATTCCTTCACTGTCATTGGGTCAAAACCCTAGAACTTCCTTCCTAACAACATTGTGGTTGTACCTATCTCAATGGACTGCACTGGTTCAAAAAGGCAGTTCGACACCACCTTCATCAGGTCAATTATGCACGGGTGACAAATGCTGGCTTAGCCAGAGACAGTTATATCCTGTGAACGTTTTTTGAAAAAATTCTTGAAGAATGAGCCTGTGGAAGATTTTGGTGGGATTGCCATCCATCACCATAATGGTTAGCCCATAAATTAAGACAAAGGAGCAAGACGCCATTCTATCAGATTATGACTGGTCCATATCCCACTCCATTAACCCACCTTTCATCCATCTCCCTTAATAGCTTCCCCAATCAACCGCAATACTGAAAGCTTCAATGATCCTGTCCACAGCTGTTGGAGAGAGGAGATCCAAATTTTGGTGGTCCTAAACCAATTTCTCCCTCAAATATTTTGAAGGACCAGTCTTCCACCTAAGATTTTATTTTCCAGAATGGAACGAGTCTTGATGCCAGATGAACCTCCATAGAAAGAGAAACAAGGAATTCCAAGCCACTCATTCCATTAGAGATCAGGCTGCATTGAAGGCAAGACAATCTCATCTTGAATTGAATTAGTTTTATTATCACGGTGAAAAGTTTACAAGTCGCCACTTATGTTGCCATCTTAGGTACGAAGGTACCTAGGTACAGATTCTGGAGTACAAATTCTTCCGAAAAAAATTAGAAAAATAAAGAAATAAAAAGTCCAGCATTACAGGCCTTCAAAAGTACAAAATCGTAGAAATAAATTAGAACAATAAAGAAACAGAGAAATAAAAAGTTCAGATAATATAATGAAAAAGGGAAATAAGAAATTTTAATAAAGAGAAATTAAGACAAAGTCCACTTAGTCCATTTCGTGGCTCTGGGTTCGAGGACCCGAACCCCATCGCAATCCCTGGCCTGACCCATCACAATGCCGAAGAAAATGCTGCATAGAGTCACAGACTGACTAAAACTGTCACAAAGAGATCTAGACCGATGGTGACAAAAACAGCCACCAAAAGGAATCCCAGGCTGGGCCAGACCAGCCATGCCACCACCAAGATGCTGTTGAAGCCTCAACGAAACCCAGACCATTGGAATCGCGGGCCGGGAACCACCCTCATCTTCAGCCGCTGCCGAAGCCGCCTAGTCAAAGGACTTGCCAGGGCACAGCCACGAGGAACAGCTGGATCCATACTGCGTTCTCTGCTGCAGCAGCCTCTTGGAACTTTCTTCCTCACCTGAAGCCGCCAAAAGAAGGTAAGATGAACTTGGTGGTACAAAAAATATTAATAAAAGAAAATAAGGAAGGATGCAGCAGGCCTGGTGATAAGAAGCAGACGGGCCAGGAACCCAAATAGTTCCTACCCTGCTGCCACCATCTTTGCCCATTCTTTGTGGTCTGACTCAAAAAAACCTCTTCCACTCACTGAGTAAATGCTCCATCTTGAGGTGCCCTCTCCTTCTCTTCCATGTCTAGAAGACTAATAGAAGACAAGAAACTGCATTGAGTTCCAGTTCAGTCAACCCCATCCTACAGCTAGTTAATGCTGGATAGAAATTGGAACAGAAAGGAAACTACAAATCTATAAAAGAATGTTAACCACTGAATGAATGAGACAACAGACAATATCAAGTTAATTTTTTTATTTGAAACTCAAGGACGGCAGTTGGATTCATAAGAAAATTCTTTTCATATGCATGGTTCAACTGAACAGACAACTTTTTGTACATAAAAACATGAAATCAGCTTGAAAATTACTACAAAGTACAGCAAATTTCAGCCATGTTAGTATTACCACATTCATGATGAAGAAAGCTCTATGTTTTTTCGCTAACTCCTAGCAGTAAGGTCAACCAAAGTTTCATAGAAAAAAAATTAAAACAACTATTTACAGAAATGGCTAAAAGTCTGTATGACTACAGTTTGATAGAATCAGTCACTTCTTTTTGGATGCTGATTTCTTTGCGTTGCTTTTTGCTGTTGGTTTGCTAGTTTTCGTCTGCTTCGCCTTCCTCTTCACCGGTTTCGCTTTCACAGGTTTTGCCTTTGCCGGTTTTGCTTTCTTTAAGCCTTTGGACTGCACTGGTTTCTTCACCTGCTTCTTCACTGGCCTCTTCACCTTGGCCTTCTTGGATTTAGCCAAGGGCTTGGCCACCTTCTTGGGCTTGGCTGCCTTCTTAGGTGAGGTGCTCTTCTTAACTGGCTTCTTGGCCTTCTTCACGGCCACCACTGACTTCCTTGGCTCCTCACCCTTCGAGAGCTTGAAGGAGCCTGAGGCTCCGACCCCCTTGGTCTTTTCGAGCACACCGTTGGTCACCAGCTTGACGAGTGACAGCTTGATCTGGTTGTCAGCGTTCTCTGCCAGCTTGTACTGGCTCTTGACCTGTTTCTGGATGGCCTGCCTGGACAGTCCGGTGCGGCTGCTGGACCCTGTGATGACGGCGATGATCATCTCAGAGTACTTGGGGTGGTTGGCAGGCTTCTTGGTTGACTTGCTGCGTTTGGGCTTGGCAGCTGTGGTGGCTGAGCTCTCAGTCATGGTCTTGGTGGCTTCTTTCTCCAGGGAAGAGAGAGAGAGAGAGAGAGAGGGTTGGGTGGGGGCAGGGAGGGGTTGGGTACAGGCCTGTGTTTGTGGATCCCTGGCTAGCACACACTGGATACTCTCCAGTCCCTTCTGGATCTGCAGCTCTCGCTGACGCTGGCAATTTATAGGCTCGGCGCGGACCTGATTGAGAACAACAACTCTTGGCAGCAAATGGGGGAGGCAGAGATGGCCAACTCTTCTCGCATCTGTGTTTCTTCCGCCGCCAAAACCGACCAGCCAGGGCCCTTGCCGGCGCTCCCGGAACCTGGTATCCTCTCGCCCGGCCTCCCCGATCCTCGCTCTCGGTTCCCGGCCGACCAGAGGTGGGAGGAGGTGGCCTCCAGTACCGGGCTCGGCCGGAAAGCCGGTCGGGTGGCGGGCGGCGGCAGGTAAAATCGCCCTTTCGGCGGTGACAGGCGGCGAGCGCGGGAGGCCAGCGGCCCGAGGCCGGCCTCCCCTGGAAGAGCTGGGCCCGGGCCACCGGCGACAGCAGCGGCCGGCCCCCTCCGCACTTGGTCGGGGTCGGGAATCGGGCCGGAATGTGGGGCAACTAACACACAGGACAGCTCCTGCTGAGAGATGCCTTGAGGTAGCGGGGGTGGGGGAGGGAGGGCTCCGGTTTACCGGGTGAAGGAGGCACATCCCGAGGCTCGGTCAGCACTTGGCTTTGGGGGAGTGGGGGGTTTATGATGTGGTCTGTATTTA